>NC_066580.1:280967192-281589278 GCF_024323335.1 Lathyrus oleraceus
AAACAAAACTAACTTTTAACCTACTAACTACTAACTTTTAATTTCAAGCTTTTACTTTAATGCAATTTACTTTTAGCACTTTATTTCATTTGCCATTGTTCATATCATTTTAATTGATTATGTTAATGTAATTTTTACTTTGTCCATTTGGACCATATTGTGTGATATACTTTGTTTGTATCTACTTTTCTTGTTTGTGTGGTCTTTGACCATTAATGAACATAATAATAATAATAAAAACCCTAAAAAACTTTTGAGCGGACTGTTGGCTTGATCTTGGACAAATGGACTTAGAATCTACGCAACCTTCCTATGCTAATGGACTTGGCCAATGCCAACTTGTTGAAGAACCAAGTGCTTGCAATTTGAAATTCATCTGATACATCTCTGAAGATCTCTCTAAGATACATCTGCAACATGATCATTGTGGAGTTGTTATTTTAAACTTGTGACTTATGGAATTCATCTGTTGCATGGGCTATTTTGAAGAAGATCATGGAATGGATAAGCTTGGGTGAGGCCATATTTATTTGATGCTTTGCTCTTCAAGATAATATAATTGTGCATTTGTGTGTTGCTTGCTTCTAAAAGTCCAAGGGAATTCAGGGCTTCTATTGACATTTTTGCCTATTGGATTGCAACCCACTTGGTCAGATCTTTTCAACTCTAAAATTTTAAATTTTGTACATAGAGTAGTCTCTTCATCTTCTCCCCATTTCTTTAATTTCAAAATTTCTCCCTCCATTTTCAAACTCTTCTTTGTGTGAACTATTTTTTTTCTAAACTTTGACCACTTTTGCAAAAAGATAGAAACTTTGGCCTTATGCCATTGCATTTTCAAACTTATTTTCTTAAATCAAACTTGTAAATAAATTTAACTATACTTGACTTAAACTTTCAAAAAGCCAAAAAGAACTAACTCATTCAAACCATTTTAGGCCTTTGTGCCTTTCAAACTTAAATTTTGTTAAAATCAATGCATCCACTTTGAAATTTGTATCACGAACTACGAGGTTTTGATCCCTCATTTTTATGTTGGTATGTAGGCACAAGTCTGAAGGTCTTGTCAAACACAAAAATATAATTAATGAATTCTTTTCTCATCTCCCCATTCTATTTGTTTGTAAACATCACTTTGTACAAAATACATATGCACTCAAAAAGGGATCCCTAGGAGTACCTAGGACACTTTGGGTGCTAACACCTTCCCTCTGTGTAACCAACCCCCTTACTTGTGATCTCTGACTTTTATTAGTTTTTATTTGAAAACTTCTTACTTTTTGGGTTTTGTTCGTACTTTTTCCCTTTTCCTTTGGACACAATAAAAGCGCGGTGGTGACTCTTGTTATTTGATCTCTTGCTTGTCAATAGCTTGATGATCATGAATTTCCCGCTACAGTGAGGGAGAAGTATTTTCTTTTGATCTTTTGGATTCTGCATGAAGAAATAAGGTTTACTTGCTTTAATGTTGTGGCTGATAAGTTTTATAGCCTATGAAGTAGGTAAAGTTTGTTTGGTGTCTCAGGGAACTTTAGAAGCAGCTCAGAAATTTTAATCACCTTCCTAATGATCAAGATATAACCTTTGAGGCCCCATCGGATACACTGCCATGCCTCGAATGTGATAACTTAATTCCACAAAAATATATAATTTCGGTTCCATTAGTGACATTGAGACTTGAAATTCTGGTATCAGATATGAGATGTCGAAGGTAATGTCACGACACTAATATCTGAACAATACAAACAGGATAAACAATAAAGAACAATAGTGCAAGAGACACAAGTAATTGTTAACCCAGTTCGGTGCAAACTCACCTACGTCTGGGGGCTACCAAGCCAGGAAGGAAATCCACTAAACAGAATCAGTTCAAAGACTCTCAGTAAATAACTTCAAGTTACAGTCTTTTCACCTAATCTCTACCCGTATGACTCCTACCTAAGAACTCTTAGATATCCGATCCTACTCACTCCCCCTCAATCACATCAGTATTATAAAATAAGAATTACAATGAAAAGAAGACACTTTTCAAAGACACATACTTGATCTTACTTAAAAGCTTCAATCAAGTAAACACACACTCATGCTTCAAAGCTTAGAGTGGACAAATTATAACTCGAAAATCAGACCAATTCAATCATCTATGGATGAATTGAATGACTTACAATTCACACGACCACACAAGACTAAAACCCTTATTCTCTCTCAATATTTCGTTTGTTATTTCTTGTGTCTCAAATCAGGTTTTCCATGCCTTTTTATAGAAGAAATTGGTTGGGCTTGGACATCATAAAACCCTAAAACTATTTTCCATTCATATCTTCTCATGACAGTTGATTATATCTCCTTGGAAAATAAGTCAATCTAGTTGTAATTACTGATTGATAGCGTGTTCAATCATCTCATCAATCATACACAGATTAGCATTAAAAACGCAATCACATAATACAAATGTCATGACATCGGGTCTGACATCTCAATAAATTCCTGCATAATTACATTTTAAACATCCTGCAGGTACATGATATCTTATGTCAAGACAACACATGTGACAACTTGTGAACACTCTAGGTTTTACAAAAATTGTTGCCAACATAAGAACCAACAAACTCCCCCTTTGGAAAATTTTGGCTAAAACATATATCAGTCTATTTGTTCACAAGAGTACAAAACATATCAGCAGTTAAGCAACAGCAGAAGTAATAAACCACACAGTTACTAGCTATAATAGCAACTAGTAAACACACATTAAACACATTTGAGCTTCTTCTCCCCCTAAGTCTGTTAACACAGACATCTCCTTCAAGAACATCTGTAACATTCATCACCCCATCTGACATCTCCTTCAACATCATCTGTACAACACAGAACATCATTCTGTTTAACATCAGTTGTCATCTATTTAGCCTAGCTACTTCAGCACATATTAACTGCAGCTCTCCACCTATTAACTGCAGCTCTCCACATAATAACTTCTCCCCCTTTTTAGTCAAAATAGACCAAAGAGACCAATTAGACAAAATAAATGTCAATTAGTCCAACAGAGAATGTCACATAGAATGTTATAACATATAAAATGTTAAAACAAATTGTCAGGTGTTACAGAACCATAATTATACATAGCTATATCAGCTGAGATAAAAAGAAATCCGGAGAAATCACAAAGAGAACCCAAAAATTACATCATGGCATCAAAATAAGACTGCCAAAAAAAATATCAAACATCAAACATCAAAGCGTCCAGAACAGCATATCATCATTAGAGGGGGACCATCTTCACCACAACTCAATCTGAGGAGGTAGCATCTTCATCAGCTTCAGACCCAGAACTGCCACTAGATTTATCTTGAGATTCAGACCTCTCACTTGAGGTGTGGGCATCTGTTTCCTTGGCTTCAGCAACATTATCCATATCTCCTTGCTCCAAGCTATTATTTAGAACCTCTAAAGCTTCTTTCCTAGCCTTAGCCACCCTTATCCCAGTCTCCAATTCCTTACAGGTCTCTTTGAGTTCAGCAATTAGGCCACCTTGAGAGGTTGGCTTCTTCATCGCAAATGTCATGACAATTTCATTGACATGACTGCCTTCAAATAACTTGAAATGAACTGACAATGGAGGTTTTCTTCTACTAGGGATATCACTGGTGCTCAAAATATCAGGTTGCTGGCTTAGGATTATCCCACAAATTATTAAGGGAAAAGCAATGGGCAGCTTCACTGCATTTGTGGAAGCATGTTTGACAATTTGTTCAAACATGAACCTTCCATAATCAAAATTAAGCTTGGTTCCAATAGCAAATATGATCCTTCCAAGAGCATTAGAGATTGTAGAGATGTGATTTGTTGGTACCCAGCTGGCTGACCATATCTTATGCAAGATATCATATTTCACAGTTAATTTGCCAGCAGAGAGATGCTTTTTGCTTGGCCACTCCTTGACTTGTCTAGCAGTGATTTTCCTACAGACTTCATTGTCTGTGGCCTCTAGTTCAACAACACCTTTTGTTCCTCTTCCTAGGAACTTATTGATCACAGTTGGGGAGAACTTCACACATTTTCCTCTAACAAACCCCTTACAAAACTCTTTGTTGTTCTTGTCAGCAATGTCCTCAGGGATGTTCACCACAAACTCTTTAACAAGACCTTCAAAACATTGAGGTAACCCACTAACTGTCTTCATTAAACCAACAGACTTGATCAGATCCATAACCTCCTTAACTTCCACAGTATCCTTTCCCAGTTCTCTTTCCACAATAACTCTCCTCTGTATTACAAATTTCCACTTGGCTGCACCATCTTCCAGGTGGAAGGAAATGTTATCCAAATGCACAGCAGCAACCTTAGCAGGAGATTTTCTAACAGTAGACCTTTTGATGGGAGAGAAGTATGGGACATCATCTTCAACATCATCCTCTGAATCAAAACTTTCTCTTACCTTTCTCTTCTTTACCTCCACTTTACTCCATGAATTTGAAGGGCCTGCAGCAGTAGCCTTCTTACTAGTTCTGGAAGTCATCATCTCAGCCACAGACCTGCCCTTCCTGGTCTTCATTCTCTTAGCAACCCTTGGCTCCAAGTGATGAAGCAAGCTATCGTCTTCATCATCTGAGCTCTCTTCTTCCAAGTCAATCACCTTCTTACCAGAGTCATGGTTCTTAGACTGAGAAGCATCTACATATTTCTTACATGGCATGGTTTTCCCTAAAGAACACAGTCCCTCAGCAGTTATATCTTTCTCAGACCTAGATGACTCATCATCTTTCACATTGTGAGGTTCCACCTCAGGTGAGGGGTCCCTTCTAGATAGAGGAGTCGAAACTCCCTTGACTGAGTGTCTTTCATTTAGGATCCTCGTGACCAAATTTCTAATGACACGATCAGTATGATGCATGTCATCTTTAGAGGTAGGGTTATCAGAGTTGTTACCTTGAGTATGCCCTGTAGTTGAGGATGGACCAGGGGCATCGCCTGGGATGACTGATAAGGGAATCACTTCCAAAATGTCTTCATGAAGAAAATCCATGGAGGGTGTTCTTGCTTTGTGCGCAGGTTTAGAACCAGGAGATGAATGATGTTGTGACATCTTGTTGAGCTTGTGAAAGAATTTTTGTTGCCCTAGCAAAGATGGTCGATAAAGTTTGATGAAGATGGAAGTGGTTGAGTTGTGGTTGCGTGTGAAAATGCTATAGATGGTAGTTCCAATACTAGGTAATGATTTACCATAAATGGGGCACTTTCTTTTAAGTGGACAGACAATATTTTTATTACCTTTTCCACTCCAAATTAATTGCTATAAACTCTCATGGATACAAATCCCTAATTTCCCTCTTAAACATTCAAACTGATTAGCATCCAAATCCTTTGTAAATATGTCAGCTAATTGCATTTCAGTAGTAACATGCTCCAGGGCTATGATTTTCTCTTCCACTAATGCTACATTATTTTCCAGATCTTCATCAATATCTTGACCACTTTCTTCCTCTTTCTCCTCAGTGTTTGACATGAAGGCTATACTTTTGACTTTCTTTTCAGATCCATCACACATTCCCATCTCAAATGTTTGGAGTGATCCAATTAGCTTATCAACTCTCATATTGGAAATGTCTTGAGATTCTTCTATGGCTGTCACTTTCATGGAAAATCTCTTAGGAAGTGACCTGAGTATTTTCCTCACTAGTTTTTCATCTGACATCTTCTCACCCATGGCTCCAGAGGCATTAGAAATTTCAAGGATATTCATATGAAATTCATTAATCTTTTCATCTTCTTTCATCCTTAAATTTTCAAACTTGGTAGTGAGCAGCTGCAATCTAGACATCTTCACTCTAGAGGTGCCTTCATGAGTGGTTTTGAGAATGTTCCAAGCATCTTTAGCCACCTCACAGTTATTTACCAATCTGAAGATGTTCTTATCTACTCCATTGAATATAGCATTCAATTCTTTAGAGTTCCCAAGGGCTAGATCATCTTCCTCCTTGGTCCATAGTTCCTCAGCCTTCTTATCAGTTGTAGCCTCTCCATCCTTAGTAATAACTGGATGTTCCCAGCCTGTTAAAACAACCTTCCAAGCCTTATTATCCAAAGATTTTAGAAATGCTACCATTCGAGGTTTCCAGTAGTCATAGTTGGATCCATCCAGAATAGGTGGTCTGTGAATAGATCCTCCGTCTCTATCCATAGTACCAGAAAGTAACGTCCCTAGATCTCACCCAGAACCAGAGCAGGATGTCTGCTCTGATACCAATTGAAATTCTAGTATCAGATATGAGATGTCGAAGGTAATGTCACGACACTAATATCTGAACAATACAAACAGGATAAACAATAAAGAACAATAATGCAAGAGACACAAGCAATTGTTAACCCAGTTTGGTGCAAACTCACCTACGTCTGGGGGCTACCAAGCCAGGAAGGAAATCCACTAAACAAAATCAGTTCAAAGACTCTCAGTAAACAACTTCAAGTTACAGTCTTTTCACCTAATCTCTACCCGTGTGACTCCTACCTAAGAACTCTTAGATATGACATCCTACTCACTCCCCCTCAATCACATCAGTGATATAAAACAAGAAATACAATGAAAAGAAGACACATACTTGATCTTACTTAAAAGCTTCAATCAAGTAAAGACACACTCATGCTTCAAAGCTTAGAGTGGACAAATTACAACTCAAAAATCAGACCAATTCAATCATCTATGGATGAATTGAATGGCTTATAATTCACAGGACCCCACAAGACTAAAACCCTTATTCTCTCTCAATATTTCGTTTGTTATTTCTTGTGTCTCAAATCAGGTTTTCCATGTCCTTTTTATAGAAGCAATTGGCTGGGCTTGGACATCATAAAACCCTAAAACTATTTTCCATTCATATCTTCTCATGACAGTTGATTATATCTCCTTGGAAAATAAGTCAATGTAGTTGTAATTACTGATTGATAGTGTGTTCAATCGTCTCATCAATCATACACAAAGTAGCATTAAAAACGCAATCACATAATACATAACATTCAGACTGAATGTTCTGTATACATATGTCATGACATCGGGTCTGACATCTTAGTAAAATCCTGCATAATTACATTTTAAACATCCTGCAAGTACATGTTATCTTATGTCAAGACAACACACGTGACAACTTGTGAACACTCTAGGTTTTACCAAAATTGCTACCAACCCAAGAAGTCCAACTGTATCCTAACTGAAGTCCAACTGTACTTGAAGCCTCTGGCATAATCGACTTCGGTTGGGTAATGTATAATGAAACCTATGGCCTAAGTGAAGTCCAAGCACACTTGAAGCCTCTGGAATAATTGGCTTCGGTCGGGTAATGTTTACTGAAACGTTTGGCCTAACTGAAGTTCAAGCGCACTTGAAGCTTTTGGATTAATCGCATTCAGTTGAGTAACGTTTAATGAAACATCTGGCCTAACTGAAGTTCAAGCGCACTTGAAGCCTTTGTCATAATTGACTTCAGTCGGGTCATGCAAAATAAAAGCCTCCGACCTTCATTTAACGTCAACTCCCATTGAGCTCTGAACGTCATCCATACAAAATAAAAGCCTCTGACCTCCATTTAACGTCAACCCCTATGGGGCTCTGAACATCGGTCATGCAAAATAAAAGCCTCTGACCTTCATTTAACGTCAACTCCCATGGGGCTCTAAATGTCGGTAATGCAAATAAAAGCCTCTGACCTCCATTTAACATCAACCCCTATGGGGACCTGATCATACAAATTTAACAAACCTATGAACTTAAGCGGTTTTGGGTAAATTATCAGTGGACAAATACCTGACATGGTCTACTCGAAGTTAGTCGGTCTGTATTCGAAGTAAGATATTCAACAAATTAGTAAAACTCAGCTCGCCGGGGATGGGTACCTACATGGTATAAATCATAACTAAAATAAATCTCATGAGGGCTAAAATATTATCGTAAAAGGAAATCGGAAGGCATCCAAACACGGAAAAATCCATCTGTAAGGGATGACCAACAACTAAGCGATTATGAACTAATAAACTGATACGAATGATCGCTGGTTTAGAACACACCAAATATTCTCAGAACCTAACTCACACGGGTCATGTAAAGAATACAACAAGATATACTCAGAATTTTCCAAGATTGTAATCATCTAAAAACTATCAGGATTTGTTTGTTGCTAATTCAAAAACACACATGGGTTATCACAATCCTGATGAACATTTAATATGCATTAACATAGTTAAAGCGAAAATGCAGTTAGTCGAGAACTCGCTGGGGCTTTCCGACTTATATATGTCTAAGACCTTTCGAGCTCTGCAAATAACCGTAAGTCGAGAACCAAGATCAATTTTCCCCGCCTTTGTCGTCTGTTAGAGGATTGGTTTGAACAATACGTTCAAGATTAAAGCTTATTTTTATGCTTGAGGCTTCCATGAAGGATAGCCTTAGAAAATCAGTTATAAGAATAAGATAATTAAGAAACAACCAGCCCAATAGAGCAAGGAAATAAGATTGTTATAATGTTATGGATCACAGTGGGATCCAAATACAAAACAGGAAGGGAATCAGAATAACATACTTGAAAAATATTTCATAATGCATCCTAACGGATGACTAAAACCAATCAATTGAAAAATATTATTCTATATATATCCCGGTCAGGGTTTGTGAATTCAACTTCAATGGTCTGAGTCCGATCGAATCTTATTTAAATCAGAGTACTATAAAGTAAGCCGGTAAAAGAGCTCGGATTACCATAATACTCAAAACCAACACATGGTATTACAAAATCTAAGAACAACCAATGTTCTACAATGACGATAAGTCAAGATCTCATTAGGGATCTTTGACTTATTTATGACCAGAACCCATCGGGTTCTAAGACAACATTATGTAAATAATCTACTAGGAATCTTCGACTTCTTTGTTAAAGACGTAGTGTTCTCCGACATCATAAAAAACATAGATATTCCCAAGATAGGCTTAGGGCTTACCCTTCTCCTTAGTAAAACAAAAATACATTTTGGGGTTAAAGGTAATGTAGTTATCAAAGATCAGTAGAAGTGAATCAAAATACAACATTGTTATAAATCCAAAGACCTCAATAGGATTCAAATATATTGCGGGAGAGAAAGAGAGAAAATCTGGAAAAAAAGATATGCCTCACGTAATAGAAGATTTTCCATGACCATTCACATCATTGCGCCGATTTATAAAGTGCAGGCAAGTAATAATAGGCCGAGTTGTACCTTATATTCAATGGTGAATAATGTTTTGAGCTTCTTTTGTCTGGACATTTCACCCTTTCACGAATCATGCATGAGGGGCTTATGTACATCCTGGAAATTATTTGGTCGATCGAGGTATGAAGCCAGAATGTTTAATTTGGTCAAGACATGTATTTTCAATGTTGGTCGAGATGGTCATGTAGGAGCCTCATACCGGCACACATAGGTCGACCCCTGATGTCAGACGGTCGGGTTCCTTAAACAAATAAAAGGTCGGCCAAGGGTTAGAGACCATTACAAAATGATTAATATGTTGGTTTCAGGTACTTATTAAGTTGTTACAAATGATTAAATAGGAGGTTATGTTTATTAGGGCCATAAATCCTATTAAACCATGATTATTTAGATCCAAGGGGAAGGAGGCATGCCCTATAAGAATAGGTCTAGAGGCCAAGAATAAGGGGGAGATGACGATGAATAACAGAAAAAAGAGCAACCCTGTGAAGAAACCTTAGACCACCAACAATGATGGTCATGAACCTTTTGCCCATTACAGACACTTCAACCATACATTTACGACCTTCCCTAGCAAGCATCAGTGAGGGTAACCATTTTTAATGTTTTTAGCAAGGACAAGTACATCACCACTTAACTACAGCAGTGCAAAAAAAAACATCAACATAATGCAATGCATTCATACATGCCATGATAATACACCAAAGGTCACTCAAAACAAGCCTTCAAGCCAAGCATTCATCAAACTCCAAACCATGACAGTTCACATAACAAAACCGATCCAAACATATACATAATGCAATGCAATAATCATGTTCATGCAATGCAAACCACTTTCATGACAGTTCTCTTCAGACAACTTGACAATTAATCCCAAATGCAGTCCAAATGAGAGGTCAAACACAACCCCAAATGAGGCTTTAAAACAGGGTAAAAATCAAGAGAACCATAGTCATACACAATACCACATAACAAAGCATCACCACCATCATCATGAATGCAAGCTATAGCATACACAATTCAAACACATAAGCACATACATCATCACAACATAATTAAGTTACCATAGACATAATTCAAACACATACATAGTCCAAGCCATGCCATCATCTCATATAAACATACATAAATCAAGTTCGACATAAATGACAATAGTACATATAATATTCACACAATCAACTGTCAATTTCAGTTAGTTAACCACTTAACTAACCCTGCCTCGTTGCCCTAACTAACTGCCCAAGTTAGTTGCAATGCTAACTAGCTTATTCACTAAGTTATCCTAAACTTTCTAACAACCTATTAACAAACCTACTAACCAACTAACTGATTCATAACTGACTCTAAATGTCAACTTCCACGTGTCCCAGCCAATTACCAAACTGCCATTGCATTTGAAATTCCCTCCAAATTAAGTCTAAACCCTAACTAACTTTTAACCTCCAAAATAAACACAATCTTATTCAAATTTTACACTAAAAACAGTTGAAAACTAATACAAATCCTCTTAATTTTCTTCACTCCAACTAACCAAAACCTAAACAAATTTCCACTCTTGATTAACATGAGCCACTGATCACCATCTTGTGGATACAAACCAATCATTCCTAACTAACTTCTAATGGCATTTCACTCTAATTTCCCTCACCTCTCATATATATAAACCCTACCTGAATTACTTCATCATCAAGTATCAATCACCCTAACAAAACTCTGCCAATTTCACTCCCTAACCTCACAAACCCTCACTCATAGCTCTCTCTCCTCCATTGACAGAGCTTTAACCTCTGAAGCTCTCTGCAATAGAACTTGGCCTCTCCATTCCCTTATCTCTCAGAAAACTATTAACATCAATCATGACCTAATGTCTATATTGTTATCCTATTCTACATTAACAACAAAACATCACAGAAATTCAACCAGTCAAAACAAAAACAAAGGATTTGGGAAGAATACTTATCTCAGCAGGAATCTTTTCTTTGGACATTCTTCATCATCAACTTTAGTTCATACTACAACAATCACCATAGCAATTCTCAGCTCCATAGGTAAATATTGAAACTCCCATCTTCTATCTTCTTTGCTGCATTCTTGTCACCAGGAGGTAGAGCTCGCTTATATGAGTTGAACCCCCATTGTTGTAGCCTGATTCCATAGGCATGAGTCATTTAATTTAAGTTTCAAAGTTTTTAGGGTTTAGTGTTTAGGTCATATTTAGGGATTATGTTTGGTTTTTAAAGAAAACTACAGTTGGAATGTGTAAGACCCTAATTTTTACCCTAAGATCCTTCATGGCATCATGTTATTGCACAAGTGCATTGCCTCAATGATCATAGCATGTTGGGCTTCTTAACCCTAGGGTTAGGACTTGTTTGAGTGATTTGAGATCACCAAGTATTATTTTATTGTATATTATTGCTTTTCTTATTTGATAACTAACCAAAAGCACAAAAATATGTCACTAACTCTTTTTGTTTTGAGGCTCAAGTGATCATGTGCTCCACAATGCTCCTAGGAGGCTCCTAAGCCCAATGCAATGGCTAGATGAAGAAGAGAAGAAGCATGACAATGGTCCAAAAAGTTCCTAATCATCATATATGTCTCCCAAGTATCTCAATTTGCCAATTTGATCAAGATAATCCAAAGGGCTTGAGGATTGTTTCCCAAGGAAACCCTAATTTCACTGTGCTTTGACTCTACCTTGCCCATGAAGCAATCTCAACCTTTGATCAAATTTAATCAAGGTAAGTTCATTCGTTTATCATTTTATGCATATATGAGCCTATTTGAGGCCCCTAAATCATTTATTCATCAAGATTGGAAGTTTGACTTTGAAAAATTGACCAGTTAAGTCATCTGACTAAGTTGAGGTTCAATGAGCTATACATTTTGATGTGTTTGTCAAATGAAGATGACCCCAAAATCAACAATGTTCCTAAGAACCATATTAACGACTTTCATCTTCACCAAAAATATATTTGAAGCTTTGAAGGTCATCCTTCATTTCAAAACATTATAGGTCATTTTGACTGAAACCTTAATTTTGGGTCAACTTGCCAAGGGCATAACTTCCTTAATTATTATGATTTTGAGGTGAGACAAAAGGAATTGGAAATCTTGAGATGTCTAATTCAAATTTTATGTTGGACAAAATTTCATAATCCTAAAATAAATACATGTGATATTACAAAACATTATAGGTCATCTTGGACCTAATTCATTGAATTTGAAAAAGTACCCAACTTCAAATGCCCATAACTTTATCATAGAAAATCCAAATGATGCAAAATTTGAGTCTAGATTCACCACCTTGAAAAGATATACAACTTTTATGTTGGAGATTTTTTCATTTAAAGCTTGTATCATGAGTACATAAGGGTTTGATCAAGCTTATTTTTGGGGAACTTTTTCAAAATGATTTGAACATGTTTTGTACTTGAACTTTCCCAGCCAGTTTTGATCAATTTGCACATGCCAAATGATTTTTTCCCAACATGACTTTTGTTCCTTATTTCAAGAGTTTTCCAACCATTACTCACAATAGTCTTTTGGGTTCACCATTTGGGAGATTCGAATTTCTTTTCATTTATGTGCATTTTGATATTTTATGTTATAACTTGGTATGCAAGCATTTCCCATTTCATGTGCACGACCACATGCCTTCTACATGAACTCAGTAAGCTTCTTCAACCATCCATGGGTCTCTCACACGTCCACAAAGGCCCATGCACTCAAATTTTCAAATTCCATGCACATGAGCAAAGTGTGAACTCAACTGCATTCAGCTATAAATATGAGCCTCATGAGCTTCATTTCATAATCTCTTGGAGATCCCTTATGCTGCAGAACTGAAACCATAACCCTCACCAAAGGAATCACTCATAATTTTTTTAGATTTTCGAGCTTGAAATTCAATAACGTTAGCTGAGTTTGAAAGCTAGATTCCTTAGCCAATCATCTTCCATACATTCATAGATCAAAAAGGAGCAAAGAGCTTGAAGAATTCGTCGCCAGAAACTCATCAATTTGAAGGTATTAACTCAAACTGTTTGGATCTGAAACTCTTAATTCAATGTTTTTTTCTTGTGTTTTGGTGGTTCACTGAAGTCCTCATACTTGAGGCAAGCTTTTGATGCATTCAATTTTCCATTTCATGAGCAATTCGTGTGGACACCATGATTTTCTCCTTCATCTTTCTCTCAATATAGGAAGCATGAAAGAAATCCAATGGTATAGTGATGATCTACATCACAAGAGCTTTATTTCCATGTCCTTGTTTTTCTTTTTTGATAAGATTCATTTCTCTGCAAAGCTGGTCAGAGATTGTGTGGTTGGCCGGAGAAGACGGTGGTTTCCACCACCAGCACCACGTGTTTTGCTCATGGCCTTTGGATCTTGCTCTCACGATCTAATCTCACGCGTCCGTTTTAATTACTTCTTTTAATTCGTTATGTGGCGCGGTTGACTCAAGTGTATCGTGTATCCTCAGATCTAAGCCATTCATCATTGCCACGTCAACTAATGAATTGGATCTAGTGGCTCAGGCTTTTTCGCTTATTTCATTTTTCTTTTATTTTCTTTTAATTCATTCTATTTATCAAAAATTCATTAAAAATTCATATGAAGTTAGAAAAATATGAGTCCGACTTTGAAATTTTTCTTGAAAAATCTAGTTTCATATTATGATTTTTAATTATTTTTGTGACTTCATTTGATATTTTTTATGAATTACTTGGTTTTTAATGATTTTAATTCATTTTAAAATACTTTCTGACTTTTAAAAAAAACAAAAATATTTTCATAGCATCTATGGATCATGATAAGTCAATGAAAAATAGTCTCAACAATTTCTTGTTTGTTTTGAGATTATTTGAGATTTTAATTCATATTATGCTATTTTTGGTTGTTTTTAATTGATTTTAATTACTTTCTGATTTCAAAATTTTGTGAGAAAATTAGTCAAAGTTTTTTTGACTATGTTGAACCTATGAGAATTTAATTGGACTCATTGAAGTTGTTTTGAATGGAATTTGAGGTTCAACTTTATTTGTTTATTATTTTATTTGTATTTTCTTTTAATTCAAAAATACCAAAAAAATGTCATTGACTCCTTGACTTGTTATATTCATTTCTCTTCTGTTTGGTGTTGATTGAGGTTGAATTGATTCAACTTTGATCAAATTCTATGGATCTTTGATCAAGGATTGAGGTTTGAAAATCCTTAAGGATCATCACCAAGAAAGATGAATGAATTTGATCAAGGATGAGTTATCCCTTTATCAATTGGGATTGGTTGTTGACTTCTTACCCCCTCCCTTTCATCTTCATCCCTTTCTTCCCCTCAATGGCCAATGAGTTAAAGTCTTAAGGTTGGTCTTGACAAATGGAAGTTTAATCTTCTTTGATTCAACCCAAACTTAACTTGATCCATGATTAAGTGAGTTGTTTTGTGTCAAAGATAGGTTACTTCTTGGTCAAGCAAATAACCAAAAGTCAATACAAGGCCCTTCCCCTTTTTGTTTGGCATGGCAAGTTTATGGAGCTTGGCTTACTAGTCATGACCTCTAACTTGTGTTCTTTGCCTATATTTTTATTGACCGGCCTCAGATAGGTGTGGCTACTACATTAGGTCACTTACGATTGCTTAACATAGCGCTATATTGTCTTATGACAAGCTAATATAACCTTACTAACTACTAACTTTAATTTGAGCTTTTAAATTCTTGTCATTTACTTTTAATGTCATTTATTTCTTGCTCATTATGCATATTGCTTTTCATTTTGCTCACTTGAGCACATATTTTATGTTTATGTCATTTTTCTTTTGCTCATTTGAGCCCATTATTGTATATAAATATATTGTTATGTTGTGTTGTTTGTGTTTGTTTTGATGTGAACCAAAAATGCAAAAGGAGAAAGGACTTAGAATTAGGATTTACCCATGCTTAAAGGAGTTCAATAGCAACTAGGCCTCATGCCTTTAGAATGCAAAAAATGTGTTGAAGAGCAACTAGGTCTCATACCTTTAGAATGCTAAACTCAAAGTTGACCTCAAAGGGCTTCTCCTCAAACTTATTCTTTGTCAATTCCTTTTATCATGTTATGAGCTTCTTGATGTGTGCTTTTGTGTGATAGGAACCTCACCTTGGGATTGTGAAAAGAGGACCATTGTCATGAGTAGCCAAGTTAAGAGCGAAGCCAAATGGAGATCCTAGGAGCTTGAATTCAAATTATTGATTGCTTGTTTGTGTGCTAAATCCAAAGGAAAAGAGCATCTTGAGTCATCTATATGACTCCAAGAAAAGGAACTCCAAGGGTTATCTTTCCCCTCTTATCTTTGTATGCTTTAGGAATAACCCTTCTTTCTTCTCCCCACTCTAACCAAGCCAAAAATCATTTTCAAAACTTTGACTTTATTTCAAATTAGAAACCTAGGCCTTAGGCCTTTGACTTTTCAAAGTCATATTCATAAATACTCATTGTAAATAAACTGTAATCCAACTTTGACCTCATTTTGTAAATAAGTTGTTTTGTGGTTCCAGTGGCCACTTTGTTAAAATCTTTTCAAAAACATTAGTCATAGGTTTGAGTTATCGTAGTGGTTGATGTAAATCTCACCTCATCCTTAGTGTTGGATTATAAGTCTTCCATGCTTATTATAGGGTTAACCCCTCACTATCATGTTGAAGCCTTCCTCACATGGTGGATTGTTGGTTTAGGTTGAGTTTTCTCCCTTTGATGACAAAAGACCTTAAGGCTTTTGATTAAGATCAATTCACCAACCTTTGGAATTTTTACCACGAACTACGAGGTTTTGATCCTCCTTTGTGATGGTACGTAGGCAATGGGTTCATCCATTCAAACAACAAAATTTGTAAATATAATCTATTCTCTTCTCATCCCTCCAATCTTTTGCACAAATCTTTTCACAAATACCAACCTACAACACATATTTGGGGTACAACATTGACCAATTCAATTTTTTCTTCAAATGGATGAATGGTTCTTTCCTCGTGCTCAAGCAATCGGGATAACTCATCAGAAATGTCTTCATCATTCTCTTCCTCAGCTTCAAACACAGGGACATCAAAGTTCGGAGAAGGAGTATGTCATTATTTTCAATGGCTTTGAGAAGCAACCTGCATAATGATTTGATATTTTGATTTTAGAAATATGAAGTGCAAACAAATATTATGCAAATATGGGAAAAATTATTGTTTATATATGTTTTTTTCTGATTACTATTTTTAGAAAAAGCAAAAAGTAAAAACGACGGATGAATAAAGTTGCATTTTATTGATGATGGTTGAAAATGACTGACAATGTTTTTTCACTTATCCCTTAAGCATATGATATGGATTTTTCTATAAACAATAAGGAATATTACTTTGAATGATGAACTATAACAGGAACATCAACAACAACCCAATTGTTGCAAAGTTGTCTATGCGTTACAAAGTTGGGATTATCTTCTTCTTCATCATCATCTTCATGAATGATAACAATTGAGTGTTGTTCTTCCTTGTGGATGAACCCTCCGCTACGGAAAATCTATTGCATAGCCTTGACTTTTTTCTTGAATGGCCCTTTCTCAAATTCCAAATCGGCCTTGTTCTTGTTTTTAATCACTTCCACGACACACCCCTGAAGGTAGAGAAAAACAAGAAAGGGGGGTTTGAATTGTTTTCAGAGTAATCATAAACTTTTTGCAACACCATACACACAAAAATAAATGCTAATAACATAGAGAGTTTATCCTGGTTCGCTTGAAATTCAAAGCTACTCCAGTCCACCCGGCCAAGTTGATTTCGCCTTCAATAAGGACTTAAAACAATATTCTCAACAGATTACAAAAACTTCTAAGAGTTTAACAACCTCTTATCCCTCTCAAGTATACAGACCTAGACAAGTCACTTGAGGAATTACAAAGAGTTTCAGGAATGCAGGTGTTTGACTAGGTGCTTCTATATAAGCAGTATAAACATAATTTAGGAACAATGACAACTACTCAATTTGAGCAACATCGCTTGTGTGAAAACTGAATATTACAATGAAAGATATGAAAATGTTATCGTGTATTGAGATGTTGTAGATAAAGGTGTTTTTCAGTAGGTTGTGAGGAGGCCTTTATATAGCATTTAGAGATGATACTGTTGGAGGGAAATCAAGGGAGATTTCGTGCCAGCTATGGGAATTAAAGGTATTAAAGTTATTGTCCTTTCCATAGAAGTCTTTGAACATAATCCTTTGTTTCCTTAAAAAGATTTGAGCTATACTTAGAATGCTTCCTGATTAAGTTTCTGATTCGGTGATATTAGATAGAGTGTTTGAGCGTGTATCAGAGTGAGCATGATCAAAGTCTTTGAGCAGAGTCCAGATGTCTTTTAGTTTTTCAGATATTCTTTTGCAGTCTTCAAATGTTATTACAAAGTCTTCAAATGTAGAGTCTTCAGATATGAAGTTGAACTACAACTTCATATTCTTTGGGTAATTTCTTCCTCATATGTATTGGAGTCAGATCTGATTTCTCTTTGTGCTAGTTCAGCTTTTCTGGACTGATGCGGATGTCAGGTCTTTGTTTTCCTCAGAGTCATTTTGACTTAGAAACTTGCACACAAGAGAAAATTATTAGGGTACCAAATTGTTTCATTCTTTGTTATCATCAAAACTTAGAGATATATTGCAGAATCAATATCTTGTTCTAACAATCTCCCCCTTTTTGATGATGAAAAAAACTCTGACTTTTGATGAAACAATGGTACTTTTCAAAGATACAATCTCCTCTAAAGTAGTTGAGCAAGCAGATTCTAGATGCTGGAGTTGACTTGATCCTGCTGGTTGAGTCTGGCTCTGATCAGTTGTTGTTCTTTTTGCAGCTCTTCCAGAGTCTTGAGGACTAGAGGATCTAGGTTATATGTTGATGACTCACCTCGAGTCAGAGCAAACTCAGTTGTCTTCTCAGCATCTTCAGTTGCTTTTCGAGTAGCTTCAGCGACCAATGCTTCAGCTTCAGCTTTTTCCCTAGTTGTAGCCTCTGTAGCAACTTTCTCAGCTGCCTCCCTGGCAGCAGCCTCAGCAACATCTCTTTCTTCAGCTTCTCTCTGTTCCTTTTCAGCAGCCTCTTAAGCCAGACAAGCCTTCAGCTTCTCCTTAACACATCTGATGTAGTCATTTTTGACTTATTCAGAAAGCCCCTTTAGCTTGAAGACTTCAGAAGTCATCCACCTGATGAACCCGTTCCAGTGAGTCCTTACTTCAGAAGGATTGTCACTGACCCTGGATTCGTCAGATAGTAGCATGTGTCTTGAAGCAGAGTTATCTGAGAACTTAGCAAATGCCTCATTAATGGTAGGAAGAGTGAGGTCAGTTTCAAAGGTTCGAGGAATGGGGTCAGAAGGTTTGTGTATGGGTTCAGATAATTCAGAAATGGGTTCAGAGGGAGTTGGAATGGTTTCAGATGGTTCTGGTATAGAATGAGTGTTTTCAGATTCAGTTGTGGCCTAAAGTTCTGTTTGAGTTGGAGAAGATGGGTCAGGAATATCTGAATGTTCAGAGTTTGATGTTAGGTTGTAGTAGGGAGGGGAAGTGGGGTTAGAGGAAGGGGTGATATGGGTTTGTTGAGCAACAAGGATTCAAATATGGGGATGGATGTTGTTGTGAGGCTGAATTGAGATATTGCAGGTGAAGATGGGTTAGGGTCAAAAGTGTGGGGTTCAGACATATGTGGTTCATAAAATGTAGGTTTAAAAATGGTTGGTTCAGAGGGAGAGGTGGGGTAAGTGGTGACAGAAGTGGAGAGTGTGGGGGTGGTAGAGGTAATGATGAGGTGATTTGCATAGAACCAAAAACATTAGGAGCTTCTGAGATATAGGACTTACCAGGTGCTGAAGAGCTTAGAGGCACGGGTTGCTTTTGAGTTGCTGAAAATTCTCCCAGCTTGAGACTCTTCTTCTTCTTCTTCTCATAGGGTTCTCTCTTCCTCTTCATGAAGTTTGGTGGTTGATCTGGAAGTCAGTCTAAGCTGAAGCTAGAAATGTCAATTCCTTGGGCTTCTAGATCCTGTAGGTAGCAGGCGATGACTTCTAGAGGATCAATCTTTGAGAAAAGACACATACCATTAGATATCTGTCTTTGATCCTTCAGAGCTTCCCAAGAGATGTCCTTTGTAGGTTTGACTCTGACCTTGTCTATTAAGCCCATGCTCTTCAGATTCTTCGTATTTAGGAGCTTCCTCATGTCCATAGTGACGTCTTCCATCAGATTTAGGGAGATGAGATGGTCCATCAGACCACTCTCTATCAGAACATTTGAAATAAGTATTCCCAAAGGGATGTAGTTCTTGGGCTTTATGTTATTTCTTGTGTCTTTGACAGAATCCTTAGATATTTGAAGGGGAGAGACAGAAGGTTTAGCTTCAGACCTTTGTGCAGACAATAGAGAATGGACTTCTGGTCTGTGTTGATGTAATCAGAGGAACTGGAAGCAGGAAGATGATGGATGGTTCCCAGAATGATCTTTAGCCACACTCTCAGATTCTAGTGAATTTTTTTGTTCTTGGATGATTTCCCTTATGGGTTCTGAGAAAAGATGGTGAGAATAAATTTTCGGGATATATACTTCACCCAAGGGTTTATGTTATAGATTGTTCTTCCCTCATCTTTTTCCATGTTCAGAAGCTTGGTTATGGATTTCTCTGTGATCACTGTCTTGATGCCGAGAACATAAGACACAATGCAGTGATCATCCTAATCAGCGAATCTCCAGAATTCATTCACCAAGAATGTGTAAATGGGGCCATAAAGACACGTGAAGTAGTTAGCTCGCCCTCGATTCTCCAGCTCTTGTGTTAAATCCATTCCATTTTTCTTGAGATTTTCAAAATCAACCAATAGCTTATAAAGGACTCCAAGCTTCTCAAAAGGAGTAGCAAGGTTGATGTGTGGAGGACGATCAAGACCATGGGGTTCTTGATAGGAGCTTGTTAAAGGCGTAGCAGTATGCATTGCAACTTTTTGTGAAGCTTCAACTTATTGCTCAGTAGCATTCATCTGTTGGGGTTATTCAAACACTTGTTGTTGTTCAGGATTCATGATGTTGTTGAAGAAGATGAAGGTAGTTGCAGAGGAAATTGAGAGAGGTTGAGTTTAAGGGTTTGTGTAAGTCGTGAGTGTAAAAGTGTGTGTGAAATGTAGAAGTATATATACACAATTTCAAAACACATGCAAAATGACAATGTTAGCTAGAGAGGGAATAGAAGTAATTATGATTGCTAAAATCTGAGTTGACAAGCGTGGGGAGAATTAAATACAGCTAATGATGGGTGTCTAATCTCAAGATAAGCACATTGCTCGAGGGAATCTCAATAGTTTGGCCCTTGAGTTCTGAGCTAGAGAGGTGTCTAGAAGATCCAGAGCCACACCTTTGAGAGACCATGTGTTGATGTTTCTGGAGTCAAGAATACCAAAGGTTTTATGACTCAGAAGGTTTCTGATCAAGATATCTCCTAACTTGTAGAAGTATCAGAACCAGAATCAAATAAACATCATATGCTTGAGTCAGAGTCTAAATTTAACGTCAGAGATGAGAAGCACATATTCAGATTCATTCTGGGCAATCTGCCATATTTACATTTTTCATAATGAAAAGAAATTTATCTTCAGCTAAGGGTTTTGTAAAGATATCATCCCATTGATGGTTTGTATCTATAAATTTTAAAATAATTATCCCCTTCTGAACATAGTCTCTGATAAAATGGTGTTTAATTTCTATGTGCTTCGCTCTGGAATGTAAAACAGGATTCTTACTTAAGCATATAGCAGCAATATTATCATAAAAGATAGGGATGTTACTCTCAGAGATCTGGAAGTCCTCAAGCTGATTCATCATCCAGAGCATCTGAGTGCTGCATAGTGAAGTTGAAATGTACTCTGCTTTTGCAGTTGGCAGAGCAATGGTTGATTGTCTTTTGCTTGCCCATGAGATGAGGTTTCCTTCCAGAAACTGACAGTTCCTATATGTGCTGTTGTGTTATAACCTGTCTCCATCATAATCTGCATCATATTATCCAGAAAGCATATACTCTGATGTTTTCTTATACATCAAGCCAAGGTTAGATGTTCCTTTCATATACCTGAAGATTCTCTTAACAACAGTTAAGTGAGATTCCCTTGGATTTGACTGAAATCTAGCACATAAACATACGCTGAATAAAATATTTGGACGTGAAGCAGCCAAATAAAAGAGAGAACCTATCATACCTCGATAGAGTTTCCGACAAACCTTTTGACTTACCTCTTCCTTCTCCAGAATGCATGTAGGATGCATGAGAGTCTTGGTTGGCTTGCTTTCTAACATGTCAAATTTCTTAAGAAGATCTTTTATGAATTTGCTGAGATAAACATATGTGGCTTTTGACGTTTGATTGATTTGAATTCCCATAAAGAACTTCAGTTCTTGCATTAAGCTCATCTCAAATTCTGCCTGCATTAACTCAGAATTTTTTTTTTACAAACAGAGGGGTTAGTAGAACCAAATATTATGTCATCAACATAAATCTAACAAATCATAAGATCGTTTCTGATATTTTTACAAAAGAGAGTGGAGTCCACTTTGCCTCTGATAAAATCATTTTCTAGAAGAAATCAGTTAAACCTTTCATACCAAGCTCTTGGAGCTGTTGTAGCGGTAAATTCATGACCATCAAGTTATGGATAAACTTGACGTCAATAAAACCAGAGTCGCCACCGCGCTTTTATTTCTTCCAAAGGAAAAGGGAAAAGTACGAACAAAACCCAAGGATAAGAGGTTTTCAAATCAAAACTAATAAAATGCCAGATATTACAGGTAAGGGGGTTGGTTAAACAGAGGGAAGGTGTTAGCACCTAAAGTGTCCTAGGTACTCCTAGGGAGCCCTTGTTTATTTGTGCATATGTTTTTGGTATAAAAGATGTTTGAAAAAAAATAGAGTGTGGGGATGAGAAAAGCATTCATTGTTTATATTTTTGTGTTTGACAAAACCTTCGTACTTGTGCCTACGTACCAAAATAAAAATGAGGGATCAAAACCTCGTAGTTCGTGGTAAAATTTCAAATAAGTTGGTGAATTGATTTTAATAAAAGTTTAACAAGGAAAGGCACAAAAGGTCCAAAGATTTGAATGGGGTTGTTAGTTATTTTTGTTTTTTGAAATTTAAGTCAATATGGTTAAGTTTATTTACAAGTTTGATTTAAGAAAAAGTTTGAAAATTCAATGGCATAAGGCCAAAGTTTCTAATCATTAAAGCAAAGTCTAAGTTTGAAATTACAAGCAAAGAAAGTTTTTAAAAGGGGAGAGATTTTGAAATTTAAGAAGTGGGAGGAGATGAAGAGGCTATCTTAAGCACAAAAGTTAAGGGTTGGAAAGATCTGACCAAAAGGATGCAATCCAACAAACAAGAATGTCATATAGAAACCCATTTTCCTTTGGACTTTTATCAAGCAATAATCAACAAGCAATGAATAATATCTAGACAACATGAGGATCAATGCATCAAATAGAGATAGCCACATCCAAGCTAGCAATCCCAATAGCTAGCAGACTTCATTGTCTTTCCATGTATCAGATGAAATATTCCTTGATCAACTCAGAGCAAAGCATCAGACATAAGATCAAAATAACAATTAAGCACAAAGACAAAGTAGTAGATGAATTCAAACAAATCCCAAGGCTTGTATCAGATGAAGGCTCAGTTCCCAATACCTCAATCTCATAATGTTGGAATTGGCCAAAGCCTCTTTGCATAGGGAATGGTGCCTAGTCCTAAGTCCAAAAAATCAGATCAATTTCAACAGTCCACTAGATGTTTTTTAGGGGTTTTGTTGTTATTAGGTATTTTAAGGTCCTAAGACCATAAACAAAACCAAAACACACAAAATATATATACAATCACAAGATATGGCTCAAATGAGAAAAGTAAAAATAACATAAACAAAAACAATTTATATGAAATCTAAATGGCAATGAATGATAAATGACTGGAGTCTAAATTGCATAAAATAAATGACTTGAAAGTAAAGCAATATTAACAAGAGTTAGTCAAATGTTAGTCAAAAGTTAGTCAAGTGTTAGTGGTGATTTTTAAGTTATTAAGTCATTCTTTAGAGAACACTCAACCATTCATTCATAATTATGAATCCTTAAATCAAGACATCTTCCATGGGAAGGGCTCCAACTTATATAATTCAACAAGTATGCCACTAGCTCCCATGAAAGGAAAAAAGGTCAAGTGTCCATACAATGCCATGAAGAATGGGAGACTTACAATCTCACTTACTAGAATTTATGCCTTAAGGTTCAAATTTAGCTCTATGTTAAGCTATCGTAATTGGACTTATATAGAAGTCACAACTATCTGAGCTCGGGGAAGGAAAATATAGGTGTTAATTCATGTTAGAGATTTGGTATGAAGAACCAAACTCCTAAAACATACACTAACAATAAAAGATCAAAAGGGAGGGGCTTATCTCAGTCACACTTGTATTGAGTCATCTGACACAACGTCGTTGATGAACCAATTAGCCTTTAGACATTAGAGATTTCATTGGTCAAATGATGGAATGGGGAAGAATAGGGATAAAGATGAAGAGGGAGGGGAAGATAGAAACACAAATTGATCGTGAAAGGAATTTCATCAAATCAAAACCATTCATTCATTTTGGGAGATGAAAGGTACATTTTATCAATCCCCTAAACCCAATGGTTTTGATCTAACAAAAGTCTAATCAACCTTGACCAAGGCCCAAACAGAAAGTCAAACTTCATAAGACCATAAAAATGGCTCCATAATGTTTTTAAACATTTAATCAATTTAAAAATGAATTAAAATATATTTTAATTTGGTCAAAACCTAAAATCACTTCAAAACACCAAATAAATGGCCAAGGGATTTATCCTAGGTCAAACAAGGTCAAAGGACCTTAGACAAAAAAAATTACAATTTTTGAAAAGTCAGAAGTATTTTTAAACAATTCAAAATATGCACAAAAATATTTAATTCATGAAAAATACCAAAATTAATCCAAAAATTAATTTTAATTCAGAATATGGGAGAGAGAAAATATTTAAAGATTTTTGGTGAAAGTCCCATATTTTTTGGATTAAAAATGAAATTTCTAGGAATTAAATAAAATAAGTGGATTACATGGAAATTCAGAAAATACAAAAAAACAAGGGTCATCAAATCTCCCTCACCAATTGAGGTGGCAGATCTGATGGCCAAGTGTGCGCGTTCCATGGTGCATTGCAGTCAATGCGTTGCAAACTTGGTATTTAAAAACAAGGGACCAGATTAAAATGGGGGATGATGATCAAAGAGTTCAGGACATGCCAACACACCACCAAAGCTAGGGCTCCGATCACCTTCTCCGGTGGACCTCACCGGACTGGTCCACCACAAACCAAACGGAAAATGAAAAGTGAGTACATGTTTTTGAAGGAAAAATGCTCAGGAGTACGAATCTGACCTCCATTTCTTCCATTTCCAAGTATATTGAAAGATACATGTATTTGAAATTTGAGGTTCATGATCTGAGTTGCTTCGATTTGACCTCAAAGCAACTCAATCTTGTTGCCTACATTGGTAGGACTTCAGCGAACCAAAAATCAAAGAGAATGGTGAAAAATTGGGAGAGAATCGACGAGAGAAAGTTTCTGAAAAATCACCTTCGAATAGCTTGAATGTGGCTTGATCTTGCTGCCAATTAGCCTTGGCTCAACTCCAGAAGATTGTAGGAAGTGAATTGGATCAAAGAAGGGCTCGGATTCTTAGAGTTTCAATCTCAAACCAGAAGTAGATTTGAAACTCGATTTCAAGGGAAATCTTTAAGTTTATGCTTTAAGGTAGGTTAGGGAGGCAATAGTTCAAAGCTTGGGCAAGCAGAGATCCCTTTTCTGATCACAATGGCCTTGTATTTATAGTGTATCAAAATGCTTTTCACACACTTTAAAAATTTGCCAACTTTAGCAACTTTGGTGCATAGATGCCTGGGCAATCATTTGGGCCCAATTCATGATCTTATCATATTCCAATTTGTGCATAATGGATCCTGCAGCACTAACATGTAAGCATGGAAAATGAAATGGACAATTGAATTCAAATCTTGCCAAAACAAACCTATGAAAGGAACCATGCGCAAGTCCCTCAATTTCAGTCCAAATTAGGTGATATTGGAATTTTTTGAAAGGTGAGATCAAGGGAAACAACTTTCCTGTTTAACACTTTTTCATTTGAAGCTTGGATCATGATGAATTTTGAGGTGGAAGTTTGGAAAATCAAACATAATTGAAAATTTTCTAAGTACCAAGTCAAATGTTCACTTCTTCCACCTTGAATAACTTTTTCTATGGGATCCAAATGGAAAAATTTCCTTCATAAAAGTTGTATCCCTTTACATCCTTTTCAATTTGGTCATAAATTTTACCTCATTTGGATTTTGCATGAAGGCGTTATGCGTTTTAGAAGTTGAGGAAAATTGCTTGTTCAATGGTAATGGCCCAAAATGACCTATAATGTTTTCTCTTGGCACATGCCCTTGAAAGTTTAATTTGAAGTTTCTAAAAGAATAAATGTTGGATAGTACATATTTAAATTGATCATGAAACTTGGATGGTATTCATATCATAAAAATTAAGCAACTTATGGTCCTTGGAAGTTGACCTCCTAACTAGGGCACAGACAAAATGACCTATAATCTTTCACCATAAAAAATGACTTTACAAGAAAAACTAGTTCTTTACCTAACATGAAAGTTGTTTGGAATGTCATAAGGAGTAACTTTGTCATTTTCATATGACAAAAACTGTAGGAGTTATGGTCTAGTGAACCCCAGTTTTGACCAGTTGACTTTCTCTAGTCAACCACCATGAACCAACTTGCAAACTTGAAGTTCTCTTGATCTTTTGGACTCATGGATAATCATATATGCATAGAATGATGTATAATGAATTATCCATTGATATATTTGATCAAATGTTGAAGAAACTTGTTGAGGAAGTTACACAAGATACCCAGATGAATTAAGGCTTCCAAGGCAAACAAGCTTCAAACTCTTGATGAATTCTTGATCAAAATGATAAATGAAGATAATAGGGACCAATATATGATGTCTAGAACCAATGTGAACCATCTCTTGATTAATCTAATTGCACTGAGGGTCTTAAATCCTAGTTATGGGCTTGATAAGGCATTGGTGGATGCACACACTACCTACAAAAGAAACAAAGCTATACATAGACATATTTTTGGTATTTTGATTAGTAAATAATGAAAAACAAAATATGATAAAATCAAAAGTGCTTGGTTATCTCTCCCAATGCAAACCCAATGAATGAGGGGTAAGGAGGATGTCAAGGTGTGATCCCAAAGACAATGCAAATAATGAGATACATGAGGGATCTTAGGGTCAAAATGGGGGTCTTACAGCTGCCCCTATTTAAGGACATTCTAATTGATGATGTGACGGTTGAAATATCCGTATTAACTCAGTATAATGGACTTAAATAACAACATATAGAAACAAATTTTGGTCCCTAATAGACCTCATGATGCATATGATATGAATGTTAAAATAATCTTTGTGGGGAATATGTTTCTACAAAGGAAAAGAATCCGGAAGAGACTGAAGGTCCACAGGAGCACCATGCATTCCGTAAGGAAAACTCACTAGGGAGACTGAGACTATGGGGGATAAAAAGTTATGCATAGGCCAGGCTACGACTTAAAACTGCTAGAGACACGAGGGGAATTTCCATGAGAATAAATCAACGGAAGGACTCAGTCTGAGGATAAGGGAAATCTGCAGGGGATAGGAATAGGATCAGAACAAAACTGAAATACTCAAAACAAACAGAGGACTGTCGATTTCACTAGGGAAATAAGCAGTCAAACTCAACTGGGGAAGAATGGACTTCAACACAGGAGTACCAGAGATATATTATCTATTACCGGTTACTGGGTAGAAAGGTAATATACTCTGACAGAGGGACATCCGTTACCGATTAGGGTAAACATATCAAGGATGACTCACTGAGGAAAAAGAGGTGTATCCATTACCGGTTACTGGGTAAGAATAACCTACTGGGAAGAGAATTCAAATAGGATTTACAACTACCGGTAACTGGGTAGAAGACCAAAGAGAGAGTATTTGTCACCTATTAAAGTGAACATATCAAGGATAAACTCAAAGGAAGAATATTCGTCATCGGTTAGGATGAAAATATCAAGGATAAACTATCGGGGAGAAATATGAATTATATCTATCAGTTACTAGATAGAATACCAAAGAGATAATATCTATCACTGGTTAGGATAAACTCAGCAGGGGGAAGTAGGAATTACAACTAACGGTTACTGGGTAGAATACCAGCAAGAAGGGAAAATTTGTCACCGATCAAAGTGAACATATCAAGGATAGACCCTCTGGGGAATAAAATAGGGATTACAACTATATTTTTGCTGGGTAGAAAACCAAAGAGGAAGAATATCAGTCACCGATTAGGATGAACATATCAAGGATATACTACCTGGGGAAATGTGAAAACGAATCCACTAGGGAAAACAAAGGAAGTAGATTACATTTTACCGGGTATTGGGCAAAAGTAAAGTACTCAAAAATCGAGAAGAATATTATCAGTTATTGGGTAATAAACTCTCAGGGGACCAAAATATCTATCTAGGTAATAACAAGAAAGAAACGATCAATCAAAGACTCAACCCAAAGAGGTTCTAACTCAAGGGGAGTGGTTCCATCCAGATAATTAACTGGGGAGGAAAATGAAATAATAATCATCCACAGGGAAATAACTTAGTGGGGAATGAGAAAGGTTAAACTTTTTTTGCTTAAGGGACTGACACTCTACAATTGAAGGAGGACAAACACACCAAATCTTCACAGGTAAATAATATTACTGAAGTAGAGGATCAGAAGAAAGATCAAGTGCAATAAAATGCATAATGAAATATCTAATGTTGTGTTTTATGCATGTATATGATTATGATTATGCTGACAAAACAACACAAAGGATACAAATAACAAAGACTTGAATCACTACTGCAACACTCGGCTAATCTCAACAAGATGGAAACACCCACAGGAGAACATGTTAGGGATGAAAATAAATCATCTAGCTCTGAATAAATCAGTTTATGCTGGGAAAGTCATGGGGAACATGATTCCAATCAATCACGACAAACTCTATGGGGAGAGTACTGCTGAAGGATGATCAGCCAAACATGCCGAGGATAGAGAAAAGATATGTTGAGGATCCAAATTGTCAACATTGCAGGGAATTTTAAGTCAACACTATGTCAAATGAGAGACAACCCTGCAGGGGATAAATATCAAACACTGCTCAGAATCCAATACTGTCGGGAACGAGGGATCTACATAACAGAAGATGAACTTTGTCGGGGAAGAGGGGACTTATATTGGAAGATGAACTCTGTCGAGGAATATAAGAGATAAACTTCTGCATGAGGATTTAGGAAAATTGTTGGGGATGTTGTGACCAAGACCGTCACATTCCTCAATATTGAATTCTTCTTGGAAATTCTGAAATAAACCAATTCCAAGGCAAAGATAACCAGATCTGATTCACGCAAAGGAGAAACTGCCGAAGTTATGCAACATAATCAAATGCAAAATGGAAACCAAATAAAGGTTCTGGATCTCCAGGGTCCAATCATAAATCACAAATTAGGAGGATAGAAAACATGAGCACCTCAGCTAGGGAATATGAATTTGCAAAGGGGACCGATCACCAGCTTAGCTGGGAATGAGACCCACCGTCTCTACTGGGGATGAGAAATCACAGGGAGAAACTCATCAAACAAGCTGGAGATAAATGACGAACTATTGGGGAGGAAAATAGTTACCAAACCCACTACTTGGGGAAGACCAACAATGCTTCATACTTTAAGACTTACCTGTTCTCAAATTGTTGTTGTCATTCCTTACTGAAATCGGTTGTTCTTAAAGTGACTGTTTTTTTTATTATTTTAAGAAAAATAATTAGGCATTAATTTATTTCAAAATTATCATCATAAAAATTCAATTTTATTTAGCAGAAGTAAGTAAGAATAGAAATAATTGGATAAAAGCTCAACTTTATTGAAGAGAATGGTAGTCCATAAATGATGAGACTCTATAGATCTTTACAAAGTTTGAAAATGGTAATTTACATGGAAGAGGACTACATTGAATACAATGATCACTACTCTCCCTACCAACTTCAACATCCGTTGTGTTTGTCTTCGGTTGAGAATGATGAATTAGAACCAAATGACTTGCTCAAAGTTGCTTTCATGATTAGGACCAACCGAATGCAATTACTTGCCATAATCCCAAACTTTGCTTATATTTCCCCAATGTGGGGTACTCAATCTACCAGGATAAATTTTATGTTTTAGGTCTCTAACTTTTGCCTGGATCACCCATTCGGGTTTTCTATCCACCAAGACGCTCTTTTTTGCCTAAGTCGTCCTTTCGGGTTTCAACTTAGCGAGCTCTTTTTTTCTTTTTTAGGCGAAGTATGTCTTGACTGCATCGACGTTCATAGGACGCGTGAACTCTTCACCATCAATAGTTGTAAGAATCAAAGCACCGCCTGAGAAGGCTCTCTTAACAACATATGGGCCTTCATAATTAGGGATCCATTTTCCCCTGGCATCAGGTTTTAAAGATAAAATCTTCTTGAGCACGAGGTCACCCTCTCTAAACACACGAGGCCTGACCTTCTTATCAAAAGCTTTCTTCATTCTCTGCTGATACAACTGACCATGACACATGGTAGTCAATCTCTTTTCTTCAATTAAATTCAACTAATCATATCTGGTCTGGCACCATTCAGCTTCTGTCAACTGGGCTTCCATTAGCACACGCAGTGACGGGATCTCAACCTCTACAGGGAGCACAACTTCCATGCCATAAACAAGAGAGAAAGGGGTTGCCCCTGTTGAAGTGCGGATGGATATACGGTACCCATGCAAAGCAAATGGATGCATCTCATGCCAGTCTTTATATGTCACAACCATCTTCTAAATGATCTTCTTAATGTTCTTATTTGCAGCTTCAACAACCCCATTCATTTTAGGTATGTAGGGAGAAGAATTATGATGTGCAATCTTGAAGTCTTTACAAAGAGCTTCCACCATATTGTTATTTAAGTTGGATACATTATTAGTAATGATCTTGCTCGGTATATCATAATGGCATATAATCTGGTTCTTGATAAACCTTACAATAACTTGCTTGGTTACATTTACGTACAAGGCCGCTTCAACCCACTTTATGAAGTAATCAATAGCCACCAGAATGAAACGATGTTTGTTCGAAGCTTTGGGCTCAATCGTACCAATCTTATCAATCACCCACATGGAGAAGGGCCATGGAGAGGAAATGACATTCAATAGTGTCAGGGGAACATGAATCTTATCTGCATAAATTTGACACTTGTGGCATTTCTTCACAAACTTGCAACAATCAGATTCCATTGTCAACCAATAGTAACCTGCTCTCAGCATCTTCTTTGTCATAGTATGTCCATTGGAATGGGTACCAAAGGAGCTGTCATGGACTTCAGTCATTAATAAGTCTGCTTCGTGTCTATCCATACATCTGAACAAAACCATATTGAAGTTTCTCTTGTAAAGCACATCACCATTCAGGTAGAAGTTGCCAGCTAATCTTCTCAAAATCTTCTTATCTTTCAAAGATGCCTCAGGCAGGTAAATCTGACTTTCGAGGAAACATTTGATATCAAAATTCCAAGGCTTTTCATCTTTGACTTCTTCAACAGAAAATACATGAGATGACCTATCAAGACGCATTATAGTCAAATTAGGAACTTCATTCCATAATTTCACCACAATCATTGAAGCCAATGTTGCAAGAGCATTTGCCATCCGGTTTTCATCTCGAGGGATATGGTGAAACTCAACCTTTGTAAAGAAAGTTGAAATCCTCCTCGCATAGTCTCTATATGGTATTAAACCGGATTGATTTGTCTCCCATTCACCTTTTATCTGATTCATAACCAAAGTTGAATCTTCATAGACGTCAAGATATTTAATTCTGAGATTAATGGCCTATTCAAGCTTCATACTCAGCCATATTGTTTGTATACTTGAAAGTTAATCTAGTTGTAAACGGAAAATGAGTGCCTTGAGGAGTAATAATCACTGCCCTAATGTCATTATCATACGAATTAACAACTCCATCAAATATCATCCCCCAACGGGAACCAGGCTCTGACCCTTCTTCAAGCAATGGTTCATCACAATCTTTCATCTTCAAGTACAAAATCTCTTCATCGGGAAAATCATATTGCACTGACTGATAATCTTCAATCGGTTGGTGAGCCAAATGGTCAACCAAGACACTACCCTTGATAGCTTTTTAAGATCGGTATTCAATATCATACTCAGATAACAACATCGGCCAACGGGAAATCCTTCCAATTAAAGAAGGCTTCTCAAAAATGTACTTGATTGGATCCATTTTGGATATCAACCAAGTAGTATGATTCAACATATACTGGCGCAGACGCTTAGTAGCCTAAGCCAATGCGCAACATGTCTTCTCAAGCATAGAATACCGAGTCTGAATTGCATACTCTTTCTTCCCATATTCATCTTGTTGACCAAGAACACATCCCACACTTTTATCAAGCACGGTCAAATACATGACCAATGGTCTTCCTTCAACGGGAGGAGACAGAATCAGAGGCTCAAGCAGATACTCTTTGATACTATCAAAAGCTCTCTAGCAATCTTTGGTCCAATCACAAGACTGATATTTCCTAAGAAGCTTGAAAATTAGCGCACATGTGGCAGTCATATGCGATATAAATCTTGGGATATAATTCAAGCGGCCGAGAAAACCTCTAACTTGCTTCTCAGTTTTGGGCGCAGGCATTTCTTGTATTTCTTTGACCTTGGTAGGATCAACTTCAATACCCTTCTCACTGACAATGAAGCTCAACAACTTACCAAAACAAACACCAAAAGGACCCTTATTGGGATTCAAGCGGAGTTTATACTTCCGCAAATGCTGGAATAACTTCAACAAATTCTCAACATGTTCTTCTTCATCACTTGACTTGGCAATCATATCATCAACATAAACTTCAATCTCTTTATGCATCATTCATGAAAAAGAGTGGTCATATTTCTCTAGTATGTTGCACCAATATTCTTTAGACCGAAAGGCATCACTCTATAATAGAATGTTCCCCAGGGTGTAATGAATATGGTCTTCTCCATATCCTCAGGTGCCATCTTGATTTGATTATAACCGGAAAATCCATCCATAAACGAAAAGACTTTGAATTTAGTTGTATTATCTACCAACATATCAATGTGTGGTAGAGGAAAATCATCTTTTGGACTAGCTTTATTTAAATCTCTATAATCAACACACATGCTAACTTTTCCATCCTTCTTAGAAACAGGGACAATATTGGCCATCCATTATAGATACTCGGAGGTTACAAGAAAATCAGCATCAATCTGCTTATGTAGTTCCTCTTTGATCTTTACTGCCATATCAGGATGAGTTCTTCCCAACTTCTGCTTGACCGACGGGTATTCTGGCTTCAATGGAAATCTATGCTCCAGAATCTCAGAATCCAACCTGTCGCATCCGTGAAAAACAACCGGAGGGAAAAACAAACAAACAGAGCCGCCACCGTGCGTTATTTATCCCAAAAGAGGGAAAGGAAACGCTCAAAGTAAACCTGGAAAGGAAATGGTCTTACGACCGGAGATGCAAGGATCGGGAGTCGGTTACGCAAGGGGAAGGTATTAGCACCCCTCACGTCCGTCGTACTCGACGGGATCCATGCTCAAAAGAATAGAATAAGGTTGCTGAATAACTGCTCAAAGAATGCACACACACTGGAATACAACACAGGTGAAAGACGGAGGAAGGTAACTCGGCAGGATGTCGCATCCTGGTCCTACGTAGTTTGTCAGAAACAAACATCAGAGTCAACGTAGTTCGGGGATATGGGAAACGGGCTCGCTAGGATATCGCATCCTATGCCTACGTATCTCATCTGGAATGAGAATCAGAGCTACCGTAGTTCGGCTCACGCACGCCGAAACAAAACACACACAAAGACGCTGAGACGTCAGGGCAAACACACAACTGGAAACGGACTGCCAATGGCTGGTCTTACGTCCGACTCCAAACAACCAACACAAACAAGGAAACCGAATGCCAATCGCTGGACTTACATCAGACTCCACACACACAACCCACAGGAAACCAACTGTCAATCGCTGGACTTACATCAGACTCCAAGCACACAAACACAAACAGGAAACCGACTGCCAATCGCTGGACTTACGTCAGACTCCACACAAACACAAGAGACTAACAAACAGACAAGCTAAAAGGGAGTCTGGAACTCGAGCCTAATAACTGTCAAGAAAACACACAAAAAAAAAGAAAAGGGTGCCCGGAGAGATCTCGCCCGATCTCCTGCCTATGTACCTCATCTGGTATGAGGATCAGGGCAACGTAGTTCCCCTTAACAGGGGAGAAACTTTCTCCTAAACCAGAGACCGGGAAATAACAATTAAAAGGGAGACTGACTCGAGCCTAAAAGTTATCATGCAATCCACAATAGTCCTAGGTTGAGGTTTCTGACCAAACCTAACTCGCACAGGAAGCAAGTTGAAACAGCAAATAAACAGCGAATAAGCAATCACAAGAGCAAGCACACACACTATATGCAAACAAGTGGCTCATACAAGGCTGGGCTTTAGTCAAGGGGTCAAATCAACCTCGACAAACAAGCCAACTGGAAAGGGGTGTTGTTTGCTCTTAACCCTAACATTGAGAGTCAGGGTAAAGCAGATGAAAAGGTAATGAGGGTTATGCCTCATAGCTCTTATCCCTGGCCTGGGAGAGCTTCAGACAATGAAAGTGTGGGAGTCCAGAATGTGGGACTCTATTCCACATGACTGACACAACAAGATTTTGGGCTTTTATTCAAAGTGCATCAACACATGGTGTGAGCAAGATGAAAGACACAACTGAATAGCAGGGGATGGATTGCACATCCCTTTTATCTTCCAATGCCTCTTCACTTAGGAGGTCTTTGAATGTACAAGGCACAAAAATAAACAACCACAAACATTGCCTCTTAAGGAGGGCTTCAGACAGGTGCCTGCCAAAGTAACATGACAGGTCTTCCAGACTACATGAAGAATAGGGATTATACCTAAGTGGTATGCCAACCACAAGCAAAGCAAAGCAAAGTTTAAATGAACTTAAAGCAACTTAGGTACCTGTGTAAACAACTAAACAAATCAGTACAATGTTCAGACAAACAGACAACAGTCAATAACAAACAGACAATCCCAATGTACAACATATAAGCCATAAGGCAAACTCGAGTGAATTATCCTCAACCTACAAAACAACCAAATGTTAGCAATCAATAGCAAATATCAACATTCAAATGATGGAGCAACATCAACCATGGAAATTGGATGCTTGGTCCTGAAATTCAAAGCTCACATGTAAGTACAAACCACTAGGTCAAAGCCTAGGGTCAAAGGTGAGGAAAAAAATTCAAAACAGGAGCTAATATTCAACACAATGCAACTTCAAACACATATTAACATGTCCTAAAAAGGACCAAGTCAAAATCATCTAGCAAGGCCATGCATTAAGCAAGAGAAGTCAAAGACAATTTCAAGGCTCACAAATGGACATTGAGAATGAAAAATCCAAATCAAAACAGAAATGATTCAAATAATTCTGGAAACAATCATGAGCATCCAACACATCAAACATGATCATCATACAAAAAATCAGAATCAACAGAAGTCATTTGATATGGAAATGAAATTGCACAAGTTGATCAACCAAAGGTGTGACACAAATTGTCACACCATACAAACATGTGCATAAAACAGAAATGGTAAATGAGAAAAATACCAAACCAAGCCTAAAACGTCCATCAACATGTTAGGAATCATCATGCACAATTTCATGTCCATTGGATTAAAATCAAGCATTTCACAATAGAAAGAGCAAGGCAAGGTCACAAATGTACACATGAACACATATTCTAACACAATCCAAAATCCAGCCATGCACAACTTCAGCAATTATCATCAAAAAATACTAGACAAACAGAGGATCATGCTACAAAATATTTGGAATTATTTGAGTCATTTTTCAATTTGTTATGCATTTTTGAAGTTGGAATAAAAATTTGAAATCAAAAGGATCATGTACATGGAAAATATGGAGGGAAACATTAAAATGCTGAAACATTTGAAAAACAAGCTTCGGCCAGAATCGAACACGGTACGAATATAAAATGCGCGCGCCAAGCATGAAACGCTGTCGTTTCACCTGCAAACCCTAGCGCACCACTAGCGACGGAAAGACGAACGCTAGGCCGTCGCTAACCTGGAAAACTTCATCTTCCTCACGAAGATGAAGATGAACAGTATGAATGTTCAAACATTTTTTCCAGATTTTCTAGAATTTTCCAGAATTCATCAAAAATTATATCAAAACAAAGCCCATGCAATGGAGAACACAAATCAAGCAACATCTAATCCTAATTCCTCAAGATCAATGAGAATCGAACAAAATAAAGTTGATGCATCAAACTTTATTCACACATATCTTATGCTATAGTGCATCATTTTTCATGAAATTTTCACCAGAATCATCAGCAACACAAGATCTACATGAACATGTGCATGGATTTGAGAATTATGAAGCTCGAAAAACTAACCTCTTGAAGAGCAGCTCTTGAAAACGCACGATCTAAGGCCTTGCAATGATCCAAATCCAATCCAAAATACTTGTAATGATGTTTGATGAAGAAATTGAAGCTTGGAAACGTGTAGATCTAGCTCAATTCTCACTTGCCATGGCTATGTTCTTGCACTTCAACTGCTCGATTATGGCTCCAATTCTCCAAACAAAGGCTGAATTCACACTCAATCACACTCACTGATCATGAATCTTCAATAAAAACAAGGTGTTATGTTGAAGAAATTTGAATTTTGATTAGAAGAAAATTTTGGAGGGAGAGAGAATTTTGAGATCTAGATCTAGAATTCTCCTCAAATTCTGTTATGATTATCAATATATATGCTTCACTAATCCACTCTTAATCCAAATTAGGCATGGTTTAGTTAAAATTAATCAAGATAAGATGCATGGAAAAAACTGACAAATTGGAGGGTGTGTGAAGCATGCACACGTGAACAGTAACCATTCCAAACTCAAATGCACTTAAAATCATTTTCTTAACACATTGGCAATGGTAAAAAGTTCATGTAATGCACCATTTTTAAATTTTGCAATTTCCCTCCAAAATGGGCATGGATATGCAAATGATCATGTGATGACATTTTATGCAATGTGATGATTGATTTGTAAACTTCATGACATGAGAAGCATTATGCAAAAAGAGCCACCAAATTTGGAGTTATGAATCAAAAGTTATGGTCATTTGAAGTTCCATGTACCCTTGGCAATGAATGAACCATATCTCCTTAACCATTCATCAGATGCTCATGATCTTCGACTTTTTAGAAATGGGAGAAAGAGATCTTCAACTTTCATATTGGACAAAATTTCATTTGAAGCTTCTTTGATGATGCAAGATCAAGTTGGATTTGAATCAAAAACGTTCCATTTTTGGAAACTTCCAATTATAGGTCATTTTCCATTTTTGGAAACTTTTGATCTGACCTCAAATTCTTCAAGATATGCATTTGACATGATGAATAAGCCTCTTTTGAACATGAATGAGATGTTGAAACTCATTTCTCCTCCTCCTAGCCCTCGATTGACTTTCTGTTGACTTTCTGGTTGATAGATGACTTGGAAATGCTCTGATCAGCTTGAGCCTCAACCACTTGAGGAAATGGCTCCAAAATTAAACCCTAGCTTATACAAGCTCAATAAAATCATATGATGATCTCCTTCTCAAGAAAGACCTCACCTCCTTGAAAATCCCTGATTGGTAGAATGCAACTGATTAGGGTTGACCATAGGTCAAAACCCTAATCCCAAAGAATCTGAGCCTGAACAATGAGCCCCTTGAGGATGACATAACCATGATGATGATGATGTACCCTTGCCAATAAGATAATGCTCAAACTCCTTGAAGGACCAAGAAACCCTAATTGAAGCACAAACCCTCAGATGGCTAGTGATCAATCCATGAGACCCTCAGGCATGAATCTCTTAACCTCTCTATCTTCTGAGAAAGACTTAGGAGGATGACTTGCTTGTTCTCACATGATATGCAACATGCAAATACCTAATGTCCTAAAAAATGAAATGCAATATGCTAAACTAGTCCCAAGAAGAGGATGGCAAATTTTGAGGTGTTACACAACCCAGTCATGTCTTGATAGGACCAAGCAAACACATCAGAATAATCTCGAAGAAGATCAATCAACCCTTTCTTAGCTTATGGACACAGTTGAGACCCAATCTTGATTTCCTTCATATCATCCTCAGAACCCAAGTTGACTAATTCAATCTGCTCTTCTAAAGACTGAATGTCTTTTTCCTCGTGCTCAAGAAAATGGGATAACTCATCAGATACTTCTTCATCATCAATCTCTTCCTCTACTTTAAACACAGGGAAATCAAAGTTTGGAGAGGGGGTAGGATTATTGTATTCAATGGGTTTGAGAACCAACCTGCATAGTGATTTGATATTTTGATTTTAGAGAAGTGGAGTGCGAACAAATATTATGCAGATGGAAGATTATTATTTATTTATGTTTTTTGTGATTACCATTTCCAGAAAAAGCAAAAAGTGAAAATAAAACATCATAGATGTGGATGAATAAAATTGTTTTTTATTGATGATAATAATAAAATTCCCAACAATGTCCACGTCTCCCTTAGGAATAGGAGATGTATTTTTCTTAAAACAATAGAAAACAAATTACTTAGAACGGTGAATGACAACCGGAACATCAACAACAACCCAATTGTTGCAAGTCTGGCCATGCGTCACAAAGTTGGCGCAAGCTTCGTCTTTATCACCACTGTCTTCAATAACGGCAGCTGAGTGTTGATCATTCTCATGAATGAACCCTCCACTATAAAAAATTGGTTGAATAACTTTGACTTTGGCGTTGAACGGCCCTGGTTGAAATCCTAGTCCAGCTTTGTTCTTGTTCTCGGCGACCTCTACAACACGACCCTACTTGTCAATACTGCCAGCTTGAATAACCTCTTGCACATCTTTATCTTTCGACTTAAGCTGCAACTCTTAATGCCTTCAGCTTAAAGCATGGAACCGCTCTTCCCACATGTCTTTCTCTTACTTCATCTTGGTGAGTGCGTATTCCAACTCCTCTACGTCTTGGTTAGGGAGAGTTGATGGCTCAGCCATAACCATAGACATAGGTCTTTCACAAGCATACTACATCTTCAGCTTCGAAGCTCTCTTCTTCACCCAAATAGTGTAAGCTTCCAAAGCTACACAGTTGCATGGACCAAGCTCGGATCTTACTTTCCTATGCACATTATGCCACGCATGTACCATCTTCTACTTCAAATGTTGGGGATCTTTACCCTCTTGATAGAATAGACCTTCTAACTTAGTTTTATTAGGTTTATCTCTCAAGGGGAACCCAAGTTGTCGACGAGCCAAAGCAGGGTTGTAGTTGATTCCTCCTTCTGTACCAATGAGAGGCACATTAGAGAATTCACCATAACTGTCAATAATATCCAAGCTACTCAATGCAGAATCATACCAAACAATATCATCATTAGTGAGAAACATAACTCTCTGAGACCACCGTAGACATTGCTTGTTCTCCAAAAACTCAGGCGTCTGAGGCAAGTGTGACATAAACCACTTGTATAGAAGAGGAACACAGCACACAATAGTCCCACCACCTTTAGAATTCGTTAAATACAAAGAGATGTACATGTCACCCAACAGAGTCGGAACAGGATTCCCAATCAAGAAGATTCTAATGGCGTTAACATCAACAAAATCGTCAATGTTAGGGAACAAGGCTAGACTATAGATGAGAAATACAAAGATGGCTTCAAAAGCATCCATGATACCGACTTGAGCAAAGACAATAACTTTACCAATGAGGAACTCAGAAGTTAACCCAAGAACACCTCCTTTCTTCACCAAATGAGCATTAATCTCAGATTTCTTCAAATGAAGAGCTTTAGCTATGATATGAGATCTGGGGATCTCATCCAATCCACTAAAAGGTACCTTGTCAGATATGGGTATACCCAAGAGATGGGCATACTCTTCCAATGTAGGCATAAGCTGATAATTAGGAAAAGTGAAGCACCGGTAGAGAGGGTCATAGAATTGAACCAAAACACTCAAAAGTCCTTCGACCATATCAGCAGATACTACCGACAAAAGCTTCCCATGACGTTGCTTAAAGTCCAAGGGATCTAATACAAAGGAGGACAACTTCCTTAGCTCTTTCAAATCAGGACATCTCAAACTGTATTCTTAGTGTTCCTTCGTCCATAATCCATGGTCTGAAAATATTTCCAAATGAGACCTTAATTTCCTTGAAATTTACTTTTCTGTGATGAATGTTATGATGTGCATGTATGCATAAATGAAACAATCACAAACAAAGGATCACACACAAGGAAAACACAAACAAAGGTCAAGGGATGGATCAAGTCATCATCAAGATCAATCATCCATTTTGGTGGATTATGGTTTTCACCTTATCAACACCCAAGTTCCATTGATATTGATGAGAGTTGATCGGATCAACCGAGAATCAAAGGGTTTGTTGTGAGTCACGAGCATGGAGTCGGGTTAAGAATCGTTCCAAAGGAGTGTACTAAGGATAAAAACCTTGTAGATAATGTTCTAAAAAGTTCCCAGAATCTTGATCACATCTATCGGATATTATAGGTTAGGATGACTGACTCATAAACCCATAATATTCTCAAGAGGAACTCATCTGAGTGTAGTATCGCATAACAACTGTTATCAGGTATACACCTGAACAGTCTCCGCACTACGTCCTAAATAGGCCAAGTTCAGTTAAATGTTCTACGGTCCTCATCTTCTCGGATCCCAAATCAGAGAAAGTAATGCCAATCCATAAATAACTAGTGTGATATCAATAACTCCAAAAGGGTCTCCATTGAGTAGGTGGGTCTCAAGTCAACTTGTTAAGGACTACTCAACACAAGTTGAACATGACTATACCATCCTCCTATCTTAATTGGACTCAAGTTCGGGTTAGGACTTATCTCACCACACAGAGATCGCCAAGAACAACAGACATATTATATCACACAAATAATACACAAACATCAAATATGCAAATATATACACTTAAACAAGTAGGCTAAACCCACTGAGGACTACTCCCCAACAGAGTCGCCACTTAATTTTTGTAGCGGTAAATTCATGACCATCAAGCTATGGATAAACTTGACGTTAATAAAACCAGAGTCGCCATCGCGCTTTTATTGTTTCCAAAGGAAAAGGGAAAAGTACGAACAAAACCCAAGGATAATAAGTTTTCAAATCAAAACTAATAAAATGCCAGAGATTACAGGTAAGGGGGTTGGTTACACAGAGGGAAGGTGTTAGCACCCAAAGTGTCATAGGTGCTCCTAGGGAGCCCTTGTTTATGTGTGCATATGTTTTTGGTACAATAGATGTTTGAGAAAAAATAGAGTGTAGGGATAAGAAAAGAATTCATTGATTATATTTTTGTGTTTGATAATACCTCTGTACTTGTGCCTACATACCAACATAAAAATGAGGGATCAAAACCTCGTAGGTAAAAATTTCAAATAAGTTGGTGAATTGATTTTAATAAAAGTTTAACAAGAAAAGGCACGAAAGGCCCAAAGATTTGAATGGGGTTGTTAGTTATTTTTGTATTTTGAAATTTAAGTTAATATGGTTAAGATTATTTACAAGTTTGATTTAAGAAAAAGTTTGAAAATTCAATGGCATAAGGCCAAAGTTTCTAATCATTAAAGCAAAGTCTAAGTTTAAATTACAAGAAAAGAAAGTTTTTGAAAAGGGGGAGAGATTTTGAAATTTAAGAAGTGGGAGGAGATGAAGAGGTTATCCTAAACACAAAGTTAAAAGTTAAGGGTTGGAAAGATCTGACCAAAGGGATGCAATCCAACAGACAAGAATGTCATATAGAAACCCATTTTCCTTTGGACTTTTATCAAGCAATAATCTATAAGCAATGAACAATATCCATACATCATGAGGATCAAGGCATCAAATAAAGATATCCACATCCAAGCAAGGAATCCCAATAGCTAGTAGTCTTCATTGTCTTCTCATGTATCAGATGAAATATTACTTGATCAACTCAAAGCAAAGCATCAGACACAAGATCAAAATAACAATTAAGCACAAAGGTAGAGTAGCAGATGAATTCAAGAAAATCCCAAGGCTTGTATCAGATGAAGGCTCAGTTCACAATAGCTCGATCTCAAAATGTTGGCATTGGCCAAGTCCTCATTGCATAGGGAATGTTGCCTAATCCTACGTCCAAAAGTTCATATCAAGTTCAACAGTCCACCAAATGTTTTTTTGGGTTTTTTTTATTAGGTATCTTAAGGTCCTAAGACCATAAACAGAACCAAAACACACAAAATATATATACAATCACAAGATATGGCATAAATGAGCAAAGTGAAAATAACATAAACATAAACAATTTATATGAAATGTAAATGGAAATGAATGATAAATGAATGAAGTCTAAATTGCATAAAATAAATGACTTGAAAGTAAAGAAATATTAACAAGAGTTAGTTAAATGTTAGACAAAAGTTAGTCAAGTGTTAGTGGTGATTTTTAATTGATTAAGTAATTCTTTGGATAACACTCAACCATTCATTCATAAGTATGAATCCTTAAACCAAGACATCTTCCATGGGAAGGGCTCCAACTTGGATAATTTAATAAGTATGCCACTAACTCCAATGAAAGGAAAAAAGGTCAAGTCTCCACACAATGCCATGAAGAATGGGAGACTTACAATCTCACTTACTAGAATGTTATGCCTTAGGCTCAACCATGCCAATCATGTCAATTCCCCACATGGAGAAAGGCCATGGTGAGGAAATAACATTCAGAAGTGTCGGGGGAATATGAATCTTGTCCGCATAAATCTGACACGTATGGCATTTCTTCATAAACTTACAGCAATCAGACTCCATAGTCAGCCAATACTAGCCCGCTCTCAACATCTTTCTCGTCATGGCATGTTCATTGGAATGAGTACCAAATGAACCCTCATGCACTTCAGTCATCAATAGGTCTGCTTCGTGTCTATCCATGCATCTGAGCAGAACTATGTCAAAATTCCTCTTGAAAAGCACATCACTATAAAGGTAGAAATTGCCAGATAATCTTCTCAAAGTCTTCTTGTCTTTAACAGATGCCCCGGGCGGGTAAATCTGACTTTGGAGAAAGCACTTGATATCATAATACCATGGCTTATCATCTTTTACCTCCTCAACTGCAAACACGTTAGCTGGTCTATCCAAGCGCATCACAGTAATCTTTGGGACTTCATTCCAATAATTGACAGCAATCATTGAAGTGAGTGTAGCGAGTGCATCCGCCATCCGATTCTCATCTGGAGGAATATGATGAAAGTCAACTTTAGTAAAGAAAGTCGAAATCCTCCTCGCATAATCTCTATATGGGATGAGGCTAGGCTGATTCGTCTCCCATTCACCCTTAATCTGATTAACAACAAGGGTCGAATCTCCATAAACATCAAGATGTTTGATCCTAAGATCAATACATTCTTCCAAACCCATAATACAAGCCTCATACTCCGCCATATTATTCGTGTATTTGAAAGTTAGCCTTGCTTTAAAAGGAAAATATGTGCCTTGAGGAGTAATAATCACTACCCCAATACCATTTCCATACTGATTGACAGCGCCATCGATCATCATACCCCATCAGGAACCAGGCCCTGGCCCTTCATCGAGCGTAGCCTCATCACAATCTTTCATTTTCAAATACAGAATCTCTTCATCAGGGAAGTCGTATTGCACAGACTGATAATCTTCAATTGGTTGATGCACCAAATGGTCAGCCAAGATACTACCTTTAGTAGCTTTTTGAGCTCGATACTCAATATCATACTCAGATAAAAGCATCTGCCAACGGGTAATTCTCCCAGTTAAATCAGGCTTCTCAAAGATATACTTGATTGAATCCATTTTGGATATCAACCAAGTTGTATGATTCAACATATAATGGCGTAAATGCTTAGCAGCCCAAGCCAAAGCACAACATGTCTTCTCAAGCATTAAGTACCGAGACTCACAGTCGGTGAACTTCTTACTCAAGTAGTATATTCCATACTCTTTCTTTCATGATTCATCTTGCTGACCAAGGACACAACCCATAGAATCATCAAGCACAGTCAAGTACATAATCAATGGTCTCCCTTCAACAGGTGGAGACAGAATCAGAGGCTCGGATAAATACTCTTTGATACTGTCAAAGGCCTTTTGGCAATCCTCGGTCCAATCATGACGCTGATCTTTCTGGAGGAGCTTGAATATAGGCGCACATGTGGCAGTCATGTGGGATATAAATCTTGAAATGTAATTCAAGCGGCCAAGAAAACCTCGGCCTTGCTTCTCTGTTTTGGGCGCAGGCATCTCTTGTATTGCCTTGACCTTGGTAGGATCAACTTCAATACCTCTCTCGCTGACAATAAAGCCCAGTAACTTGCCGGAACAGACTCCAAATGTACACTTGTTCGGATTCAAGCGGAGTTTGTACTTCCTCAAACACTGGAAAACCTTCAACAAGTGTTCTACATGTTCAACTTCCGTTTTCGACTTTGCAATCATATCGTCGACATACACCTATATCTCCTTATGCATCATGTCATGAAACAAGGTAGTCATAGCACATTTATATGTGTCTCCGGCGTTCTTCAAACCGAAGGGCATCACTCGATAACAGAATGTTCCCCAAGGTGTGATGAATGTTGTCTTCTCCATATCCTCGGGTGCTATCTTAATCTGATTATAACCGGAAAATCCGTCCATAAATGAAAATACATTGAATTTAGCCGTATTGTCTACCAACATATCAATGTGTGGTAGAGGGAAATCATCTTTTGGGCTAGCTTTATTCAAGTCACGTTAATCAACACACATTCGGACTTTTCCGTATTTTTTAGGTACAGGCACAATATTGGCCACCCATTGAGGATATGTAGAAGTCACCAGAAACCCCGCATCGATTTGCTTCTGAACTTTTTCTTTAATCTTCACTACCATATCAGGATGAGTTCTTCTGAGCTTTTGCTTCACAGGCACACACTCAGGCTTCAATGGTAAGAAATCTTGCATGATATTAGTATCTAAACCAGGCATGTCTTCATACAACCAGGAAAAGAATCAACATATTCTCATAGCAACTCAATCAACCCCTTCTTAACAGACTCTTCAAGGAGTGCCCCAATCTTCACTTCACGAATGCAATCTTCAGACCCCAAGTTGACTGTTTCCAGATTCTCAAGATGCGGCTGAATGATCTTCTCCTCGTACTCAAGCAGACAGGTAATCTCATCAGGAATCTCTTTAACATCATCTTCTTCTGCCTCAAATACAGGGAACTCAAAGTTGGGAGATGGTGTTGGATCATTATGTTCAATGGGTTTGGTCAACCTGCATAATGATTTTGAGTATAAAAGAGATTTCAGAATTCAAACAAGGCAAATCATTATGCAGATGAAAAATTGATTTTATTCTCTTTTTTAGGGTTTTATGGTGATCACCAATTTCATACAAAAACAAAAAATGAAAAATAATTTGAAAAACAAACATTTATCATGCGATTATTGAATGAATATCATTGTATTAATCAATTATGCCAACAATGTCTTCACTTCTCTTTTTGGCATGGGAGAAGGGTTTTAAACAGGAATGAACATATTACGTTGACTTATGGACAACTGTTGGAACATCAACAGCGACCCAATTATTGCAGATCCCTCCAGGTATGACAAAGTTGCCGAGGTCTTCCTCTTCATCTTCTTCAATGATGGAAACAACTTCCCAATCTCCCTCGGTGTGGATGAAACCTCCACTCTGAAACAACCCAAGATCATTAGAAACACCGGAAGAATACCCTATACCAGCCCGGGATTTATTATCTTTCAACTTTATCATTTTCCCTAAACCATTAGTTGTGCCATGCTCGATGGCCAACTTCGCATCATTGTAGGAGACAAATGAAGAAAGTCCTTTCCTAGAAGGCTCAGCAATAGACAAGGCCTGGAATAGCGTTCCAACCTCATCCTCAACATCGATGTAGGAAAAGGAAGATAAATGGCTGACCAAGAGATCATTCTCTCCCCCTATCACCACCTACTTCTTATTCTTGACGAACTTCAACTTTTGGTGCAGGGTGGATGTCACGACGCCTGCTTCGTGAATCTACGGTCTACCAAGTAAACAGTTGTATGACGGATGTATGTCCATAACTTGAAAAGTGATCTGGAAATCACTAGGTCCAATCTTGATCGGGAGGTCTAATTCACCGATCACGGTCTTGCACGGTCCATCAAAAGCTTTTACTACCACTCCACTCTGCCTCAAGGAAGGCCCCTGATATGAAAGTTTGGTGAGAGTGGACTTTGGCAATACATTAAGTGATGACCCTGTGTCCACCAACACATTGGACAGGGCATCGTCTTTACAATTCATAGAGATATGTAAGGCCAAATTGTGGTCTTTTTCCTCCTCGGGAAGATCATCATCGCAGAAGCTCAATTTGTTGCATGCAGTTATCTTTGCAACAATGCTATCAAACTGTTCAATTGTGACATCGTGATCCACATATGCCACGTCCAACACCCTTTTCAATGCTTCATGGTGTGGCTCTGATTTCATCAACAAAGATAGGACAAATATCTTTGATGGAGTTTGAAGCAACTGCTCCACAACGTTGTATTCGCTCCTCTTGATGAGCCTCAGCATATCATCACCATCCTCTCTCAACATGCCAGACTGGCCAACTAGGATAGGAGCTTTATCAGCTTTAACAATAACAGGGTCAACACCCTTCACAGCAGGAATAGAATGATTTGAAGAAGAAGTCCCCACGGGACCGGCAGGGCTAACAACATCTCTCTTCACAACGTCTTCGTGGGATTTCGGCTGAGCCGAGAAAACACGACCACTACGGGTCACTCCACTAACATCGGATAAGCTTACAGCAGAGGTTGAGGGCAACGACACTTCCTTCCCATCTTCCAGCATAACGGCATTGTAACAGTACGGGACCGCTTTATCTGACACATACGGGACAGGGCCCGCTGGCTTTATCACAAGAGTCGGCACCACCTTCTTTTTGCTGCCATCATACTTGATGACAACAGGATCAGGAATATTGAACACAAGAGTGATAACATCAACTTCATCCTCATTACGGTTTTGAAGTATCTCGATCATCCCTTGGTCTAGCATCTCTTGGATGTCCCTTCTTATCTTGAGGCATCCTCTTTCATTGACAGTGCATACATGGTACCTATCATGATCGTGCTTATAGTGATTGTGCTCACACAACAGCCTATGCATTTCCACCAGGGACTGCCTTATATCATTCACACAAAGGACCTTATACTTGCCAGGGCAACCCTGGACCATGTTGACAGTCGCCTTCCCATGCTCGGGCAATGGATTCTTCTTAACATTCGGGCCTACATCCTCAAAGAATAGTATCCCACTCCTCACAAGGTCTTGCACCTTGGTCTTCAATGGAAAACAGTTCTCCACATCATGTCTGAGCGCACCAGAATGATACACACAATGAAGTTCAGGCTTCTACCACCATTGAGGATTGGCTGGCACACCACGAGGATCACGTGGAGTTATCAACTTCCTATCAATCAAGGAAGGATACAGTTCAGTGTAGGTCATAGGAATTGGGTCAAAAGTCACCCTCTTCCTCTCAGAATTGTTGGTGCTGTTGTTGTTATTGTTACGAGGCTGGTAAGCCTATTGTTGTTGACGAGATTATTGTTGTGGTTGTTGAGCTTCTCTGAAAGCAGGTGCTATATGAGCCACCTGGTGTTGGTTGACGACGGGTCTCACTTCCTTCCTCCTCACAGAGGGCCTTCTTTTGCTATGGGAAAAACAACATGAGCCTCCCCTTCCTTCTTCTTGGAAAATCCTCTATACTTCTTTACCGAAGAATCATCACGAGACAGGCGTCCTTCACGGACTCCCTCTTCTAGCCTCATCCCCATATTTACCATTTCGGTAAAGTCCGAGGGAGCACTAGCAATCATGCGCTCATCATAGAAAGAGCTCAAAGTCTTCAGAAAGATCTTTGTCATCTTCTTCTCCTCCAATGGCGGCACTATCTGAGCTGCCAATTCCCTCCACCTCTGGGCATATTCCTTGAAGGTTTCTTTATCTTTTTGGGACATCGCCTTCAGCTGATCTCTGTCCGGATCCATGTCCACGTTGTATTTGCACTGTTTCACAAAAGCCTCTCCTAGATCGCTGAAAGTGCGAATGCTTGCACTATTTAGCCCCATATACCAACGGAGCGCAGCACCTGTCAGGCTATCCTGGAAATAGTGAATCAGTAGTTGATCATTTTCTGTCTGGGTCGACATCTTGCGGGACATACATCACAAGATGACTGAGTGGACACGAATTTCCCTTATACTTCTCAAAGTCAGGCACTTTGAATTTGACTGGGATTTTCACATTGGGCACTAAGCACAGTTCGGCAGCACTCTTCACAAACAAATATTTCCCTCTCGGCGTTTTTAGTTCCTTGCACAGCTCAAGGAATTGGTCCTCCATCTCATCCTTCTTCTCATAAACGTCCGGGCCTTCAGATGGCTCAGAGTGATAGATGGTGTCTTCCACACGCGGCAAAGTGTGCATAACGGGAGGTGGCACAAACATGACTGAGCTAGATGCCGGCATAGAAGCAAAAGTGGGAGCGAAACTCTCTGGCACAAAATTAGGTGGCATTCCCCAAGGGAATCCAGTAGGCAGATTCGGAGCGAAGTGAGCGGTGGCAGCAGGCACTATAGAGGTAACCATTTCAGAGATGACCGTCCTCGCGGGAGGATTTGCAAGAGTTCGAGAAGCTTGGTTTTGAGCAACAAGAACTGACTCCATCATGGTAGTGAGTCGGGCAATCTCCTCTTTCAAATCTTGGTTCTCTTGCTCAAGGTGTTCCATGATCTTTGAATGATTGGCTCGAGTGTTGTACCGGTGCGTCAGCTTGTCTTCAAAATAAATGAAGAGGAAAGAGTTAGACCACTGTATCGAGAGCTCGGAACCAAAACCTTCTTATGCATATGATGCATGCAACGCTCGTGCATATGATTTGTTTTTTATCAAAGGAACTTTATAAGGATCTATTTGCAAATGTTTTGAAAATATTGAACTTTTTGAGATATATGTGGAATACTCATATAATATTTGGAAACTTTTTACACCAAAGAAGTAGTACAATTTCGGTAACCAAATACAATACAAGAGAATAGGAGAATAAACATCCTATGGAGCCCTAGAAGCAGTCGTCTAAAGCCTTCAAGATCGAAAGATACGTCGCGCGAAGCTTTCTCACCTCTCTCTCATAAGCTGCTTCCATGTCGGCCTTCTCCCTAGCGAGCTGATCATATCTCTTCTTCCAAAACCTATATTAATGAGGTAGGAGAGAAGTAACCACATCATTGGGTTCATCAATAACCTGATGCTCTAGAAACTCGATCATTGCATCCTTATCCTTGAGTTGCTGAAGAAGCTCCTCACGCTCACGAACCCAAGCACGCGAACAATCTTCGTCTCTCAACTCCTTTATTCCTTGATTAGGGAGGGTTGAAGGCCCAACTATAACCATAGGGGTAGGTCTCGGATACTTGTACAGCATGCGGTACTCGAGGGCTCTCTTCCTTACCCAAGAAGTGTAAGGCTCCAAAGCAACACAGTTCTTCGGACCAAGCTCATTCCTCCCTTTCCTATGAACCTTGCGCCAAGCGCAAACCATCCTATCCTTCAGGTTTTGGGGATCTTTAACCTCTTGAAAGAATAAGCCTTCCAACAAAATGTTGTTAGGTTTATCCTTTAAGGGGAACCCAAGCTGACGGCGAGCCAAAGCAGGGTTGTAGTTAATTCCACCATATGTACCAAGAAGAGATACATTGGAGAACTCACCACAAGAATCGATAATCTTAACGCCATCATAAACACGATTATACCAAGAGATATCATCATTAGTGAGAGACATAAGTCTCGTGGACCACCATAGACATCCCATGTTCTCCTTGAAGGCAAGCATCTGAGGCAAGTGCGAAATAAACCACTTGTACAACAGAGGCAGACAACATACAATGGAACCACCATCCTTTGCATTCCTCATATGCAAAGAGAAATAAGTCTCACCCAACAGAGTCGAAACGAGATTAAGAGAAGAGAAAATCCTAATAGCATTCACATCCACGAAGTTGTCGATGTTGAGAAATAACACTAGCCCATAGATGAGGAGTACAAATATGGCTTCAAAAGCGTCCTTACTCATGGTCTTCCCAAACAAGGTAGCTTTGGCAATCAGAAAATCAGACAGGAGACCTTGAATTCCACCCTTGGTAGTCATATTGGCAACAATGTCAGATACCTCCATGTGAAGCATGTCAGCAATCTCTTGAGAAGACGGAATCTTCTCTAAACCACTGAACGACAATTGGTCAAGAATAGGTATACCCACATGATTAGCGTACTCCTCTAATGTAGGAAAAAGCTGGAAATCTGGAAAAGTGAAGCACCGATACAGAGGATCGTAGAACTGCACCAACACACTCATCAGACCCTCATCCACCTTGGTAGAGAGAATAGCTAGAAGCTTCCCAGGGAGAGCTTTGAACTCCAATGGCTCTAATACATAAGATGTCATACGCCTTAACTCTTTCAAGTCGGGTTGTCTGAAACTGTACTTCTTTGTATTCCTTCTTTGCTTATCCATGTCTGAAAATTTACACCTTATCAACACCCAAGTTCCATTGATTTTGAGGATATACGAGAACGGATCGACCGCGAATCACGGGTTTGTTGTAAGTCACGAGGATGGAGTCTCGGTTAAGAACCACCCAACGGGAGTGTACTATGGTTAAACCTTACTATCATGTTCTAAAAGGTTCCCATAGTCATCATCCCATCTTTCGGATATTATCAGATAAAACAACTACTCGTCTTCCAAAAATATTCTCAAGAGGGACTCTTATGAGTGTAGTATCGCGTAACAATCGTATCAAGTCTTACACTTGAACGACCTTCACACTACGTCCTAAAATAGGCCAAGATGGGCTAGGTATTTAAGGTCATTGGCTTCTAGGGTTTATATTAGAAAGAGTAATGCCTAACCATGACTACTCGTGTGACATTAGTGATCCTAATAGAACCTCCACCAAGTGAATGAACTTGCAAGTTAACTTGTTAAGGACTAACTCCACACAAGTCAACAAGACTATGCCATTCTCCTATCATAAGTGCACTCGAGTTCGGGTATAGAACTCATCTCACAAGAAACCACCAAACATACAAGCATTTAATATATCAAGCAATTCAGACATTACAAACAATACATTCATCCCAAATTTGCACAAAAAATATGCCACAAATAAATATAAACATACAACATATACAAGCAAAAAGTAGGCTAAACCCACGGGGCTATCATCCGGTCCCCAGCAGAGTCGTCACTTTTCTGTAGCGGGGTTTTCGTTACCTTTAGGTTTATTGACTAAACCAAAAGTCAACATACAATTCAAGTCGCCACCGCACTTTTATTTATCCAAAGGAAAGGCTAAAAAGCGAACAAAGGCCAAGTAAGAATTTTTTCAAATAAAAAACTAATAAAAATGACAGAGATCTAGGTAAGGGGGTTGGTTATGAAATGGGAAGGTTTTACGCACCCAAAACATCCTTAGTGCAAAAGATCTAAGGGAACCCTTTTTGCAAATATGTGTTGTAGGTTGGTATTTGTGAAAAGATTTGTGCAAAAGATTGGAGGGATGAGGTGAGACTTACATCAACCACTATGATAACTCAAACCTATGACTGATATTTTTGAAAAGGTTTTAACAAGTGGCCATTGGGACCACAAAACAACATGAAATGGGTTATATTTACAAGTTAAATTTATTTACAAAAGGAGGTCAAAGTTGGATTAAAGTTTATTTACAATGAGTATTTATGAAAATGGTTTTGAAAAGTCAAAGGCTTAAGGCCTAGGTTTCTAATTTGAAATAAAGTCAAAGTTTTGAAAATGATTTTTGGCTTGGTTAGAGGGGGAGAAGAAAGAAGGGCTATTCCTAAAGCATACAAAGATAAGAGGGGAAAGATAACCCTTGGAGTTCCTTTTCTTGGAGTCATAGAGATGACTCAAGATGCTCATTTCCTTTGGATTTAGCACACAAAACAAGCAATCAATAGTTTGAATTCAAGCTCCTAGGATCTCCATTTGGCTTGTCTCTTAACTTGGCTACTCATGATAATGGTCCTCTTTTCATAATCTTAAGATGAGGTTCCTATCACACAAAAGCACGCATCAAAAGTCTCACAACATAATAAAGGGAATTGACAAAGAATAAGTTTGAGGAGAAGTCCTTTGAGGTCAACTTTGAGTTTTAGCATTCTAAAGGCATGCGGCCTAGTTGCTCTTCAACACATTTTGCATTCTAAAGGCATGAGGACTAGTTGCTCTTGAACTCCTTTAAGCATGGGTAAATCCTAATTCTAAGTCCTTTCTCCTTTTGCATTTTGGTTCACATTAAAACAAACACAAACAACACAAAATAGCAATATATTTATATACAATAATAGGCTCAAATGAGCAAAAGAAAAATGACATAAACATAAAATATGTGCTCAAGTGAGCAAAATAAAAATCAAGATGAATAATGAGCAAGAAATAAATGACATTAAAAGTAAATGACAAGAATTTAAAAGCTCAAATTAAACTTAGTAGTTAGTAAGGTTATGTTAGCTTGTCATAAGATAATGTAGCGCTATGTTAAGCAATCTTAAGTGGACTAATATAGTAGTCACACCTATCTGAGGTCGGTCAATAAGAATATAGTCAAAGAACATAAGTTAGAGGTCATGACTAGTAAGCCAAGCTCCATAAACTTGCCATGCCAAACAAAAGGGGAAGGGCCTTGTATTGACTTTTGGTTATTTGCTTGACCAAGAAGTAACCTATCTTTGACACAAAATAACCCACTTGATCATGGATCAAGTTGAATTTGGTTTGGATCAAAGAAGATTAAACTTCTATTTGTCAAGACCAACCTCAAGACTTTAACTCATTGGCCATTGAGGGAAAGAAAAGGATGAAGATGAAAGGGAGGGGCAAGAAGTCAACAACCAATCCCAATTGATCAAGGGATTACTCATCCTTGATCAAATTCATTCATCTTTCTAGGTGATGATCCTTAAGGATTTTCAAACCACAAGATCCAATGAATTTGATCAAAGTTGAATCAATTCAACCTCAATCAACACCAAACAGAAGAAGAATCAATATGACAAGTCAAGAAGTCCACAATATTTTTTTGGTATTTTTTGAATTAAAAGAAAATACAAATAAAAAATAAACAAACAAAGTTGAACCTCAAATTCAATTCAAAATAACTTCAATGAGTCCAATTAAATTCTCATAGGTCCAACATAGTCAAACAAACTTTGACTAATTTTCTCACAAATTTTTAAAGTCAGAAAGTAATTAAAACCAACTAAAAACAACCAAAAATAGCATAATATGAATTAAAATCTGAAATAATCTCAAAACAAATAAGAAATTGTTGAGACTATTTTTCATTGACTTATCATGATCCATAGATGCTATAAAAATATTTTTGTATTTTTTAAAAGTCAGAAAGTATTTTAAAATGAATTAAAATCATTAAAAACCAAGTAATTCATAAAAAATATCAAATGAAGTAACAAAAATAATTAAAAATCATAATATGAAACTAGATTTTTCAAGAAAAATTTTTAAGTTGGTCTCATATTTTTCTGACTTCAAATGAATTTTTAATGAATTTTTGAAAATAGAATGAATTAACAGAAAATAAAAAGAAAATGAAATAAGCGAAAAAGCCTAGATCTGATGATGCACGGTAGGCTCAAGTCAAACGTGCAACACAATAAATTAAAACAACTAATTAAAACGGATGCGTGAGATTAGATCGTGAGAGCAAGATCCAAAGGCCATGAGCAACACACGTGGTGGTGGTGGTGGAAACCACCGTTTTCTCCGGCCAACCACACAAACTCCGGCCAAATTTGCAGGAAAATGAATCTTATCGAAAACGAAAAACAAGGATATGGAAATAAAGCTCTTGTGATGTAGATCATCACTGTACCATTGGATTTCTTTCATGCTTCCTATATTGAGAGAAAGAAGAAGGAGAAAATCATGGTGTCCACATGGATTGTTCATGAAATGAAAAATTGAATGCATCAAAAGCTTGCCTCAAGTATGAGGACTTCAGAGAACAACCAAAACACAAGAAAGCTGCATTGAATTAGGAGTTTCAGATCCAAATAGTTTGAGTTGATACCTTTGAAATGATGAGTTTCTGGTCACGAATTCTTCAAACTTTTTGCTCCTCTTTGACCTCTGAATGTATGGAAGATAATTGGCTAATGAATCTAGCTTTGAAGCTCAACTAATGTTACTGAATTTCAAGCTCGAAAATCTGAAAAATTATGAGTGATTCCTTTGGTGAGGGTTATGGTTTCAGTGCAGCAGCATATGGGATCTCCAAAAGGTTATGAAATGAAGCTCATGAAGCCTTTATTTATAGTTGAATATGGCTGAGTTCACACTTTGCTCATGTGCATGGGATTTGAATTTTTGGATGCATGGGCCTTTGCGGACGTGTGAGAGGCCCATGAATGGCTGAAGAAGCTTGCTGAGATCATGTGAAAGGCATTTGGTCGTGCACATTGGATTGTAAATGCTTGCAATTCAAGTTTCAACATAAAATATCAAGAATGCACCTAAATGAAAATAAATTTGAATCTCCCAAATGGTAGACCCCAATGTCTATTGTGAGTAATGGTTGGAAAACTCTTAAAATAAGGAACAAAAGTCATGTTGGGAAAAATATCATTTGGCATGTGCAAATTGATCAAAATTGGCTTGGAAAATTCAAGTGTAAAACATATTCAAATCATTTTGAAAAAGTCACCCAAAAGTAAGCTTAATCAAGCCCCTCTGTCCTCATGATACAAGCTTCAAATGAAAACATATACAACATAAAATTTGTATATATTTTCAATATGGTCAATTTAGACTCAAAGTTTGCATCATTTAGATTTTATATGATAAATTTATGGACATTTGAAGTTGGGTACTTTTTCAAATTCAATGAATTAGGTCCAAGATGACCTATAATGTTTTGTAATATCACATGTCAATATGTGACCTATAATGTTTTGGATTATGAAATTTTTTCCAACATAAAATTTGAAGTAGACATATCAATATTTCCAATTCCTTTGTTCCCACCTCAAAATCATAAAAATTGAGAAACTTATGCCCTTGATAAGTTGACCCAAAATTAGGGTTTCAGTCAAAATGACCTATATTGTTTTGAAATGAATGATGACCTTCCAAGATTCAAATGGATTTTTTATGAACATGAAAGTTGTTCATATGGTTGTTAGGAACATGTTTTATTTTAGGGTCATCTTCGTTTGACAAACACATCAAAAGTTATAGCTCATTGAACCTCAGCTTAGTTAGATGACTTGACTGGTCAACTTTTCAAGGTCAAACTTCCAATCTTGATGAATAAATGATTTAGGGGCCTCAAATAGGCTCATATATGCATAAAATTATAAATAAAATAACTTCCCTTGATTAAATTTGATTAGAGGTTGAGATTGCTTCATGGGCAAGGCACAGTCAAAGCACAGTGAAATTAGGGTTTCCTTGGGAAACAATCTTCAAGCCCTTTGGGTTATCTTGATAAAATTGGCAAATTGAGATACTTGGGAGACATATATGATGATTAGGAGCTTTGTGGACCATTGTCATGCTTTTTCTCATTTTCATCTAGCCATTGCATTAGGCTTAGGAGCCTCCTAGGAGCATTGTGGAGCACATGATCACTTGAGCTTCAAAATAAAAAGAGTTAGTGACATATTTTTGTTCTTTTGGTTAGTAATAAAATAAGAAAATCAATAATATACAATACAAGCATGCTTGGTGGTCTCAAAACACTCAAACAAGTCCCAACCCTAGGGTTAAGGAGTCAAACATGCTATGATCCTTGAGGCAGTGCATTTGTGCAATAACATGATGCCATGAGGGATCTTAGGGTCAAAATTAGGGTCTTACATTAAGTAATCTTAATTGGACTTATGTAGAAGTCACAACTATCTGAGACCGGGAACTGAAAATATAGTTGTTAATGCATGTTAGATTTTTGGTATGAAGAACCAAACTCCTAAAACATACCACACACTAAAAGAAAAAGATCAAAAGGGAAGGACCTATCTCAGTCACACTTGTATTGATTCATCTGAAGCAAGGTCATTAATGAAACAATTAGCCTTTAGAAATTAAAGATTTCATTGGTCAAATGGTGGAATGGGGAAGAATTGGGATGAAGATGAAGAGGGGGGGAAGATAGAAACACAAATTGATCATGGGAGGAATTTTATCAAATCAAAAACATCCATTCATTTTGGAAGATGAAATATACCTTTCATCAATCCCCTAAATCCAATGATTTTGATCCAACAAAAGTCAAATCAACCTTGACCAAGGCCCAAACAAAAAGTCAAACATCACAAGACCATAAAAATGGCTCCACAATATTTTTAAACATTTAATCAATTAAAAATCAATTTAAAATGAATTAAAATACATTTTAATTTGGTCAAAACCTAAAATCCCTTCAAAACACCAAATAAATGGCCAAAGGATTTATCCTAGGTCAAAAAAGGTCAAAGAACCTTAGACAAAATATTTCACTATTTTTGAAAAGTCAGAAGTATTTTTAAATAATTAAAAATATGCAAAAAAAACATTTAATTCATGAAAAATACCAAAATTAATCCAAAAAATAATTTTAATTCAGAATATGGAAGACAAAAATATTTAAAGATTTTTGGTGAAAGTCTCATATTTTTTGGATTAAAAATGAAATTTCTAGGAGTTAAATAAAATAAGTGGATTAAATGGAAATTTAGAAAATACAAAAAAAACAAGGGTCGTCAGATCTCCCTCATTAATTGAGGTGTCATATCTGATGGCCAAGCGCACACGTTCCATGGTGCCCTGCAGTCAACGCGTTGCAAACTTGGTATTTAAAAACAAGGGACCAGATTAAAACGTGGGATGATGATCAAAGGGTTCAGGACATGTCAACACATCACCGGAGCTAGGGCTCCAATCATCTTCTCTGGTGGACCTCACCGGACTGGTCCACCATAAACCAAACGGAAAATGAAAAGTGAGTACATGTTTTTGAAGGAAAAATGCTCAGCAGCATGAATCTGACCTCCCTGTCTTCTAATTCCAAGTATATTTAAAGATACATGGATTTGAAATTTGAGGTTCATGATCTGAGTTGCTTCGATTTGACCTCAAAGTAACTCAATCTTGTTGCCTACATTAGTATGACTTCAACCAACCAAAAATTAAAGAGAATGGTGAAGAATCAAGAGAGAATTGGCGGGAGAAAGTTTCTGAAAAATCACCTTCGAATAGCTTGAATCTTGCTTGATCTTGCTTCCAATTGGCCTTGGCTCGACTCCAGAAGCTTTTAGGAAGTGAATTGGATCAAAGAAGGGCTTGGATTCTTGGAGTTTCAATCTCAAAATAGATGGATATTTGAAACTTGATTTCAAGTAAAATATTCAAGTTTATCCTTTAATGGAGGTTAGGGAGACAATGGTTCAAAGCTTGGGCAAGCAGGGATCCCTTTTTTGATCACAGTGGCCTTGTATTTATAGTGTATCATGTTGCATTTCACACAGTTTGAAAATTTTCCAATTTTAGCAACTTCGGTGCATGGATGCATGGGCAATGATTTGGGCCCAATTCATGATGTGATCATATTCCAATTCATGCATAATGGATCCTGCAACATTAACATGTAAGCATGCAAAAGGAAATGGACAATTGAATTCAAATCTTGCCAAAACAAACCTACGAAAGGAACCATGCGCAAGTCCCTCAATCTTGGTCTAAATGAGGCGATCTTGGACGTTTTGAAAAGGTACAATCAAGGGGAACAACTTTCATGTTGAACACTTTTTCATTTGAAGCTTAGATCATGTTGAATTTTGAGGTGGAAGTTTGTAAAATCAAACATAATTGAAATCTTTCTAAGTACCAAGTCAAATGTTCACTTCTTCCATCTTGAATAAATTTTGATATGGGCTCCAAATGGAAACAGTTCCTTCATAAACGTTGTAGCCCTTTAAATCCTATTCAATTTGGTCACAAATTTGACATCACTTGGATTTTTAATGAAGGAGTTATGCATTTTATAAGTTGAGGAAAATTGTTTGTTCAATGGTAATGGCCCAAAATGACCTATAATGTTTCCTCTTGGAACATGCCCTTGCAAGTTGAATTTGAAGTTTCTAAAAGAATAAAATTTGGATACTACATCTTTAAATTGATCATGAAACTTGGATGGACTTCATATCATAAAAATTGAGCAAGTTATGGTCCTTGTAAGTTGACCTCCTAACTAGGTCACAGACAAAATGACCTATAATCTTTCACCATAAGAAATGACTTTCCAAGTAAAAGTAGCTCTTGACCTCAACATGAAAGTTGTTTTGAATGTCATAAGTAGTCACATTTATCTTGGAATAATTTACATATGACAACAATTATAGGAGATAGGGTCTAGTGAACCCCAATTTTGACCAGTTGACTTTCTCTGGTCAACCACCATGAACCAACTTGCAAACTTGAAGTTTCTTGATATTTTGGACTCATGGAGATTCATATATGCATAAGATGATGTATAATGAAGTATACCTTGATATATTTGATCAAATGTTGAAGAAACTTGTTGAGGAAGTCACACAAGATACCCAAATAAATTAGGGCTTTCAAGGCAAACAAGCTTCAAACTCTTGATGAATTCTTGATCAAAATGATAAATGAAGATAATGGGGACCCATATATTATATCTATAACCAATGTGAACCATCTCTTGATTAATCTCCTTGCACTGAGGGTCTCAAACCCTAGTTGTGAGCTTGATGAGGCATTGGTGGATGCACACACTACCTACAAAAGAAACAAGGCTATACATAAACATATTTTTGGTACTTTGGTTAGTAAATAATGAAAAACAAAGCATGATACAATAAAATGTGATTGATGATCTCTCCCCATGCAAACCAAATGAATTAGGGGTAAGGAGGATGCCAAGGTGTGATCCCAAAGCCAATGCAAATGATGAGATAGCATGAGGGATCTTTGGGTCAAATTTGGGGTCTTACACTTGTTTCAGACCATAAAGAGATTTCTTAAGTTTGAAAATATGTTATGGAAGTTTTGAATTTTCAAAGCCAGGAGGTTGGTGGACATACACTTCTTCAGAAATGTAACCATTCAGAAACACGCTTTTGACGTCCATCTGATATAATTTAATGGAATAATTTACAGCAAAAGATACAAGGAGACAAATAGATTATAACCTCGTGACTGGAGAAAAGGTTTCATTGTAGTAAATATCTTCTTGTTGACTATAACCTTGTGCCATCAGTCGTGCTTTGTTTCTGACAACTTCACCTTTTTCATTTAGCTTGTTTCTGTAAACCCATTTAGTTCCAATCACAAGGGTTCCCTTTGGTATTGGTACAAGATCCCAAACATCATTCTTGGAAAATTGATCAAGTTCTTCTTTCATTGCCAGAATCCATTCTTTATCTTGAAGAGCTTCTTCACACGATGTTGGCTCTATCAGAGATACTAGTCCCAGAAGTGGTTCGTCAGAAACTTTGAATGTTGATCTTGTTCTGACAGATTCATCCTTTGTTTCCCAAAATCAGTTATTTAGAAACATTTTTCCTGATTCTTTGTCTTTTCTGATTGATTGTGCTTTCAGGTGCTTCTGAAGTTCCTCTTTCAGCTTCTTCAGAATCATTTGTCTTTTCATCAGAACCTGCAAGTGTGATCTCCAGATTTGTAAAATTCTCAACTTGCTTTGACTTTTCAGAGTCAAGCTTATCATCAAATCTAATATGAATTGATTCTTCCATAATTTTTGTTCCTCTATTGTATAACTTTATAACATTTTGAGTATCCCAACATAATACACTTTTGTGCCTAAGAGTCAAACTTGTTCAGATTATCTTTAGTGTTCAGAGTAAAACAAGAGCATCCAAAAGGATGAAAATAAGAAATGTTGGGTTTTCTTCCCTTGCATAGTTCATAAGGAGTCTTTTCTAGAATAGGTCTGATAGAGATTCTATTCTGAATGTAACATATTGTATTCACAGCTTTTGCCCAAAAGTGCTTAGCTACATTAGTTTCATTATCATGGTTTTGGCCATTTCCTGGAGAGTCTTATTCTTCCTTTCTACAACTCCATTTTGTTTTGGAGTTCTAGGACATGAGAAGTCATGGGACATTACATTAAAGTCAAAAAGTTATTCAAAAAGTTTGTTTTCAAATTCACCACCATGATCAGTTTTGACTCTGATGATTTTAGAGTCAAATTCGTTTTGCACTTTTTAACAGAAACTGGAGAACATAGAATGTGACTCATTCTTGTGCCTTAGGAATTTTACCCATGTCCAACGACTATAATCATCAACAATGACAAGTCCATGCTTCTTACCATTGACTGACATTGTCTTAACAGGTCCAAAAAGATCAATGTGTAGAAGTTCCAGAGGTCTGGAGCTAGAAACAACATTTTTGGTTTTGAAAGTTATTTTTAGAAAATTTACGTTTCTGACATGCTTCACAAAGAGCATCTGAAGAAAACTTCAGCTTAGGTAGGCCTCTAACTATCTCAAGTTTATTTAGATGAGAAATCCTCTTCAAGCTAATGTGACCCAAGCGTCTATGCCACACCCATTGCTCTTCATTTTCTGACATCAAGCATTTTACATTTTGATTTTTCAGATCTGAAAGTTTTATTTTATAAATGTTGTTCTTCCTCTGCTGCATAGGATATCTGCAACATACACTATTTTATCTTTTGGTACCCATAATCTTTTGGGTCCTTTAGGATTAGTTCTCCCAGAGTTTCTGAAAACTTTGGGTTTTCTAGCGTTATTAAACTTATATGTTTGTGTTGGTGTATAATGATAAGAAAAAGGAGATTTATATTTGTTTTCTACAGAAGGTTTTAGATCATCTTCATTAGAGTCATAACTAGTTCCTCTTTTCTTATTATGACTAACACCATAGATCATAGAAGTCATTCTTCTTCTTTCTAGACCGTTGTTCAGAAATTTCTGAAAAGCTTTTTCATATTTGTATATGATAGTGTCAGAAGTGGATGGAGCTTTAGAAAGAGTTTCTTCAAGTTTTGAACATTTCTTTGTTGAAAATTAGTTTTCTTTTTCAAGAATGGAATTATTTTCTTTAAGTTCAAAAACTTATTTCTCAAGCTTATCACACTCTTCAACAGTCTCTTCATGAACCTTTTTCAGGTTCTTGAATTTCTGTTGAAGCTTCTGATAAAAGCTCAGAGATCCTGAGAAAGAGGCCTCCCGATCATAACGAGAAAATTCAGAGAATACCTCTTCAGAGTCAGAATCTCTTTCAGATGAACTTCCATAGGTAGTGGCCATGAGTGCAACGTTTGCTTGCTCCACTTCAGAATCAGATTCTGAGGCTTCATATTCAGAGTCGTCCCATGTTTCCATGAGTCTTTTCTTCTTTGCTTTGAAAGAGTTCTTCTTAAAGCTTTCCTTTCTGGAGCTATCCTTCTTTGGCTTTGGACATTCATTTATGTAGTGTCCAGGCCCTTTGCATTCATAACACGTCACTTCCTTGTTGGGTCTGCCCCTAGAAGTTGAATCTGGATGTTCTCCCTTCTGTCTGGGCCTTCTGAAGTTGTTTTTACTTTTTCTCCATAGTTGTTTGATTCTTCTGGAAAGAAGAGATCATTCTTCTTCATCATCAGAATCTTCATTCTCAGAGTTATCATCTTCTTCCTCTTCAACTTGAAAGGCTTTGTTCCTTTCTAGCTTTCTTCTTTATGATCTAGACTTTAAAGCCACATATTTGGTTTTCTTCTAAGTTCATCTTCTTCTAGCTCTATTTCATGACTTCTGAGAGAGCTTATGAGTTCTTCGAGACTATGTTATTCAGATCCATGGATAACTTCAGAGTAGTAACAATAGGTTTCCACTTCTTGCGAAGACTTATGATTATCTTCTTGACATTATATGATGTCGTATATCCTTTGCCCAGAACCTTGAGTCCTGCAACTAAGGTTTGAAACCTTGAGAACATCACTTCAACAGCTTCATCATCTTCCATTCTGAAGGCTTCATATTTCTGGATTAAGGCCAGAGCCTTAGTCTCTTTAACTTGATTATTGCCTTCGTGCGTCATTTTCAGGGAGTCAAAGATCTCTTTGACTATTTCCCTGTTGGTTATCTTCTCGTACACGTTTTAGGAGATGGTGTTTAATAGAATGGTTCTTTCTTTATGGTGATTCTTGAAATCATGCTTCTGATCGTCATTCATTTTTTTTCTTGGAATGGGGATACCAAGATCAGAGTTGGGTATCTTATAACCATTTGTAACCATATCATAGAGATCAGTGTCGTAGCCTAGGAAGAAACTTTCCATTTTGTCCTTCCAGTAGTCAAATTTTTCTCCCTCAAAAACTGGAGGTTTTGCGTTGTAGCTATCTCTCTCATTTATGTTAGCCATGAATTTTTTCTCACTCTGGGTCTCTCTACACGGTTAAGTATTTGATTCAAAAATCAATAACATGGCATATGCTCTGATACCAATTGAAGGTAGAGAAAAATAAGAAAGGGCGGTTTGAATTTTTTTCATAGTAATCATAAACTTTTTTCAACACCACACACACAAAAATAAATGCTAACAACACATAGAGTTTATCCTAGTTCGCTTGAAATTCAAAGTTACTCTAGTCCACCCGGCCAAGGTGATTTCGCCTTCAATAAGGACTTAATCTAATAATCTTAACAGATTACAAAAACTTCTAAAAGTTTAACAACCTCTTAGCCCTCTCAAGTATACAGACATAGACAAGTCACTTGAGGAATTACAAATAGTTTCAGGAATATAAGTGTTTGATTAGGTGCTTCTATATAAGCAGTATAAACACAATTTAGGAACAATGGAAACTACATAATTTGAGCAACAAATCTTGTGTGAAAACTGAATAGTATAATGAAAGATATGACAATGTTGTCGTGTATTGATATGTTGTAGATCAATGTGTTTTTAGTAGGTTATGAGGTGGCCTTTATATAGAATTTAGAGATGATACAGTTGGAGGGAAATCAAGGTAGATTTCGTGCCAGCTATGGGAATTCAAGGTATTAAAATTCTTGTCCTTTCCATAGCAGTCTTGGAACATAATCCTTTGTTTACTTAAAAAGATTTGAACTATACTTACAATGCTTCCTGATTAAGTTTCTGATCCGGTGATATCAGATAGAGTGTTTGAGCGTGTATCAAAGTGAGCATGATCAGAGTCTTTGAGCAGAGTCCAGATGTCCTGCAGTTTTCCAGATATTCTTTTGCAATCTTCAGATGTTCTTGCAGAGTCTTCAGATGTAGAGTCTTCAGATATAGAATCTTCAGATATTGTTGTAGAGTCTTCAGATATGGAGTTGAACAACAACGTCAGATTCTTTGGGTAATTTCTTCCTCAGATGCATTGAAGTCAGATCTGATTTCTCTTTATGCTAGTTCAGCTTTTCTGAACTAGTGCGGATGTTAGATCTTTGTTTTCCTTAGAGTCATTTTGACTTAGAAACCTGGACAGTAAAGAAAATTATTAGGGTATCAAATTGTTTCATTCTTTGTTATCATAAAAATTTAGAGATATATTGCAGAATCAAAATCTTGTTCTAACAGCCCCTACTTGTCTGTGTCACCAGCCTGAACAATTTCTTGCGCATCTTTCAAAGAAGACATGGATGCCCCAGTCTTTTGGATCACATTATCCACGGACAAAGCTCGGAACGGAGTTCCAACACCTTCCTCGGCTTCCACATATGTGAAAGATGATAAATGGCTTACCAACAACGTTTTCTCACCTCCAACAATAACAAGTTTATCATTCTTGAAAAATTTGAGCTTCTGATGTAGAGTCGGCGTGATAGCACAAGCCTCATGAATCCATGGCCTACCCAATAAACAGCTATAGGCCAGGTGAATATCCATTACTTGGAAAGTAATCTGGAAATCACTCGAACCAATCTTAATCGGGAGGTCAACTTCTCCAAAGACAGTTTTATGAGAACCATCAAACACTTTCACAACCACACCACTATATCTCATGGGGGCACCCTAATAAGATAGCCTAGCCAAAGTAGACTTGGGTAGAACGTCCAAAGATGAACCAGTGTCTACCAAGACGTTGGACAAAACATATTCCTTACAATTCATAGATATATGAAAGGCCAGATTATGATTCTTGCCTTCCTCTGGAAGCTCTTCATCGCAAAAACACAAATTATTGCACGAAGTAATATTATCGATGATGTAATTAAACTTATCAATCGTAACATCATGTTCCACATAGGCTTGCTCAAGTACCATTGTGATGCCTCTCGGTGTGCTTCAGAATTCATCAACAAAGATAAGACAGGGATCTTTGAGGGCATTTGGAGTAGTTGCTCTACAACGTTAAACTCACTCTTTTTAATCAAACAGAGAACTTCATCATCATCATCCTTAACCTTCAAACCGCTGGATTCACCAGACTGACAGATTGGAGGGTTAACAGGATCAACCAAAGGAATAACCTCCTCGACCTTCTTCCCAACTACGACATCCTCCACAACCTTCGTGGACACATGACTAAATACTCGACCGCTTTGGGTCACCTTGACAACATCAGCAATGCTTATTATTGAATTAGCTGCGGCAAGAGGAACCTCTTGACCATCGTTAATCATAGTAGCATCATATTTGTAAGGAATAACTTTATCGGATGCGTACGGGACGGGGCCTGCTGTCGCATCCGCGAAAAACAACCGGCGGGAAAAACAAACAAATAGAGCCGCCACCGTGCGTTATTTATCCCAAAGGAGGGAAAGGAAACACTCGAAGTAAACCTGGAAAGGAAATGGTCTTACGACCGGAGATTGCAAGGGGAAGGTATTAGCACCCCTCACGTCCGTCGTATTCGACGGGATCCATGCTCAAAAGAATAGAATAAGGTTGCTAAATAACTGCTCAAAGAATGCACACACACTGGAATAAGACACAGATGGAAGAAGAGGGGGGAACGGGCTCGCTAGGATATCGCATCCTATGCCTACGTATCTCATCTGGAATGAGAATCAGAGCTACCGTAGTTCGGCTAACGCACGCCGAAACAAAACACACACACAGACACTGAGACGTCAAAACAAACACACAAATGGAAACAGACTGCCAATGGCTGGTCTTACGTTCGACTCCAAGCAACAAACACAAACAAGGAAACTGAATGCCAATCGCTGGATTTACATCAGATTCCACACACACAAACACAAATGAGGAAACCGACTGCCAATCGCTGGACTTACGTCAGACTCCAAGCACACAAACACAACCAGGAAACCGACTGCCAATCGCTGGACTTACGTCAGACTCCAAGCAAACAAGCGGTTAACCGAACGCTGAGTCGTCAAAAGCAACAAATAAGTTGAACAAACTAACTAACAGGGAGTCTGGTACTCGAGCCTGCTAGCTGTCAAGCAAACACACACAAAAAGAAAAAGGGTGCCCGGAGAGATCTCGCATGATCTCCTGCCTACGTACCTCATCTGGTATGAGGATCAGGGCAACGTAGTTCCCCTTAACAGGGGAGAAATTTCTATCCTACCAGAGACTGGGAAATGACAAACTAAAAGGGAGACTGACTCGAGCCTAATAGTTATCATGCAATCCACAATGGTCCTAGGTTGAGGTATCTAACATAACCTAACTCGCACAGGCAGCAAGTTGAAACAGCAAATAAACAGCAAACAAGCAATCACAAGAGAGCAAGCACACACACTATATGCAAACAAGTGGCTCATACAAGGCTGGGCTTTAGTCAAGGGGTCACATCAACCTCGACAAACAAGCCAACTGGAAAGGGGTGTTGTTTGCTCTTAACCCTAACATTGAGAGTCAGGGTGAAGCAGATGAAAAGGTAATGAGGGTTATGCATCATAGCTCTTATCCCTGGCCTGGGAGAGCTTCAGACAATGAAAGTGTGGGGACTCTATTCCACATGACTGACACAACAAGATTTTGGGCTTTTATTCAAAGTGCATCAACACATGGTGTGAGCAAGATGAAAGACACAACTGAATAGTAGGGGATGGATTGCACATCCCTTTTATCTGCCAATGCCTCTTCACTGAGGAGGTCTTTGAATGTACAAGGCACAAAATTAAACAAGCACAAACATTGCCTCTTAAGGAGGGCTTCAGACAGGTGCCTGCCAAAGTAAAGCAAAGTTCAAATGAACTTAAAGCAACTTAGGTACCTGTGGAAACAACTAAACCAATCAGTACAGAATTCAGACAAATAGACAACAGTCAATATCAAACAGGCAATCCCAATGTACAACAAATAAACCCTAAGGCAAACACTTAAGTGACTTATCATCAACCTACAAAACAGCAAATGTTAGCCAACCACAACAAATGACCAAGCTCAAATGAAGGAGCAACATCAATCATGGAGATTGGATGCTTAAACCTGAAATTCAAAGCTCACATGTAAGTAACAAACCACTAGGTCAAAGCCTAGGGTCAAAGGTGAAGAAAAAATCCAAAACAGAAGCTCAAATTCAACACAATACAACTTCAAACACATATTAACATGTCCTAAAAAGGATCACATCAAAATCATCAAGCAAAGGCATTTCATGATCAAACGAAGTCAAAGACAATTTCAAAGCACATATATGGACATCATGAATGAAAATTCCAAATCAAAACAGAAATGATTCAAATAATTCTGGAAAAATTCATGAGCATTCAACATATCCAAGTTGATCATCATACAAAAAATCAAAAGCATCAAATATCATTTAGCAGGGAAATTAAATTGCACAAGTTGATCATCTAATTGTGTGACACAAATTGTCACACTTAAAGTACATGTGCCAAAAATAGTGAAGATAATAGAAAAAAATGCCAAATAAAATCACATAAATCCCTTATCATGTCAAGAGAAACCATGCAAAATTTCCAGGCATTTGGATCATGTATGAGCATTTTATGATAGAAAGAATGGAGTAATGTCACAAATGCACCTTGATCAAGTAACAATTCATCAGTCAAAATCCAAAAATGATCAAGTCAAGAAAAATACATGATAAAATACTAGACATTTCAAGGATCATGTGGAAAAAAACCTGGCTTCATTTGGATCATTATTCCATTAATTATGATTTTTGGAAGTTCATGCATGAAATGAAATAAAAATTGAAGTAACATAAAAAAATAAAAATAAAAGAATTAAAGAAATTCCAAACGCGTCCCAAAACGACGTCGTTTTGGATTAATGGAAAAGAAATAAAAAAAAGATGCAGAAACGCTGGAGCCTGGAATCGAAGGGAGGACCTTGGATCAAACGCGTCCTGGGCGCGTTCTTCATGCTAGAACCCTAGCGAACCAGAGATGAAGATCTTCATCTTCCTCATGAAGATGAAGATGAACACGATGAAGTTCATCCAGATTTTCCAGCATTTTCCCAGAATTGCTCAGAATTCAAAAAAATTTACATCATTCTAATCCTCGCGTCATGTAGATTATAGATCAACAAACATTTCATGCTAATTCATCATTAATCATGCAAAACGAATCAAAATCATTTTAACATTCAAAACTTCAATCAATCATATCTCACTCAATTTTTAACCAAATCTCACGAAATTTCCACCAGAATCATCAGCAACACGAGATCTACAAGAATATACACATAAAACAGGGAATTAAAGTGATAGAAAATGAGACCTCTTGAAGACCAATTCTTGAATTCTGCAAATTCCAGGCCAGGCAAGCATGCAAATCCACTCCAAATCACTTGTTATGAAGTTTGATGATGAAATTGAGGCTTGGAAATGTGTAGATCTTGCTTAAATCTCAAATGCCATGGTTATGTTCTTGAGCTCCACATGCACAATTATGGTCCAAACTTGATGATCCAAGGCTTGATCTCTGCTAAATCAACACTAGAGAACCAGAATATGGAAGAAGATTCAAGGTTTATGTGAGAAAAATTTGAATTAAGATTGAAAGAAAATTTTGGAGGGAAAAAATTCTAGATCTAGAAATGATGAATTGTGATTAACCTCTTGAAATTTTGTTATGATTTAGTATATATACCATGTGCTAATCCTATTTTAATTAAAATTAATCAAGGTTTAGTTGAAGTTAAGCAAGATAAGGTGTGGTGACAAAAATTGGAAATTTGCATGGTGCATGTAGTAAATGGACGTGAACAGTACCAAACCAATGATCAAATGCACTTAAAAACACTCCATGCACATATTAGCAATGGTAGAAAGTTCTCATAATGCACCATTTTTAAATTTATGAATTTCCCTCCAAAATCTTCATGGATAAGCAAGTAATCATGTGATGGAAATTCATGCAATGTGATGGATGTTTTGGAAAGTTCATGCCATGACAAGCATTTTGCAAAAAGAACCACCAAATTTGGAGTTATGAATCAAAAGTTATGCCCCTTTGAAGTTTCATGTAAACTTTGCAATGATTTGATCACATCTCTTCAACCATTCATCATAAATTCATGATCTTGGACTTTTTGGAAATGGGAGAGAGAGATCTTTAACTTTCATGTTGGACAAAATTTCATTTGAAGCTTCTTTAGTGATGCAAGATCAAGTTGAATTTGAATCAAAAACTTTCCATTTTGGGAAACTTTCAATTATAGGTCACTTTCCATTTTTGGAAAGTTTTGATCTGACCTCAAATTCTTCAAGATATGCATTTGACATGATTAATAAGCCCCTTTTGAACATGAATGAGATGTTAAAACTCATTTCTCCACCTCCTAGCCCTCAGTTGACTTTCTGGTGACTTTCTAGGGCCCTAGATGACTTGAACATGCTCAGATGACTTTGAGCCTCAACCACTAGATGAAATGGCTCCAAAATGAAACCCTAGCTTGTACAAGCTCAATAAAATAATATTATGATCTCCTTCTCAAGAAAGACCTCATCTCCTTGAAAATCCCTGACTGGTAGAATGCAACTGATTAGGGTTGACCAGAGGTCAAAACCCTAATCCCAAAGAACATGATCAGAAATAATGAACCATGATGATGATGATGTACCATTTCAACCAAGATAATACTCAACCTCCTTGAGGAACCAAGAAACCCTAATTGAAGAGCAACCCTCAGATGGCTAATGATCAATTTATGAGACCCTCAGGCTTGCATCTCTTAACCTCTCTATCTTCTGAGAAAGACTTTTAGAGGATGACTTGTTTATTCTCTCATGATATGCAATATGAAAATGCCTAATTCCCTAAACAATGAAATGCAATATGCTAGGCTAGTCCCAAGAGAGGAGGGCAAATTTTGAGGTGTTACAGCTGCCCCTATTCAATCCACTATGAACCTGACGATATGAACAGCCTCGGCTTTCAGATGATCAGGGTGAAGAGTGATTGAATACCAAGAACAGACGAACAATTTGCGCTCTGATGGGAAATAATTAACAATGCCCGTCAGAATCAGCAAAGAAGCAATCTCAAAAGAAGAATCCGTCTGGTATGGAGAAAGTTGGCCTGAATACCAAAAAGAATGTTGACCTGGACACCAAAATAAATGGTAACATAGGAACTACCATGGCCTGAACGCCGCTCGTCAGTCTAAATACTGAATATCGGAATATGAGAGTATTAATGCCGGTCTGAACACCGAGAGATTGGCCTGCATGCTCGAAAAACTGGCCTGAACGCCACTTCGGCCTGAATACCGCTTCGGTCTGGATACCGGAAAACTGGCCTGAATGCCGCAAGCTGTATCGATCTGAACTTCGGAAGCTTCTTCGATCTGAAAGTCGGAAACTGGCCTGAGTGCCACAAGTGCGTCGACCTGATCGTCGGAAACTTCTTCGATCTGAACATCGGAAACTGGTCTGAATACCCACCTCGGCCTAAACACCAGAAACTTGGCCTGAATGCCGCAAGCTACATCGATCTGAACTTCGGAAGCTTCTTCGATCTGATAATCGGAAACTGGTCTAAATACCCACCTCGGCCTGAACACCGGAAAACTGGCCTGGACGTCATATCGGTCTGAATACCCGAAAAACTTGTCATGCCTGTCAGCATCAGCAGAAATAAGGGACAGTGAAAAATGAGGCGGCACGCGTGCCAATGACCCACGCTGGGGATAACAAGCCATGAGCATGCCATCCTCTATCCAACCCTAGCAACCGAACAATTTGCGCTTAGCTGGGGATTATTCTCTCTTTACTTTACTTTTTGGACCCCGAAACTTCTCTTGATTTTTTATTATTTCCATCTCCGCCCGACAAAAACTCTTCCTCCAATATCGCACTACTGGGGAATACTGCCGATTCAACGTCATGATACCAAACTCCTCAGAGTAACATCTTCACCATCTGGCGAAACCACCTCTCAAACAGTAACCACGGCTTGAGACTAGCTTATGCTTGCAATGCTTATGCATGATAAAAAATTTTTTAGCGTAATGCTCCATAATCAAGGAAATGCCACGCAATTAGCTATGCAATATGCTATGCTTATCTAAATGATGAATGCATAAAAAGTATCCCCCTCAAGGGACTCTTCTGGGGAGCTCGAGGCACTCTGCTGAGGAACTCGCTATCGCTCCAATCTCCACCCAGCTGGGGAATAACACCGCTGCTGGGGAAAGGACCACCCTTACCGGGGATGACCTCCACTGAACCCGATCCACTTGGGGACTTCGCTAGGGAAGAAACCACCCACGCAATCTGCGGGGAAAACAGCAATCCTCGACCTGCTGAGGAACTAACAAGCTCCACCATGCTAGTGGAAATAGCTACCAACAGACACCTTTGCTGGGGAAATAGCAACCTTCAGGCCAGGCTGCGGAGTAAACACCGATCTCAAACCTGCTGGGGATATAACCATCCTGACCCTGCTAGGGAAGACACAGACCTTGAATCTGCTGAGGAGGTAACAATCCCGACTCTGCTTGGGGAAATAAGGAAAGTTCGGCACAAAACAACTGTCGACTCGTCGAACCATGGTATTCACCATCTAACTCCAGCGTCATCTTTCCACTTTTGAGAGCTCCCAGACTCGTCTGGACTTTTCTGATTCATCACCTTGTATTCTCGACTTCTCCGTACTCTACGGAGATCGAACTCCTTAGATTGGTATCCACTTTCCAATTCTTCAGACTTTGAAGAGTCTTCTTGATTCACCCTTCAGGATTGTCGTAATTCTCGTGCCGTCTTTTCACCATTCTTCAATCTCTTGTCCCTGACTGGACTCCGCGGGGATCTTTTGTCAAAAGGCTTCACATCACAACCTGCAAGTGAGTGAAAATATCTAACAGCACCTGCAAAATATCGTTAGATAAAAACGTGCCCCAGGCGTGCCAAGATTTCAACACCTGGGTCACTCAACTTTCCGAATAAGATTTCAGGCTTTCAATCTTATAAACATGCATTGGAAGAGATCTCCATGTATCAAAATGCAAAGATTCTTTATCAAAATAAACGGATGTTTTTGCAATCAAAGCGGTAATGAAAACAAAAACAAAATTATTTGACTGAATATGCATTTTATTGATTGGAAAAAGTGTGGCTCAAACTGAGCAATACAAAGGAAGCAATTCCTGAAAAGAGGTAATTGCGCACAAAAGGAAAAATCTATCCTAATGGCAATGAGAAACCGTGATCTCATCGAGTTCCAACTCGGTTACACCCCCTATGTCCTCAGACTCTCCGTGCTTTTTGCCTTCTGAACAAGACGCTTCCGATTGATCCCTGCCGGGGATTATCCATGTGCCTTAACCAAAGCGCAAACGATCATGCTGGACGCAGTTGTTCGTTTCAATCCCTCTTTTTCCTGGACCGCCCTTTCGGGTTTTCAGTCCACCGGGATACCCTTTTTTTGCCCAAGCCGCCCTTGTGGGGTTTTCGACTTGCCGGGTGTACAGTTTTTTTCATTTTATCCCTAATTTTTGCCCGAACCTTTTCATTTTTTTTTCTTGGTTCGCCGGGATGCCCATCTTTTCCTGGACTATTTTATTCTTTTCGTCCAGCGGGTCTCTTTATACGAAGTATTTTTTAACTGCTTCCGCATTCACAGGGGATGGAAAATCCTCGCCATCCATGGTCGTCAACAACAAGGCTCCACCAGAGAAAACCTTCTTGACCACGAACGAACCTTCATAATTGGGTGTCCATTTGCCCCTTCGATCGTTTTGAGGAGGAAGGATCCTTTTCAACACCAAATCTCCCACATGATACACACGAGGTCGTACCTTCCGGTCAAAAGCACGCTTCATCCGCTGCTGGTACAACTGCCCATGACAGATGGCCGCCAGCCTCTTTTCCTAAATCAGGCTCAACTCTTCATACCGGGTCCTTACCCATTCAGCCTCTTGTAATTTCACGTCCATCAGGACTCTCAACGATGGAATCTAAACCTCAACCGGTAGCACGGCTTCCATTCCATACACAAGCGAGAATGGTGTTGCCCCCAGTAGACGTACGCACCGAGGTTCGGTACCCATGCAATGCAAACGACAACATCTCGTGCCAATCCTTATAGGTCACAACCATCTTCTGCACAATCTTCTTAATATTTTTATTGGCTACCTCAACCGCCCCATTCATCTTTGGACGATAAGGAGAAGAATTATGATGCTCTATCTTGAATTCCCGGCACAGCTCTGCCATCATCTTATTGTTCAAATTAGAACCATTATCAGTAATGATTATTTCGGGAACCCTGTATCTGCAAATGATGTCTCTCTTCAGGAATCTGGCGACGACCTGCTTCGTCACGTTTGCATAAGAGGCTGCTTCCACCCACTTGGTGAAGTAATCAATAGCCACCAATATGAACTGATGCCCATTCGAAGCCGTAGGCTCAATCTTTCCGATCATATCAATTACCCACATAGCAAACGGCCATGGAGACGACATCAAGCTCAACTGATTTGGAGGCACGTGCACCTTGTCAGCATAAATCTGGCATTTATGACACTTCTGCACGAAATTGAAGCATTGGGCCTCCATCGTCATCCAATAATATCCAGCCCTTAACAACTTCTTCACCATTGCATTCCCACTGGCATGAGTACCGAACGACCCCTCGTGAACCTCTTTCATCAATTGGCTTGCTTCTTTATCATCGACGCATCTGAGCAAGATCCAATCAAAATTCCGCTTGTACAAAACCCCATCCTTGTTCAGATAGAACACCATGGCCAACCTCCTCAGAGTCTTTCGGTCCTTCTTGGATGCTCCCTCAGGATACTCTCGGGTTTCCAGATAGCGTTTGATATCGTGATACCACGGCTTCTCATCATCAGGCGTTGTGTCAACCACAAACACATAAGCCGGTCTATCCAGACGTCCCACCTCAACACTGGGGAATTGATTCCACCACTGCACCTTAATCAAAGCGGCCAGAGTAGCCAAAGCATCTGCCAAAGGATTCTTTTCTCTAGGCACATGATGCAATACTACCTTGGTGAAAAACGTCAACAATCTCCTCGTATAATCCCGGTATGGAATTAAATGAGACTGATGCGTATACCATTTTCCGTTAACCTGGTTCACAACCAAAGCAGAATCTCCATATATAACAAGGTTCTTGATCCGCAAATCAATCGCCTCTTCAATCCCCAGGATACAAGCTTCGTATTCAGCCACGTTGTTGGTGCACTCAAATGTTAGCCGGGCAGCAAAAGGAATGTGGGATCCTTTCGGCGTAACCAAAACAGCACCAACACCGCTACCATTCACGTTAACGGCCCCATCAAACATCAGAATCCATTCGGATTCAGGGTCAGGCCCCTCCTCCGGGATTGGTTCCTCACAATCTTTCGATTTGAGAAACATGATGTCCTCATCAGGGAATTCAAACTTCATCGGTTGATAATCTTCAATGGGTTGCTGAGCGAGGTAATCAGACAATACACTCCCCTTGATTGCTTTCTGAGAGGTATACTGGATATCATATTCAGTCAAAATCATTTGCCATCTTGCAACCCGTCCGGTCAATGCTGGCTTCTCAAAAATATACTTGATTGGATCCATCTTGGAAATCAATAAAGTGGTATGAACCAGCATATACAGTCTCAGTCGCCGAGCAGCCCAGACCAAAGCACAGCAAGTTTTCTCGAGCAGTGAATATCTTGTTTCACAGTCGGTAAAATTTTTGCTAAGGTAGTATATGGCATGCTCTTTTCGACCAGACTCGTCTTGCTGCCCCAATACACACCCCATAGACCCCTCGAGGACCCTCAAGTACAGAATTAACGGTCGTCCCTCCACAGGAGGCATCAAAATCGGAGGCTCCTGCAAATATTCTTTTATCTTTTCAAATGTCGCTTGGCAATCATTATTCCACCTGACCGTTTGATCTTTTCTCAACAACTTGAATATTGGTTCATACGTGGCTGTTAGGTGAGATATGAACCGTGAAATGTAGTTCAATCTACCTAAGAAACCACGAACCTCCTTCTCTGTTCTCGGTTCAGGCATTTCTTGTATTGCTTTTACTTTAGCAGGATCAACCTCGATTCCTCTTTCGCTTACAATAAACCCCAGCAACTTACCGGACCGCACTCCGAAAGTGCACTTGTTCGGATTCAACCTCAGTCTGAATTGTCTCAACCGGTCAAACAGCTTGGCCAGATCTACCAAATGCCCCTCTTCTGTTTGGGACTTTGCTATCATGTCATCAACATAGCATTCGATTTCATGATGAATCATATCATGAAACAAAGTCACCATGGCCCTCTGATAAGTAGCACCGGCGTTCTTGAGACCAAATGGCATCACCTTATAGCAAAAAGTGCCCCACGGTGTGATGAACATTGTTTTCTCCATATCATCTGGCGACATTTTGATTTGATTATAGCCAGAAAAGCCATCCATGAAGGAAAACACCGAGAATTGAGCTGTATTATCTACCAACACATCGATGTGAGGTAGTGGAAAATCATCCTTCGGGCTAGCTCTATTCAAATCCCAGTAGTCTACACACATTCTCACCTTCCCATCCTTTTTCGGGACTAGCACAATATTCGCGACCCAAGGCGGATAATTAGTAACAGCGAGGAAACCAACATCCAACTGCTTCTGCACTTCCTCTTTAATTTTCATGGCCATCTCAGGTCGAGTTCTGCGCAACTTCTGCTTCACTGGAGGACAATCTGCTCTCAATGGTAACTTGTGCACAACGATATCGGTATCCAACCCTGGCATATCCTGATAAGACCAGGCGAAGATATCGACATACTCTTTCAACAAGGCTACCATTTTGCTCTTAACATTCGCCTCCAAAGCGGCCCCGACTTTTACTTCCTTCCTGACCTCGTCGGTACCCAGATTCACAACCTCAACCTGCTCCTCATGCGGCTGAATCACCTTCTCCTCTTGTTTCAACAACCTGGCTAATTCCTCCGGCAATTCAGAATCTTCTTCGCCTTCTTCTTCGGCATGATAGATCGGATTGTCGAAGTCATATGAGGGTGTAACAGGATTGTTATCAATGAGATCCGGAGAAAGATCGCATCTGCATGAATGTTGATTCATGCATTGCTTTAGAACCGGAGCGAAGCAAATTAAAAGGAAAATGAAAACAAACATTGCCATTTTTATTTTTGTTTTTATTAAACTGCAAAAATAAATGAAAAACAGGGAACACCGCTTTTAATGAAAAACATCCATTTATTTATAATGCAAATATTGCAAAATGAAACATGAGGTGGCCCTTACAATGAACCATTACGTTTCGGGCAAAACGTATGGCTTTCATGCAAATAAAATTGAAAAACAGGAAATATTACTCTTCAAGTAGAGTGACAACGATGATCTTTTCGGCCTTCCAGTTATGGACTTCCATCCCTGGTACGCACAGTTTTATCCATTGATCTATCTCACAGTCACTGTCAACTTCTTCACCCACCATACAGATGTGATCTGGATCCAACATTCCAGCACTGGTGAATGTGAATGACATACGACGTCCTCTGCCCTGTCTAGACGAGCCTCGGCCCGGCTGATAACCAACCCCAAATCTATCTTTCTTGGCGGTGATGTCCATCATCTTCCACTAACCTGGAGCTTCTCCACTCTTCACCACCTCAGCAGCCTGCTTGTATGAAGAAATGGACGGCTTCTCCTCTTCTTTGACAAAAGTGGCATTCTCCACCTTAACGGTTTCGAATGCTTGACTTGGCGTTTCCCATATCTCACCGTCCATTTCAACATACTTGAACGATGATAGGTGGCTGACGAAGATGTCTTCTTCCCCACAAACGGTGACGACCTGCCCGTCCCAGATGTACTTCAGTTTCTGGTGCAAAGTCGAAGTCACTGCTCCCGCAGCATGGATCCATGGGCGACCCATCAGGCAACTGTATGCCGGCTGAATATCTATGACATAAAATACGGACTTAAACACCTCGGGCCCAATCTTCACCGGGAGCTCCACTTCCCCGAACACAGGCCGCTTTGAGCCATCAAAAGCTCTAACTATCAGGTTCGTGGGCGTCAAGATTAACCCTTCACAATTCAGCTTCGCCAAGGCCTTCTTTGGCAACACATTGAGCGACGAGCCGGTATCCACCAAGACGTGCGAAAGCACTGCCCCTTTACACTCCATGGCAATGTGTAATGCCCTGTTATGATTCCGCCCATCCACCGTCAAATCAAGATCGGTGAAACTCAGCCCATGGCTGGCGTTGACATTCGACACCACTTTCTCCAACTGATTGATGGTTATCTCCTGGGGAACATAGGCTTTCTTCAGTATTTTCAGCAAAGCCTCTCTATGCCCCTCGGAGCTTAGCAACAATGACAAGATTGAGATCTTGGATGGGGTCTGCTGCAGATGGTCAACAAGCTTGTACTCTGACTTCTTGATGATTCTCAAAAATTCTTCAGCTTCATCATCAAGTTCTCTCTCCGACCCACCAGGCGCCGGTGTCACCACAGGAGTACCTTCATTTACCACCTGCTTCCCTCTTACCCTGGCTAAAGCCTCGGCCTTATCTTTCTTTTCTTTTTCTCCATCCCCATTCCTCAAAGCGTCCGGTGCAAACAACCTTCCACTGCGAGTGAAACCACTAGGTCCGGCATTATCCACCTTTGAAACGGTGGTTTCACCTGCAGTCTGATCCTCCAACTTCTCCCCATTGCAATAGACTTCTCCACCATAATGCCATGATACAGCATCGTCGTTGTCATAAGGAATTGGCCCAGGTACCGTGATAGTAACTGGAGCCGCATCTGCCAGCGTTGACAAATCGACAGGATCGAAATAGATGGTTATGGTGGAGACATCTTCTTTCCCCAAATCAACTTTTTCAAATCTGAGGCTTCCCTCATCCATCAGCCTCTGGACAGCCTCCCTCAACAACATACACTCATCGGGAACAACGGTGCACACAGCACAACAGTTATCACAGCCCGGGAAGACCCCATTCTTCAACAGTTGTCTCTTGACCTCAGCCAAAGGAGTCTTCAACTGGTCTATACTCATCAGCCCAATTCTTCCCTCTTCAGAAATTGCATTCACCCCCATTTGACCATGCGCAGGCATGGGATTAGCGTTCACATTTGGAGACGGAGCAAAATTGATTGCCTTAGAATCCACCAAATCCTGGACCACATGCTTAAAAGCTTTACAATTTTCTACGTTGTGTCCAGGAGCACCTGAGTGGAATTCGCACTTGGCGTTCTCATCGTAGCTGGGAGGCCTTTGGTCGGGTCTCACCGGAGCCAAAGTTCTCAGCTGAACCAACCCCAAGTCCTTCAACTTCTTCGGCAAGAATGAATAGGTCACAGGTGGCCTATCAAATTGACGATCAGTCATTCGTCCTCTTACTTGATACCCGGCCCTCTGCGGTCTCTGTTGAAATGGCTGTCGTTGTTGTTGCGGTTGTTGCTGTTGCTATTCTTGATTATCAACAGGAATAGTTACCGCAGCAGTGTGCTGGTAGTAACGATCCCTACTTTGTCCCCTCTGGGTATACACGACACTTGTATCACCCTCCTTCTTACGTTGGCCATTACCAAAGGGCTTCTTCGATCCAGACGACGAAGCACTACCCTGAATCTTTCCCATCTTCAACCAACTTTCTATTCTTTCTCCGGCCACCACTATATCAGCAAAATTGGTAACCGGGCATCCAACCATTCTTTCTGCAAATGTCCCCTGAAGGGTACCCATAAACAGATCTGACATTTCTCGGTCTACCAACGGAGGTTGGACTCGGGCAGCCAGCTCCCTCCATCTCTGTGCATATTCTTTAAACCCTTTATTAGGCTTCTGAGACATACCCTGCAGCTGGGTACGACTAGGAGCCATATCAGCATTAAATTGATATTGTTTAAAGAAAGCATCTCCAAGATCCTGCCAACTTTTGATATCAGACGACCTCAGCTTGGTGTACCATTCCAAAGACCCCCCAGACAGACTGTCCTAGAAGAAGTACATCCAAAGCTTTTGGTCCATTGTATAAGCAGAAATCTTTCGGACGAAAGCCTGGAGATGAGTTTCCGGGCAAGAACTCCCATTATACTTGTCAAACGCAGGCGCTTTAAACTTTTACGGGATCACAATCCCCTCAACCAGCCCCATGTTCGACATATAAACAACCCCCGGAGTAGCATAGCCTTCAAGAGCCCTGATCTTCTCTGCCAGCACTTGAATTTCTTTATTTGGTGGTTGGACACCATATTGCCCAAACTGTTCATTAAGCACTGAGAACTGGTCTTCTTCTCTATCCTCCTCGGCCCCGAAGAAAGGAGGAAACAAACTATCCTTCAAATTGTTGCCCATCGGACCTGGTCCACCGCCAGTGGCAACACCGAAACCACCCCCATTATTAGTCACTACACCAGCAATTGTTTTCTTTCCGAGTCTCCTCCACCCCTGGAACCACCAAGGCCATGGTTGGAGACACCCTCTAAATTGACACCACTGTTAGCAGCTGAAGCCCGCTCGAGCTTCTCCACTTTATCAGCAAGTGCTTTCTGCCCCACGGCAAACCCTTGCATGACATTGATCATTTCGTTCATTTTCTCCTTCAGCTCGAGAATATCTACGTTGGGTAGATCCATCAGCCTGGATGTGTTGCATCTAGTAGGATATCTGTGTGGACGTACTGCGTGCAAGGGAATGATTCTACGTGCGCGAGCAATGATTCCTGAAACAATCAAGCACGTTAGAAACTGACACCTGCAAAATAGAAGACAAGTTATTATGATTCATGCATGAATGCAATGTCTATCCATATGAGGAACACTCTGTCTTTCGATCCTGATTTCATCGAGACAGATAATAATCCGGCAGCAATATTCTGACATTCATCGATTGATTTTGCCATTCAGAAACAGAAAGGAAATACAATCAAGTGAATTCCGTCAACATACCTGACGGTAATCCAACACAAATAAGAGAGGTCTAAACTAACGAAGGTCCCACAGAAGGCCCTAAATCATCAACCATCCTGGTAAACATCGCGGCGAACCTGAGCTTGGTGTTCTCCTGCTGCAATCTCCCCACCTCTTTCTGGTGAATCTTCATCTGTCGGAAGTAATGATCCCTCTCAGCAAGATAATGATCTCTCTCAGCAATGATCTTCACGTTCTCTGCTTCCTTAATCTTCAGCTTTGCCTCCCACTCGGCGATAAGGGTTCTGACTCTGTCTTCCCTCTGATCCCTCACAAGGATTTGTCTCCTCTTCTCATCTTCAATGACCTTCGAAGCTCTAGCCAATCTCTCCTTGGTGATGTCGTGCTCCCTCGTGGATGACTCTAAACCTTGGCTGACCTTGCCATAGTAAGCGGTGTCTATCTCAAAGCGCTTCACCTTAATGGCATGTCTCTTATCCTGATATTCTATTCTCCCTTTGATCTCCTGATTAGCCATCTGAATCCTAGCAACACTCATCTCCAATTTAGTCCTCTCTGCATGCAGCTGATCTCTCTCCCTCTTCATCTCCAGGAACTCTTCCATACTAACAGAAGAATGAGATTCCTCAATCAACGGATACCAAGGATCACCCACAGGAAATGGTAGACGAGTGAACTCCACTCTCTTGCTGAGCCAATCATCAAACGGAGGAAAAGACCTGTTATTAGCTCTACCCCAAGAAAACTTGCCTTTCCTTTGAATGCTGCGCCATGCATCAGACACTTGCCTCAACCGTGACTGGTTGCCCTCAACCGGGAAGTATAAAGTTTCGTGAATCTCACTCTTGAGAGGAGGCACCTCCATAGCGAATCCCATTTGTCTCTTAAGAAGTGTCGGATTATAATTAATGCAACCCTGAACTCCTATAAGAGGCACATTGGGAAAACCCCCACAACTGCAAATGAAATCTTGTCCAACCCCACTACTATGAGTCCAAGCTATGTCTTTGGCTCGCAAACCCATCAACTTGGTCGCCCAATTTACAATATGGTCAAGAAGAACAAAAGCACCCTTGGAAGGCAAATATCCCATGAACCATTTGTATAGTAGCTGAGCACCACATCTGATCAATCCCCCACGCCTCTTCTCGTTCCGATTATGGACCGAGTAATAAACATCCCCAACCAGGGTAGGAATAGGATTCTTCTGAACAAACAAACGGATGGCATTAATATCCACAAAGTTCTTCTGGTTAGGGAACAGGATGATTCCATAAATGCTCACAGCAATCAAAGCGCAGACAACTTTCCAATCACCCAAATCAGCATACTCCTTGGCTTTAGCCTCCAAGAAACTTAGATGAAAACCAGGCAACTTCCCCTTCTCCTTCAAACCTCCTTTAATCACTTCCTGGCTCAAATAAAGAGCACGGGAGATCCCTCCAATATCAGGTTCTTCCTTAGTAGCATAGAAAGGAACCTGATTTCTGATCTGAATGCCCAGGATACCAGCATAGTCCTCCATCAAAGGCCCTAATAAGTAATCCGGGAAGACGAAACACCTCAAACCAGGGTCATAAAACTGGAGAAGAGTATGGATGGTGCTCCTATCCCTATCAGTGAGCCTGAAAACCATCCTCAGAATACCCCCACACGTCTCACGGAACATCCCCACATGGTCAGGCGCAATCAATGCTATCATCTCTTTCAGCACACTGATCTCTGGATCAAAGAAACTGTAAACAACATCGTCCTTCAAACCGGTCCTCATATCTGAGCAAAGAAGTCTCTCAACCAGGATCTCAATCAAGAGTGTCCCCTGCATATGGATAAACATGAGTTAGATGCGGATAAATGCAAAATGTGAATGATGTTGATGTATGAATGCAATGCATTGTGTCATCCTCCAAGTCATCTGATCATCAACTGTACAGAAGCCCCGGTCTCTGAACTAATCATAACCATCTGAGGTACCGAGTAACCACAAATCCAACTCAGGGTTCCGAAATAAACGGAACGGAAGGATACATCACCATCATCACCATCATCACAGAGAAAACACTGAACTGATATCCACAATAATCTCTGAATCAACCCAGGGAATCCTGAAATAAACGGATCCCCACTGATAAATACCACGGACAGAACTCCGGCGTCTCGGAAATAAATCCATAAATCCGACTTATAAATAGGACCCAGATCAAGAACTGGACCAATAGTCACCATCAAAGTCACCATCAGAACATGCATCTGTAAGAATCAACCCTCCCCTCACAGGTGAATTCTAATCAGGTCGTCCTAAGGCGGATAATGGTCTCGACAATCGGGCAAAGATACTCAACGGGTTTGCCCTTTCGGGTGTGCCGTTGCAGCTCTCTTAAGATCATCTAAACCAAAGATCCGGGAAAGAACGTTCACCGAAGTCAACAGCTCAGATGAGGTAACTCAACCAAAGTGGATACTCCACAAAGGAAGAGCTCTCTCAGAAGAACCTCGTCCGGCTTGTGGTATGTCACGTCGCAACAACATGCCCAACCAACATGTGAGGAACGTGAGACCACACTAATCCTAGGTGTATACTCGGGCCTGGGTTTTAGCCCCACTCAGAACACCCACCCCAAATCAGAGGAACCAACCTGTACAGATTCAGCACAATGATAATATGATGCATGCCAACATATATGCAAATATATACACAACATAATAATCATTAATGGAATAAATAGAGCAGCACAAGCAACCTAAACTATCCTAGAGAGCGCTAGGAGAGACTCGCTTAGGGAAGATGGACCAGCAGAAGGTCAACTTCTTAAGTCCCTAGCAGAGTCGCCAGCTCTCGCATCCGCGAAAAACAACTGGCGGGAAAAACAAACAAACAGAGCCGCCACCGTGTGTTATTTATCCCAAAGGAGGGAAAGTAAACGCTCGAAGTCAACCTGGAAAGGAAATGGTCTTACGACCGGAGATTGCAAGGATCGGGAGTCGGTTACGCAAGGGGAAGGTATTAGCACCCCTCACGTCCGTCGTATTCGACGGGATCCACGGTCAAAAGAATAGAATAAGGTTGCTAAATAACTTCTCAAAGAATGCACACACACTGGAATAAGACACAGATGGAAGAAGAGGGGGGAACGGGCTCGCTAGGATATCGCATCCTATGCCTCCGTATCTCATCTGGAATGAGAATCAGAGCTACCGAAGTTCGGCTAACGCACGCCGAAACAAAACACACACACAGACGCTGAGACGTCAAAACAAACACACAAATGGAAACAGACTGCCAATGGCTGGTCTTACGTCCGACTCCAAGCAACAAACACAAACAAGGAAACGGAATGCCAATCGCTGGATTTACATCAGATTCCACACACACAAACACAAACGAGGAAACCGACTGCCAATCGCTGGACTTACGTCAGACTCCAAGCACACAAACACAACCAGGAAACCGATTGTCAATCGTTGGACTTACGTCAGACTCCAAGCAAACAAACGGTTAACCGGACGCTGAGTTGTCAAAAGCAACAAAAAAGTTGAACAAACAAACTAACAGGGAGTCTGGTACTCGAGCCTGCTAGCTATCAAGCAAACACACACAAAAAGAAAAAGGGTGCCCGGAGAGATCTCGCACGATCTCCTGCCTACGTACCTCATCTGGTATGAGGATCAGGGCAACGTAGTTCCCCTTAACAGGGGAGAAATTTCTATCCTAACCAGAGACTGGGAAATGAAAAACTAAAAGGGAGACTGACTCGAGCCTAATAGTTATCATGCAATCCACAATGGTCCTAGGTTGAGGTATCTAACATAACCTAACTCGCACAGGCAGCAAGTTGAAACAGCAAATAAACAGCAAACAAGCAATCACAAGAGAGCAAGCACACACACTATATGCAAACAAGTGGCTCATACAAGGCTGGGCTTTAGTCAAGGGGTCACATCAACCTCGACAAACAAGCCAACTGGAAAAGGGTGTTGTTTGCTCTTAACCCTAACATTGAGAGTTAGGGTGAAGCAGATGAAAAGGTAATGAGGGTAAGACCTCATAGCTCTTATCCCTGGCCTGGGAGAGCTTGAATCAATGAAGGTGTGGGAGTCCAGAATGTGGGACTCTATTCCACAATGACTGACTCTATATACAAGATTTTGGGTTTTTATTCAAAGTGCATCAACACATGGTGTGAGCAAGATGAAAGACACAACTGAATAGCAGGGGATGGATTGCATATCCCTTTTATCTGCCAATGCCTCTTCATTGAGGAGGTCTTTGAATGTACAAGGCACAAAATTAAACAAGCACAAACATTGCCTCTTAAGGAGGGCTTCAGACAAGTGCCTGCCAGAGTAACATGACAGGTCTTCCAGACTACATGAAGATCAAGGAATTATACCTAAGTGGTATGCCAACCACCAGCAAAAGCAAAGCAAAGTTCAAATGAACTTAAAGCAACTTAGGTACCTGTGGAAACAACTAAACCAATCAGTACAGAATTCAGACAAACAGACAACAGTCAATATCAAACAGGCAATCCCAATGTACAACAAATAAACCCTAAGGCAAACACTTAAGTGACTTATCATCAACCTACAAAATAGCAAATGTTAGCCAACCACAACAAATGACCAAGCTCAAATGAAGGAGCAACATCAATCATGGAGATTGGATGCTTAAACCTGAAATTCAAAGCTCACATGTAAGTAACAAACCACTAGGTCAAAGCCTAGGGTCAAAGGTGAAGAAAAAATCCAAAAGAGAAGCTCAAATTCAACACAATACAACTTCAAACACATATGAACATGTCCTAAAAAGTATCACATCAAAATCATCAAGCAAAGGCATTTCATGATCAAAAGAAGTCAAAGGCAATTTCAAAGCACATATATGGACATCATGAATGAAAATTCCAAATCAAAACAGAAATGATTCAAATAATTCTGGAAAAATTCATGAGCATTCAACATATCCAACATGATCATCATACAAAAAATCAGAAGCATCAAAGATCATTTAGCAGGAAAATTAAATTGCACAAGTTGATCATCTAATTGTGTGACACAAATTGTCACACTTAAAGTACATGTGCCAAAAACAGTGAAGATAATAGCAAAAAATGCCAAAGAAAACCACATAAATCCCTCATCATGTCAAGAGTAACCATGCAAAATTTCAAGGCATTTGGATCATGTATGACCATTTTATGATAGAAAGAATGGAGTAATGTCACAAATGCACCTTGATCAAGTAACAATTCATCAGTCAAAATCCATAAATGATAATATCAAGAAAAACACATGATAAAATACTAGACATTTCAAGGATCATGTGGAAAAAAACCTGGCTTCATTTGGATCATTATTCCATTAATTATGATTTTTGGAAGTTCATGCATGAAATGAAATAAAAGTTGAAGTAACATAAAAAAATAAAAATAAAAGAATTAAAGAAATTCCAAACGCGTCCCAAAACGACGTCGTTTTGGATTAATGGAAAAGAAATAAAAAAAGATGCAGAAACGCTGGAGCCTGGAATCGAAGGGAGGACCTTGGATCAAACGCGTCATGGGCGCGTTCTTCATGCTAGAACCCTAGCGAACCAGAGATGAAGATCTTCATCTTCCTCATGAAGATGAAGATGAACACGATGAAGTTCATCCGGATTTTCCAGAATTTTCCCAGAATTGCTCAGAATTCAAAAAAATTTACATCATTCAAATCCTCGTGTCATGTAGATTATAGATCAACAAACATTTCATGCTAATTCATCATTAATCATGCAAAACGAATTAAAATCATTTTAACATTCAAAACTTCAATCAATCATATCTCACTCAATTTTTAACCAAATCACACGAAATTTCCACCAGAATCATCAGTAACACGAGATCTACAAGAATATACACATAAAACAGAGAATTAAAGTGATCGAAAATGTGACCTCTTGAAGATCAGTTCTTGAATTCTGCAAATTCCAGGCCAGGAAAGCATGCAAATCCACTCCAAATCACTTGTTATGAAGTTTGATGATGAAATTGAGGCTTGGAAACGTGTAAATCTTGCTTAAATCTCAAATGCCATGGTTATGTTCTTGAGCTCCACATGCACAATTATGGTCCAAACTTGATGATCCAGGGCTTGATCTCTGCTAAGTCAACACTAGAGAACCAGAATATGGAAGAAGATTCAAGGTGTATGTGAGAAAAATTTGAATTAAGATTGAAAGAAAATTTTGGAGGGAAAAATTCTAGATCTAGAAATGATGAATTGTGATTAACCTCTTGAAATTCTGTTATGATTTAGTATATATACCATGTGCTAATCCTATTTTAATTAAAATTAATCAAGGTTTAGTTGAAGTTAAGCAAGATAAGGTGGGGTGATAAAGATTGGAAATTTGCATGGTGCATGTAGTAAATGGACGTGAACAGTACCACACCAATGATCAAATGCACTTAAAAACACTCCATGCACATATTAGCAATGGTAGAAAGTTCTCATAATGCACCATTTTTAAATTTATGAATTTCCCTCCAAAGTCTTCATGGATAAGCAAATAATCATGTGATGGAAATTCATGCAATGTGATGGATGTTTTGGAAAGTTCATGTCATGACAAGCATTTTGCAAAAAGAACCACCAAATTTGGAGTTATGAATCAAAAGTTATGCCCCTTTGAAGTTTCATGTACACTTTGCAATGATTTGATCACATCTCTTCAAACATTCATCATAAATTCATGATCTTGGACTTTTTGGAAATGGGAGAGAGAGATCTTCAACTTTCATGTTGGACAAAATTTCATTTGAAGCTTCTTTGATGATGCAAGATCAAGTTGAATTTGAATCAAAAACTTTCCATTTTGGGAAACTTTCAATTATAGGTCACTTTCCATTTTTGGAAAGTTTTGATCTGACCTCAAATTCTTCAAGATATGCATTTGACATGATTAATAAGCCCCTTTTGAACATGAATGAGATGTTAAAACTCATTTCTCCACCTCCTAGCCCTCAGTTGACTTTCTGGTGACTTTCTAGGGCCCTAGATGAGTTGAACATGCTCAGATGACTTTGAGCCTCAACCACTAGATGAAATGGCTCCAAAATGAAACCCTAGATTTTACAAGCTCAATAAAATCATATGATGATCTCCTTCTCAAGAAATACCTCATCTCCTTGAAAATCCCTGACTGGTAGAATGCAACTGATTAGGGTTGACCAGAGGTCAAAACCCTAATCCCAAAGAACATGATCAGAAATAATGAACCATGATGATGATGATGTACCATTTCAACCAAGATAATACTCAACCTCCTTGAGGAACCAAGAAACCCTAATTGAAGAGAAACCCTCAGATGGTTAATGATCAATTTATGAGACCCTCAGGCTTGCATCTCTTAACCTCTCTATCTTCTGAGAAAGACTTTTAGAGGATGACTTGTTTATTCTCTCATGATATGCAATATGAAAATGCCTAATGACCTAAACAATGAAATGCAATATGCTAGGCTAGTCCCAAGAGAGGAGGGAAAATTTTGAGGTGTTACACCTGCCAAGCGTATCACTAACGGTGATACCGATCTATTGCTTCTTTTCCTACTGTCAAACTAGATTACCACCCGCTCAGGAGTCTTGAAAAATTACATTCACATCATCACCCAGATCTCTGGCTTGGTTGATTTGAATCACACCTTCATCCATTAACTTCTGAATGTCCCTCTTCATAATCATACATCCATGTGAATTAACACTGCAAATAATGCAACCATTATGATCATGTTCATAATCACTAATCAGGCACAAAGTATTATGCAGCTCCACCAAAGATATTTGGATGTGTCGGACATCAAAAACTTTGTACTTACCGGGACAATCGTCTACCATATTCATAAAAGAGTTACCATAAGCGGGTAATGGGTTGACTTTGACATTTGGCGCATGCTCCTCAAAGGACACCATCCCACTTTTTACCAATTTTTGGACTTCATACTTTAACGGATAACAATTCTCGATATCATGGTCGGGTTCCCCCTGATGATAAGCACAATGGTGATCTGGCTTATACCATCATGGCAGAGGTTCAGGCATATGCGGAGGATTTTTCAGCTAAATCAAATTCTTAACAATGAGAGATGGATACAATTCGGCGTAAGTCATCATAATAGGATCAAACATGACCTTCTTCCTCTCATAATTGTTATGCTGATTGTTGTTGTAATTGTGATTGTTGTGAGTACGTTGTTGTTGTTGTGGTTGTTGAACTGGTGCTGATTGAACAGTAGGATTATTGGTAAACACTAGAATAACAGAGGATATTTGATGACGTTGACGAGACCTGGAATTCTTCCTCATATAAGGCCTTCTTTGCCTTCCCACATATACTGAATTAGTTTCTCCCTTATTCTCCTTAGATAAACCTCCTCTATACTTCTTACTAGTAGACGCCTCTTCTCTAAACAAACGGGCCTCACATACACCTTTTTCTAGATGTATCCCCATGTTCACCATCTCGGTGAGATCATTGGGAGTGCTAGCAATCACACACTCATAATAGAATGAACTTAAAGTCTTGAGAAATATCTTCGTCATCTCCTTTTCTTCCAATGGGGGACTGACCTGAGTGGCAAGCTCTCTCTATCTCTACGCATATTCTTTAATTGTCTCCTTGTCCTTCTAAGACATGGACTGCAACTGGTCACGATCGGGCGCGATATCCATGTTATACTTATACTGCTTGACGAAGGCCTCGCCTAAGTCATTCAAAGCACGAACGCTGCCAGTGTCTAGACCCATGTACCAACAAAGAGTAGCACCTGTCAAGTTGTCTTGAAAATAATGAATGAGTAACTGATCATTACCTGTCGGGGATGACATCTTGCGGGCGTACATCACAAGATGGCTTAAAGGATAAGTGTTTCCCTTGTATTTCTCAAAGTCATAGACCTTGAACTTAACAAGGATCTTTACATTAGGCACCAAGCAGAGCTCATAAGCGTTCTTCCCAAACAAATATTTTCCCCTTAGGGTCTTCAATTCCTTTTTCAGCACTTGAAACTGATCCTTCATTTCATCCATTTTCTCATACATATCTGGACCTTCAGATGGCTCAGAGTAGTAAATGGTCTCCTCAACACGAGGCATAACATGAACAACAGGAGAAGGAGTCGACATGACCGTGTAAGATGTCGACATAAGAGCAATAGTAGGATCATAACCTTCAGGCACATGATTCGGAGGCATTCCCCACGGGAATCCGGCAGGCATAGAATGTGCAGGCTGGTTGACTGGAGCCACAGACACTGGCGTTGGGATGCTCTCTGGGATAAATATTTATTGTTACGGAGTTGCAAGAGTTGGAGTCACTTGACTCTGAGCTATAATGAGAGACTTCATGAGAGTAGTGAGCCTAGCAACCTCTTCCTTGAGTTCACGGTTCTCTTGTTCCAAATGATCCATCTTGAGTTGTCAATTAGCGCGAGTGTTATATTGATGCGTCAGCTTGTCTTATACAAAGATGAAGATCATGAGACACCTGGCCGAAGGGCTAGAATGCAAGAGACCTACGATGCAAATGATGCATGAATGCAATGTTTTTGATTTTATTATTTCCAAGGAACATACAAAGTCTTATTTTCAAATATTTCAACAACAATAATAGTCAATGATAACAATTTGAATTTGACCATAAAATCTCATTTTCATTCATAAATTTTTGGAAGGATTACACTGAGTACGATTTCAGAAACCAAATACAAATACAAGAGAAAAGTAAAATAGCATCCTAAGGATCCCTAGCAACTGCATCATATGAACTGGATAAGGGCGTGTACTTCCTTCGAATGTGTCTGATCTCTGACTCGTAAGCGGTCTTCATGTGAGCTTTCTTGGTGACGAGATGATCGACGATCTTCTTCCAAGCCCTGAAAGGCTAAAGGATACTAGAGGAAAATAAATCATCTCTCTCTCTCTCTCTCTCTCCTCACTGCATGCTCTTCAAGAATCTGAATGATGCATCCTTGTCTTTTAACTCAAGTTGCAACTCCCCTTGCTTTCGATTCAAAGCATGGAACCATTCTTCCCAAAGGTCCTTATCTTGCTTCATCTTAGCTAGTGTGTCTTTCAACTACTCTACGTCTTGGTTAGGAAGAATTGATGGTTCAGCCACAACCATAGACATAGGTCTTTCATAGGCATCCGCCATCTTAAGCTCCAAATCTCTCTTCTTCACCCAACTAGTGTAAGGTTCTAAAGCTACATAATTTCCCGGTCCAAGCTAGGCTTTTCCCTTCCTTTGAACATTATGCCAAGCACGCACCATCTTACCCTTCAAGTATTTGGGATCTTTACCCTCTTGATAGAACAAACCTTTTAACTGAATGTTATTAGGTTTATCTTTCAAGGGGAACCCAAGCTGCGACGAGCCAAAGCAGGGTTGTAGTTGATTCCTCCTTGTGTACCAATGAGAGGCACATTAGAGAATTCACTAAAACTACCAATAATCTCTAAGCCCTTAAATGCAGGATCATACCAAGTAATATCATCATTAGTGAGAGACATAAGTCTCTGAGACCACCGTAGACATTGCTTGTTCTCCAAGAAGACTGATGTCTGAGGCAAGTGCGAAATAAACCAATTATACAGAAGAGGGACGTAACACACAATGGTTCCACCACCCTTATAATTCCTTAAATGTAGAGAGAAGTACGTGTCACCCAATAAAGTTGGAACAGGATTCCCAATCAAGAAGAATCTAATGGCATTAACATCAACAAAGTTGTCAATGTTAGGGAACAATTCTAGACCATAGATAAGCAATACGAAGATAGCCTCGAAGGTGTCCATACTACCAACTTGAGGAAAAGTGGTACCTCTCCCAATCAGAAACACAGAAGTCAGACCTCGGATACCTCCTTTCTTTGTCATATTTGCATCAATCTCAGACTTCTTCAAATGAAGAGCATCAGCTATGACTTGAAATTTCAGAATCTCCTCTAATACACTGAAAGGAACCTTGTCAGATACGGGTATACCCAAGAGAGAGGCATACTCCTCCAACATAGGCATAAGCTAATAATCAGGAAAAGTGAGTCACCGGTAGAGAGGACCATATAACTGAATCAACACACTCAAGAGTGCTTCAATAACCTTGGTAGACAACACATCCAAAAGCTTTCCATGACGTCCTTTGAATCCACGGGATCCACTACAAAGGATGCTAGCTTCCTTAACTCTTTTAAATCTGGACATCTGAAACTGTATTTCTTAGTGTTCCTTCGTCCATAATCCATGGTCTGGAAATATTTGCAAACGTGACCTTAGTTCCTTGAAATTTTAATTTTGTGATGAATGTTATGATGTGTACGTATGCATGAATGCAACAATCACACACAAGGGAACACACATAAGGAAAACACAAATAAAGGTCAAGGGATGGATCAAGTCATCGTCAAGATCAATCATCCATTTTGCTGGATTAGGGCTTTCACCCCATAAATACCCAAGTTCCATTGATATTGATGAAAATTGATTGAATCAACCAAGAATCGAAGGGTTTGTTATGAGTCACGAGCATGGAGTTGGGTTAAGAACCATCCCAAATGAGTGTACTAAGGATAAAAACCTGTAGATCATGCTCTAAAAAAGTTCCTAGAGTCGTGATCTCATCTATCGAATATTATAGGTTAGGATGACTGACTCATCAACCCATAGTATTCTCAAGAGAAACTCATCTAAGTGTAGTATCGTGTAACAACTATTATCAAGTCTACACTTGAACAGTCTCTGCACTACGTCCTAAATAGGCCAAGTTGGGTTAAATTTTATACGGTTCTCAGCTTTTCAAACTCCTAGGTCGGAGAAAGTAGTGCATATCCACAACTTACTCGTGTGACACCAGTAACTCCAAATAGGTATCCACTGAGTGGATGAATCTCAAGTCAACTCGTTAAGGACTACTCCACACGAGCCGAACATGACTATACCATCCTCCTATCTCAGATTACACTCAAGTTTGGGTATAGAACTTATCTCACAACGCAGAGATTACCAAGCACAATAGACATAAAGTATCACACATGCAATATATACAAACATACAAATATCAATAATTAACAAATATAATACACACAAGAAGTAGGTTAAACCCACTAAGGACTACTCCCCAACTGAGTCGCCACTTTCTTTATGTAGCAGTAAGTTCATGACCACTGAGTTATTGGTTAACTCAACGTCAATAAAACCAGAGTCACCACCGTGCTTTTATTGTTTCGAAAGGAAAAAGGGAAAAAGTATGAACAAACCCAAAGATAAGAACTTTTTAAATCAAAACTAATAAAATGTCAGAGATTACAGGTAACGGGGTTGGTTACACAAAGGGGAGGTATTAGCACTCAAAGTGCCCTAAGTACTCCTAGGGAGCCCTTCTTGTGTGTAAGTGTTTTGGTTGAAAAAAATGTTTGCTTTAAAATAGAATGAGGGGATGAGAAAAGAATTCATTATTTACATTTTTTGTGTTTGACAAGACTTTTGGTCTTATGCCTACGTACCAACATAAAATGAGGGGTCAAAACCTCATAGTTCATGGTAAAAATTTCAAAGATGAGTCGATTGATTTTTAACAAAAGCTTAAAGATCTTTTGTTATCAATAGGAGGATACTCAACCAAACATCCACCGATAATGTGGGCTTTACAACATTTAAGAGGGAGGTCTCCAACTTGGATTCAATCAACAAGTATGCCATTAACCCCTAATAAATGGAAAGTCTTACACTCAACATATCATGGAATGGGAGAATTATATCTCAACCAAATATAACTCAAATCTAAATGCTTTATTTTGATAAGGTTAAAAGGACAAAGGCACTAAATGGCCAAAATGATTAGATAAGGTTGTTAGTTATTTTTTTTCTTTTTGAAAATAAGGTCAATATGATTAAGTCTATTCACAAGTTTGATTAAGAAAATATTTTGAAAATCAATGGCATAAGGCCAAGGTGTCTTATTCATTAAAACAAGTATGAGTTGAAAAAACAAACAAAGAAGTTTTGAAAATGAGAGGGAGATTTTGAAATTAAAGAAGGAGGGTAGATGAAGGGATCCTAGACAAGATTTAAAATTTTAGAGTTGAAAATATCTAACCCATGGGAAGCATCTACAAGACAATAATGTCAGATAGAAACCCACTTCCTTTGGATTGTCAAGCAAACAACAAAGCCATAATCATCCAAGCAATTAATAAGAATACCAATGATATCAAATAAAGATAACCAAACATCCAAGAAAGCACTCCAAAGCAAGAAATCTTAAATTTCCTTTAGATGTACCAGATTAAAAGTCCCTTTGAAGGAGATTCAAAGAGAAAACATCAAATGATAACAATAAGATCAAAATAACAATTCAGACAAAGAGAAAGAGTATATTAGATAAACTAAAGGGAGTTTCTCAGGCTTGTATCAGATGAATGGCCTTGGCCAAGAAATGGTCTCAAATTAATGGCTTTGGACAAGTTCTTCCATAGCTCAGGGATGTTGCCTACTCTAAGTCCATAGGTCCAAATCAAGTCATAGACAGAGATCCAACAGTCCACCAATGTGTTTTTTAGTTTTTTTAGTTTGTATTAAGTATTTTAAGGTCCTAAGACCACAAACAAAACAAGATCACAAACACAAATATATCATAAGCACAAAATATAATGGCTCAAGTGAGCAAAGTGAAAATGACTGAAGCATAAATAATTTGCATGGATGTAAATGACAATGAACGATAAAGTGCGAGAATTTAAATTGCATTAAAGTAAATAACACTAAAATAAAGTCAATATAAAAGATGTTAGTGAATGTTAGTGGAAGAAGAAAAGATTGTTTTAGTCATTTTTTAGAGAACACTCAACCATCCACTCATAAGCATGAAGATATGAACTTATACATCATTCATGAGAAGGGCTCCAACTTGGATAAAATCAACAAGTATGCCACTAGCTCTCACAACTGAAAAAGGGGAAAAATATTCACACAATATCATGAGGGATAGGAGACCTACAATCTCACTTACAAAAATATTGTTGCCTTTGGGATAAATTTAACGCTATGTTAAGCAATCGTAATTGGACTTATGTAGAAGTCACAACTATCTAAGGTCGGTCAATAATAATATTGGTGTTAATGCATGCTAGAGACAAGGTATCATGACCAAGATCTTAAAGCATACCACACACAAAAATAAGAAATGGGTCACGAAATGATTGGGGAAGAAATGGGATGAAGAGGGAGAGATGAAATGAAAGAGATGTAGGTGTTTAATTGGCTGCATTATATGGTAAAACACTAGCTGGATTCTAATGTCTTGACTGATGTCATGACATGGTGTGTATGTGTGACTGCATTGTAGGTTAGAATATCTAACTGTACTCTGATGTCTTGACTGATGTCATGACACACTTGAGTAGTTACTGCAGGATGAGCTAATACAGGATTTATTGAATGTTGTGACATTCATCCCTGTCAGCAGATACTAAGGAATAGAACAGCTGGTGTTCTGTTAGAACTTAGTATTCATTTCCAGTCTGGTTATCAAGGAAATACCAGACCTGGCATAAGGCCTACTGACTGAATGTCAAACTGGATGCTATGACATTCATCATTGACAGCATATACTGAATAATAGACAGAGTGGTGTTTTGCTATACTTCAGCATATTTCTTAGTCTGTTCTTCAAGAGGATAACAGAACTGACTTAAGGCCAAATGTGTAAATTTCAAATTGGATACTTTGACATTTATTAATGTAAGCTGTTACTGTAGTATGGTCATTTTGGTCATATACAGGTCAGCAAAATTGTACAGTCTGTTTTCTGGAAAAACAGACTTAGCATATGATCCTTGATGTCAAGCTGAATGTCGTGACATTCATTCCTGACAGCATATGCTATATTGTAGGTTGTTCAGTTTTCTGTTTCAGCTTTTTCTCAGGCTATTCTTCAGGGATTCAACAGCTGAGAGAAAATCCAGGAAATCAACAACCAAGCTACATTTAATGAACCTAACAAATAGCCTATTTGTTAGTAACCTAGATGTGGAATTTAGGGGAACTCGCGTGACCTTAAATTCAGGAGAATACAAGTGCAAAGGCCCAAGTACTGCAATATAAAAGGAAGTCGTTCCTTCATTCAGAACTGGGGTTTTTGAGGCGTGAAGAGTTAGTGTGTCCATCATACTTCACTGCTGTATTTTTGTGACTCTTGTATTAGACATATCTTGTAAGCCAAGCCATTATCAAGTAGATGATTGCTTTGGCATAGGGTGTTCATTGAGTTGTAAGTGTTGTGTCGCTCAAAGATTTTAAGCGTGAGTGCTGTGTATCTTGATTAAAGTTGTTAAGCACAATCAAGAGTTGTTTGATGTGTGACTTCAAAATTGTCTTTAATATTGATTAAAGGTAGTAATCACTGAGGTGATTGAGGGGGAGTGAGTAGGAACTCTGATCTTAGAGTAAGATTGAAATTGCATTGGGTAGGGATTAAGTGACGAGTTGTAAACGGGTGAGTTTAGCTTTGAATTAATACTACTGATAGTGGATTTCCTCCCTGGCTTGGTAGCCCCCAGATGTAGGTCATGTTGGACTGAACTGGGTAAACAATTACTTGTGTTATTTACTACACTTACTTTTAAGTTCTGCATAATTCTTGACTGTGCAGAATTGGATGTCATAACAACCCATGTGACATCTAAAGTCTGATAACTAGAATTTCAATTGGCATCAGAGCAGGCACCCTGCCTGTTAATATCTTGGTGAGATCTAGGGAAGTTACTTTCTAGTACCATGGACAAGGATATAGGACACTCAAATAGACCACCCATGTTGGATGGCTCTAACTATGATGACTAGAAGCCTCGTATGATAGCTTTCTTAAGGTCTCTAGATAGTAAAGTCTGGAGAGCTGTCAACAAAGGATGGGAACATCCAACAAAGACAGGTGAAGATGGAGTCAGTGTGCAGATTCCTGAAGAAGAGTGGGACAAGGAGCAAGAGGCATTAGCTCTTGGAAATTCCAAGGCCTTTGTCATACCCCAAAATTTGCCCATTAATATTTCAAGACATTTTGCAAGGCATTCCGACTCATATATAACACTGATCTTGAAGAAACAAAGGCCCAGCTCACGGATGGCCCAATCCAGAAAATGGCCCAAACTGGCCTGTTCGCTACGCGCTCGCCTAGCGAAGCTGACAGACAACAAAAATTTCGGGCTTCATTCTGAGCCCATTAGGTCACCATTATCACTATAAATACCAGCACTTCAGTAATAAAAAAAAAAAAAAAAAAAAATTTTTTTAATTAATTAATTAATTAATTAAATAATTAAAATAAATAAATAAATAAAATATAACAAATTATTTTGGACTTGGGTCTCCCTCATTCCAAGCCCATTACCCACGAAATCAGTCTATAAATACTGAAGTTTCAGTAGAGGAAAGGACACTTGGAGTTACACTGGGAGATTCAATGAAAAAAAAAAGAGGAGGAGAACAGAGAAGAACGAATAGAAGTTTTGGCATAGGAACCCTGCCTACCCGGAGAATTCAGAGTAAAGAAACCCTGAAGGTAGCCCATCTGCACCGAAGCCATCGCCGTCCAATTCCCGCTGCCTAACTTATTCCGATACTACAAGTGGTCAATCCCTTCAACCTTGAATTGGCAAACAGGTTTGCGTATCTCTATTGTTTATACTTTCAATTGGCCATATCTACATATATAATGCATCATGATTAAATGTTGATATATAATTTGCTTTCGTATGGGAATTTAAATATGCCTGAATACCCTGAATGTTTGATCATGTTATTCCTGTGATAAAATGCCATAAAATTCAAAGTTCCTAACGTGGGGCTGTTTTCAAATTCAAAATCCGTGGCCGCTCGCTAGCACCTCGCTAGGCGAGCCTGGGGCGAGTATTCGCCTGACCTTCGCTAGGCGAGGCAGAGGCGAACGAGACAGTAGCTGACTTTTCTATTCTGTTTTTTTTTTTATCATAGCCATGCATTATTCATCCTATCCTATTTATTGTTGTGATATTTCTCCGGTGTAATCTTCGATTGCACCCTGATTTGGTGTTCTGACATGTTTCTTTTTTTTGAGTTTCGTAAAGGTTCACATATCCCAGGAAAAGGTTATTGGCTAGGTATTCCACTTTATTTGTGGGATACCCTTGTGGAGTTTCACCCTAAATTAATTTTTAATGTATTAATTTCTAATGTATTAATTTTTAAATATATTATTTTTAATAATTTTAATGTGGAGTTTCATCCTAATTATATAATTAATTGTAAAACTTTGCCTTTGAATAAGTGATCTTGGACCTCTCTTTGTTGCCTTACGATTACGATATTACGGTCATGTCCCGCGAACGTGGGGATACCCTTAGCAAAGACCCTTCGGTTAAATCATCATAAAATAAATTATAGTCCCTCGGATGTTGCCTTCGAATATACAACTTTGTCCCTCGATGACCCTCCGATGTTGCCTACGGTTAAAAGATGATAGTCCCTTCGAATGCTAAGGTATCCTCGTAACTGTTGCCTTCAATGACCTATCGATGACCCTACGATGACCCTTAAACATCCAAAGGATAAAACTACTTATTTCTCAATAATAAGGACAGTTTTACCCTCATAAGGATAGGAAATGCTCATAAAGACCTTGGGTCGGTATAACTCTTAATTGTTGGCTCACAATCTAAAAACAATTTTCACACCTCACACCTTTCAAAATATCTTTAGAAAATCACCACTTGGTATATATTCATACTAGAATCATTACCGAGTTATATTTTTCTAAACAATTTCCAAAACTAAACGAGATAACTACTTTGTATATATTCATACAAGAATCATTACAAAGTTAAATTCTCTTTCCAAAAACAATTTTCTAAACAATTCACAAACACTTTTTTTCAGACCAAAATAATATAAGTGATCGAGCAATTAAGAGCCCATGGATAACCATGGATACAAAGGGTGCTAACACCTTCCCTTTGTATAATGTACCTCCCGAACCCAAAATCTAAATTAAGGTCTTTCCTGTTCTTTTCCACCTTTCCTTATTGGATAAAAGAAAAGTCGGTGGCGACTCTTGCTAACCGCGACATTGCGATTAAAACCACAAAAAAGTCCAGTTCACCGTATGACAGAACTGGCGACTCTGCTGGGGAAACCCCTAAATATTTAAAAAGAGAGGTTACCTTAAAAACAAGATCACTTATTCAATTTGTCTGATTTATTTTTAAGGGATTGCTTGGGTATGTTATGCTTGAGTGAAAGATCCTACACCCGGATCTAGTGTACCTTAGGTAAGTAGCAAGAGATCATCGCGACTGTCCGGCGTATACTGGAATGGTCAAAATGATGGCTACGGTTAATGTGGCACTTTGGATGTCCTGATGTTCCTCATGTTAGTTGAGGAAATATTTGGCATTCGCGTGGTGTCATAAAAGCATTAACCAGACCTTTAGAACCCTAATTGACTCATCCTGGCCATTAGAAAGTAGTGAGATAACTGGCTTCGGTTCCGACTGGAGTTGGTTGAGACTCGATACTACACTCTTTGAGATTGGACTTTAGGGAAGCTTCGGTCAACCACTTGGTGTTGCACTGAAGTGGACTTAAGGAAAGGTCAATGATTTGAGATCCTTCTAGAACCCGGTTACTATTCTAAGACAGGTTGAACCAACCAAACTTCAGTGGGGAGGGTATTTACCTATGGAACTCACGCAAGCCTTAAAACCTAGGAATGATTGTTGTGTGACTTGCTTGTGCCTGTTATTTATCTAACAACATGACATCATAACAACATAACATCATAACATCATGGCATTGTACTAACCATTTCAAGGATTTAGGGATTTAACTCTGCTAAAAAAAAAAAAACAGAAAAAACAAAAACAAAAACAAAAGCAAAAACAAAAGAGAAAAGAAAAAAAAAGCTCTTTTTGTTAGTTTATGCAAAGTTAAATCCCGAAAGTCCTTGAAAACATTTCATACATTGCATTGCATCGCATAACAGGTATTCTAAAGGATCAGTGTTCTCACGATTTTCCTATCAAACAGATTCCAGCAGATTCAAACAGATTGAACAATGGCTCTCGAACAAACTGTCAAAGATCTCCAGGCCCAGAATGCTCAATTCCAGGAAATGATGCTGAGCTTATCTAAGGGGCAGGAAGAACTGAAAGCTCTTTTGATGGAGAAGAAGAAGGACCAGAAACCTGTGGGTTACATCAACCCGGGGAGAAGGCTTAAGGGACAGGTTACAGGAGTCAAGATTAGAATTCCGAAGGATTCAGAAGAAGAGACCGAGAATGATTCGGAAGATGAGAATCCTAATCTCGTCAATTCTGAGGACGACGATGAAGATTATGAACATGAACAGTACTCTCCGAAGGATGATAAGTACAAGTTGCTGGAAGAACGTATGCTAGCTATGGAGGGGCAGAAAGTGCCCGGTCTGGATTTCGAAAACTTGGGTCTGGTCTCTGATGTGGTCATTCCCCGCAAATTCAAGGTTCCCATTTTCACTAAGTATGATGGTGCCTCTTGTCCTCAGATGCATCTAAGGGCTTATGTGAGAAAGATTCAGCCGCACACTACTGATAAGAAACTGTGGATCCATTTCTTCCAAGAGAGTCTGTCTGGCACACAGTTAGAGTGGTATTATCAGCTTGAGAGCTCTAACATCCGCACATGGACTGATTTAGCAACAGCTTTCTACAAGCACTACCAGTATAATTCTGAGTTAGCGCCTACTCGGCTACAGCTACAAAATATGACTATGGGCTCTAAAGAAAGTTTCAAAGAATATGCTCAAAAGTGGAGAGATTTGGCTGGCAGAGTCAAACCCCCTATGACTGATCGAGAGTTAGTGGACATGTTCATGGGTACACTGACTGGCCCATTCTACAGCCATCTACTGGGAAGTTCCTCGTTAGGTTTCACTGAACTTATCTTGACAGGTGAACGGGTTGAAAGCGGCATTCGAAGTGGAAAGATACAGGCAGCTACTTCTGCAAGCACCAAAAAGTCCTATCAGGGAAAGAATGAATCAAATGCTGTGTACAGTGAGAGGAAGCATAACAAGAAGAATCGTGACCATACTGTTGGGGCAGTTACAATTGCCGCACCGCCATCTCAGAACTTCCAACACAGACAAGACAGGTCGAGAAGACAGTTTACCAAGATCAATATGACTTTAACCCAAGCACTGCAGAGTATGTTAAAGGCCAATTTGATTACCCTCAGAGGCCCTCCTGCAAATCCCAACACTACTTCTCCTCGTTATAATCCCAACGCCAGGTGTGCCTATCACTCCGATAGCCCCGGGCATGATACGAATGATTGCTGGTTGTTGAAGAACAAGATTCAGGATATGATCGACGCTGGAGAAATTGAATTTGATCCTCCGGCGACCCCCAATGTCATCACAGCACCTATGCCTAATCATGACCAGAATGTTAATGTTGTGGACGACAATTCTCACGTTACTGACGTTGCTGATTTAGCATCTCCTCTCCTGATCGTTAAGAAGAATTTATTGCAAGCTGGTTTATTTCCAGGTTGTGCTGAAGATTGCGATCTCTGTGTACTCCGACCCAATGATTGTTTGAAGTTGAAGAACGGCATTCAACGGCTGATGGATGATCGTACAATTCTATTTGAAAGGGTTCCTAAGGTGGACAACTCTATTGAAGAGGTATCTGTGATTGCTAGGTCCAAAGCTCCAGTGAAGATTACCGCTACTAGAGTGCCTGTGAAGATTACCGCTGAGCCCAAAGTGGCTCCCCTGATTATTACCGCACCTGGCCCCGTGCCATATTCCTCCAGCAAAGCTATTCCGTGGAACTATGGAGGCGACGTTTACATCCATGGCATAAAGCAAGTTGGTAGTTCTGCTAATCCTAATGATATTGTGGGGACTAGTAAAGTTACTCGAAGTGGAAGGATCTACTCCCCAGAAATCTCACCTCCCGCTCCCGAAATTCGAGGAAAAAGACCAGTCAATCCTCCTCAGTCAGAGACATCGGTCGAAGTTACTTCTGAAGATGTTGCCAAACAGGAAATGGAAGAGATGCTGAAAATCATCCGTAAGAGCGATTTTGATGTAGTGGAACAATTGGGGCATACTCCGTCTAAAATCTCAATGTTGTCCTTGTTATTATCCTCTGAATCCCATGCCAATGCATTGATGAAATTCTTGAAGACCGCTCATGTGCCTCAAGAAACATCCGTCGATCAATTCGAACATTATGTTGCTAATTTGACTGTTGACAATGGCCTAGGCTTTTCCGATGCTGACCTGACGCCAGCAGGAAAGAATCACAATAAAGCTCTGCATATCTCCATCGAGTGTGAGGGGATCACCCTGGCTCACGTGTTGATCGACAACGGCTCTTCCTTGAATGTGCTCCCGAAAGCTGTACTCGATAAATTTGACTACAAAGGCATTGAACTGAAACCTAGTGATGTTGTGGTGCGTGCTTACGATGGTGCGAAGAGTGTTGTCTATGGTGAAGTGGTTCTCCCTATCAAGATAGGACCTCAAGTCTTCAACACTACCTTTCACGTGATGGACATTCGTCCCGCCTACTCCTGCTTGTTGGGGCGCCCTTGGATCCATGGGGCAGGTGCGGTAGCTTCGTCGCTTCATCAAAAGCTGAAGTATCCAATAGCAGGCATGGTTGTCACTGTATGTGGAGAAGAAGAGTATATTGTCAGTAGTGTGCAAGCCTTCAAATACGTCGAGATGGATGGTGAATTCTTTGAGACTCCTTCTCAGTCATTTGAAGTGGTTCCTCCACCCAGTCCTGTCCTTAAGCCAACTCCCCTTGTGCCCAAGGTTGTTCGTGCTCCCCCTGTCATGATCTCTCTGAAAGATGCTCAAGCCGCGATTGAAAATGGTGATCGTGCTGGTTGGGGTCAACTGATCAATGTACCGTACAAGTCTGATAAAGCTGGCCTGGGGTTTAACTCTGGAAAGATAGTCAAAAATCAGATTAATGCTATGGAAGATGCTGATAGTGATTGCGACTTGGATAGCTGGATTTTCCCAACAATTGGTGACGGACTCAACAATTGGAAGACTGAAGACATTATCCCGATTTCCTTTAGTCAGGAGTAATTGTTATTGTTTATTCTAGAATTGCAAATTTTAATTTTCTTTTACAATCAAACTTCTTAAAGCATTGTGTCTATGCCCGAGGCACAATAGCTAATTTGTTAAGGGTTTTGTCATTTTCATAAGCATATTTATATTCAATAAATCAATGGACGTTTTGCATTCAAATATTGCGCTCTTTGTCTTTCCTATTATCTTTCAAACGAGCTATGTTTTCTTACACACACGCACGTAACGAATTGCAGATCCCTATCCACTCTGGATCCTGTTGATAATAGTTCTACTACTGTTCATTATGACTTTGAAAATCCGATCTACCGAGCCGAAGATGGAAGTGAGGAAGATTGTGAAGTACCTGAAGAACTTGCCAGAATGTTACTACAAGAAGAAAGGACTATACAGCCGCATGAGGAGTCAGTTGAGACTGTAAATCTGGGTACCGAGGTGGACAAGAGAGAAGTCAAAATAGGAGCAGGCTTGGAAATCAGTGTCAAAAGAAGATTGATTCAAATGCTACATGACTATGTGGAGATTTTTGCTTGGTCTTACGAAGACATGCCAGGGCTGGATACCGATATAGTAGTGCATCGTTTGCCGACGAAGGAAGATTGTCGTCCTGTTAAGCAAAAGGTTCGTCGCATGCGTCCTGAAATGTCCGAGAAAATCAAGGCCGAAGTCATGAAACAATTGACGCTGGTTTTCTGGCGGTTACTTCTTATCCTCAATGGGTTGCTAATGTGGTACCAGTGCCAAAGAAGGATGGTAAGGTGCGAATGTGTGTGGATTACAGAGATTTGAATAGAGCGAGTCCCAAAGATGATTTTCCACTGCCACATATTGATGTTCTGGTAGACAACACCGCTCAACACAAGGTATTCTCCTTCATGGATGGATTCTCGGGTTATAACCAGATCAAAATGGCACCTGAGGACATGGAGAAGACTACGTTTGTGACGCAATGGGGCACCTTCTGTTATAAAGTAATGCCGTTTGGTTTAAAGAACGCAGGAGCAACGTACCAGCGTGCTATGGTGGTTTTGTTCCATGACATGATCCATCATGAAATAGAAGTATATGTGGACGATATGATAGCCAGGTCTCATACTGAAGAAGAACATCTCGATCATTTATACAAACTGTTTGAGAGGCTGAAGAAATACAAGTTGAGATTGAACCCGAACAAATGCACCTTTGGAGTAAGATCTGGTAAACTCTTGGGCTTTATTGTCAGTGGTAAAGGTATTGAGGTCGACCCAGCCAAGGTGAGAGCTATTCAAGAGATGCCAGTTCCCCGTACGGATAAAGAAGTCAGAGGTTTCTTGGGACGTTTGAATTACATTGCCCGATTTATTTCCCATTTGACCGCTACTTGCAAACCCATCTTCAAGTTACTGAGAAAAAATCAAGAGATGATATGGAATGATGAATGTCAAGAAGCTTTCGACAAAATCAAGAAGTACCTCCAAGAACCTCCAATTCTGGTGCCACCAGTTGAGGGAAGACCTCTAATCATGTATTTAACCGTTTTAGAAAACTCAATGGGGTGCGTGTTGGGACAACATGACGAGTCCGGTCGAAAAGAGTATGCCATATACTACCTTAGCAAAAAGTTTACCGACTGTGAAACAAGATACTCACTGCTCGAGAAAACTTGCTGTGCTTTGGCCTGGGCTGCTCGCCGACTAAGACAGTATATGTTGAATCACACCACTTTGTTGATTTCTAAGATGGATCCTATCAAATACATATTTGAGAAACCCGCCCTCTCCGGAAGAATAGCAAGATGGCAGATGATTTTAACAGAGTATGATATCCAGTATACCACCCAAAAAGCAATCAAAGGAAGCGTGCTAGCTGATCATTTGGCTCATCAGGCAGTGAATGATTATCAGTCTATGAATTTTGAGTTCCCAGATGAGGATGTCATGCTTGTTACTGATTATGAAGAACCTGGACCAGAGGAAGGACCCGAAGTGGGATCCCGATGGACTATGGTTTTTGATGGATCGTCTAACGCATTGGGCAACGGTATTGGCGTCGTGATCATTTCCCCCAAGGGTGGCCATACGCCTTTCACCGCTAGACTATGTTTTGAGTGCACCAACAATATGGCTGAGTATGAAGCGTGTATTTTGGGACTCAGAGCTGCTATAGACCTAAGAATCAAGTTCTTGAAGGTGTACGGAGACTCAGCCTTGGTAATCAGTCAGGTCAAAGGAGAATGGGACACTAAACATCCGAATCTCATCCCTTATCGAGAACGGGTGTTGACATTAATCCCATACTTTGAAGAGATCACATTCGAACATATTCCACGAGAGGAGAACCAGTTGGCAGACGCATTAGCTACCATGTCATCTATGTTCAGAGTCAGATGGGACAATGAAGCTCCCCGGATTACCATTGAACGACTAGACGAACCAGCATATTGTTATGAACTTAACGCTGATGAAGTAGAAGAGAAGCCTTGGTTCCACGAGATAAAAAGATATTTAGAAGCTCAGGAATACCCTGAAGGGACATCCATCAATGACAGGAAATTTCTGAGGAAGTTCTCCGCTAAATTCTTTTTGAGTAATGGAATATTGTACAAACGTAACCATGATTCGACTTTGCTTCGCTGTGTGGATAGAAAGGAATCAGAGAAGATTATGGAAGACATGCACGACGGTATCTTTGGGACTCATTCTAGTGGACATACAATGGCCAAGAAGATTCTGAGGTCAGGGTATTATTGGTCTACCATGGAAACTGATTGCCACCATCACTCCAGAACTTGTCATAAGTGCCAGATCTATGCGGATAAAGTACATGTGCCTCCTGCTCCATTAAACGTGTTGACCGCGCCGTGGCCCTTTGCAATGTGGGGCATTGATATGATTGGCGAGATTAAACCTACCGCCTCTAATGGACATCGTTTCATCCTTGTTGCTATTGATTACTTCACAAAGTGGGTGGAGGCAGCCTCATTTGCTTCTGTTACTAAGAATGTGGTGGCACGATTCATCAAGAACAGCCTCATCTGCCGATACGGCGTCCCTGAGAGAATTATCACTGACAATGGCACTAATTTGAACAACAAGATGATTACTGAACTCTGCACGCAGTTCAAAATAAAACACCATAACTCTTCTCCGTACCGGCCAAAGATGAACGGCGCTGTAGAAGCGGCTAATAAGAATATTAAGAAGATTATACAAAAGATGACGGTAACATACAAAGACTGGCATGAGATGTTACCATTTGCTCTTCATGGTTATCGTACTTCCGTACGAACTTCGACAGGGGCAACTCCTTTCTCTTTAGTCTACGGAATGGAAGCCGTTTTACCAGTGGAAGTTCAGATTCCCTCTCTAAGGATCATGAAAGAGGCGGGCTTAGACGAGGACGAATGGATTCAGACTCGACTCGATCAGATAAATTTGATGGATGAGAAGAGACTTGCGGCTGTATGTCACGGGCAGATATATCAGAAGCGCATGACCAGGGCATTCAACAAAAAGGTCAAGAGACAAGTGTATCAAATTGGCGACTTGGTAATCAAACGCATCATCCTACCACAAACTGACCCCAGAGGCAAATGGACTCCCACATACGAAGGGCCATTTGTAGTTAAGAAGGTATTCTCAGGTGGAGCCATGATACTCGCTACAATGGATGGTGAAGACTTCCCACATCCCGTGAACGCGGACATAGTTAAAAAATACTACGCATAAAAGAGACCCGCTAGATCGACGTATCTAGGCAAAAGTAAGGGCATCCCGGCGAACCAAAAGGGTTCGGGCAAAAATTAGGGATATATAAAAAAAAATGTACACCCGGCAAGTCGAAAACCTGAAAAGGCGGCTTGGGCAAAAAAGGGTATCCTGGTGGACTGAAAACCTGAAAAGGCGGTCCAGGCAAAAATTAGGGATTAAAGCGTATGACTATGTCCCGTTCTCAGTCAACTTTCATCCAAGTTCGAGGGACTGACCAAGCCAATCACTTCTATCCGACAGCAAGGGATGAGATGCTCGAAGACATAATGACAGTAGTAGGCTTAAAATCAATAGGACTTCTTCCACATAGCTTTCTCTTTGTTTTCGACAATTTCCTCTTACTAGGATTTCTGTCTCCTTGTACACAAATTGCCTGTTTATAGGCCTCCTTTCAAAATCAATACAACCCTCTTTCAAAAAAAAGATGCTTTTGTTTTTACTTTTCTGTTTTGGTTGCGTAAATGTCCATTGATTTAATTTGAATTAATATGTGCATTTGAATATGACTGATGTTTACCAAAAATACATGCATAGAATAGCAATAGCAATTACTACCCGACTTCAGGATCAAGGAAAAGGTCTAATCATGCTTCCAATGAATCCGCTACCAATTCTCTTCCCCAGCAAGCCTGTTTTTTTTTTTTTCCTCAGAAAATGGCAGTATCCCCAGGCACAGCCAGTTACTCCCCAACAGAGGTCGGCGTCACCAGACAGATTGATCATCTCATCCATCCCCAGCCAGGCTCTGTTGAATATTTCCACCATCAGACAGAAATCAAGCATCCCCAGCCGAGAAAGGGTCATCGACACAAATGTCTCAAATCAGTAGATGGGGATTTATTTTCCCCAGTAGAGTCCCCAAGCAGAACTTCTCATACGCATAACTCATTCATTACATCCTTTCACAGCATACGCATGCATACAACATTCACATTTATTTTAGCATAACACGAAACATCTCATGCATCATGACATAGCATGAAGCTAACTTTTTCTTTGCAGGTTAATTATCCTCCTGATATAGTCAAAGTAGAAGGTTCATTCAGACAGACACCTTTATCAATCACATTCAAGATTCAGATACATATTTCAAATACAGTTCATGGGAACATTCATTCTGACAACACTTCGATATCCTCCTAACGATGGCATCTCTAAGCCCATCCCAGACATTTATTGCAAGTACAACATATACAGGTTATCAGATACAGCCTAACGTACGGTTCATTCTGATTCAGCCCAACATATGACTTCTTCAGCAACTCCAATGCGGTCTAACGTACGACCCATTTGGACCTTCAAATCCTCAGATGCTGCCTAGCGTACGGTACATTCAGGGGTGTAGTCTAGCGTACGACTACTTTCTTCTTCGGATACAGCCTAACGTACGGCTCATTCTGCAACTCAGATACGATCTAGCGTACGATCCATTCTGAACTCCAGCAACTCCAACGCGGTCTAACGTACGACCCGTTTGGATCTTACAACCCTCAGATGCTACCTAACGTACGGTACATTTCTGAAAGGTAGTCTGGCGTACGACTACCGCTTTCATCATCAGATGCGGCCTAACAAACGACTCATTCTGCGACGGTCTAACGTACGACCCGTTCGGATGTCCATCCCCTCAGATGCTACCTAACATACGGTACATTTCTGAAGTGTAGTCTAACGTACGACTACCCCTTTCGTCATCAGATTCAGCCTAACGTACGGCTCATTCTGCAACTCAGATACGATCTAGCGTATGGTCCATTCTGACCCTTTATCCCCAACAGCATATGACACACTCCGACTCCCCAGCGAAGTTGGCAGCCTAATGGATGACTCATTATACGGTCTAACGTACGACCCAGTGTGGCACCCATGTCTTCAAATTGCCCTAATATACGGCGCGATCTGAAGCTTTCGTCATCAAACCTCCCGGATGGCACCTTTAAGCCCATCTCCATCAAGACCAACTGTCGATTCTCAAGTGCAAATTTTGGGGGCATTCTAGTGTTCAATAATCTTCCACCTCCAGACCACGAATGGCGTACATACCATTCTAACTCTCTCGGTCCAAGAATATTGAACAGGGGCAGCTGTCATACCCCAAAATTTGCCCATTAATATTTCAAGACATTTTGCAAGGCATTCCGACTCATATATAACAATGATCTTGAAGAAACAAAGGCCCAGCTCACGGATGGCCCAATCCAGAAAATGGCCCAAACTGGCCTGTTCGCTACGCGCTCGCCTAGCGAAGCTGACAGACAACAAAAATTTTGGGCTTCATTCTGAGCCCATTAGGTCACCATTATCACTATAAATATCAGCACTTCAGTAATAAAAAAAAAAAAAAAAAAAAAAAAAAAAGAAAGAATTTTTTTTTTTAATTAATTAATTAATTAATTAATTAAATAATTAAAATAAATAAATAAATAAAATATAACAAATTATTTTGGACTTGGGTCTCCCTCATTCCAAGCCCATTACCCACGAAATCAGTCTATAAATACTGAAGTTTCAGTAGAGGAAAGGACACTTGGAGTTACACTGGGAGATTCACTGAAAAAAAAAAAGAGGAGGAGAACAGAGAAGAACGAATAGAAGTTTTGGCATAGGAACCCTGCCTACCCGGAGAATTCAGAGTAAAGAAACCCTGAAGGCAGCCCATCTGCACCGAAGCCATCGCCGTCCAATTCCCGCTGCCTAACTTATTCCGATACTACGAGTGGTCAATCCCTTCAACCTTGAATTGGCAAACAGGTTTGCGTATCTCTATTGTTTATACTTTCAATTGGCCATATCTACATATATAATGCATCATGATTAAATGTTGATATATAATTTGCTTTCGTATGGGAATTTAAATATGCCTGAATACCCTGAATGTTTGATCATGTTATTCCTGTGATAAAATGCCATAAAATTCAAAGTTCCTAACGTGGGGCTGTTTTCAAATTCAAAATCCGTGGCCGCTCGCTAGCACCTCGCTAGGCGAGCCTGGGGCGAGTATTCGCCTGGCCTTCGCTAGGCGAGGCAGAGGCGAACGAGACAGTAGCTGACTTTTCTATTCTGTTTTTTTTTTATCATAGCCATGCATTATTCATCCTATCCTATTTATTGTTGTGATATTTCTCCGGTGTAATCTTCGATTGCACCCTGATTTGGTGTTCTGACATGTTTCTTTTTTTTGAGTTTCGTAAAGGTTCACATATCCCAGGAAAAGGTTATTGGCTAGGTATTCCACTTTATTTGTGGGATACCCTTGTGGAGTTTCACCTAAATTAATTTTTAATGTATTAATTTCTAATGTATTAATTTTTTAATATATTATTTTTAATAATTTTAATGTGGAGTTTCATCCTAATTATATAATTAATTGTAAAACTTTGCCTTTGAATAAGTGATCTTGGACCTCTCTTTGTTGCCTTACGATTACGATATTACGGTCATGTCCCGCGAACGTGGGGATACCCTTAGCAAAGACCCTTCGGTTAAATCATCATAAAATAAATTATAGTCCCTCGGATGTTGCCTTCGAATATACAACTTTGTCCCTCGATGACCCTCCGATGTTGCCTACGGTTAAAAGATGATAGTCCCTTCGAATGCTAAGGTATCCTCGTAACTGTTGCCTTCAATGACCTATCGATGACCCTACGATGACCCTTAAACATCCAAAGGATAAAACTACTTATTTCTCAATAATAAGGACAGTTTTACCCTCATAAGGATAGGAAATGCTCATAAAGACCTTGGGTCGGTATAACTCTTAATTGTTGGCTCACAATCTAAAAACAATTTTCACACCTCACACCTTTCAAAATATCTTTAGAAAATCACCACTTGGTATATGTTCATACTAGAATCATTACCGAGTTATATTTTTCTAAACAATTTCCAAAACTAAACGAGATAACTACTTTGTATATATTCATACAAGAATCATTACAAAGTTAAATTCTCTTTCCAAAAACAATTTTCCAAACAATTCACAAACACTTTTTTTCAGACCAAAATAATATAAGTGATCGAGCAATTAAGAGCCCATGGATAACCATGGATACAAAGGGTGCTAACACCTTCCCTTTGTATAATGTACCTCCCGAACCCAAAATCTAAATTAAGGTCTTTCCTGTTCTTTTCCACCTTTCCTTATTGGATAAAAGAAAAGTCGGTGGCGACTCTTGCTAACCGCGACATTGCGATTAAAACCACAAAAAAGTCCAGTTCACCGTATGACAGCCTTGAATGCATTGTTCAATGGAATCAGTAAGAACATCTTCAGACTGGTGCACCACTGTGAACTAGCTAAGGAAGTTTGGGATACCCTCAAGGTAACTCATGAAGGTACTTCCAAGGTGAAGATGTCCAAACTTCACATGTTGACCACCAAGTTTGAAAATCTGAGGATGAAAGAGGATGAGACTATTCATGACTTTCACATGAATATTCTTGAAATTGCAAACACCTCTGGTGGACTAGGTGAGAAAATGGCTGAAGAGAAACTTGTAAGAAAGATTCTCAGGTCCTTGCCTAAGAGATTTGCTATGAAGGTCACAGCCATAGAGGAGGCGCAGGACATCTGCAAGATGAAGGTGGATGAACTAATTGGCTCTCTCCAAACCTTTGAAATGGGCTTGGGTGAGAATGCTGAAAAGAAGAACAAAAGTGTAGCTTTTGTATCTAATGCTGAAGAGGAGTCAGAAGCAGGATACACTGGAGGTGATGAAAGCATATCAGAAGCCTTAGCTATGCTTGGGAGACAGTTCAACAAGTTCGTGAAGAAGATTGATCAAAGAGGTAGACCTAATGTCAAGAACATCCCGTCTGACATTAAGAAAAGATCAACTTCTGAAGAGAAGTTCAACCACGGCAAGGGAATCCAGTGTCATGGTTGTGAAGGGTATGGACACGTCAGAGCTGAATGCCCTACTTACCTCAAAATGCAAAATAAGGGGCTAGCTATCACATGGTCTAAAGGAGATTCTGAAAGTGAATCTGAAGGAGAATCTGCTAAACATGTCACTGCACTAACCAGTGTTTGTGCCACTGATGATGACTCAAGTGCAGATGAACTGACCTTTGATGAACTTGCTGCAGCTTATAAGAAGTTGTGTGTCACCAGTACAGAAGTACGTGTACAAGGAGAAAAGCAGAAGAAACTCATCAAGGAGTTGGAAGATGAGAAACTGAAGCATCCGACGGCCATAGAGGATCTAAATGGTGAGATGACCCTGCTGACCTCCAAGCTGAATCAGATGACTAAATCCATCAGAATGATGAATAAAGGAACTGACACCTTGGAAGAGATCCTAAAGGTAGGACAGAAGTCTGGAACCACATCTGGTTTAGGCTTTGGGAAAAGATCCTCAGCTGAATGCAAATGCCCAAAGGCTAAAGTTCAGAAATTCAAAAGGGAAGTCACATCCAATGTCTCAACATCGGGGAACCAGGATGACTAATCATCAGAAGAGGAAATTCCAGAAATGGAAATGTCACCACTGTGGTAGGCTTGGGCATATAAAAGCCTTCTGCTACAGGCTTCATGGTTACCCGAACCAAGTCCCTCATGTCAGACCTAAGCATAAGACATTTAGGCACCATGTCTCCAACAAGAAGCGACAATGGTATGCTAGGTTAGCCCACACAGCTCTAAGAGCTTCTACCAAAGAAGACTGGTACTTTGACAGTGGATGCTCAAGACATATGACTGGTATGGAAAATCTATTGGCAGATATCCAACCTCACACTACCAGCTATGTGACCTTTGGTGATGGTGCTAAAGGAAAAATAAAAGGTGTGGGTAAGCTGGACTGCTCTGGAGTTCCAAAACTGAACAATGTGTTGTTAGTAAGAGGACTAACTGCAAACCTCATCAACATAAGCCAGCTGTGTGATCAAGGGTTCTATGTTCAGTTTACTAAGGAGCTATGTATTGTGACGAATGGTGACAATCAGGAAGTTATGAGAGGATCTAGGTCCAAAGATAACTGCTATCTGTGGGAACCTAAAGTCTTAAACTTATCCATAATATGCTCTTCAGTCAAGGAAGAACAGGAGGTGAAGTTGTGGCATAGACGCCTTGGACATCTCCACTTACGGGGAATGAAGAAGATCATATCCAAGGAAGCAGTCAGAGGAATTCCAAAGTTGCTCATTGATGAAGGAAGAGTTTGTGGAGAATGCCAGGTGGGCAAGCAAACCAAGATGTCACATCCGAAGCTGGGACATCCTACTACTTCCAGAGTTCTGGAACTGCTGCACATGGACTTAATGGGACCTATGCAGGTTGAAAGTCTGGGGGGAAAGAGATATGCATACGTGGTGGTTGATGACCATTCCAGATACACGTGGATAAGTTTCATCAGAGAGAAGTCAGATACATTTGATGTCTTCAAAGACCTATGCATCAGACTCCAAAGGGAAAAGGACAGCTGCGTTGTCCGAATTAGGAGTGATCATGGTACGGAATTCAAGAATTCCAAGTTTGATGAGTTTTGCTCGTCTGAAGGAATAAGTCATGAATTCTCTTCCCCTATAACTCCCCAGCAGAATGGGATAGTTGAAAGGAAAAATAGAACTATCCAAGAATCTGCCAGAGCTATGATTCATGCAAAGAAGCTCCCTATGCACTTTTGGGCTGAAGCTATGAATACCGCGTGCTATGTTCACAACAGAGTCACCTTGAGAAAAGGAACCTCCTCCACTCTGTATGAAATATGGAAAGGTAGAAAACCCACTGTGAAGTACTTTCATATCTTTGGAAGTAAATGCTACATTCTCACAGATCGTGAACAGAGAAGGAAACTGGATCCCAAAAGTGATGAAGGTATATTTCTAGGTTACTCCACTAACAGCAGTGCGTACAGAGTGTTCAACTACAGGACCAATGTCCTGATGGAATCCATAAATGTTATTGTGGATGATAAAGAGGAAGGAATCGATGTCATAGAGGATGTTGCAACATTCCCTGACAGTTCAACAGACATTCTAGTCAAGTCTGAAGAAGTACAGGAACCTCCTCCTGAATGTGAAGTAGATGCAACCACCAAAATGCCATCTATCAGAATTCAGAAAGATCACCCTAAGGATCTTATCATAGGGGATCCCAATAGTGGTGTGACTACCAGGTCAAGGGGAATGAGCTCAAATTCCTGTTTTGTTTCCAAGGTTGAACCCAAGAATGTGAAAGAAGCCCTGACTGACGAATACTGGATCAATGCCATGCAAGAGGAACTTGAGCAGTTCAAAAGGAATGAAGTATGGGAGCTAGTTCCAAGACCTGAAGGGACCAACATCATTGGCACCAAGTGGATCTACAAAAACAAGTCTGATGAGAAAGGAGTAATTACTAGGAATAAAGCAAGACTAGTAGTTCAAGGATACACTCAAGTTGAAGGGGTTGATTTTGATGAGACGTTTGCTCCTGTGGCTAGGCTTGAGTCCATCAGATTGCTGTTAGGTATATCATGCATTCTGAAGTTTAAACTGTTCCAAATGGATGTGAAGAGTGCATTCTTGAATGGCTACTTGAATGAAGAAGTCTATGTGGAACAACCTAAAGGGTTCTGTGATCCTAACCAACCTAAGCATGTATATAAGTTGAGGAAAGCCTTGTATGGGTTGAAGCAAGCACCTAGAGCATGGTATGAAAGGTTGACCGAATTTCTGACCTCAAATGGATACAGAAAAGGTGGAATAGATAAAACCTTGTTTGTGAAGGATGAAGACGGCAAAATCATGATTGCTCAAATCTATGTGGATGATATAGTCTTTGGTGGTATGTCAGAACAAATGGTAACACATTTTGTTCAACAAATGCAATCTGAGTTTGAAATGAGTCTGGTTGGGGAACTAACCTACTTTCTTGGAATGCAAGTCAACCAAATGGAGGACTCTATGTTTCTCTCCCAAAGCAAGTATGCCAAAAACATAGTTAAGAAGTTTGGTATGGATAATGCTAGGCACAAGAGGACTCCTGCTACTACTCATCTGAAGTTAACCAAAGATGATGGAGGGCCTAGTGTTGATCAATGCTTGTACAGAAGCATGATAGGCAGTCTACTATACATAACTGCAAGTAGACCTGACATTTCTTATACAGTTGGAGTATGTGCTAGATACCAAGCAGAGCCTAAAGTGAGCCACTTGAATCAAGTCAAAAGGATTCTCAAGTACATCAATGGGACTTGTGACTACGGGATGTTGTACTCACATGGGTCTGAGCCTGTCCTATCTGGGTACTGTGATGATGACTGGGCTGGGAGTGCTGATGACAGAAAAAGCACATCAGGAGGATGTTTCTTCTTGGGAGACAATTTTATATCTTGGTTCAGCAAGAAGCAGAATTGTGTATCTCTGTCCACTGCAGAGGCTGAATACATAGCTGCTGGAAGCAGTTGTTCCCAACTGGTTTGGATGAAACAGATGCTCACTGAGTACAATGTCACTCAAAATGTCATGACATTGTTCTGTGATAATCTCAGTGCCATCAATAGCTCCAAGAATCCCATCCAACACAGCAGAACCAAGCATATTGACATTAGACATCACTTCATCAGAGATCTGGTGGAAGACAAGGTGATCACCTTGGAACATGTAGCCACTGAACTTCAACTGGCTGACATATTTACAAAGGCTCTGGATGCTACTCAATTTGAAAACTTAAGGGGAAAACTGGGAATATGTCTCTCTGAGAACTTATAGCAACCACTGATGTTTGGGATGTATTGTTTAATATCTCTGCCTATTAAACAATTGAAACTATGCTCTGATTGGTCAACAGATCACAGCTATGCCACGTACAACAAGTGTGGCAACAAGAGGGTAAGAAGACACCCTAACGTGAGAAGGCCTATGCACCTGCAGGAATTCAAGGATGCTGTTCATGCAGGAGTGGTTCTGGATATCAGAAACAAAGTCATGGCATCTGATATGGCTGTACCTACTGTAAAGAAAAAGTGGGTAATTACTTGATCAAAGCTGTGAAGCAAGATCAAGTGGGTGCTAACTTGGTTGAAACTGTGAAGTAAAACCAAGTCTGTAAGTCTGTCAGTTATGTGTAAGTCTGTGTTGCTTTGGCAACATTTTTGCCAAAAAGGGGGAGTAACAGGTGATACCCCAGGACAACAGATTAGTGTGTTGAAACAGATATTAATGACAGATTCAAGATTCCCTCCCCTGCAGCTGATGTGTGATGAAGTTTTTATTTAACTTCCATGTGTGTGAGTGTGCTGCCACTCTGAGTGTATTAGCTAGGTCTATTTCCTGCTAGATGTGTGATTCCGCTGCTATGAACTCTGTTATGGGGATCAAAGTGTTTTAGCCAAAAATTTGCCAAAGGGGGAGTTTGTAGGTGTTTAATTGGCTGCATTATATGGTAAAACACTAGCTGGATTCTAATGTCTTGACTGATGTCATGACATGGTGTGTATGTGTGACTGCATTGTAGGTTAGAATATCTAACTGTACTCTGATGTCTTGACTGATGTCATGACACACTTGAGTAGTTACTGCAGGATGAGCTAATACAGGATTTATTGAATGTTGTGACATTCATCCCTGTCAGCAGATACTAAGGAATAGAACAGCTGGTGTTCTGTTAGAACTTAGTATTCATTTCCAGTCTGGTTATCAAGGAAATACCAGACCTGGCATAAGGCCTACTGACTGAATGTCAAACTGGATGCTATGACATTCATCATTGACATCATATACTGAACAATAGACAGAGTGGTGTTCTGTTATACTTCAGCATATTTCTTAGTCTGTTCTTCAAGAGGATAACAGAACTGACTTAAGGCCAAATGTGTAAATGTAAAATTGGATACTTTGACATTTATTAATGTAAGCTGTTACTGTAGTATGGTCATTTTGGTCATATACAGGTCAGCAAAATTGTACAGTCTGTTTTCTGGAAAAACAGACTTAGCATATGATCCTTGATGTCAAGCTGAATGTCGTGACATTCATTCCTGACAGCATATGCTATATTGTAGGTTGTTCAGTTTTCTGTTTCAGCTTTTTCTCAGGCTATTCTTCAGGGATTCAACAGCTGAGAGAAAATCCAGGAAATCAACAACCAAGCTACATTTAATGAACCTAACAAATAGCCTATTTGTTAGTAATCTAGATGTGGAATTTAGGGGAACTCACGTGACCTTAAATTCAGGAGAATACAAGTGCAAAGGCCCAAGTACTGCAATATAAAAGGAAGTCGTTCCTTCATTCAGAACTGGGGATTTTGAGGCGTGAAGAGTTAGTGTGTCCATCATACTTCACTGCTGTATTTTTGTGACTCTTGTATTAGACATATCTTGTAAGCCAAGCCATTATCACGTAGATGATTGCTTTGGCATAGGGTGTTCATTGAGTTGTAAGTGTTGTGTCGCTCAAAGCTTTTAAGCGTGAGTGCTGTGTATCTTGATTAAAGCTGTTAAGCACAATCAAGAGTTGTTTGAAGTGTGACTTCAAAATTGTCTTTAATATTGATTAAAGGTAGTAATCACTGAGGTGATTGAGGGGGAGTGAGTAGGAACTCTGATCTTAGAGTAAGATTGAAATTGCATTGGGTAGGGATTAAGTGACGAGTTGTAAACGGGTGAGTTTAGCTTTGAATTAATACTACTGATAGTGGATTTCCTCCCTGGCTTGGTAGCCCCCAGATGTAGGTCATGTTGGACTGAACTGGGTAAACAATTACTTGTGTTATTTACTGCACTTACTTTTAAGTTCTGCATAATTCTTGACTGTGCAGAATTGGATGTCATAACAACCCGTGTGACATCTAAAGTCTGATAACTAGAATTTCAAGAGATACCATATTGGTCAAGGGATGAAACTCACTTGATCAATACCATTCATTCATCTTGAGGGATGAAGTTTAAACTTCATCAACCCCCTATGTTCAATGGTATTGACCAAGTCAAGGTCCAATTCAACCAAGACTAAGGCCAAATATAAATAGAGTCAACACAAAGTCAATATAAGAGCTCAACAAAATATTAAAGCAATTAAACCAATTTAAAACAATTTTTAAAATGAAGAAAATACATTTATAAAGGTCAAAAACCTAAAATCCCTTCAAATTATCAAAGAAATGGCCAAGAGATTTATCATAGGTCAAACAACGTCAAAGGACCATTGACTAATTTTTTTGGCATTTTTCAAAAGTCATAAGTATTTAAAAATCAATTAAAACAATTCAAAAATCACAAAATTCACTACAAATATTAAACTCAATCCAAAAATTAATTTCAAATCAAAAATGGGAAGAGGAAATTATTTGTGAATTTTTGGTGTTGGTCCCATAATTTTTAGATTAAAAATGAAATTATAATGATTTTTGGAAGAAACTCCTATTTAAAAAAATAATTTGGAAAATAAAATAAATCAGAAAAAACATAGGCCATCAGATCTCCCTCATTAATTGAGGTTGCAGATCTGATGGCCACGCGCGCGTATTACACCAATGCTTCAGTCAACGCGTGTACACGCTTGGTAATTAAAAGGAATGAGTCAGATTTGAACATGGCATGAAGATTTGAGGGTGTGAGATGAACCAGCACACCACTAGGCCCTAGCTCTGATCATCTTCTCCGGCAAGCCTCGTCGGACTGGTCATACCAAAAAGTTTGCAAAAATGAATGGATCATATACCATTTTAAAGAGAAAAATGCAAGGAATCCAAATATGACCTCCAATTTTTCCAACTCCTACTCTATAATCAGAAAAGTGGAGTTGAAATTTGAGGTATCAAACTTGAGTTGCTTTGATTCGACCTCAAAATAACTCAGAAAGATTGTCTATATTGGTAGGACTTCAGTCATCCACAAATTGTGCCAATATCTTAAGAAATGAGTGAGAATCGAAGAGTTGAAATTTGAGAAAATTCACCTTCGGGTAGCAGCTTTGGAGCTCGATCTTTGATGCAATTCGACTTGGTTCCTCTTCCTCTTGCTTGCAGGAGTTGAATGGGATCAAAATGGCAATGAATCCTTGGAGTTATTATTCACAAATAGAAGTTGAACAAGTGCTCGATTTCAAATGAAATCCTCGAGGTATTCTATAGAGTAAGGCCATGGGATTGATTGGTAAAGCTTGGGAAAAGGTCATCCTTCAATCTGAGGCAATGCACCTCAATTTATAGGCAAAGCATTTGATTTCTACACCATTCAAAATTTGAACCAAAAATAGAAAATCCATGTGCATGGGTGCATGGGCGTGCGTTTAGGCCCAATGGATGATTGAAATCCACTCAAATTCGTGCCAAAATGCTAGTGAGGTCATCACATGAAGCCATGCAAAGTTGTATATCAATTGGAGTTTAAAAGTTGCTAAATTAAGCCATGAAAAGAACCTATGTGTAAGTCCTCCAATTCTCATCCAAATGAAGTGATCTTGGGCTCTTTAGAAATCTACCATTATGAGGAACAACTTTGATGTTGGGAATTTTTCCATTTGAATCTTGGAACATGGTGAATTCTGACCTTGAAGTTGGAAGAATCAAACATACATAGAAATTTTCTAAGTTAAAAGTCAAATGAACCCTTTTCCCACCTTGAATAACTTTTGATAAGAGCTTCAACTGACTTTGGTTCCTTCTACAAAGTTGTAGCGCCTTAAATTATATTCAATTTGATCATAAATTTTACACCATTTGGAGCTTTCATTATGGAGTTATGGATATTAGAAGTTGAGGAAAATTGCTTGTTCAATGATGAGGACCAAGATGGACCTATAATGTTTCCTCATGGCACATGACTTTAAAAGTATAATTTGATCTTTATCAAAGAATAAACATTTAATAATACATCTGAAATTGATCATGAAACTTGTATCATATTCATATCATGAAAATTGAGGAAGTTATGATTCTTGGAAGTTGACCTTCTATCTATGGGACATACAAAATAACCTATAATCTTTCACCTTAAAAAATGATTTTCCAAGCAAAATTATATCTTGATGCCAACAAGAAAGATGTTTGGAATGTCATAAAGATTTACTTTGATTTTATAATCACTTTCATATGACAAAAAGTGTAGGAGATATGGGCTAGGGAACCCTAGATTTGACTAGTTGACTTTTTTGGTCAATCTCCTTGAACCAACTTGCACACTTGAAGTTCCTTTGATCTTAGAGGATCATGGAGGATCGTATATGCTTATGATGATGTAAAATGAAGTATCCCATGATATATTTGACCAAATGTTGAAGAAACTTGCTGAGGAAGGCACACTAGATAACCAGATGAACTAGGGCTTCCTTGACAAACAAGCTTCAAACTCTTGATGAATTATTGATCAAAATGACAAATAAACAAAATGGGGATCCATATATTATGATTATAACCAATGTGGACCATTTCTTGCTTGATCTCTTGCACTAAGGGTCTCAAACCTTAATCGTAAGCTTGGTGAGGCACATATGGACACACACACTACCTACAAAAGAAACAAAGCTACACTAGACATATTTTTGTATTTTTGTTAGTTAAACAAAGAAAATAAAGTATGATACAATAAAATATGCTTGGTGAACTTTCCCAATGAAAACCCAATGAATGATAGGTGAGGAGGATACCAAGGTGTGATCTCAATGCCAATGCATAGCTATTAGATGGCATGAGGGGTATTAGGGGTCAAAATTGGGGTCTTATAGACCACCGCGCCGGAAGTCGCTTCTGGTGGCATTGGCCACTTGAAATGGAAAATCCCACCACCAGCTTTGTTTCATCCTCCTGATCATGAATATGCTAATGATTCTTTCCAATTTCTTGTCTACACCTAAAACTAAACTCAAATATCCAAAACCCTAGAAATCCCAACCTAAATTAAACCATGGATACAAGGATTTAAAGTCCCCGAGGTTGGGGCTTTGAATCCCCTCCTCAATCTCTATATGTCAGCAATTAGAATTGAAGAAATGAAAGACTTTAAAATTTACCTTGTCGGAGTTTCTTGAAGCTGATGATGAACAAATTCCAGGTGAGTACTTGAATCTCCCTATCTCTATCTTACTCCTACAAATACTCTTCTACTTCTTTTCTTCTTTTTGCTGAGTGTTATTGATATTGAGTAAACTTGAATGGTGAGGTTGAAATGCAGTTTTGATGATGAAGGTGGAGATGTTGATGAATGAGAGGTTTGTGAGAGAGTGATGAAGATGATTGAGGGTGAAATGATATAGTGATTTGGAGAATGTTTTTTGAGTTCTTAAAACTTAGTTTAATTATAATTCTGAGAATGATTGTAAGTTGTGATATTGATTCCGAGCTAGGGTTCAAATGCAAAGTGAGAATGAAAATGATTCGGCCCCCTGATGAATGATGAACGATTGGGTTTATAGGTTGTTGGTATTGTTGGGACTATCAAAATCCTATTAGAGTTTGTAGTTAGGGATTTATGAAATCGATGCCAGTTTGTTATGGTTCTGTAACTAACTTCTTGTGGATCCATTGGTGCATCCAGTTGGTAGTTGGTGAAGTGTTAATTCAGTTAAGTTAGTTTGTGTTAGGTTATGATTAGTGAGGCATGAATTTGGTTATGATTAATGGTGCTTATGAATGAGTGATTATCTTGAATTGTCATGGCATGTGCAGGATTTGTGTGATGTTTTACTGCAGGGTTTTATTTTGATGTTCTGCAAATTTATTAATCATGCCATGTTTGCTGGGATGTTGATGCAGGAAGGTCCATATCATACTATGAATGTATTATGGTTCAGTTCTGACTTAGCCTTGCATCATGCTTAATTAGGCTATTTTGACTTGCAATATGATTGCAGATTATAGTCTTGTGAAGTGATGGTCTTGCATTCTACAAGCATGATCAAGTGGAGCCTTATGCATTGCAGACTTGTGCAACAAGGTGTTGTGGTATGCATCTTGTGATTTCACTTGGCATGGTTTTGCAACAGGTATTGTGTTCTACAGGTCTGCTCCATTTGGTTTCACTTGGCATGGTTCATACTTATGCATTTTTTACTTTGTTGTAGGTAGCATATCTCCTAGGTTCATGACATGTTTTTCTCCATTGGCTTTGATGTGCAGTAGGTTGGTTTTATGTATCTATTGGCTTGTGCATTGCATTACTAAATTTGTTTAGTTTCTTGCCATGCTTGCTCCATTGGCCTCATTTTGGGTGGTATGTTATAGTTCTGACTTTGGTATGCTTATGCTTTGGCTTATTATTTTCCACCATTTGTAGGTCATGGCTTCATGGAGGATGGTTGGTTGAACAAAGTAACATGATGACCAATTTGGACTATAAAGCATGATGTGCAAAAGGCAATCCAAAAAATCATGATGGAACTTGAAGAGTAGGGTTAGGATCGAGATTAGGGGTTTTAGGTTTTTTAGGATTGGGTTGACTTTGGTCAAAGTTGACCAAAAAGCCGACTGTTGACCAAAGTCAACATTTGGTCAACACTTCATTTTTTTTCTTCATGTAATGGACATTTTATGGATTGTAATGACTGACATTAATATGAATTGAATGGATTAGATATTGAATGAATCTTGTACATGAATATGACATTTATATGGAATTTTGAATTGTAAATGGATTGAGATTTAACATGAATGGACTTGAAATGAATATGACTTGAAATGGACATGATTAACTTGTAACTTGAATTAAACATGGCTTGAGTATGGATTGAAACAAGGCTTGCAAATGAGTCAAACTTGACATGAATGGAATATGACTTAAAAATGGATTGGGCCCAAGCTTGTAATGGAATGGAATCAAAGCAAAGATCCATAGATGAATCAATAACCATGAACAGAAAGACAAAAGCAATGACTTATATGATCAATGCGAAGCATGAAACAAATACATGCAACATATGAAATGAGCAATGACCATATGAGAATAGGTTAAGTAAGGCAAGGGCTAGGGCTAGGCATGGGGATGACCAAATGACATAGCAAAGTAGGTACTTAGGCGCAAACCAAAGGACATAAGCACAAGATGCCCATATGGGAGCATGAAATCTATGGGATCAAAAACAATAGGATCCACAAGCATGAACTATCAACATGAGGTTGGGTGAATGCCATTTGATAAAGAAAGAGAATTAAGCCATAATGGAATGAAAGTGGATCAGATGAAACTAGGGTTATGGGCCCACACAAGGGGTGTTGGACATAATTAGGGTTTATGGAGCTATGATTGAGTAAGAGCCCCAAATTAGAGTTTAGATAGTCAAGATAAGGCCCAAAGAGCATCCACAAGGTCCCATAGAAACATCATCAGGAATTAGGGTTTGAATGCTCTGAGGAATGCCATGATGTTGTCTTCTTGAATCCATATCTCAAAGATCAAGCAATTAGGATTTTCACTCCCAAGATGATCAGATGCAGAGTTATGCCACATCTCTAAGGTTGGATGCACAAGCAAACCCTAGCTTTGCAAGCCACCAACTTTGAATCCATGATAATCAATTGTCAAGTGTTAACATGAGGGAATGATGCATATGAATGAAACATTAATGTGTACAGATGAATCTCAAGTCAAAGGTGAGTGAAAGGTGAAAAAGGGAGGGAAAATTTTGGGGTATGAAAACCATTGATTGTACTAGACATGATTTTGCATATTTCGCGGACCCGCACTACTCAACCTCGTCCTATCTTATGTTTTTACTCGAGACTCGGGTAAAAAGTATTTCCCACAAGGTTTGCAATCAGAGTATCCAAGTACCAAAGCATAATGGAACCAATACAACAAATTATATCAATATGACAATAAAGATAACAAAAGAAATAAATAAAAGCCATACATTACCTAACTAGGCTTGACTCACTTAGGGAAACATGTTGTCCCCAGCAGAGTCGCCATCTGTCGCACCTCAAAATAATGAGAACACGACTTAGCGAAGCGCAATCGCACGCTCGCAGGATGGACTAAACAGAGTCGCCACCGAACTTTATTTATTCCGAAAAAGGAAAGGGGAAATATAGATAAAACCCAAGAAAGAACGACAATGATTATGGTCATCGCAACCAAATCAGGGTTCGGGAGTCGATTACGCAAGGGGAAGGTATTAGCACCCCTCACGTCCGTTGTACTTAACGGGAACCATTAGGTTTATTGTGCGCGTTAAAGTTAATTTGAAATGTTAGACTTCTCAAGTTATTAGGTGGGAAAGAAAGAATATAAGAGAGAGGAATGTTTTTGGATTTTGGCAACGAAGGGGACTTAACCTAGGTTTTTTATTAATGGGCCTGACAAGATTTCGCAATCCTGCTCCTACGTATCTCAATAGAAAATTCAAGTCTTACGTAGTTCTAGGTAGAAAATGTTTGTTTGTTGGTCAATTTTAGCGAAAGCTATATTGTATTAATCGACAAAAACAGTGTTTTACCCAAAAGAGGTGAAGAGCGAACATATACCATACATCGAATGGATTTACAAATCAACATTCGGAAAAACGTCACTTATCTCAACTCAATAATTATGGTCGAAGCATTGTTTTGCATCATCTTAAGACAAGATGTCTTTCGTTTATGAAAAGGGTTTTCTGATCAATCGCACGACGGCGAAAAAGAGTTTGATTGGTTGGATGTATTTTTGGGTTTGGAAGACGAATATTTATGACTTGCAAACTCTTACAACTTGGGTCTAATACTCGGGACTACGTTTGGACCTTTCACCCAGGTAATCTTTTTCTTTCAATTTTACTGAGAGAAGACGTTTGAATATTTACAAATATTTTTGAAGAGAAGACGAATACATAAGGCTTACAAGCTCTTACAACTTGGGCCTAATATTCGGGATTACGACTGGATATTCCACCCAGGTAATATTTTTCTTCATATTCTCTTATGAAAATGATTTGAATATTAAAGCGTTTTGAGGAGAAGACGAATACTTATGGCTTACAAGCTCTTACAACTTGGGCCTAATATTCAGGATTATGATTGGATATTCCATCCAAGTAATCTTTTTCTTCAGATCTTATTGAGAAAAAGACGTTTGAATATTTACAAATATTTTCAAGAGAAAACGAATACATAGGGCTTACAAGGTCTTACAACTTAGGCCTAATATTCGGAATTACGACTGGATATTTCATCTAGGGTAATCTTTTTCTTCAAATTTTATTTAAGAAAATGGTTTGAATAATAAATTAAAATAATTAAAGTACAGAGGTTTGAATTTATTAAAAGTTAAGTTGATGTTGCTTAAGAGCTCATTGTAAGAAGGCCCAAGAGTTAGTCACGGGATCGAAAGCCAACCGAAATCGAGAACAACCAAATTTAGCTCTAAGCTTACTTATAGTGGATTCATGCATGAATCACTCTATAAGAAGTCGAGCAATAAAATTTATGCGTCTAAACGATTTTCGAATGTCAAATTAAATTTTAACTCCGAGATCGCAACGGAATAAACTCAATGCAACAACCAAAATATTATTAAATTACAATTTTTTATCAACTTAAAGTAATGAAAAAAATAGAAAGTTAAACACAACATGCACACATTATCCACAATGAGTGGACATTGTTATAAAATCAAAATAAATTAAAATGTGAAAACAATATTAACACGTCATAAATATATACTTACAAAACTCAAAAGAGAACAAAAAGGTATATAAATATAAAAATAAAAACAAAAATGGTATATATCTATATAAAACCGTATATATTATAAAATTAAAACAAAGGAATTATATATTATAGTAAAAAAAAAAGAGTATATATATAAACTTGAAAAAAAATGGAAGTATATATTTATATAACTAAAAACAGATATATTATAAAATTAAAAATAAATTATATATTATAGCTAAAATAAAGTATTTATATAAACTAAAAACAAACGGAGGTGTGTATTATAATAAGACACTACACAAAAAAAGTATATATATATAAAAGTAAATGGAAGTATATATAACAAAAGATACTAACTAGTAAAAAAAAATGGTATATATTATAACTAAGTTAAAAAATAAAATGATATATATTATAATTAAAAAAAAGTAGAGGTATATATTAATACTCAAAAACAAATATATATATATATATAATGTGCATAACAGCAAGCTATATACATAAATATAAAACTAATACAACACCACTTTTAAAAAATGAAAATAGTAATGATGTACATAGCATTTAAACCAAAAGCTGGGACATACACACGTGTTTATACATAAAGAATGAAGTCTTTGGATAATCTAAAGCAAAGATATACATATGAACACTTAACTATCTGTAAGACCCTAATTTTGACCCTAATATCTCTCATGGCATCATATCATTTGCTCAATGCATTGCCTCAAGGATCATAGCATGTGTGGCTCCTTAACCCTATGGTTGGGACTTGTGTGAGTGGTTTGAGACCACCAAGCATGCTTGTATTGTATATTATTTCTTTTATTATTTTGTTTACTAACCAAAAGCACCAAAATATGTCACTAACTCTTTTTGTTTTGAAGCTCAAGTGATCATGTGCTCTAATGCTCCTAGGAGGCTCCTAAGCTCAAAGAAGTGACTAGATGAAGATGAGAACAAGCATGACAATGGTCCATAAAGCTTCTGATCATCATATATGTCTCCCAAGTATCTCAATTTGTCAATTTGATCAAGATAACCCAAGGGGCTTGAGGATTGTTTCCCAAGGAAACCCTAATTCAATTGTGCATTGATTGTGCCTTGCTCATGAAGCAACCTCAACCTATGATCAAATTTAATCAAGGAAATTTCTTTCATTAATTATTTTATGAATATATGAGCCTATTTGAGTATCCTCAATCATTCATTCATCAATATTTGAGGTTTGGCCTTGAGAAGTTGATCAGTTAAGTCATCAGATTAAACTGAGGATCAGTGAGACACAATATTTGATGTGTTTGTCAAATGAAGATGATCCCAAGATAAATAATGTTATTCAGAACCATATGAACAACTTTCATATTAATCAAAAATCCATTTGAAACTCGGAAGGTCATCATTCATTTCAAAAAATTATAGGTCATTTTGACTGAAACCCTAATTTTGGGTCAACTTCCCAAGGACCTAACTTCCTTAATTTTTATGATTTTGAGGTGAGACAAAATGCATTGGAAATCCTGAGATGTATAATTCAAATGTTACGTTGGACAAAATTTCATAATTCTAAAATAAACACATGTGATAATAGAAAACATTATAGGTCACTTTGGACCTAAGTCATTGAATTTGAAAAATGTCCAACTTCAAGTGCCCATAACTTTCTCATTAAAAATCCAAATGATGCAAACTTTAAATCTAAATTGATCATCTTGAAAGGATATACAACTTTGATGTTGGAGGTTTTTCCATTTGAGGCTTGCATCATTGAAACAGAAGGGCTTGAAAGTGGTTGCTTTTGTTGAAAATTTTCAAAGGGAACCTAGACATGTTTTGTACCCAAAACTTCACAGCCAGTTTTCATAAATTTCCAAACTCCAAATGATTTTTTTCCCAACATGACTTTTGTTCCTTATTCCAAGAGCTTTTCAACCATTACTCACATGGCAATTTTTGGATTTTCCACATGCGAGTTTCGAATAGCTTAATGTTTATGATCATTTTTGCAATTCACATCACAACTTGGAATGCAAGCTTGTGCAGCCTCTTGTGCACGTCCAATTCAACTACATTTGATCTCAGCATGCATTTCCATTCATTCTAAGGCTTTGCACGTGCCTGTACAAGCCCATGCATGAAGGATCCAAGTTTCATGCACACGAGGGAAAGCATTGCTTTACATCCATTCCAGCTATAAATAGAAGCTCATACTCATTCAAATGGTAACCTGAAGGAGATCTGAAACGCTGCTGGATTGAAAACCAAACCCTCACCTAAAGGAATTTCAGTTTTCAATTTCAAGCTTGAATTTCAACATCCTTAGTTGGTCTTCACAGCTCAATTCCTTAGCCTTGCATCATCATCACACTTCCAAAGCAAGATTGGATCAAAAGCTTGGAGAATTCTTGCTATTTGAAGCTACATTTCAGAGGGAGAACCTCATTTTTTCTTGATCTAGATCTTACAATATGATGTGAATTCCTTTGGTTTTTGTTGTTTTCTGAAGCCCTCATGCAGGAGGCAGGCCAGTGGTGGTCTCAATTTTGTAAATCATGCCATTTGAGATCAAGCACCATGATCTTCAAGCTCAGGTTTCTCTTTAAATAGGAACTTTGAGAATGATCCATGGTTATATAGGTGATGTACATCACCTCAGCTTCATTTTCATACCTTCCTTTTTCATTTTCATTGAAGTTTAATTTCCTGCGCGCGGTGGCCGGAATTAGTTGTCTGGCCGGAGAAGATGGTGGTTTCCACCACCATCCCCACGTGGGAGCTACAGAGCCCTTGGATCTTGATAGAACGTTTTAATCGTGGCCTTGCATTTTATTGACTTGTTTTAATTCAAAATGTTGCGCGCTTGACTCCAATGCACCGTGTGACCGCGCCTCTGAGCCATGAGATATGTGCCACGTCAATTAATGAAAGGATCCTGTGGCGCTGGATTTTCCTGATTTTCTTATTTTTGTTTTAATTTCATTTAATTCCTTTTATTTTCAAAAATTCATAAATATTTTATTTGAAGTCACAAAAATATGAGACCAATGCCAAAAAATTTCTTGAAAAATCTAGTTTCATATTTTGATTTTTAATTATTTTTGTGACTTCATTTAATATGTTTTGTGAATTATTTGGTTGTTAATAGTTTTAATTCATTTTAAAATACTTTTTGATATCTGAAAAATCCAAAAATATTTTCTTAACACATATGGATCATGATAAGTTAATGAAAAATAGTCTCATGAATTTCTTAATTGATTTGAGATTTATTTGAGATTTTAATTTATTTGTGTTATTTTTCATTGTTTTTAATTATTTTAAAATAGTTTCTGATTTCAAAAATTGTTGAAAAAATTTGTCAAAGCTTGTTTGACCATGTTAGACCTATGAGAATTTAATTGGATTTGTTGAAGTTGATTTGAATTAAATTTGAGGTTTGACCATATTTTGTCCATTTTATTTTTGCATTTATTTTTAATTCAAAAATACCAAAAAAATATGTTTGACTTGTTGACTTGTGATCTTCATTTTTGTTTTGTTTGACATTGGTTGATGATGATTTGATTCACTTTTGACCAATTGTGTTTGACATTTGAATGTTCTTTTTATCCATTTCATCTTCATCCCATTTCTTTTTTTATTTTGGCCAATGAGTTAATGTCTTGTGGTTAGTCTTGGCAAATGAGAGGTTTAACCTTCTTTGATCCAAATCAAACTCAACTTGATCCAAGATCAAGTGAGTTGCTTTGTGTCCAAGATAGGTTGCTTCTTGGTCAAGCAAAAAACCTAAAGTCCATACAAGGCCTTCCTCTTTTCTTTGGGCATGGCAAGTTGTAGGAGCTTGGCTTACTAGCCATGATCTCTAACTTGTGTTTATTTGCCTATAGTTTTATTGACCGGCCTCAGATAGGTGTGACTACTACATTAGTCCACTTACGATTGCTTAACATAGCGCTAAATTGTCTTATGACAAACTAACATAACAACTAATTACTAACTTTAATTTGAGCATTTAATTTCTTGCAATTTACTTTAATGCAATTTACTTCTTACTCATTTATTCATATTGCTTTTCATTTTGCTCACTTGCACAAATATTTTATGTTTATGTCATTTTTCTTTTGCTCATTTGAGCTCATTATTGTATATAAATGTATTGTTGTCTTGTGGTTGTTTTGTCTTTGTTTTGTGTGAACCAAATGCAAAAAGGAGAAAGGACTTATAATTAGGATATACCTATGCTTAAAGGAGTTCAAGAGCAACTAGGCCTCATGCCTTTAGAATGCTAAATTTGTTGAAGAGCAACTAGACCTCATGCCTTTAGAATGCTAAATTTCAAAGTTGACTCCAAAGGACTTCCTTTCCAAAACTCATTCTTTGTCCATTCCTCTTATTGTGTTGTGAACTTTTTGTTGTTTGCTCTTGTGTGATAGGGATTCCATCTTGAGATAGTAAGGAGGACCATTGTCATGAGTAGCCAAGTTAAGAGAGACAAGCCAAATGGAGATCCTAGGAGCTTGAATCTAAAATTGTGTGATTGCTTGTTGTTTGCTAAGTCCAAAGGAAAGAAGCATCTTGAATCATCTCTATGATTTCAAGAAAAGGAACTCCAAGGGTTTTGTCTCTTCTCTTATCTTTGTATGCTTTAGGACTAGCCCTTCTCTTCTTCTCCTCACTCTAACCCAAGCCAAACTCTTTTCTTTCAAACTTTGACATTGTTTTCAAATTAGAAACCTAGGCCTTATGCCTTTGAATTTTCAAAATCTTTTCTAATACTCATTATGAATGAATCTTAATCCAACTTTGACTTCATTTTGTAAATAAACTTAACTTGTAAATATAACTCACTTCAAGTTATTTTTGTGGTTCCAATGGCCACCTTTGTTAAAACCTTTTCATAAACATTAGTCATAGGTTTGAGTTATCATAGTGGTTGATGTAAACCTCACCTCATCCTTAGTGATTGGATTATAAGTCTTCCATACTTATTATAGGGTTAACCCCTCACTAGTATGTTGAAACTCTCCTCACATGGTGGATTGTTGGTTTAGGTTGAGTTTTCTCCCTTTGATAACAAAAGACCTTAAGGCTTTTGATCAAATCAATTCACCAATCTTTTGAGAGTTTTACCCCGAACTACGAGGTTTTGATCCTACCTTTGTGATGGTACGTAGGCAATGGGTTCATCCATTTAAACAAAAAAATTATAAATATAATTCATTCTCTTCTCGTCTCCCCAATCTTTTGTACAAATATTTTCACAAATACCAACCTACAACACATGTTTGCAAAAAGAGGTTCCCTTATAGTACTAAGGATGTTTTGGGTGCGTAAAACCTTCCCATTTCATAACCAACCCCCTTACCTAGATCTCTGACATTTTTATTAGTTTTTGATTTGATAAAACTTCTTACTTGGTTTTTGTTCGCTTTTTAACCTTTCCTTTAGATAAATAAAAGTGTGGTGGCGACTCGAATTGTATGTTTACTTTTGGTTTAGTCAATAAACCTAAAGGCAACGAATACCGCGCTACAGAAAAGTTGCGACTCTGCTGGGGAAGGACATTCCTAGTGGGTTTAGCCTACTTTTTGCTTAAGTGTGTTGTATGTTTATATTTATTGGTGACATATTTTTTATGCAAATTTGGGATGACTGTATTGTTTGTAATGTATGAATTGCTTGATATATTAATTGCTTGTATGCTTGGTGGTTTCTTATGAGATGAGTTCTTTACCCAAACTCGAGTGCACTTATGATAGGAGAATGGCATAGTCTTGTAGATTTGTGTGGAGTTATTCCTTAACAAGTTGACTTGCAAGCCCATTCACTTGGTGGAGGTCTTGTTGGGATCAATAATGTCACACTTGTAGTCGTGGTTAGGCATTACTCTTTCCAATATAAACCTTAGAAGCCAAGGACCTTAGATACCTAGCCCATCTTGGCCTATTTTAGGACGTAGTGCGAAGGTCGTTCAAGTGTAATATTTGATACGATTGTTACGCGATACTACACTCATAAGAGTCTCTCTTGAGAATATTTTTGGAATACGAGTAGTCATTTTATCCGATAATATCCAAAAGATGAGATGATGACTATGGGAACCTTTTTAGAACATGATTGTCAGGTTTAACCATAGTACACTCCCTTTGGGTGGTTCTTAATTGATACTTCATGCTCGTGACTTACAACAAACCCTTGATTCGCGGTTGATCTGTTCTCGTATATCCTCAATATCAATGGAACTTGGGTGTTGATAAGGTGTAAACCATAATCCACCAAAATGGATGATTGATATGGATGATGACTTGAGCCATCCTGTGACCTTTGTGTGGTGTGACTGGATTGATCCTTGAGTGTGATTGTTGCATCCATGCATTCATGCATTCATTCGCATCCATATCATCAACAATGAAAATTTCAAGGAACTTAAGAGGTCTATTTGCAAATTTTCAAACATGGATAAGCAGAGAAGGAACACGAAGAAGTACAGTTTTAGACAACCCGACATGAAAGAGTTAAGGAGTTTGACATCTTATGTATTAGAGCCCTTGGAGTTCAAAGCTCGCCATGGGAAGCTTCTGTCTATTCTTTCTACTCAGGTGGACGAAGGTCTGATGAGTGTGTTGGTGCAGTTCTATGACCCCTTGTATCAGTGCTTCACTTTTCCGGATTTCCAGCTCTTGCCTACACTTGAGGAGTATGCCTATCATGTGGGTATACCTATTCTGGATCAGTTGTCATTCAGTGGTTTGGAGAGGGTTCCTTCTTCCCAAAAGATTGCTGACATGCTTCACATAGATGTATCTGATATTGTTGCTCATATGACTACCAAAGGTGGAATTAAAGGTCTCCCATCTGATTTTCTCATTACCCAAGCTAATTTGTTTGGGAAGGCCATGAGTGAGGACGCCTTTGAAGCCATATTCGTACTTCTCATCTATGGGCTAGTGTTATTTCCCAACATCAACAATTTTGTGGATGTGAACGCTATTAGGATTTTCTCTTCTCTTAATCCCTTTCCGACTCTGTTGGGTGACACTTATTTCTCTTTGCACATGAGGAATGCAAAGATTGGTGGATCCATTGTGTGTTGTCTGCCTCTATTATACAAGTGGTTTATTCCGCACTTGCCTCAGACGCTCGCCTTCAAGGAGAACAAGGGATGTCTACGGTGGTCTGTGAGACTTATGTATCTCACTAATGATGATATCTCTTGGTATAACCGTGTGTATGATGGTGTCCAGATCATTGACTCTTGTGGTGAATTCTCCAATGTGCCTCTTCTTGGTACATGTGGTGGAATTAACTACAACCCTGCTTTGGCTCGTCGTCAGCTTGGGTTCCCCTTAAAGGATAAACCTAACAACATTTTGTTGGAAGGTGTGTTCTTTCAAGAGGGTAAAGATCCCCAGAATTTGAAGGGTAAAATGGTCCGCGCCTGGCGCAAAGTTCATAGGAATGGAAGGAAAGAGCTTGGTCCGAAGAATTGTATTGCTTTTGAACCTACACCGCTCGGGTGAGGAAGAGAGCTCTCGAGTACCGCATGACCTATGATTTTCCAAGACCTACCCCTATGGTTATGGTTGGGCCTTCAACCCTCCCTAACCAAGGAGTAGAGGAGTTGAGAGATGAAGATCGGTTGCGTGCATGGGTTTGTGAGCGTGAGGAACTTCTTCAGCAGCTCAGAGATAAAGATGCAGTGATAGAATTTCTAGAGCATCAGGTTATTGATGAGCATGATGATGTGGTTACTTCTCTTCTTCCTCACTCATCCAGGTTTTGGAAGAGGAAGTATGATCGGCTTGCCAAGGAGAAAGTCGATATTGAAGCAACTTATGAGAGAGAGGTGAAGAGGCTCCGTGCAGCTTATCTTCTGATCTCGAGAGCTTTGGACGATTATTTCTAGGGCTCCATAGGATGTTTATTCTCCTTTTCTCTTGTATTGTATTTGGTTACCAAAACTGTACTACTTCTTTGGTGTAAAAAAGTTTCCAAATATTATTGCTATGAGTATTCCGTATGTGTCTTAATGTTTTAATATTTTCAAATATTTACAAATAGATCTCTATAAAGTTCCTCAAATAAAAACAAACCATATGCACAAACATTGCATGCATCATATGCATAAGCAGGTATTGTTCTGAGCTCTTGACCGTGGTCTAACTCTTTGCTCTTCATTTATTTTGAAGACAAGCTGACACACTGGTATAATACCAGAGCCAATCATCCAAGGATAATGGAGCACTTAGAGCAAGAGAACCGGGATTCGAAGGAAGAGATTGCTAGGCTGACTGCCATGATGGAGTCACTGTTGGCCGCCCAGAGCCAAGCTTCGCCAACTCCTGCAACTCCTCCCGTGAGGACTGTTATTTCTGAGGTAGCATCTTCTATTGTGCCTGCCGCAACGGCCCACTTCGCTCCGCCTATGCCAGCCGGGTTCCCCTGGGGAATGCCCTCTAATTTTGTGCCCAAGGGTTTTGCTCCTACTCTCGCTTCTTTGTTGGCATCTAGCTCGGTCCTATCTGTGCCACCTCCCATTGTGCACACCTTACCCCGCGTTGAAGACACCATCTATCATTCCGAACCGTCTGAGGGTCCGGATGTATATGAGAAGATGGACGAGATGAAAGATCAATTCCTTGAGTTGCGCAAGGAACTGAAGACTCTGAGGGGTAAGGACCTCTTTGGTAAAAGTGCTGATGAGTTGTGCCTAGTGCCCAACGTGAAGATCCCTGTTAAACTCAAAGTGCCTGACTTTGAGAAATACAAGGGAAATATATGCTCGCTTAGCCATCTTGTGATGTATGCTCGCAAGATGTCAACACAGACAGATAACGACCAACTGCTAATCCACTACTTTCAGGACAACCTGTCTGGTGCTGCGCTCCGGTGGTATATGGGGCTGGAGAGTGCAAGCATCTTCTCTTTCAACGATCTTGGTGAGGCCTTCGTCAAGAAATATAAATATAATTTGGATATGGCTACGGATAGGGACCAGTTAAGGGCGATGTCGCAAAAGGACAAGGAGTACGCCCAGAGATGGCGAGAGTTGGCAGCTCAGATAGTGTCACCCCTAGAAGAGAAGGAGATGAAAAATATCTTTTTGAAGACTTTGAGCTCTTTCTATTATGAAATAATGATTGCCAGTGCTCCCTCATACTTCACCGAAATGGTGAATATGGGAATGAGACTGGAAGAAGGGGTCCGTGAATGACGGTTATCCAGAGATGACAGCTCTTCAGCAAAGAGGTATGGGGGCTTTGCTAAGAAGAAGGAGGGAGAGACACATGTTGTGTCCTCTCATATTAAAAGAAGGCCCTCTGAAAAGAGGAAGATTGTTCGTCCTGCCGTCAACCAACACCAGGTGGCTCATATAGCACCTGCTTTTCGAGAAGTTCATCATCAACAACAACAACAACGTCAACAACAACGGGCCTACCAACCTCGAAACAACAATAACAACACCAACACCAGCAACTACGAGAGGAAGAGGGTAACTTTTGACCCGATTCCAATGACTTATGTTGAGCTCTATCCTTCTTTGATAGACAGAAAATTGATCACTCCACGAGACCCTCCTGTTGTACCAACCAACCCTCAGTGGTGGTATAAGCCTGAGCTTCACTGTGTGTATCATTCCGGTGCTCCCGGACATGACGTGGAGAACTGTTACCCACTGAAGACCAAGGTGCAAGACCTTGTGAGAAGTGGTATATTGTTTTTCGAGGACGTAGGTCCTAATGTTAAGAAGAACCCATTGCCCGAGCATGGGAAGGTTGCTGTTAACATGGTCCATGGATGCCCTGGCAAATATAAAGTCTTGTATGTTAATGACATAAGGCAGTATTTGGTCAAGATGCATAAGCTGTTGTGTGAACACAGCCACTATGAGCATGACTATGATAGGTGCCAGGTGTGCACTATCAACGAGAGAGGATGTCGTCAAGTAAGAAAGGACATCCAAGAGATGATTGATCAAGGGATGATTGAAATACTTCAGAATCAGAATGAGGATGAAGTCGATGTTATCACCCTTGTATTCAAAATTCCAGAGCCTGTTGTCGTCAAATATGATGGCAGCAAGAAGAAGGTATCACCAGCTCTTGTGATCAAGCCAGCGGGCCCTGTCCCGTATGTATCCGACAAAGTTGTTCCCTATCGATACAACACTGTGAGGCTAGAATATGGGAAGGAGGTGTCGTTGCCCTCAACCTCTGTGGATAGTATTTATGATGGCAGTGGTGTGACCCGTAGTGGTCGTGTTTTCTTGGTGCAGCCGAGATCCCACGAAGATGTTTTGAAGAGAACTGTTGTTAATCCTACTGGTCCCGTGGGGACTTCTTCTTTAAATAATCTTGTTCCCATTTTGAAGGGTGTTGACCCTGTTGTTGTGAAGAATAATAACACTCATATCATGGTTGGCCAGTCTGGCATGTTTAGAGAGGATGGCGATGAGATGCTAAGGCTCATCAAAAGGAGTGAATACAATGTTGTTGATCAGCTGCTACAAACTCCATCAAAGATATATGTGTTATCTTTGTTGATGAATTCTGAGCCATACCGTGAAGCTTTGCAGAGGGTGTTGCAAGTGGCATACGTGGACCACGATGTCACCATAGAGCAGTTTGATAGCATTGTTGCAAATATAACCGCTTGCAACAACTTGAGCTTCTGTGATGCTGATCTTCCCGAGGAGGGAAAAGACTACAATTTGGCTCTACACATTTCAATGAACTATAAAGATGAAGCCTTGTCCAATGTGTTGGTGGACATAGGGTCATCACTTAATGTGTTGCCAAAATCCACTCTTGCTAAACTTTCATACCAGGGGCCTCCCATGAGGCAGAGTGGAGTGGTTGTGAAGGTGTTTGATGGATCATGCAAAATCGTGATTGGCGAATTAGAACTCCCGATCAAGATTGGACCTAGTGATTTCCAGATCACTTTCCAGGTCATGGATATTCATCCATCTTACAGCTGTTTGCTAGGCAGACCATGGATTCACGAGGCAGGCGTCGTGACATCCACCCTACACTAGAAGTTGAAGTTCGTAAAGAACAAAAAGTTGGTGGTGATAGGGGGAGAGAAGGCTCTCTTGGTCAGTCATTTATCTTCCTTCTCCTATATTGATGCTGAGGATGAGGTTAGGACTCTGTTCCAAGCCTTATCTATTGCTGAGCCTTCAAGGAAAAGACTTTATTCATTTGTTTCCTATAATGATGCGAAGTTGGCCATTGAGCATGGTGCAACTACTGGTTTGGGGAAATGATCAAGTTGGAAGATAACAAATCCTGAGCTGGCATAAGGTACTCTTCTGGTGTTTCCAATGAGCGTGGGTTGTTCTAGAGTGGAGGCTTCATCCACACTGTTGAAGATCAGGAAGCTGCTGCCATTGTTGAAGATGATGAAGAGGAAGACCTTGGCAACTTTGTCAAACTTGGCGGAATCTGCAATAATTGGGTCGTTGTTGATGTTCCAACAGTTATCCATAAGTCAACGTTAATCAAACCCATTGAACATAATGATTCAACGCCATCTCCCAACTTTGAGTTCCTTGTATTTGAGGTAGAAGAAGATGATGTTGAAGAGATTCCTGATGAGATTACCCGTCTGCTTGAGCACGAGGAGAAGATCATTCAGCCACATCTTAAGAATCTGGAAACAGTCAACTTAGGGTCTGAAGACTGCATTCGTGAAGTGATGATTGGGGAAATCCTTGAAGAATCTATTAAGAAGGGGTTGATTGAGTTGCTACAAGAATATGTCAACGTCTTTGCCTGGTCGTATGAAGACATGCCTGGTCTAGATACTGATATTGTGCAACATTTCTTGCCATTGAAGCCTGAGTGTGTGCCTGTGAAGAAGAAGCTCAGAAGAACTCATCCCGATATGACAGTGAAGATTAAATAAGAAGTTCAGAAGCAAATTGATGCGGGGTTTCTGGTGACTTCTACATATCCTCAATGGGTGGCCAATATTGTGCCTGTGCCTAAGAAAGATGGAAAAGTCCAAATGTGTGTGGATTACCATGACTTGAATAAAGCTAGTCTGAAAGATGACTTTCCTCTACCACACATTGATATGTTGGTAGACAATACAGCTAAATTCAATGTCTTCTCATTCATGGACGGATTTTCCGGTTATAACCAGATTAAAATGGCACCCGGGGATATGGAGAAGACAACATTCATCACACCTTAGGGAACATTCTATTATTGAGTGATGCCCTTCGGTTTGAAAAACGCCGGAGCCACGTATCAACGCACTATGACTACCTTGTTTCATGACATGATGCACAAGGAGATTGAGGTGTATGTTGATGATATAATTGCAAAGTCGAAAACGGAAGTTGAACATGTAGAGCACTTGTTGAAGCTTTTCCAGCGTTTGAGGAAGTACAAGCTCTGCTTGAATCCGAACAAGTGTATATTTGGAGTCTATTCCGGCAAGTTATTGGGCTTTGTTGCTAGTGAAAGAGGTATTGAAGTTGACCTTGCTAAGGTCAAAGCAATACAAGAGATGCCTGCGCCCAAAACTGAGAAGCAAGTCCGAGGTTTTCTTGGCCGCTTGAATTGCATTTTGAGATTTATATCCCACATGACTGCCACATGTGCGCCTATATTCAAGCTCCTCCGGAAAGATCAGCGTCATGATTGAACCGAGGATTTCCAAAAGGCCTTTGACAGTATCAAAGAGTATCTGTCTAAGCCTCCGATTCAGTCTTCGTCTGTTGAAGGGAGACCATTGATTATGTACTTGACAGTGCTTGATGTAACACCCCGATAAAAATAAGATAATTATTTAAATTAAGTTAATAATATATTTATTAATTTAATTAAATAATTGGATTATTATTGGAATATTATTGGGGTTATTATTGGATTATTATTATTATTATTATTGGAATAAAAGTTGGAATTAGAAAAGGTCCCATTTGGTAAAAAGAGGTTTTCACGTGAAAACAGAGAAACGACTCAAAAAGTGGAAAAGGAAAAAGGGCAAAGAGCCAGAGAACAAGGATGGAAGAGAGGAAGAGCTCGAAGCTAAAGGATTGCCGGATTAACTCAGGTAAGGGGGGTTTATCGTCGTTTAATGGGTATTATGGGATAACATGTAATGGGTAGTGATAAACCATTGATTTGACTCTGATTAGAATGATGCATGACGAAATTGTGAAATATTGGATGAACGAAATTTGGAATTATAATTGAAGGAAATTCGTGGGAATTAGAGGTAATAATGTTAGAATTTGTGAAATTGAATAGGGTGTGAATTGTGTTAGATGATATGAACGAATACTGTGTAAAATTGGACTGTGGAAGGTGGAATTGGAGAGATCTCGTAGCAGAGAAAACCATAGCAGATCTGGAAATCTGGTTTCTGGTCATACGCGTATGGCACTAGGCAATACGCGTATGAGATGGTCTGGTACGCGTATGGCACTAGGCAATACGCGTATGGATGAAGAAGATGATGATTTTAACGTAGTTTTGTCTCTGTTGGTACGCGTATGGGAGAGGTGTTACGCGTAGCATACGCGTATGAGATGATGTTACGCGTATGGGATTTGGTCAGGAGATGGGCCATACGCGTATGGGACTAGGCAATACGCGTATGGGCAGATTTGTGATTTTTTCCTGGGCTGTTGTTATGCAGTTTTTGGTTGTTCAGCTGAGTAATGTAATTTAGCTGATGTATGATATAGTAGGGATCATTTCCCGTTGTTTTGAGCAGTGTAGGTATTAGTAGAGTGTGCTAATACTGTGGTTATTAATTGGCATGACATGATATGATTTTGTGATAATATGCTGATGATGTATGATTGTATGCATAATGCTGTGAATGTATGTATTATGTGGAATGGACTGTTTTATGGCTTAGAGTGTGAGCATATGTCCATTGTGGATTGTTGTTGATGTTGTATGCTAGGTGATTTAGCGTGCATATTATGGCCTTTATGGTGGTAGCTAATTCCCATGGTGAGGAATTAGTGAGTGAGTTATTGTGGATTGTTGTTGATGTTTGCATGCTAGGTAGTTAGCGTGCATATCATAGCCCTTGGGGTGGTAGCTAATTCCCATGGTGAGGAATTAGTGAGTGAGTCACTAGGTCTCAAATGAGTGGGACTAGTGAGCTTGGTAGCCGTATCTGGATTTGATCGGTGAGGTTGAACTATATGTTCACGAATAGTCGGTACCGCATGCATGGAGTCTCATTGCATAATGTATGTATGTATGGCGTATAATATGAATGGATGTATTCCAATATTATACGTGTTGTTTTGGTGATTGTGTTGAGTATGATTTTGGAGTTGATATTGCCGTTACTGATTGTGTGATCTGATTAGGGTGATTGAATGTGTTAACTTACTTAACATTACATGATAATTTATAATGCTTATTATATCGATTGAGGAACTCACCCTTACAACTATGTTTCAGGTAACGAGCAGTGATTGAGTAGAAGCTAGTCCTTGGAGTCTAGTGTAGTTCCTTAGTGGGTCATGCTCTGGTAGATGTAACATCGGGACGGGATGTTTTACTTGTTTTTCATTGATGATTGTTGAACAAATTTACATGTAATGTGTTACATGTTTAGCATTGTTGTTAGACTTTATCCGCTGCGAATTATGCAAATGTTTTATTTTGATTAAATAAATGAGCATGACAGGATATTTTGGAAAACGGTGTGAAGTGTCAATTGTGACACCCTTTAATTGCATATCTACTCTGATTCATGTTTTGACGTTTTAATTTAAATTTGGGGTATTTTAGAAGGGTGTTACATTAGTGGTATCAGAGCATAGTCGGTCGAGTCGAGTCGTAATTATTCTGTTTCCCCTGTACGGGATAGGTGTTGTGTAACCCTATCAGTACTTATTGTTTTAGCTTGTTGGGTTTTCAGAACAGAGATGGCTGGAAGAGGTAGAGACGATGTTGCGATTGCTGAGGCTCTGGGTATGCTAGCTGGAGTACTTGGAGGGAAACCGAATGTTGTGGGAATGGGAGCTGCTCGTCAACTGAGTGAGTTCCAGAAGAACAATCCTCCAATGTTCAAGGGAGCATACGATCCAGATGGTGCTCAGAAGTGGTTGAAGGAGATTGAGAGAATCTTCCGAGTGACTGAGTGTGCCGATAACCAGAAGGTCAGGTTCGGTACGCATATGCTGTCAGAGGAAGCAGATGATTGGTGGGTTGCTACCCGCACTGAGTTAGAGGCTGCTGGAAGTGCTGAGATCACTTGGGCGGTGTTCAGAGAGAGATTTCTGAGGAAGTACTTTCCAGAGGATGTCAGAGGAAAGAAAGAGATTGAGTTCTTAGAACTGAAGTAGGGATACCGGTCTGTTACTGAGTATGCTGCTAAGTTCACAGAGTTGTCGAAGTATTACACTCCCTATAACGAGGCTACTGGGGAATTTTCAAAGTGTGTGAAGTTTGAGAACGGGTTACGTCCCGAGATTAAACAGGCTATTGGGTATCAGCGGATTAGAGTGTTTTCTGATTTGGTTGACTGTTGCAGGATTTTTGAACAGGATACCAAGGCTAGAGCAGAGAGCTATCAGCAAAGGGTTGATAGGAAAGGCAAGAATCAGAATGATCGTGGGAAACCGTATGCAGCTGGCAAAGGTTTCCAGAGACAGAGTGGGATGAGGAGACCTAGTGGGGGAGACTCCAGTGCCCCTGCTAAGTGTTACAGATGTGGTCATGCTGGACATCGTATCCATGAGTGTACCCGTAATGAGAAGAAGTGTTTCAAGTGTGGAAAAGGTGGTCACTTGGCTACAGAGTGCCGGTTGAAGACTGTGACTTGTTTCAACTGTGGAGAAGTGGGTCATATCAGTCCACAGTGTCCTAAGCCGAAGAAAGAGAACCAGTCGGGAGGCAAGGTCTTTGCTTTATCGGGTTCTGAGACTTCTGCAGATGATCGTTTGATCCGAGGTACGTGTTATATTAATGGCTTTCCTCTTGTAGCTATTATTGACACAGGTGCGACTCATTCCTTTATATCTTTGGATTGTGCTGTGAAACTTAAATTAGAGATATCTGAGATGTATGGAAGTATGGTGATTGATACTCCTGCGAAGGGTTCAGTGACTACTACTTCCGTTTGTTTGAATTGTCCTTTGAGTATTTTTGGTAGAGACTTTGGGATGGACCTTGTGTGTCTTCCACTAGTGCAGATTGATGTTATCTTGGGTATGAACTGGTTGGTGTTTAACCGAGTTTATATCAACTGTTTTGATAAGACTGTGATCTTTCCTGAGAGTGAGGAAGGAAAGAGTTTGTTTCTATCAGCAAGGCAGGTGAACGAGGCAGTAGCAGATGGGGCAGAGTTGTTTATGCTGTTAGCGACTTTGGAGGCTAAAGATAAACTGGTGATTTGCGATCTAGCCGTGGTGTGTGATTTTCCTGATGTGTTCCCTGAAGAAGTGAATGAATTACCTCCAGAACGTGAAGTTGAGTTCTCGATTGAATTGGTACCTGGTACTAGGCCGATATCGATGGCTCCGTACCGTATGTCTGCTGTTGAGTTAACTGAATTGAAGAGTCAGCTGGAAGATCTGTTGGATAAGAAATTTATTCGTCCGAGTGTGTCACCGTGGGGTGCACCAGTGTTATTGGTTAAGAAGAAAGAAGGTACTATGAGGTTGTGTGTGGACTACAGGCAACTGAATAAAGTGACGATCAAGAATCGGTATCCTTTGCCGAGGATTGATGATTTGATGGATCAGTTGGTTGGGGCGAGTGTGTTCAGCAAAATAGATTTGAGATCGGGGTATCATCAGATACGTGTGAAAACTGAGGATATTCAGAAGACTGCTTTCAGAACAAGGTATGGACATTATGAGTATTCTGTAATGCCTTTTGGTGTGACTAATGCGCCTGGGGTATTTATGGAGTATATGAATAGGATTTTCCATCCGTACTTAGACAAGTTTGTGGTGGTGTTTATTGACGATATTTTGGTGTATTCGAAATCTGAAGAAGAGCATGCTGAGCATTTGAGAGTGGTTTTAGGAGTTCTACGAGAAAAGAAGTTATTTGCTAAATTGTCTAAGTGTGAATTTTGGTTAGAAGAGGTTAGTTTTGCTTGGTCATGTGATTTCAAGAGGTGGTGTTGCTGTTGATCCTTCTAAGATAGAAGCGGTATCTAAGTGGGAAGCTCCGAAGTCAGTTTCTGAGATAAGGAGTTTTCTTGGACTTGCAGGTTATTATAGGAAATTCATTGAGGGATTTTCTAAGTTGGCGTTACCGTTGACGATGTTGACTAGGAAGGGGCAAGCGTTTGTTTGGGACTCAAAATGTGAAGAAGGGTTCCAAGAGTTAAAGAGAAGGTTAACTACTGCTCCTATTCTGATATTACCGAGTCCGTCAGAACTATTTGAGGTTTACTGTGATGCTTCATTGTTGGGTTTGGGTGGTGTGTTAATGCAGAATAAGCAGGTTGTAGCTTATGCTTCGAGACAACTGAAAGTTCATGAGAGGAACTATCCGACACACGATTTAGAGTTGGCAGCTGTGGTATTTGTTCTGAAGTTATGGAGGCATTACTTGTACGGGTCAAGATTTGAGGTTTTCAGTGACCATAAAAGTTTAAAGTATTTGTTTGATCAGAAAATGCTGAATATGAGACAGAGGAGATGGTTAGAGTTTCTGAAGGATTATGACTTTGGTTTGAATTACCATCCGGGTAAAGCAAACGTAGTGGCTGATGCATTGAGTCGGAAATCATTGCACATGTCTATGTTAATGGTTAAGGAATTGGATTTAATTGAGCAGTTTAGAGACTTGAGTTTGGTGTGTGAGAGTACTCACAATAGTGTTAAATTGGGAATGTTGAAGTTAACGAGTGGTATTCTGGATGAGATTAGAGAGGGTCAGAAATCCGATGTGCTTTTGGTTGATAAGTTGACTCTAGTGAATCAAGGTCAAGGTGGTGAATTCAGAGTTGATGAGAATGGTGTTTTGAAATTTGGGAATCGGGTGTGTATTCCGGATGTTACCGAACTTAAGGAAAGTATTCTTGAGGAAGGACATCGTAGTGGCCTGAGTATTCATCCTGGGGCTACGAAGATGTATCATGATTTGAAAAAGTTATTTTGGTGGCCGGGAATGAAAAGAGAAATTGCGAGTTTTGTTTATTCTTGTTTGACTTGTTAGAAGTCAAAGATTGAGCATCAGAAGTCGTCTGGGCTAATGCAACCGTTGGCTATTCCAGAGTGGAAGTGGGATAGTATCAGTATGGATTTTGTTTCTGGTTTACCGAGGACAATTAAGAATTTTGAAGCTATTTGGGTGATTGTTGACAGATTGACAAAATCGGCTCATTTCATTCCGATCAGAATGGACTATCCGTTAGAAAGATTAACCGAGTTGTATATTGAGAAAATTGTAAGTTTGCATGGTATTCCGTCGAGTATTGTTTCGGACAGAGATCCTAGATTTACATCGAAGTTCTGGGAAGGTTTGCAGAGGCTTTGGGAACTAAGCTGAGATTGAGTTCTGCATATCATCCGCAGACTGATGGTCAGACTGAGAGGACGATTCAGTCACTGGAGGATCTTTTGAGGGCGTGTGTTTTGGAAAAAGGAGGTGCTTGGGATTGTTATTTACCTTTGATTGAGTTTACCTACAACAATAGTTTTCATTCGAGCATTGGTATGGCACCGTTTGAAGCTTTGTATGGTAGGAGATGTCGGACACCTTTATGTTGGTATGAGTCCGGTGAGAGTGTTATGGTTGGACCGGAGATTGTTCAACAAACTACGGAAAAAATTAAGATGATTCAGGAGAAGATGAGGATTGCTCAGAGTCGTCAGAAGAGTTATCACGACAAGAGGAGGAAGTCACTTGAGTTTCAAGAGGGAGATCATGTGTTTCTTCGTGTTACTCCGATAACTGGGGTTGGTCGAGCTTTGAAGTCGAAGAAGTTGACACCTCCATTTATTGGTCCTTATCAGATTTTGGAGAGGATAGGGGAGGTAGCCTATCATATCGCTTTACCGCCGTCACTTGCGAATTTGCATGAGGTTTTTCATGTGTCTCAGTTGAGGAGGTACATTCCTGATCCGTCGCATGTAGTCCAAGTAGATGATGTACAGGTGAGAGATAACCTGACTGTTGAAACATCACCTATGAGGATCGAGGATCGAGAGTTGAAGCAGTTGCGGGGTAAAGAGATTGTTTTGGTAAAGGTAGCTTGGGGAGGACCAGCAGGTGGCAATGTGACTTGGGAACTTGAGAGTCAGATGAAGGAGTCTTATCCAGAGTTATTCGCTTGAGGTATGTTTTCGAGGACGAAAACTCTTTTAGTGGGGGAGAGTTGTAACACCCCGATAAAAATAAGATAATTATTTAAATTAAGTTAATAATATATTTATTAATTTAATTAAATAATTGGATTATTATTGGAATATTATTGGGATTATTATTGGATTATTATTATTATTATTATTGGAATAAAAGTTGGAATTAGAAAAGGTCCCATTTGGTAAAAAGAGGTTTTCACGTGAAAACAGAGAAACGACTCAAAAAGTGGAAAAGGAAAAAGGGCAAAGAGCCAGAGAACAAGGGTGGAAGAGAGGAAGAGCTCGAAGCTAAAGGATTGCCGGATTAACTCGGGTAAGGGGGGTTTATCGTCGTTTAATGGGTATTATGGGATAACATGTAATGGGTAGTGATAAACCATTGATTTGACTCTGATTAGAATGATGCATGACGAAATTGGGAAATATTAGATGAACGAAATTTGGAATTATAATTGAAGGAAATTCGTGGGAATTAGAGGTAATAATGTTAGAATTTGTGAAATTGAATAGGGTGTGAATTGTGTTAGATGATATGAACGAATACTGTGTAAAATTGGACTGTGGAAGGTGGAATTGGAGAGATCTCGTAGCAGAGAAAACCATAGCAGATCTGGAAATCTGGTTTCTGGTCATACGCGTATGGCACTAGGCAATACGCGTATGAGATGGTCTGGTACGCGTATGGCACTAGGCAATACGCGTATGGATGAAGAAGATGATGATTTTAACGTAGTTTTGTCTCTGTTGGTACGCGTATGGGAGAGGTGTTACGCGTAGCATACGCGTATGAGATGGTGTTACGCGTATGGGATTTGGTCAGGAGATGGGCCATACGCGTATGGGACTAGGCAATACGCGTATGGGCAGATTTGTGATTTTTTCCTGGGCTGTTGTTATGCAGTTTTTGGTTGTTCAGCTGAGTAATGTAATTTAGCTGATGTATGATATAGTAGGGATCATTTCCCGTTGTTTTGAGCAGTGTAGGTATTAGTAGAGTGTGCTAATACTGTGGTTATTAATTGGCATGACATGATATGATTTTGTGATAATATGCTGATGATGTATGATTGTATGCATAATGCTGTGAATGTATGTATTATGTGGAATGGACTGTTTTATGGATTAGAGTGTGAGCATATGTCCATTATGGATTGTTGTTGATGTTGTATGCTAGGTGATTTAGCGTGCATATTATGGCCTTTATGGTGGTAGCTAATTCCCATGGTGAGGAATTAGTGAGTGAGTTATTGTGGATTGTTGTTGATGTTTGCATGCTAGGTAGTTAGCGTGCATATCATAGCCCTTGGGGTGGTAGCTAATTCCCATGGTGAGGAATTAGTGAGTGAGTCACTAGGTCTCAAATGAGTGGGACTAGTGAGCTTGGTAGCCGTATCTGGATTTGATCGGTGAGGTTGAACTATATGTTCACGAATAGTCGGTACCGCATGCATGGAGTCTCATTGCATAATGTATGTATGTATGGCGTATAATATGAATGGATGTATTCCAATATTATACGTGTTGTTTTGGTGATTGTGTTGAGTATGATTTTGGAGTTGATATTGCCGTCACTGATTGTGTGATCTGATTAGGGTGATTGAATGTGTTAACTTACTTAACATTACATGATAATTTATAATGCTTATTATATCGATTGAGGAACTCACCCTTACAACTATGTTTCAGGTAACGAGCAGTGATTGAGTAGAAGCTAGTCCTTGGAGTCTAGTGTAGTTCCTTAGTGGGTCATGCTCTGGTAGATGTAACATCGGGACGGGATGTTTTACTTGTTTTTCATTGATGATTGTTGAACAAATTTACATGTAATGTGTTACATGTTTAGCATTGTTGTTAGACTTTATCCGCTGCGAATTATGCAAATGTTTTATTTTGATTAAATAAATGAGCATGACAGGATATTTTGGAAAACGGTGTGAAGTGTCAAGTGTGACACCCTTTAATTGCATATCTACTCTGATTCATGTTTTGACGTTTTAATTTAAATTTGGGGTATTTTAGAAGGGTGTTACACTTGATGATTCCATGGGTTGTGTATTGGATCAGCAAGATGAATCAGGGAAGAAAGAGTATGCAATATACTACTTGAGTAAGAAGTTCATTGATTGTGAGTCTCGGTACTCAATGCTTGAGAAAACATGTTGTGTTTTGGCTTGGGCTGCTAAGCGCTTACGCCAGTATATGTTGAATCATACGACTTGGTTGATATCCAAAATGGATCCAATCAAGTATATCTTTGAGAAGCCTACCTTAACTGGGAGAATTGCCCGTTGGCAGATGTTGTTATCTGAGTATGATATTAAGTATCGAGCTCAAAAAGCTATTAAAGGTAGTATCTTGGCTGACCACTTGGCACATCAACCAATTGAAGATTATCAGTCTATTCAGTAGGACTTCCCTGATGAGGAGATTTTGTATTTGAAGATGAAAGATTGTGATGAGCCTACGCTCGATGAAGGGCCAGAGCCTGGTTCTCGATGGGGTATGGTGTTTGATGACGCTGTTAATCAGTATGGAAATGGTATTGGGGCAGTGATTATTACTCCTCAAGGCACACATTTTCCTTTTACAGCAAGGCTAACTTTCAAATGCACGAATAATATGGCGGAATATGAGGCATGTATTCTGGGTTTGGAAGAGTGTATTGATCTTAGGATCAAACATCTTGATGTTTATGGTGATTCGCCCTTGTTGTTAATCAGATTAAGGGTGAATGGGAGACGAATCAGCCTGGCCTCATCCCACATAGAGATTATGCGATGAGGATTTCAACTTTCTTTACTAAGGTTGACTTCCATCATATTCCTCGAGATGAGAATCGGATGGCGGATGCTCTTGCTACGCTTGCTTCAATGATTGTCGTCAAGTATTAGAATGAAGTTCCCAATATTACCGTGATGCGCTTGGATAGACCAACTCATGTATTTGCAGTTGAAGAAGTAAAATATGATAAGCCATGGTATTATGATATCAAGTGCTTCCTCCAAAGTCAGACTTACCCGTCTGGGGCATCTGTTAAAGATAAGAAGACTTTGAGGAGATTATCTGGAAGTTTGTACCTTAATGGTGATGTGCTTTATAAGAGGAATTTTGACATGGTTTTGCTCAGATGCGAGGATAGACACGAAGCAGACTTGTTAATGACTGAAGTCCATGAGGGTTCATTTGGTACTCATTCCAATGGACATGCTATGGCAAAGAAGATGTTGATAGCAGGCTACTATTGGCTGACAATGGAGTCTGACTGCTGCAAATATGTGAAGAAATGCCACAAGTTTCAGATTTATGCGGATAAGATTCATATTCCCCCGACACTTATGAATGTTATTTCCTCACCATGGCCTTTCTCCATGTGGGGAATTGACATGATTGGCATGATTGAACCAAAGGCGTCAAACGGTCACCGTTTTATTCTCGTAGCCATTAATTACTTCACCAAGTGGGTTGAAGCGGCATCGTATGCGAATGTGACCAGACAGGTGGTTGTGAAGTTTATCAAGAATCAACTCATATGCCGATAAGATGTGCCAGACAAGATCATTACTGATAATTGATCTAACTTGAACAAGAAGATGATGAAAGAGCTGTGTAGCGAGTTCAAGATTGTGCACCATAATTCTTCTCCCTACAGACCCAAGATGAATGGGGTTATTGAAGCTGCTAACAAGAATATCAAGAAGATTATCCAGAAGATGGTTGTTACATACAAAGATTGACATGAGATGCTGCCATTTGCTTTGCATGGCTATCGTACATTTGTTCGCACTTCAACAAGGGCAACCCCTTTCTCTCTTGTATATGGCATGGAGGTTGTGCTCCCCATGGAGGTTGAGATCCCATCAATGAGAGTCTTGATGGAAGCCAAGTTAACTGAGGCTGAATGGATTCAGAGTCATTATGACCAACTGAATTTGATTGAAGAGAAGAGATTAACTGCCATGTGCCATGGTCAATTATATCAGCAAAGGATGAAGAAAGCCTTTGATAAGAAGGTCAAGCCTCGTGTGTTCCGAGAAGGTGACCTCATGCTCAATAAAGTCTTGTCTTTCGCGCCCGATTCCAAGGGCAAGTGGAATCCAAACTATGAAAGTTCATATGTTGTTAAGAGAGCCTTTTCAGGTGGTGCTTTGTTGCTTACAACTATGGGTGGGGAGGATTTCACTCGTCCTGTGAATTCAGATGCAGTCAAGAAATACTTTGCCTAAAATAAAAACAGAATAGCTCGCTAAGTTGAAAACCCGAAAGGGCGACTTAGGCAAAAATGAGCGTCTCGGTGGATTGAAAACCCGAAAGGGCGATCCAGGAAAAAATTAGAGACATAAAAAAAATGAATATATATATCCCACTAGATTGAGTACCTCACCCTGGGGCAATCTAGGCAAAATTAGGGATTTGGCAAGTAACTGCATCCTGACAAGACTTTGTTCTACATCTGTCTTCTGTCAAAGATTCTCGCTCAATCATCGTCAACTGAAGCTTCAAATACATTGGATTCAGAGTTGGTGGAGAAACGGTCATTATGTTCAATGTAGTCCTTTTTCCAATATATATCACCAATTTCAAATTTGTAAAGATCCATGGAGTCTCACCATTTGCGGACTACCATTCTATCAAATAAATTTGAGCCTTTATCTAATTCTTGGCACTCTTACTTGTTTCTGTTTAACAAATGTTTGCATGTTTTAATTGTTGAATATCATTGTTTTAAACAAATAAAGTTTTTATAAACTGTTTTTAAACAAAGTGAACATTCACAATGACTGAAAGGATAATTGGAATGTCTTCAGTGCTATCCCAAGGATAGTACGATTTCCAAGGTAAGACATTTGTTCATATTCTGGCATGTTGATATTCTCTTCATCAGTTTTCATTTGCCTCCTCAGCGAGCGCAGAAAGAATAACACCTCATCAGCTTCCCAGAGGGTCCGGCGTTAGAATTTGTGTTTTATCAATCATATGGTTGTCATCTCTTGTGTGGGCTGACTTAAAATCCCTTATAGATTAATAAAAGTTGATATTCTATCTACTCACGAGGAAGTTTGTCTTTCCCCGGCATGAGTAGAAGTCCCCAGCGGAGTAAGCATGTGTTCCCTGCAGAGCTATCTTTCCAGATATTTGTCTCCTCAGCAAGAAGTTGTTTAAAGCAGTTGGTGAAGGGCTTGAGTCCCTTTTCGTCCCCAGCATGGCACGTGATTAACGAAGGATTCATTTTTGATTTCCCTCAGCCGAGGTATCTCCTTTGAGAATGTTCGCAGTTTATCCCCAGTTTGGTCGCCTACAGTTCATCCCCTGCAGGTTTGCCTGACCCAAGTTTAACAATTTGCATCCCCTCCGTGCTTGAAGTTTTCTTCTAAGTTTTGCGGTGATGAGGAAGATGTGTTATGGCCTTCCCCAGTGGAGCAAATTGTTCTCTCTCCCCTTAGCAGAGATGTCTCTCTAGCGGTTAGAAAAGGAGTGTTTTGATTGATGGGTGTCTGTTTGGCGGTTGTTTCCCACAGAGTTTCACCTCATCCCTCGATAAGTCCTCTAGTAGAGTTTCTTCTATGATGGATCTTATCGATACCCCGTCACCTGTTCCCGAGAATTGTTGGAAGATCCCCGACAGTCGTAAGCTGTGACTTTGACTATCCCCAGCGGTGGTCTATGTATCCTGGTATTAGATCATCCCCACCAGAAGCTAAGTTCACCTGTGGGCCTGGCCTTTCTCTTCTGAGGTTTTATACCAGATGTCCGTTCGCGACTCTTGAGCCTGTTGGTGTTAGATATGTCTGTCTGTCAGCATTAATCATACATAAATCACGCATATACATGCATAATCATAGCATTCAGATATTCATGATGCATTCTTTGCCATATATCTTTGCTTGTTATCTCTTGCTATTGGTGAAATGTTCTTCCCCAAGCAAATGTTTGTGTCTGATCTCTCCATATAGAGTCAGCCCCGTAGGCAGAAAGTGTCTATCTTTCCTTCCTTATTCCCCACTGAGTTATGTCCTCGTGGATGATTATTTTTTCAGTTTCCTCCCTAGGTGTGTGTTGGGATGGAATTACTCCCCTGAGTTATATCCTCATCGGGTTGAGTCTTGTTTGATTGTGTCTTTCTAGTTTGTTCCTAGATTGACTCCTTTCTTGTTATCCCCTTCAGTTCCCTGTGGTTTAGTTGTTCAATTGCTCAGTAACCAGTAATTGTTCATCTTTTCCCCAGCGGATTTTTATGGCCTTCTACCCAATAACTGGTAGTTGTAAGTCCTATTTCTGTTGCCTTCTACCCAGTAACCGGTAGTTGTAAGTCCTATTTCTTTGGTTTTCTACCCAGTAACCGGTAGATGTAATCCCCTCTTTGTTGGTTATCTTTACCTAGTAGCCGGTATCGATATTCCTTCGTTTGAGTATATCACCCAGTAACCGGTGATATATCTCTTGGATAATTGCTCTTATCAAGCAATTCATCCCCCGCTTAGTCATCTTTCATTTACCCTTGTTTAGGTAATGTCTGTTTCTCCTTTTGATTGGTCATCATTTTATACCCGGTATCCCGATGTCCTTTCTTTTCGGTCGATTTATCCTTTATTAACCCAGTAACTGGTTGTGGATAATCTTCCATGCGAGTATGTTATCTACGTTATGACGGTAATAGATAATATGTCTCATGCGCTCTTCAGTCGAAGTCTTTTTCTTCCACAATTGAGTAAGATTCGTATTCCCTTGTGGCGTCGAATGTCCATCCTGTAAGACGAGTGTGCTTTTTCATCCCTCCTTTCGGATGATGAGTGTCTTGGATATTGCTCCCAATTCACACCTGGTTTGTCACCTATTATATGCCCAGTAACCGGTATCCCTGGTGTTCCTTCCTTATGCTCCCTATTATGACTTTTTGTCCCCTGTGGAGTCAGATTCTCCTTAGTTGAGATATGCCTTTTAGGTCCTCCTCGGATGTTTCAGATGATTGATATCTCTCACCCTTATACCGGTCTTAGATATTCTATCTCCCTGAGCATGTTTTGTTTTTGCCCAGTAACCAGTGTTTTTGATAAAATGTCTCCTTTTTGAGTTTATTACCCAGTAATCGGTAATATCTCGTTTTTTCTTTCTCAGCTGAGTCCTTTGTGGACATCCCCGTCTGAGTCCGGATTTTTTACCCGAGGTATCCTTTGCGGATAGTTTTGTTGTATTGGCATATTCCCTAATACATGCATCTTTGCGTCATCCTAAGTCTTTCCATTGATTTATTTTCATGGAATCCCCTCGTGTCTCCCAGCAAATTTTCAAGACGTGACCTGCTCACGCATTTTAACACTATTTTCCCCAGAGTCTCTGTCTCCCTAGGGAGTGTGTTACTCCTACGAATTCTTTAGTTTCTCTTGATTTCTTTTCCTCGTGGCAGCTACTCACCATGAAGATTTTATTTTGCATGCATACATTTGCATCATGAGGTCTCTTAGGGACCAAAATTCGTCTCTTTGTTATTATTTAAGCCCATTCTACCTCGTCGAGATGAAGATTTTAACCTTCATATCTCCGGCTAGAATTACCTTAAATAGGGGCATCTGTAAGACCCTAATTTTGACCCTAAGATCCCTCATGGCATCATATCATTTGCTCAATGCATTGCCTCAAGGATCATAGCATGTGTGGCTCCTTAACCCTAGGGTTGGGACTTGTGTTAGTGGTTTGAGACCACCAAGCATGCTTGTATTGTATGTTATTGCTTTTTTTATTTATTTTTACTAACCAAAAGCACAAAAATATGTCACTAACTCTTTTTGTTTTGAAGCTCAAGTGATCATGTGCTCTAATGCTCCTAGGAGGCTCCTAAGCTCAAAGAAGTGGCTAGATGAAGATGAAAACAAGCATGACAATGGTCCATAAAGCTTATAATAATCATATATGTCTCCCAATTATCTCAATTTTCCAATTTGATCAAGATAACCCAAGGGGCTTGAGGATTGTTTCCCAAGGAAACCCTAATTCAACTTTGCATTGATTGTGCCTTGCTCATGAAGCAACCTCAACCTATGATCAAATTTAATCAAGGGAAATTGTTTAATTCATTATTTTATGCATATATGAGCCTATTTGAGTATCCTCAATCATTCATTCATCAATATTTGAGGTTTGGCCTTTAGAAGTTGACCAGTCAAGTCATTTGACTAAACTGAGGATCACTGAGACATAACTTTTTATGTGTTTGTCAAATGTGAAGGAGAATTGCCATCCAAGGCGCAGCGGAATTTAAAAATTTCTCCATTTAGTGATCCTTACGAATGGGCATGATCAGTGATAGAATCGTTACCTCTTGTGGCGATTCAAACCTTTGGTGCAGATCTCTGATAATGATCAAAACCTTTGATACAAATCCACGGGGCGATCACGAACGTTGAACGATGACAACGTCTCTACTCAGTCCACACGAACGGATTCCTTCAATTGCAGTGCTAGCTGTTTGTGAATGAAGGCTTTGAGTGAGGGAAAGAGAGATACGAAATTCCAACTCTTCAGTTGTGTTGTATTCCCTTACAAAGCTTCTGCACAAGAGCTCTATTTATAGAACCACTTGTGTGGGCTTCAAGCCAAAAAGCCCACTTAAGTGCATTTTGGCCTATATCTCATAATATGCCAAAATCACTTAAGTATTTGGTACCTTACCATATTTCGTATTCAGCTTAAGTACATCGTACCTTACGATGTTCCTTAATTATTCTATCTCTCATCAATCCGTCCTTTGTGTGTGACCCTATAGGTTTTCGCGGCGCTGGCAATTATATTAAATCACGCATTTAACATAATAAACAGTGAGCGGTATCTAGCAACACATCACTACTACCCAAGTCACGAAAATGTCATGTGATCTGACAAAACCTCCTGTGATAATAATTGTGTGTATAATTACCCTTTTGCCCTTATGTCTATATTGAACACAAGGTATAGACCATGTCACCCTTGTCCAGTTCAATATTGGGCCCATAGACATTTATCCTGTTACGCAGGATTGGCAAATTCCATCTAGGACACTCATGTCCCTCAGCATGCTTTGTGGAGTACCCATCAACTGTCTTTATGGTCATCCAGTTACGGACAACGTTGGATCAGCAATAAAGCACTCGACTCTACATCTAGGATCCATAGTGGTTTCAGGTCGAAGAGTGGTATACACTATTATCACCATGAGAATAACTTATGACACTTTGCATAACTTTCTATATAGTATTCTCATAGCGGGTCAATCCGGTATAAATATTACTCCTAATATTCATACCTATGTTTAAGACTTGATAACTCTTTATCCATGATCCATGAGATGTGATCATCAGTCTACAAACATAATAGTCTTAATGCTTTAATGTTATCCCACTTCACATTAAAGCTCAACTACGGATACTTTAAGAATAGTGCCCTTATGTTTAATGTGTTCTCATGATTAAGTCATACTTAATACATTAAACGGATTATCTATTCTAGGGACTTTATTAATCAACCATAATAAAGAAAATGCCTTTAAATAATTCGATACAAGTACCAAAAGTATTGGCCTCTAGGGCTTACACCAACAATCTCCCACTAGCACTAGAGCCAATCAGGCATACCCCGTATGCCCATTGATCTAGTATGGCCATCATGCTTCTGCTGCGCAAGAGGCTTTGTCAGTGGGTCAGCTGTATTGTCTAGTGTAGGTACTTTACATATTTTCGCACAACGCCTAAGTATGTGTTTGGATCGTTGGTGAGATCTAGGCTCCTTAGCTTGTGCGATAACACCATTGTTATCATAATAGAGACCAATGGGATCCACAATGCTAGGGACTATGCCAAGTTTATTGATCCAAACAGCTTCCTTTGCTGCACTTAAGGCAGCAACATACTCGGCCTCAGTTGTAGAATCAGCAACTGCATCTTGCGTTGAACTTTTCAAGCTCACAGTGCCACCATTTAAGCAAAACACATAACCAGATTGCGATCTAAAGTCATCCTTGTCTGTCTGGAAGCTAGCATCGGTGTAACCAATTACAGCCAATTCTTCCTGACCTCCATATATCAAGAATGAGTCCTTAGTCCTTCTCAAGTACTTAAGGATATTCTTAACAGCTACCCAATGGGCATCACCAGGATCAGATTGGTATTTACTCGTTGCACTTAAAGCATACGAGACATCTGGTCGAGTACATAACATGGCATACATGATAGATCCTATTGCAGATGCATATGGAATCTTATTCATGCGTTCCCTTTCTTCCTTAGTTGAAGGGGATTGTGTTTTTGATAGACACATTCCATGTTGCATAGGTATGAATCCTTTCTTGGAATCATGCATATTAAAGCGTCTCAGCACTTTGTCTATGTATGTACTCTGACTTAGGCCAAGCAGTTTTTGTGATCTATCTCTATAGATTCTGATTCCTAATATATAGGCTGCTTCACCTAGGTCCTTCATAGAAAAGCATTTCCCCAACCAAGTCTTTACTTGTTGCAGGGTAGGGACATCGTTTCCAATGAGTAATATGTCATCTACATATAATACCAGGAACACGATCATGCTCCCACTAACCTTCTTGTAGACACAAGGCTCATCTTCGTTCTTAATGAATCCATATTGTTTTACCGTTTCATCAAAACGAAGATTCCAGCTTCTGGAAGCTTGCTTCAATCCATAGATTGATCTTTGTAGCTTACATATCTTATGGGCTTCTTCTTGTATGTCAAATCCTTCAGGCTGTGTCATGTACACATCCTCAAGAAGATTCCCATTAAGGAAAGCAGTTTTGACATCTATTTGCCATATTTCATAATCATGATATGCAGCGATAGCAAGTAAAATTCGAATAGATTTAAGCATTGCAACTGGTGAAAAGGTTTCATCATAGTCAACACCATGAATTTGTTTATATCCTTTTGCAACCAGTCTTGCCTTATAGGTATGTACCTTACCATCCATGTCAGTCTTCTTTTTGAAGACCCACTTGCATCCTATAGGATTAACTCCTACAGGAGGCTCTACCAAGTTCCAAACTTGGTTCGTGTACATGGAATCTATTTCGGATTTCATGGCCTCTAGCCACTTCTCAGACTCGGGACCAGTTATGGCCTCTTGTAGGTCACAGGCTCATCTTGATCCATGAGTAATACATCACCTTGATCTGTTATGAGATATCCATATCTTTCAGGTAGGTGACGTATCCTGCTTGACCTACGCTGGTCTTGTTCTACTTGAGCAGGTTGTTCTTCCACAACTACTTGTGTTTCCTGCTCTAATTCCTCCATAGGTGTATCAATGCTTTGCGATTCTTGAATTTCTTCAAGCTCTACTTTCCTCCCACTGGTTCCTTTGGAAATAAAATCCTTTTCTAGGAAAACTCTAGTTCGAGCGACAAACACTTTGCCCTCAGAAGGATTGTAGAAGTAATATCCTCTTGTTTCTTTAGGATACCCCACAAATAAGCATTGGTCAGATTTGGGCTCAAGCTTAGTTGAAATTTGTCGTTTCACATAAACTTCGCAACCCCAAATCTTCATGTAAGACATATGTGGTCTCTTACCACTCCATATCTCATATGGTGTCTTTTCAACCTTTTGGATGGAACACGGTTAAGTGTGTAAGCTAATGTCAATGGTGTATGTCCTCAAAAGGAGTTTGGAAGATTGGTGTGACTCATCATGGATCGGACCATGTCCAACAGGGTTCGATTTCTTCTCTCAGATACACCCTTCCATTGGGATGTGCCAGGAGGAGTAAGTTGGGATAGGATCCCACACTCTTTCAGATGGTCATCAACCTCTAGGATTAATTACTCACCACTTCGATCTGATCGAAGAGTTTTAATATTCTTACCTAGTTGGTTTTAACTCGTTAGGTTTCACCCTTTTGTATTAATGTTATTAATAGGCATTTCAAGATCAAGGACATATAGTCCATTGTTCATTTGTGCAGTAGCATAGAATATATCATTCAAATAAATTGAGCAACAATTGTCCTTTATTATAAATGAAAAACCAAACTTGTCCAAACAAGCAATGGAAATGATATTCCTGCTAATTGCAGGTACATAATAACAGTTCTTTAACTGAATTATTAAACCACTAGGTAAAGTCAATACAAAAGTTCCTACGGCTAAAGCAGCAACCTTTGCTCCATAGCCAACTCGTAGGTCAACTTCACCTTTTGCCAAATCTCTACTCCTTTTTAGTTCCTGCACATTTGTACAAATGTGAGAAATGCATCCAGTATTTAATACCCATGATGCAGAAGTAGATAAATTAATAACAAAAATACCTGAATTTGAAGTCTCTACTCCATTCTTCTTATCTTCCAGGTACTTTGGGCAGTTCCTCTTCCAGTGTCCGGTCTTACCGCAATGGAAGCAGGTGCCTTCTTTTGCTATGCCTCCACTAGGCTTCAAAGCAGCAGTGGGTCTGGGATTGGTAACTTCCTTGCCCTTCCCCTTATCACTCTGCTTAGTGGGCCTTTTGTTCTGTCTCTTTCCATTTCCGATCATCAGAATGGACTTCCCTTTTGACTTCAGATTCTGCTCGGCAGTTCTTAACATGGCGAGCAGTTCAGGAAGAGATTTGTCCATATCAATCATATTGAAATTTAGGACAAATTGACTGAAACTATCTGGCAACGATTGCAAGATCAAATCAGTTGCAAGTTCCTTTTCGAGGGTAAAACCCAATCTCTCAAGGTTTTCCACATACCCAATCATCTTGAGTACATGGGGACCTATAGGGGCTCCCTCAGCTAACTTGCTTTGAAAAAGGGCTTTTGAAATTTCAAACCTCTCATGCCTTGCTTGCTCTTGATAGAGCAACTTCAGGTGTTCGATCATATCGAACGCTGACATGTTCTCATGTTGCTTTTGCAATTCTGAGTTCATGGTAGGCAGCATGAGACAAGCAGTTTCATTGGCATCATCGACATGCTTCTTATAAGCATCTCTTTCTGCCTTAGGTGCAGAACTAGGAGGTTCCTCTTCAGGAACAGGTGTCTCCAAGACATACAGCTTTTTATCATGTTTGAGGACAATCCTCAGGTTTCGGTGCCAATCCAGAAAATTTGTCCCAGACAATTTTTCCTTATCAAGGATTGATCGCAGGATGTTGTTAGAGGTGTTTGCTGTCATGGTAATCTACATAAGGATTAATGAAAATATAAGTATCATTGACATATTCAATTAGGCCTTTAATTAAATATGCTCCCACTATTTTATTCAAAACAAATGACCCTCATCATCTGATTCGGAAAATCCCGTTGGAAGATTTTCTAGTGGGTCGAGATCCATATTTCACTTCGTTCTAAGTCCGCATAGGCGGATTACACAAAACTAGGTTATTTAGGTAGGAACTCCTTCCAATTGTATCTCATACAACTCTCGAAAATTTCAGTTGGGTGAATAACTCCTTATTCCAATCCATCATATGGATTATTCCCAACTCTTGCTTCTAAACATATATAATCTTATTATAATTTGTTTAGTTAAGTTTGACCCATTGTTTTAACAGTTGGATATTACAATTATCCCATCGCACCTTACTAATATATAGATCATGCACCTCGCGTAGGCGAAACCTACATTATCCATTACTAGTCTTGATGAGTGTTAAAACTTGGAAAGCATAAACTTAATATTTAATTTTGAGGGAATTGCAATTATACTGATCTCACCGGCTTGTTTATCATATAAACCGTCTCTCACATGCATCAACATACATACACATGCATCAACATACATATAAACAAAATGAAACAGTTATGGCCCCTAGCGCAATTGTTCTCCCAAGCCAATGAGAGAACCTAAGCTAACCTACAACGATCTAAGCTTCTCCAAGCAAGATCTTCAAGGTTGTCCTCCTTTGGCACTGACTTCTTTGCTTTCTTCATATCATTACATTACATGAAAGAAACTCGTTTGACATACGAGGGAGTGAGATGAGAAAAGAAGTTACATTTGGGAGATTAAGAGAGAGGCACGACACGCAGGTCGTATTTTAAAAACCCAAAACAAAACAAAAGAAAACTAAGGCTATAACCGATCACCACAAGACAATAATAAACACTTTATTATTATTATTAATTCCTTTAATTAATTAAAATCAAAATAAATTTCGATGACCGATCACACTACGCAGAGTTAGCCGGGGTCCGCTGCCCGGACAGCGGGAACGGATGTTCCGCTGCCCGGTCAGCGGACAGGGGTCAAGGGGGCAGCGCCCCTTGCGGGGTCTAAGGGGCAGCGCCCCTGCTCGAAAATTTTAATGAACAATTCATTTAAAATTGACGTGTTTTTCGTATCAACACTTGATACTTCAAAGCACTTTTTCTAGCCGAACCGGTGAATTTTTCCTTGCGTTAACCGGTTAACCATATGCGTTAACCGGTTAACACTGTTTTGAAATCTGAAAAAAAATGTTTTCTGCCTTGCGTTAACCGGTTAACCATATGCGTTAACCGGTTAACACTGTTAAAAAAAAATCTCAAAATTTTATTTCGCATTCCGTTAACCGGTTAACCATATGCGTTAACCGGTTAACACTGTTCCAAAATTAAAAAAAATATTTCGTATTGCGTTAACCGGTTAACCATACGCGTTAACCGATTAACAATGTTCGGAAAAGTGTTTAGAACGCACAACTCTTGTGCAGTCAAGCCCCAATCGCATAACTCTCTGACAGCACAACCCTTGTGTCGTCACTAACCCTGATGCACCAATTTCAGACCGTCAAACACGTCTCGATTGTTAATTCAGTATGATTGATCAACACGTCATTGCTTCACCATACTAATGTCGGATCAAGAAGCAAATGACCATTGATCGCCAAAGGAAAACAATCATCGAGGTTTTGAATGAACGAAACAAGAACATTATATCATATATAATGTATTTTGCATCAGGGTTACATATATTACATATATGTAACTTGATCGATCTCAATTTAACCTTTGATTCATTCTGTTTTAATCATATTATTACAGAACAAAAACAAATATCAGATTCATGGTTTCGTAAGTGGCTCTGATACCACTGAAGGAGAATTGCCATCCAAGGCGCAGCGGAATTTAAAAATTTATCCATTTAGTGATCCTTACGAATGGGCATGATCAGTGATATAATCGTTACCTCTTGTGGCGATTCAAACCTTTGGTGCAGATCTCTGATAATGATCAAAACCTTTGATACAGATCCACGGGGCGATCACGAACGTTGAACGATGACAACGTCTCTACTCAGTCCACACGAACGGATTCCTTCAATCGCAGTGCTAGCTGTTTGTGAATGAAGGCTTTGAGTGAGGGAAAGAGAGATACGAAATTCCAACTCTTCAGTTGTGTTGTATTCCCTTACAAAGCTTCTGCACAAGAGCTCTATTTATAGAACCACTTGTGTGGGCTTCAAGCCAAAAAGCCCACTTAAGTGCATTTTGGCCTATATCTCATAATATGCCAAAATCACTTAAGTATTTGGTACCTTACCATATTTCGTATTCAGCTTAAGTACATCGTACCTTACGATGTTCCTTAATTATTCTATCTCTCATCAATCCATCCTTTGTGTGTGACCCTATAGGTTTTCGCGACGCTGGCAATTATGTTAAATCACGCATTTAACATAATAAACAGTGAGCGGTATCTAGCAACACATCACTACTACCCAAGTCACGAAAATGTCATGTGATCTGACAAAACCTCCTGTGATAATAATTGTGTGTATAATTACCCTTTTGCCCTTATGTCTATATTGAACACAAGGTATAGACCATGTCACCCTTGTCCAGTTCAATATTGGGCCCATAGACATTTATCCTGTTACGCAGGATTGGCAAATTCCATCTAGGACACTCATGTCCCTCAGCATGCTTTGTGGAGTACCCATCAACTGTCTTTATGGTCATCCAGTTACGGACAACGTTGGATCAGCAATAAAGCACTCGACTCTACATCTAGGATCCATAGTGGTTTCAGGTCGAAGAGTGGTATACACTATTATCACCATGAGAATAACTTATGACACTTTGCATAACTTTCTATATAGTATTCTCATAGCGGGTCAATCCGGTATAAATATTACTCCTAATATTCATACCTATGTTTAAGACTTGATAACTCTTTATCCATGATCCATGAGATGTGATCATCAGTCTACAAACATAATAGTCTTAATGCTTTAATGTTATCCCACTTCACATTAAAGCTCAACTACGGATACTTTAAGAATAGTGCCCTTATGTTTAATGTGTTCTCATGATTAAGTCATACTTAATACATTAAACGGACTATCTATTCTAGGGACTTTATTAATCAACCATAATAAAGAAAATGCCTTTAAATAATTTGATACAAGTACCAAAAGTATTGGCCTCTAAGGCTTACACCAACAAAATGAAGATAACCCCAAGAGTACACATGTTCTTCAGAACCATATGAACAACTTTCATGTTCATCAAAAATCCATTTGAAACTTGGAAGGTCATCATTCATTTCAAAACATTATAGGTCATTTTGACTGAAACCCTAATTTTGGGTGAACTTCCCAAGGACCTAACTTCCTTAAGTTTTATGATTTTGAGGTGAGACCAAATTAATTGGAAATCTTGATATGTCTACTTCAAATGTTATGTTGGACAAAATTTCATAATCCTAAAATAAACACATGTGATAATACAAAACATTATAGGTCACTTTGGACCTAAGTCATTGAATTTGAAAAATGTCCAACTTCAAGTACCCATACCTTTCTCATTAAAATTCCAAATGAGGCAAAATTTAAGTCTAAATTGATCATCTTGAAAATCTTTACAACTTTTAGGTTGGAGGTTTTTCCATTTTAGGCTTGCATCATTGAAACAGAAGGGCTTGAAAGTGGTTGCTTTTGTTGAAAATTTTCATCCCCTGCAGGTTTGCCTGACCCAAGTTTAACAATTTGCATCCCCTCCGTGCTTGAAGTTTTCTTCTAAGTTTTGCGGTGATGAGGAAGATGTGTTATGGCCTTCCCCAGTGGAGCAAATTGTTCTCTCTCCCCTTAGCAGAGATGTCTCTCTAGCGGTTAGAAAAGGAGTGTTTTGATTGATGGGTGTCTGTTTGGCGGTTGTTTCCCATAGAGTTTCACCTCATCCCTCGATAAGTCCTCTAGTAGAGTTTCTTCTACGATGGATCTTATCGATACCCCGTCACCTATTCCCGAGAATTGTTGGAAGATCCCCGACAGTCGTAAGCTGTGACTTTGACTATCCCCAGCGGTGGTCTATGTCTCCTGGTATTAGATCATCCCCACCAGAAGCTAAGTTCACCTGTGGGCCTGGCCTTTCTCTTCTGAGGTTTTATACCAGATGTCCGTTCGCGACTCTTGAGCCTGTTGGTGTTAGATATGTCTGTCTGTCAGCATTAATCATACATAAATCACGCATATACATGCATAATCATAGCATTCAGATATTCATGATGCATTCTCTGCCATATATCTTTGCTTGTTATCTCTTGCTATTGGTGAAATGTTCTTCCCCAAGCAAATGTTTGTGTCTGATCTCTCCATATAGAGTCAGCCCCGTAGGCAGAAAGTGTCTATCTTTCCTTCCTTATTCCCCATTGAGTTATCTCATCGTGGATGATTATTTTTTCAGTTTCCTCCCTAGGTGTGTGTTGGGATGGAATTACTCCCCTGAGTTATATCCTCATCGGGTTGAGTCTTGTTTGATTGTGTCTTTCTAGTTTGTTCCTAGATTGACTCCTTTCTTGTTATCCCCTGCAGTTCCCTGTGGTTTAGTTGTTCAATTGCTCAGTAACCAGTAATTGTTCATCTTTTCCCCAGCGGATTTTTATGGCCTTCTACCTAATAACTGGTAGTTGTAAGTCCTATTTCTGTTGCCTTCTACCCAGTAACCGGTAGTTGTAAGTCCTATTTCTTTGGTTTTCTACCCAGTAACCGGTAGATGTAATCCCCTCTTTGTTGGTTATCTTTACCCAGTAGCCGGTATCGATATTCCTTCGTTTGAGTATATCACCCAGTAACCGGTGATATATCTCTTGGATAATTGCTCTTATCAAGCAATTCATCCCCCGCTTAGTCATCTTTCATTTACCCTTATTTAGGTAATGTCTGTTTCTCCTTTTGATTGGTCATCATTTTATACCCGGTATCCCGATGTCCTTTCTTTTCGGTCGATTTATCCTTTATTAACCCAGTAACTGGTTGTGGATAATCTTCCATGCGAGTATGTTATCTACGTTATGACGGTAATAGATAATATGTCTCATGCGCTCTTCAGTCGAAGTCTTTTTCTTCCCCAATTGAGTAAGATTCGTATTCCCTTGTGGGGTCGAATGTCCATCCTGTAAGACGAGTGTGCTTTTTCATCCCTCCTTTCGGATGATGAGTGTCTTGGATATTGCTCCCAATTCACACCTGGTTGGTCACCTATTATATGCCCAGTAACCGGTATCCCTGGTGTTCCTTCCTTATGCTCCCTATTATGACTTTTTGTCCCCTGTGGAGTCAGATTCTCCTTAGTTGAGATATGCCTTTTAGGTCCTCCTCGGATGTTTCAGATGATTGATATCTCTCACCCTTATACCGGTCTTAGATATTCTATCTCCCTGAGCATGTTTTGTTTTTGCCCAGTAACCAGTGTTTTTGATAAAATGTCTCCCTTTTGAGTTTATTACCCAGTAATCGGTAATATCTCGTTTTTTCTTTCTCAGCTGAGTCCTTTATGGACATCCCCGTCTGAGTCCGGATTTTTTACCCGAGGTATCCTTTGCGGATAGTTTTGTTGTATTGGCATATTCCCTAATACATGCATCTTTGCGTCATCCTAAGTCTTTCCATTGATTTATTTTCATGGAATCCCCTCGTGTCTCCCAGCAAGTTTTCAAGACGTGACCTGCTCACGCATTTTAACACTATTTTCCCCAGAGTCTCTGTCTCCCTAGGGAGTGTGTTACTCCTACGAATTCTTTAGTTTCTCTTGATTTCTTTTCCTCGTGGCAGCTACTCACCATGAAGATTTTATTTTGCATGCATACATTTGCATCATGAGGTCTCTTAGGGACCAAAATTCGTCTCTTTGTTATTATTTAAGCCCATTCTACCTCGTCGAGATGAAGATTTTAACCTTCATATCTCCGGCTAGAATTACCTTAAATAGGGGCATCTGTAAGACCCTAATTTTGACCCTAAGATCCCTCATGGCATCATATCATTTGCTCAATGCATTGCCTCAAGGATCATAGCATGTGTGGCTCCTTAACCCTAGGGTTGGGACTTGTGTTAGTGGTTTGAGACCACCAAGCATGCTTGTATTGTATGTTATTGCTTTTTTTATTTTATTTTTACTAACCAAAAGCACAAAAATATGTCACTAACTCTTTTTGTTTTGAAGCTCAAGTGATCATGTGCTCTAATGCTCCTAGGAGGCTCCTAAGCTCAAAGAAGTGGCTAGATGAAGATGAAAACAAGCATGACAATGGTCCATAAAGCTTATAATAATCATATATGTCTCCCAATTATCTCAATTTTCCAATTTGATCAAGATAACCCAAGGGGCTTGAGGATTGTTTCCCAAGGAAACCCTAATTCAACTTTGCATTGATTGTGCCTTGCTCATGAAGCAACCTCAACCTATGATCAAATTTAATCAAGGGAAATTGTTTAATTCATTATTTTATGCATATATGAGCCTATTTGAGTATCCTCAATCATTCATTCATCAATATTTGAGGTTTGGCCTTTAGAAGTTGACCAGTCAAGTCATTTGACTAAACTGAGGATCACTGAGACATAACTTTTTATGTGTTTGTCAAATGTGAAGGAGAATTGCCATCCAAGGCGCAGCGGAATTTAAAAATTTCTCCATTTAGTGATCCTTACGAATGGGCATGATCAGTGATAGAATCGTTACCTCTTGTGGCGATTCAAACCTTTGGTGCAGATCTCTGATAATGATCAAAACCTTTGATACAAATCCACGGGGCGATCACGAACGTTGAACGATGACAACGTCTCTACTCAGTCCACACGAACGGATTCCTTCAATCGCAGTGCTAGCTGTTTGTGAATGAAGGCTTTGAGTGAGGGAAAGAGAGATACGAAATTCCAACTCTTCAGTTGTGTTGTATTCCCTTACAAAGCTTCTGCACAAGAGCTCTATTTATAGAACCACTTGTGTGGGCTTCAAGCCAAAAAGCCCACTTAAGTGCATTTTGGCCTATATCTCATAATATGCCAAAATCACTTAAGTATTTGGTACCTTACCATATTTCGTATTCAGCTTAAGTACATCGTACCTTACGATGTTCCTTACTTATTCTATCTCTCATCAATCCGTCCTTTGTGTGTGACCCTATAGGTTTTCGCGGCGCTGGCAATTACATTAAATCACGCATTTAACATAATAAACAGTGAGCGGTATCTAGCAACACATCACTACTACCCAAGTCACGAAAATGTCATGTGATCTGACAAAACCTCCTGTGATAATAATTGTGTGTATAATTACCCTTTTGCCCTTATGTCTATATTGAACACAAGGTATAGACCATGTCACCCTTGTCCAGTTCAATATTGGGCCCATAGACATTTATCCTGTTACGCAGGATTGGCAAATTCCATCTAGGACACTCATGTCCCTCAGCATGCTTTGTGGAGTACCCATCAACTGTCTTTATGGTCATCCAGTTACGGACAACGTTGGATCAGCAATAAAGCACTCGACTCTACATCTAGGATCCATAGTGGTTTCAGGTCGAAGAGTGGTATACACTATTATCACCATGAGAATAACTTATGACACTTTGCATAACTTTCTATATAGTATTCTCATAGCGGGTCAATCCGGTATAAATATTACTCCTAATATTCATACCTATGTTTAAGACTTGATAACTCTTTATCCATGATCCATGAGATGTGATCATCAGTCTACAAACATAATAGTCTTAATGCTTTAATGTTATCCCACTTCACATTAAAGCTCAACTACGGATACTTTAAGAATAGTGCCCTTATGTTTAATGTGTTCTCATGATTAAGTCATACTTAATACATTAAACGGACTATCTATTCTAGGGACTTTATTAATCAACCATAATAAAGAAAATGCCTTTAAATAATTTGATACAAGTACCAAAAGTATTGGCCTCTAGGGCTTACACCAACAAAATGAAGATAACCCCAAGAGTACACATGTTCTTCAGAACCATATGAACAACTTTCATGTTCATCAAAAATCCATTTGAAACTTGGAAGGTCATCATTCATTTCAAAACATTATAGGTCATTTTGACTGAAACCCTAATTTTGGGTCAACTTCCCAAGGACCTAACTTCCTTAAGTTTTATGATTTTGAGGTGAGACCAAATTAATTGGAAATCTCGATATGTCTACTTCAAATGTTATGTTGGACAAAATTTCATAATCCTAAAATAAACACATGTGATAATACAAAACATTATAGGTCACTTTGGACCTAAGTCATTGAATTTGAAAAATGTCCAACTTCAAGTACCCATACCTTTCTCATTAAAATTCCAAATGAGGCAAAATTTAAGTCTAAATTGATCATCTTGAAAATCTTTACAACTTTTAGGTTGGAGGTTTTTCCATTTTAGGCTTGCATCATTGAAACAGAAGGGCTTGAAAGTGGTTGCTTTTGTTGAAAATTTTCAAAGGGAACCTAGACATGTTTTGTACCCAAAACTTCACAGCCAGTTTTCATAAATTTCCAAACTCCAAATGAATTTTTTCCCATCATGACTTTTGTACCTAATTCCAAGAGCTTTCCAACCATTACTCACATGACCATTTTTGGATTTTCCATGTGGGAGTTTCGAAGAGCTTTATGTTTATGCTCATTTTTGCAATTCACATCATAACTTGGAATGCAAGCTTATGCAGCCTCTTGTGCACGTCCAATTCAACTACATTTGATCTCAGTATGCATTTCCATTCATTCTTGGGCTTTGCATGCACCTGTAGAGGCCCATGCATGAAGGATCAAAGTTTCATGCACACGAGGGAAAGCATTGCTTTGCATCTATTCCAGCTATAAATAGAAGCTCGTACTCATTCAAATGCTAACCTGAAGGAGATCTGAAACGCTGCTGGATTGAAAACCAAACCCTCACCTAAAGGAATTTCAGTTTTCATTTTCAATTTCAAGCTTGAATTTCAACATCCTTAGTTGATCTTCACAGCTCATTTCCTTAGCCTTGCATCATCATCACACTTCCAGAGCAAGATTGGATCAAAAGCTTGGAGAATTCGTGTTGTTTAAAGCTGCATTTCAGAGGTAGAACCTCAATTTTTCTTGATCTAGATCTTTCAATATGATGTGAATTCCTTTGGTTTTTGTTGTTTTTTGAAGCCCTCATGCATGAGGCAGGCCAGTGGTGGTCTCAATTTTGCAAATCATGCCATTTCAGATCAAGCACCATGATCTTCAAGCTCAAGTTTCTCTTTAAATAGGAACTTTGAGAATGATCCATGGTTATAGAGGTGATGTACATCACCTAGCTTCATTTTGATACCTTCCTTTTTCATTTTCATTGAAGTTTAATTCCCTGCGCGTGGTGGCTGGAATTAGTTGCCTGGCCGGAGAAGATGGTGGTTTCCACCACCATCCCCACGTGGGAGCTCCAAAGCCCTTGGATCTTGATAGAACGTTTTAATTGTGGCCTTGCATTTTGTTGACTTGTTTTAATTCAAAATGTTGCGCGCTTGATTCCAATGCACCGTGTGACCGCGCCTCTGAGCCATGAGATATGTGCCACGTCAATTAATGAAAGGATCCTGTGGCGCTGGATTTTCCTGATTTTCTTATTTTTGTTTTAATTTTATTTAATTCCTTTTGTTTTCAAAAATTCATCAATATTTTATTTGAAGTCACAAAAATATGAGACCAATGCCAAAAAAAATCTTGAAAAATCTAGTTTCATATTTTGATTTTTAATTTGTTTTGTGACTTCATTTAATATTTTTTGTGAATTATTTGGTTGTTAATAGTTTTAATTCACTTTAAAATACTTTTTGATATCTGAAAAATCCAAAAATATTTTCTTAACACATATGAATCATGATAAGTCAATGAAAAATAGTCTCATCAATTTCTTAATTGATTTGAGATTTGTTTGAGATTTTAATTCATTTGTGTTATTTTTCATTGTTTTTAATTGTTTTAAAAAAGTTTCTGATTTCAAAAATTGTTGAAAAAATTTGTCAAAGCTTGTTTGACCATGTTAGACCTATGAGAATTTAATTGGACTTGTTGAAATTGATTTGAATTAAATTTGAGGTTTGACCATATTTTGTCCATTTTATTTTTGCATTTATTTTTAATTCAAAAATACCAAAAAAATACGTTTGACTTGTTGACTTGTGATCTTCATTTCTCTTCTGTTTGACATTGGTTGATGATGATTTGATTCACTTTTGACCAATTGTGTTTGACATTTGAATATTCTTTTTATCCATTTCATCTTCGTCTCATTTCTTTTTTATTTTGGCCAATGAGTTAATATCTTGTGGTTAGTCTTGGAAAATGAGAGGTTTAACCTTCTTTGATCCAAATTAAACTTAACTTGATCCATGATCCTAAAATCCATACAAGGCCTTCCTCTTTTCTTTTGGCATGGCAAGTTGTAGGAGCTTGGCTTACTAGCCATGATCTCTAACTTGTGTTTATTTGCCTATAGTTTTATTAACCGGCCTCAGATAGGCGTGACTACTACATTAGTCCACTTACGATTGCTTAACATAGCGCTAAATTGTCTTATGACAAACTAACATAACCACTAATTACTAACTTTAATTTGAGCATTTAATTTCTTACAATTTACTTTAATGCAATTTACTTCTTGCTCACTTGAGCACATATGTTATGTTTATGTCATTTTTCTTTTGCTCATTTGAGCATATTATTATATATAAATATATTGTTGTCTTGTGGTTGTTTTGTCTTTGTTTTGTGTGAACCCAATGTAAAAAGGTGAAAGGACTTAGAATTAGGATATACCTATGCTTAAAGGAGTTCAAGAGCAACTAGGCCTCATGCCTTTAGAATGCTAAATTTATTGAAGAGCAACTAGACCTGATGCCTTTAGAATGCTAAATTTCAAAGTTGAATCCATAGGACTTCCTTTCCGAAACTCATTCTTTGTCCATTCCTCTTATTGTGTTGTGAACTTTTTGATGTTTGCTCTTGTGTGATAGGGATTCCATCTTGAGATAGTAAGGAGGACCATTCTCATGAGTAGCCAAGAGAGACAAGTAAAATGGAGATCCTAGGAGCTTGAATCTAAAATTGTGTGATTGCTTGTTGTTTGCTAAGTCCAAAGGAAAGGAGCATCTTGAATCATCTCTATGATTTCAAGAAAAGGAACTCCAAGGGTTTTATCTCTTATCTTATCTTTGTATGCTTTAGGACTAGCCCTTCTCTTCTTCTCCTCACTCTAACCCAAGCCAAACTCTTTTCTTTCAAACTTTGACATTGTTTTCAAATTAGAAACCTAGGCCTTATGCCTTTGACTTTTCAAAATCTTTTCTAATACTCATTATGAATGAATCTTAATCCAACTTTGACTTTATTTTGTAAATAAACTTAACTTGTAAATATAACTCACTTCAAGTTGTTTGTGTGGTTCCAATGGCCACCTTTGTTAAAACCTTTTCATAAACATTAGTCATAGCTTTGAGTTATCATAGTGGTTGATGTAAACCTCACCTCATCCTTAGTGATTCGATTATAAGTCTTCCATACTTATTATAGGGTTAACCCCTTACTAGTATGTTGAAGCTCTCCTCACATGGTGGATTGTTGGTTTAGGTTGAGTTTTCTCCCTTTGATAACAAAAGACCTTAAGGCTTTTGATCAAATCAATTCACCAATCTTTTGAGATTTTTATCCCGAACTACAAGGTTTTTATCCTACCTTTGTGATGGTACGTAGGCAATGGGTTCATCCATTCAAACAACAAGATTGTAAATATAATTCATTCTCTTCTCATCTCCCCAATCTTTTGTACAAATATTTTCACAAATACCAACCTACAACACATGTTTGCAAAAAGAGGTTCCCTTAGAGTACTAAGGATATTTTGTGTAACACCCCAATTCTAGCCGTCGTAAATTCAATTAAAAATCATAGTAAACAAATTTCACACAAAATTGAGGCATCACATATATCATTTCATCAACACTTAAACAAATTTCACAACACGGCAATTGCGCAAGGATCCACTTAGTCCTTGTTAAATAATAAACAACACTGTATATGGATTCACCTAGTCCATATAGCAGCAAGACACAAAACATCGCAACGGAAATCATTTAGATAATTAAGTTGAGTCGTACATCTACACATTCAAAAGAAAACAAGCAAACAAATGCCCATCACAACTATCATATACAATGATATACAAAAGGGCATTGTTACTATCAAAATCATGAAAAACGTTCATTAACCTCTGAGTGTTACAATCCTAATCAGAGCAATGACGCCAAAAGTGTGCTACCACTACCCTCTTCTCAACGCGGAACACCTGCACGTTACCAATATAAACGTAACGGCCAACAACAAAAGGGTGAGATACTCAAATCATATAATCAAGATAATGATAAGCAATATATAAGTAAATTCGGAGAGTTAGAAATATTGTTACCACGTCGCACAATCCTTCACTTGAATGCTTATGTATTTAATCATAAACAAAGTCAATAATCATCCATAACATCAATGTTACATCATATCATCTCATCACTTTAACATTTCATCAATCCATCATAAAATATTACGATTCATCGCATCATCGCAAAATATCACCGCACATCATAAACCGTCACATAACAACAATTATCACAAAATGCGGAAATAAACATAACCAACATATGTGACTCAACTATGAAAATGCTATGTGGTACCGACTCATCGCTTTGCCATCAAGGCCAAGGCTTTATGCCCACTTCGCTTTTGCCAAAAGGACACGTCGCTTATGCAAATGTATGTGACTCCATGATAAATGATACACATACACCAAAATCATCATCGCATCAACATAACTCATCACAATGGCTGAAGCCCACGTCGCTATTGCCATTTAGGCCACGTCGCCATTCACATGCATAAAAGCATTCACACAACATCATCTTCACCAACATTCATACATATGTTTATATATAAAACAAATGAGAATATTCATCACAATCAATTGTTTCATCATACAATCTCTTAGGTAATTCAACCTCATGCTATGTTTATTTACATCGCACACCTACACACTATAGTTAAGTGGTATTCCTCATTAATCAAATAGGCTTCCTGTTATATCAATTATTAATCACTTTTCCAAAATAATCACTTATTAAAATAAGCCCTTATAATGGCCTATAAACATCAACAACATGTAGAAAATTTCATAAGCTTTGCAACGCTTCGAACGGGGACCAAAACGGAGTTACGGTTCAAAAGTTATGACTTTTTAAAGTTTACAAAAGAATTCTGTTTTCAACTCAGTTGGCGCCGCGAACTCTATTTCGCGCCGCGAATTTAGCAGAAAACAGAGAAAATGTGTTTTTGACCGTTAAATACCTTCCGGACCTCCGATTACGATTCCGTAAAAAGTCTCATTCTCAGAATTCAACGAACTACAACATTTTCAATATTACAAAGCCATTCTAACCATAATTTAACTTTTATTTCATCATTCTAAACATCATTCAATTAATTTCCAACACTTCCTAAATTCACGATTTGTGAAATTACTCATACTTTGATTCATCAACACAATAGCATATTTTTCACAACATACATCAACCCCAAACCATCAACAACAACACAACACACAATGTTATTTATCATTCTTCTAAACCTAACCCTAACATTTTGCAAAGAATTGATACATGTTCAATAATCACAAACAATCAACACTACATCGAGAACACAAACAACATTTTCAAAGCAAGGAATCCAACCACAACATCAAAACCCAACAATATCCTCTAACAACCATTACCCACATAAAACCCATAATTTTCATAATTATAGGAAATGATAACTCACACCCTTACCTTAGAGATGATGATTGAGTTACTCTATAGTGTTCTAGCAAGCTTGGGTTGATCAAGATGATGCCCTTCTTCTCCAATTTCCTCTTCCTCCTCCAAACCCTAACTTTTCTCTCTTTTCCTCTCTTTTCTCCTCCTTCTCTCTACTTCTTTCTATTTCTCTTCTTTCTCTTTCTATCTTATTTCTATTCTATTTCTATTCTATTTCTATTCCTTGTTTTAATTAAATAAAAACTAATTAATGGGCTTAATTGTTACACCTCCCTTAATTACTATATACACCACTAGGCCCAATAGCTATTATACCACAATTCTCATAATTAAACTCTAATAATAAATTAACACACAATAAAATATTTTACCGAAATAATTATAAATCAAACATTACAAAAATAATAATAATAACACTTAATAAAAATCGGGGCGTTACATTTTGGGTGCGTAAAACCTTCCCATTTCATAACCAACCCCCTTACCTAGATATCTGACATTGTTATTAGTTTTTGATTTGATAAAACTTCTTACTTGGTTTTTGTTCGCTTTTTAACCTTTCCTTTGGATAAATAACAGTGCGGTGGCGACTCGAATTGTATGTTTACTTTTGGTTTAGTCAATAAACCTAAAGGCAACGAATACCGTACACTATCAATATATATATATATATATATATATATATATATATAAAAGTATGTGAAAACTCTCTACTGTCAGCAAAGATAAAACAAAGTAACTAAAAGCAAGAAGAAAAAACTGAAAGCAGACTAAAATAGAGAAAAAGAAAAGTGTTACCAACAATAGTACAACCACCGCGGCGGTGCTTTCGTGGTGGTTCTAACACAAACGGTTTCCCGCGTGTGAAGGAGGTGGTTGGATGGGTTCCACAACAACTTACGCCGGAGATGAATGAGCTCACTGTGGAGCTCTTATATTTGCAGCAAACTTTTTTCTTTTTCTTTTTGGGATATTTGGTTGAAATAGATGAAAATAATGAAAGTATAATGTTTGGGTGTGGTAGCTTTTAGTTGTGGATGAATGAAAAAGATGGGTTGGATTTGTATGGAGGAAGAGAGACTTGATAGAATGGATATATGGTTAGTGGAGATTCTACAAGAAAGAAGAAGAGTAAAAATCTTCTTCCAAGTTTTCTTTTCTTTTTGGGGATAAAGTCACCACTTTTTCTTTTGAGATTTTTTGAAATCAAGTGTGTGTGCCGCCCGGAAGGATTTGTCTTCCTTCCCCCGGTCCATCCCTTTCAGCAATGCACTTAGTATATATATGTACATGCTAGGTTTTAATTTTTTGTATTATTCCCCAATTGCCCTTGTAGATATTATTTAATGACAACATAAATTAAAACAAATTAATCAAATAAATTTCAAACAAAATTAAATAATCAAAATAAAGTTGAAATGAAATTATAAATAGTCCTATTTATTTACTCTAAATATTTTGATGAAAAAACTCAAAATGAATAAAAGTCGGACGCAAAAGTGTCTGAAAAATTAAAATGAATACACCAAAATGATCAACGTGAAATAAACTTCTCGAAAACATACAGGTTTTGATCAAATTTTTAAGTAAAAAATGACTGGTTAAAAGGCACAGACTAATCAAAATGCGTCTGGAAAAAAAAGTCGAAAAAATAAAACGAGCACGCCAGGTCAAACTATGTGAAACGTAGATTAATAAAACTGACGTCTACAAGCTCAATTTTAAAAAATTTCACTCGCTAATTTCACGTGCACTTGAGAATCAGTTTAACCGGTCTGTCTGTAAATCCTAAAATTTATTTTGGTTGATATTTTAGGCATTATGCATGTTATGTTATGCAAATGATGCGAATGCTATGATAAATATATTGATTCAAAGATTCCAGGTCAAAATTGGGGCATGATAGTTGCCCCTATTTAAGTATCTTCAACTAGAGAATATGAAGCAGGAAACTCTTCATATGATCATAGTGGAAGATAATTAAATACTAAGAAGACCCAAATTTTGACCATGCATGCACATGGCATGATATGATATGTTATTCATGGGTGCGAGACCTTTTTTTTTATGATGATTTTAATCTGCTATAGATATGATGAACTCTAGCAAAAAAAATATGATGGATGATAGACAAACTTGTGGGTAATGATGGAAATATAGGGTAAAGGTGGCCCACGGAAAACAAAAAATGAGGGTAGAAATTCACTGGGGATAAAAGTCCTACTGGAGGAAAGACAAATGGGGAATATGCAAAGAGATTTTAACAACAGGTTCATACATGACCTGACAACACCAGAATATTCAAGGAATTTTCAACAACAGGTTCAAACATGACCTGACAACACTTGACTATTCAAAGAGTGCTCAACTCACAGGTTCAAACATGATCTAGCAGCATTAGGGAACACACAAAGAAGATTTGAACAACAGGTTCATACATGACCTAATGACAACTTGAATATTAAGGAAATTTTAGTCAACAGGTTCATATATGACCTGACAACACTGGAAAAAAAAATCAAAGGATTCCATCAATAGGTTTATACATGACCTGACCATTGGAATATTCAAAGAGTTTCAATAACAGGTTCAAACATGACCTGACAATGTTATGGGATATCAAAAGGTTCCATAAACAGGTTCAAACATGACCTGACAATACTGGAAAACATACAAAGAAAGTTCCATCAACAGGCTCATACATGACCTAACAGCATTGGAAAATTCAAAGCGTTTCAACAATAGGTTCAAATATGACCTGAGAATATTAGAAAACTAAGGAAGTATTAATCAATAGGTTCATATGTGACCTCAATGTTTGGATATTCAAAGAAAGTTTCACTCACAGGTTTAGACATGACCTGAAAACACTAGGGGAAAAATCAAACGGAGTTATATCAACATGTTCATACATTACCTGACGAAACTGGAAAAATTCAAAGAAAGTATATCCACGGGTTCATGCATGACCTGGAAATTCTGGAGGATTCACAGAGGTTATAACAACAGATTCATACGTGACCTGACAACACTAGAAAACCCAAACAAAACTTCAACAACAGGTTCATACATGACTTGACAATATTGCAAAATTCAAAGCAAGTTTCATCAATAGGTTCATACATGACCAACCACTTTAGAATACATCTGATACTTCTGGAGATTCCTTACAAAAAATTCATCCGATCAAAGATTTTGGAGATTCCTAATAGGGAATTTATGTAAAACAAAGATAAACGGGAGTCTTCTTATAAGTAGATCATCCACCCAAAAGGCTACAATGATTCTTTACAAAGAAATCAAATAGAACCAACATCATTGGAGTTTTCTAACACAAAAAACCTCCAAGCTTCTGGGAATTCCTCAAGATGATGAGTCATACATGGCTTTCACGGAACCATCGGGAAAGACAGGGTAATCAAACTCTTTGTATGTGCCAACAACAATTGGACTTTGACCATAAGCAATGGATTACAACCAACTTTTAACGGATAGGTGCCAACAACAATTGGACTTTGACCGTAAGCAATGGATTACAACCAACTTTTAACGGATATGAGCCAACAACAATTGGACTTGACCGAGGGTATTAGTAAAATAATTACTGGCTACAACGGAGTTTGCCAGCAACAACTGGACTTGAAATGATGTTGGTGATAACCAAACTTTAGATATCAATTATGATTGTATTTACAAACGGAGTGACAATGATGCCAAATACAATTGGGTTTAAAATAAGTTCTAGTTACAACTGAGCTTGGAATAATGCTAGTGACAACTGAATTTTAGGAGACACCGATAATGCTTGAAATAATGCTAGAGAATGGCATAGGGGTTCTGGAAGTGTGTCAGAACAAAAATGACATGTCCGAGAATTCATCAGAGAGTAAAAGAAATGAATTCTGGAAATGCATCAGAATTACACGTGATATTCTAACAATACATCAGAATACAGACACATCCGATAATACATCGAGGAAATTCTGGAATTACATCAGAATACAAGATAGACATATTTTAGAATACATCAGATAGGTAGGCAAACATCTGGAAATACATCAGACAAGTTATGGAAATACATCAATAAACAAAGGAGTAATCCATAAATTCATCGGATAATCAAAAAAAGAATTGAACCTCATGGACAATTTTTTTGATAGGTGCCAACTGAGTTGGACTTGAAAATGACTGCGAAAACCAGATGATGGTTCAAGGGCACCAAAGAAAAACTGGAATTAGAGGTCAAGGGATATAGGATCAACAACAAGACCTGGATCAGTGCATAATGAGCGTGAAGTACATTTCGGTTATGCATGATTTGAATTTACTTTTATGCATGATATATGAATGACCATGATATGAAAATGATGACACTTGAGTGGTCTGCGAGTTTGTAAAGGCTTTTTATGGATATCATGATTCCTCAGCACCAAGAACTCAACCAAATATATGTGATATATATTGTCAAAGGAGAATTCTATCAATCTTGACAGCCATAAACTTAGCCAATGGGATCCTTTTTGAGGATTAATGAACTATACTAGCATGATTTTCGGACACTCATCTCGAACTCAATAGTTGTTGACGTATGGCAGAATTTGTTTGAGCAGTTTGAAAGCATGAAGGGGGTATGCCCCTTTGTGGCTCATCTTGCCCCAGTCTGCTGGATCTTTGAAAATGTTCACCTTGAACGTGAGTTTGAAACAGCTTGACATGAGATGATCTCGAGATGGCTTGCCTCAATGTTTGAATACTACAATGATCTGACCCTGATTAACTAAAATCTCGAATTGTAGACTTATGATTAATTATCCTTGGATAGTTGGACTCAATGAGCTTTTGAGGTGGCTTGCCCCAGTTTGAGTCTTGAAGCAAATTACTCTTAGTTAACTGAACCTTGGGGCGATTAGCCCGGATTTACTGATACTCAAAGTGATTTCCCCTGACTGGACTTCTTTCACTTTATCAAGTTCCTCAACTATATATTATTGGAACAATTTTAATGCAGTGCTTATGCAAAAATTTGAAATCAAAATTTATTGATATGAATGGGTGAAATATAGTGAGCGGGTCAATGATAAGAACACAATGATGATCTAGTCACACACAGTCTGCAAGATGATGTGATCAAATAATTAACAAAGATCATTTGGAGTCAGGTTAACGCAACTTTGTTGTTATATGCTTTCAAAATAGACTTTGCCTCAATTAGGTCTTTTAAGGATTGTAACGTGGTCTGGTTCACGGTTTTTTGAAACAAAAGGATATAAGGCTCAAAATTTATTTTTACCCACCCCTTCTTCTTGATGATCTCCAGTTCCTATGTTCAGTTAATTCAATACACGCATTCAACTTCGAAGGTGCGAAAGTGAAAATGAGGATTCAAGATGAGATTTTCTTGAAATGGCAGTCACCTTATTTTGTTTTTGTTGAGGATTTAATGACCTCTTTTGATTTATTTATTTTATCCCTAATTTTTCCTGGACCGCTTCTTTAAAGCTTTCGGTCCATCGGGATGCCCTAACTTTTTCCTAAGTCATTTTGTGGTATTTGACTTAGTGGGTTTCTTTCTCTTTTTTTGAAAGGTGTTGACTGCCATAGTATTGGTGGATGAGGATCAACCAACACTAATTTTAGCTTTTCTCAGCTTCTTTGACACTTCAACATGTGCGCGAAGGATAACATGTGGTTGAACCTATTTGGAGGGTGTACCAGTGGACGTAATCTTTTGAAAGATCGAATGCACAGTCAAACTATCTAAACATAACTACCCTGCCCCAGGTTAAGATTAAGGGTTTTAGATCCGAAATAAACACCAACTTCTAGGCTCAAAGTGGTTGACTAGGGATTAACTCCTTATCTCTTCAGTGTTTAGGGATTTGAAACAATGCCTTACATCATCGGCAAGGTTTTATTCAAAATCATACCACAACAATTTCAGGTGTTTCGTTTCATCATCCTCCTTCCAATATTTGTTAACACAACAGTTTGATAAATAAAAGTGAATGAGAGGAGTATTTTTGTTTTTAACATAAATGAAAAATGAGTGAATACGAATGGATTAATTCAAAAGATGCATAAACATTTCATTAATCTTACCAATTCAAAGAAAACAACAATGCTTAAAAGCAATTAACAATCAACATGCGAGGACACTACAAAAGAAATGCTGAAACAACCAAATGATTGCCAACTTGGGAATGACTTCTTCAAACTTGATCCATTAACTTAGGGGGACACCCCTTGAGATCTTCGTACTTATCTAGTCGATGGGTTAACATTTACCACCAAGCTTCCTTCTTGAAAGGCTATGTATCCGTTGTCAATCAACTATTGTACTTTGGCTTTGAAAGCATTGCAGTCTTCGGTTGAATGCCCTTCTGATCCGGCATGATATCCACATTGCACATTTGGGTCATATCCGGGTGGGTAAGATTGTGGAACCGGCTTAAGAGACTTGGGAACCACCAATGAGTTTTGAATCAGAGGTTGTAGAAGTTGGCTATATGTCATGACGGTTGGATGACGAGGAGCATTTCTTCTTTCCAAGTTAGTTTGGGCCTAAGCTAATTTTGACGTTGATTTTGATATCTCGGGCCTTGGGCTTGTTGATTTGGATGAGGAGCAAACCAGGATTGTTTGTAATGAAGACCAAAAGGTAGTGTTTGCTGGTATGGCACTTTGGGCATTTCTAACCGCTCATTTTCAGCCACTTGAAAGTTGGGACCAACAAGATTTTTGACATTGGCACGATAATCTTCAAATTATTTTCCTTCAATCTCATCATTGAATGCAACCCTCTTGGATCCACTACTCACTTCTTCTTTTCTTTCGTTGGTATGGGTCGTGACATTGGAAATCCAAGGCGATATCTCAATGCTCTTACCAAGAAACAATGATATCTCATTAGCCACATCCTTGACCTCTTCCTTGTGGTACAAAACCTTGAGGGGTTTTAGGGGTCCTTTCCCTTTCTCATTACCTGACCCAAAAATCAAGATATATGTACCTGAGCCTTCCTCCTTGAGTGTTGGTGACCTTATATCAATCAATCTTTGCAGCTTGAGCTTAAAACTCTTGCATTCCTCGATGGAGTGCCCCATTATACAGTATGGTATCCGCACTTGACCTTCAGGTGATCTTCTTCAAAGACTAATCTCTTTTTGTTAATCATCTCTCGTACCAAGGCTTTCAGCACTAAGCAAGAATCTAGGTCATGTCCCACTGCCCCTTTATGGAATTCACATGTTGCATTTGGATTGTACCATGGCAGGTATGGTGACGTAGGTGTGAGAGCTCGAGGGGTCACCAAAGCATTATGGATCAGCTGTGGGTAGAGCTTGCTATATGGCACCGGAATCGGGTCGTTGTTATTTTTTCCCCCTTGTTCTGATTCTGATTTTTGTTCTGAATTTGACTTCGATGATTTTGAGGAGGAATAGCCAGATGATGTTGATGATGACATCCTGAGGGAGGGTCATATGCCGGTAGATGAAGAGTTGTCACGTAGAATTTCCCTTGACTTGGGGTAACACCTGATGGATGTGGAGTAGTAACTCCCTCCGTTACCGCGATGGGTATGGGATGACCCTCTTTTCTCAATAAGGCTTGCAGGGTTTCCACGACCCATCCCATTTGGCTCTTCAAAAGATTGAGTTCCTCCTTCAATGCTTCTTGACTTTTCCTTAGCTCGTCCATCATCTCTTGAGATATGGTTCTTTGTTCTAAACGCATGTCAGGAATCACTTTGTTGATCATGGATAAAGGATAAATGAGTTTTCTGTATTTTTTCTGGAAAATGACATGCATTATGATGAGATGCAGATGCAATGGAATGTGAATGAATGCAATGCAAGCCATGCATATTTGTTTTTTCTTCAATATATTGGTTCAAAAGTCTGAGGTACTGATGAATCTGATTACTTTCCAAGAATAGGTTCTCATCGGGTATGATCTAGGGTTACAAAGGTTCCCAGAGTCATGGATCCATTAGAGTGTTTGCTGCCTGTGGCAACTTACTTGTCGGGCATCAACTTCATCCAAAGAATCTACTCCAAGTGAGGTTCTGGCATCGATCCAACGAGAAATCTATCTCGCGGACCCATATTACGCAACCATCTTTCCTAGTTGGCCAAAGGATTAAGGTTCTACAAATGGTCCTCGGAGTCATGGATCCATTAGAAAATATCGAAGATTACGGCAACTTACTTGTCGGGCGACAACATCCTCCCAAGGATCTACTCTAAGTAAGGTTCTCGCACTAACCCAACGAGAAATTCATCTCGCGGACCCGCACTACTCAACCTCGTCCTATCTTATGTTTTTACTCGAGACTCGGGTAAAATGTCTTTCCCACAAGGTTTGCAATCAGAGTATCCAAGTACCAAAGCATAATGGAACCAATACAACAAATTATATCAATATGACAATAAAGATAACAAAATAAATAAATAAAAGCCACACAAGTAAACAAAAAAAGCACACAAATGACCTAACCAGGCTTGACTCACTTAGGGAAACATGTTGTCCCCAGCAGAGTCGCCATCTGTCGCACCTCAAAAAAATGAGAACATGACTTAGCGAAGCGCAATCGCACGCTCGCATGATGGACTAAACAGAGTTGCCACTGAACTTTATTTATTCCTAAAAAGGAAAGGGGAAATATCGATAAAACCCAAGAAAGAACGACAATGATTATGGTCGTCGCAACCAAATCAGGGTTCGGGAGTCGACTACGCAAGGGGAAGGTATTAGCACCCCTCTCGTCCGTTGTACTTAACGGGAACCATTAGGTTTATTGTGCGTGTTAACGTTCATTTGAAATGTTAGGCTTCTCAAGTTATTAGGTGGGAAAGAAAGAATATAAGAGAGAGGAAAGTTTTTGGATTTTTGCAACGAAGGGGACTTAACCTAGGTTTTTTATTAATGGGCCTGACAAGATTTCGCAATCCTGCTCCTACGTATCTCAATAGAGAATTCAAGGCTTACGTAGTTCTAGGTAGAAAATGTTTGTTTGTTAGTCAATTTTAGCGAAAGCTATATTGTATTAATCGACGAAAACATTGTTTTACCCAAAACAAATGAGGAGCGAACGTATACCATACATCGAATGGATTTACAAATCAACATTCGGAAAAACGTCACTTATCTCAACTCAATAATTATGGTCGAAGCATTGTTTTGCATCATCTTAAGACAAGATGTATTTCGTTTATGAAAAGGGTTTTCTGATCAATCGCACGGCGGCTAAAAAGAGTTTGATTGGTTGGATGTATTTTTGGGTTTGAAAGATGAATATTTATGACTTGCAAGCTCTTACAACTTGGGTCTAATACTCGGGACTACATCTGGACCTTTCACACAGGTAATCTTTTTCTTTCAATTTTATTGAGAGAAGACGTTTGAATATTTACAAATATTTTTGAAGAGAAGACGAATACATAGGGCTTACAAGCTCTTACAACTTGGGCCTAATATTCGGGATTACGACTGGATATTCCACCCAGGTAATCTTTTTCTTCAGATTCTCTTATGAAAATGATTTGAATATTAGAGCGTTTTGAGGAGAAGACGAATACTTATGGCTTACAGGCTCTTACAACTTGGGCCTAATATTCGGGATTACGACTGGATATTCTATCCAGGTAATCTTTTTCTTCAGATTTTATTGAGAAAAAAATGTTTGAATATTTGCAAATATTTTCAAGAGAAAACGAATACATAGGGCTTACAAACTCTTACAACTTGGGCCTAATATTCGGGATTACGAGTGGATATTCCATCTTGGGTAATCTTTTTCTTCAAATTTTATTTAAGAAAATGGTTTGAATAATAAAATAAAATAATTAAAGTACAGAGGTTTGAATTTATTAAAAGTTAAGTTGATGTTCCTTAAGAGCTCATTGTAAGAAGGCCCAAGAGTAAACCACGGGATCGAAAGCCAACCGAAATCGAGAACAACCAAATTTAGCTCTAAGCTCACTTAGAGTGGATTCATGCATGAATCACTCTATAAGAAGTCGAGAAACAAAATTTATGTGTCTAAACGATTTTCAAAAGTCAAATTAAATTTTAACTCCGAGATCGCAATGGAATGAAGTCAATGGAACAACCAAAATATTATTAAATAGTGTTACAATTATTTATCAACTTAAAGTAATGAAAAAAATAGAAATTTAAACACAACATGCACACATTATCCGCAATGAGTGGGCATTGTTATAAAATCGAAATAAATTAAAATATAAATCCAAGGTAAATCATACAAGTCGAGTCGCCACCGCACTTCTATTTATCCAAAGGAATGGTTAGAAAGCAAACAAAAACCTAAAAGTTTTAACAAAAACTAGTAAAAAAAAGAAATAGAGATCTAGGTAAGGGGGTTGGTTATGCAATGGGAAGGTGTTAGGCACCCAAAACATCCTAGGTACTCCTAGGGATCCCTTTTCATACTTGTTGCAAGGTTGTTGTTTTTGTGAAAGTTTATTTGTGCAAACATGATTGAAGAGATGAGAGGAGAATATACAAGTTATTTACATTTTTGTGTTTGGATGGATGAACCCATTGCCTACGTACCATCTTATAAAAAGATTAGGATCAAAACCTCGTAGTTCGGGGTAAAAATCTCAAAACAGGTTGGTGAATTGATTGGTCCAAAAGCCTTGAGGTCTTTTGTTATCAAAGGGAGAAAACTCAACCTAAAACCACAAATCCACCATGTGAGGATAGCTTCAACATGCTAGTGAGGGGTTAACCCTATAATAAGCATGGAAGACCCATTGTCCATCACTAAGGATGTAGGTGAGTATTACATCTACCACAAGGATAACTAAAACCTAATAGCTAAAGGTTATGAAAATTTTGATTAAGAAAGTGGCCATTGGAACCACAAAAAGACATTTGAATGGGTTATATTTAACAATTAGAAGTATGTACAAAAATGGTCAAAGTTGACTTAAGGATTCAATTCAAAATAAGTGTTATGAAAAGAATGTTTGAAAATCAAAAGCCTAAGGCTTAGGTTTCTAATGTTTGAAAACAATGGTTAAATGTTTGCACAAAAAGTTTTGACTTGGGTTAGAGTGGAGGGAAGAAGAAGAATGGCTAAGTCCTAAGCAAAGCAAAAAGGTGAGGGATAAAGAAGCAAAACCATAATGGAGTCCCTCTCTTGAGATCATATTGATGATCCAAGTAGCTCCCATCCTTTGGAGTAAGCAATCACAACAACAGTAAGCTCAAGCAATCAAACAAGTCTCTTAGAAGATCCCCAATGTATCTTGTATCTTTCACTTTGGATGAACATAGCAATGGTCCTTCAATTTGAGCTCATAGAATCCCCTAGCACAAAAGCACACACATCAAAAGTTCCATGAAGTAAATCAAGAATGGACAAGAGTGAGTTTAGAGATTTGGTCCTTCTAATCCATATTAATCATTAAGATCCATTTACTCCAATTTTTGCATAGGGAAAGTCCTAGAATCTAAGTCCATTTCTCCATTCTTTGCATAAAGTATGTCCTAGAATCTAAGTCCACTTCTTTAAATTTTGTTCTCAACAATCAAAACAAATTACAAGCATAATAATATATACACAATTATGTGCTCAAGTGAGCAAAAGGCAAATGGCATTAACATAAGCATGTGCTCAAGTGAGCAAAAAGAAAAGCAAATGGATAATATGTACAAGAATAGTAAATTGCATAAAAGTAAAGAGCAAAAAGTAAATGTTAATTGTTAATGGTTAGTGTTAGTAGTTAGTGTGCCATAAAGCAAATTTAGCGCTATGTTAAGCAATCGTAATTGGACTTATGTAGAAGTCACAACTATCTGAGGCTGGTCAATAATAATATAGGCAACAACACAAGTTAGAAGTCTTGATTAGTGAACCAAGTTCCAACAACTTGCCATGCCAAAAAAGGAGAAGAGAATTGATCTTGTATTGGTTTAAGCCTTTTGCATGATTTAGAAAACAACCTATCCTTAATGCAAAGCCATTCACTTGATCAAATGATCAAGATGAATTAGGTTTGAATCAAGAAAGATTAAGCCTTCCTAATCAATGCTAACTTATCAACCTTCAACTCATTGATCAAAAAGAAAGAAGATGAAGAAGAAGGAGATGGATGATGGAAATAAAATGGCAAAAGTACAAATGCATTAAATAAAATAAAATGTATCAATCATCATATGTTGACCAATAACATTGAAAGTCAAAGTTAAACAATCAAAAACAGAAGTGAGATGAAGATTGAAAGTCAAGAAATGAACAAAATATTTTTTGGCATTTTTAATATTAAATATAAACTTGAATTAAAAATAAAAGAAAGGTCAAACTTCAAAATTACTTCAAATCAACCTTGAAAGGTCCAAGTAATTTATCTCAAGTTCAACAAGGTCAAACCAAGTTTGACAAAAAATTTCAGAATTTTTAAAAGTCAGAAACTATTTTTAATCAATTAAAAATGAATAAAAATAACCTAATTGAACTAAAATCTCAAATCAATTAAAAAATTGATGAGAATATTTTTCATAGATTCATCATCATTCAAATAGGTTAGGAAAATATTTTTGTGTTTTTTGAATATCAAAGACTATTTAAAATGAATTAAAAACAACCAGAAAAGAGAAAATTCATAAAAATATCAAATGATGAAATAAAAAATATTAAAAATCAGAAATAGAAACTAGAATTTATTTGGAGACTAATGCAATTGGTTCCATAATTTTTGGATTAAAAATGAGAGAGATATGAATTTTTGAAGTAAAAAGGAATTAAAGAAAATAAAATCAGAAATTAAAAATGAGAAAAAATGTGAGGCGTTGGATCAAGAGCTCATTAATTGAGCAGGCGCATCAAACTGATCATATGCGCGCGCCTACCAAACACACTAGTCAACCGTGCCACATGTAGCACTAAATATAGTCATAAAAAAGAGAGGCTCTGATTAAATCTGGAAAACGAATCCAAGGGTCCACAATGCATCTGGCAAAGGGACAGCCACCTTCTTCTCCGGTGAGCTTGTGTTTTCCGGCCACATTTGTAAACAACAAAACCTTAACCAAAATGTACGATCTACACATCTTTGGAAAGCTGGGATGATGGTCATCATCCCTGTGTCACTCACTTCCACTCTAGATCTCTATATTGAGAGAAATCAGAGATGGAAGTTCTGTGGTGTTCATCATGAACTCAATGGATTTCAAAAATTAAATGCACAATCATGATGCCTCTATTGAGAGGACTTCAGCCAACACAAGATCCAAGCAAATAGGTCAATATATGATGAGTTTCGAAGAAAATACCAGTTGAAGAACAAACTTGATTTCTGGAAACTTGAGCTCGATTCCTTGCTTTCTTTGCTAAAACAGAAGATCAATGAGATGCAGGATGAAGGTTTAGAAGCTTTAGATCCAAGGATTCAACCAGATGTAGTTGAATTTTGGATCTGAAAAATTTGGAGAAAAATGAACTAGCTTCTTTGGTAATGGTTATGGAATTAATTGTGTAGCATCTTAGGCGCCATTAGGTTGAGTTTGAATGAAGTTGAGCACTTCTATTTATAGCAAAACAAGCTACAAGCAAGGTGAATTCTCGTGTGCATGAAACTTGGACCCTTCATGCATGGGCCTGTACAGGCGCGTGCAAATCCCAAAAATGGATGCAAATGAATGATGAACACAAACCAAGTTGAATTGGACGTGTAATTTGAATGGCATTTGCTTGTGTATCAAGATTTCATGTGAATTCCATATTTGAACCTAAACATTCACCTCTTAGAAAATGCCAATTAGAAAATCCAAACATAAGCATGTCGATAACGGTTGGAAAGGTCTTGATGTAAGGAACAATTGTTATGTTGGGCAAAAATCCATTTGAAGTGTGGAAATTGGTGAAATTGGAGTTTAAAGTGTAATGTGCAAAACATGTCAAGGCAAGGTTTCCAAATTTGGCCAATGTTCAAGCCCCTCTGTTTTGATGATGCAAGCCTCAAATGGAAAAACCTCCAACATCAAAGTTGTAGATCTTCTCAAGACAATCACAATGGACTTAAATTGTGAATCATTTGGATTTTTTATGAAAGAGTTATGGGCACTTGAATTTGTACTTTTTTGCCTTTCAATGCATTTGGTCCAAAAGGACCTATAATGTCTTGCATTATCACATGTATTTCCTTTGAGATTTTGAAATTTTGTTCAAAATAACATTTGAATTAGACATCTTAAGGTTTCCAATTCATTTTATCCCACCTCAAAATCATAAAATATGAATGAGTTATGTCCTTGGGAAGTTGACCCAAAATTAGGGTTTCAGTCAAAATGACCTATAATGTATTGGAATGGGAGTTGACCTTCCAAGCTTCAAATCAATTTTTGATGAACATGAAAGTTGTTTGTATTGTCCTTAAGAACATTTTTTTCTTTTGTAACCATCTCCATTTGACCAACACATAAAAAGTTAGGTCTTAGTGCATATCAAAATAGTGAGATGAATTGACTGATCAACTTCTCAAGTCTATGACTCATATCTTAATGAATTGATGATTGAGTACACTCAAATAAGTTCAAATATGCATGAAATGATGAATTAAAGGACTTCCCTTGATTGCATTTGATCATGGGTTGAGGTTGCTTCAAGAGCAAGGCATTGTGATGCATAGATGAACTAGGGTTTCCTTGGGGCACAAACCTCAAACCCTCTGACTTGCTTTGATCAAAATGATGGATTGAGATGCTAGGGAGGCATACTTGATGGATGAGAGCTTTGGGAACCATTACCATGCTTGCTATCATCTCCTCTTGGCCTTATTATTTCATAAAAGATCTCCTAGAAGCTTTGGACCTTGTGATTGCTCAAGCTACAAACAAAAGATGTTAGTGACATATTTTTGTGCTTTTGGTTAGTAAACAAAATAAGAAAAGCAATGATATACAAATTAAGCATGCTTGGTGATCTCAAACCACTCACAAGAAGTCCCACCCAAAGGCAAAGGGAACCAAGATGCTTATGATCCTTGAGGTAATGCAAGTGCAATGTTATGATGCCTTGAGGGATCTTAGGGACAAAATTGGGGTCTTACAGATGCCCCTATTTAAGGTCATTCTAGCCGGAGAAGTGAAGGTTAAAATCTTCGTCTCAACGGGGTAGAATGGGCTTAAATAATAACAAAGAGACGAATTTTGGTCCCTAAGAGACCTTATGATACAGATGTATGCATGCAAATGGTAAAACTCTGTGGGGATATGCGTCCACAAAAGGAAAAAGAAATCCGGAGAAACTGAAAATCCAAAGGAGTAATACACTTACTATGGAGACAGAGACTCTGGGGTAGTAAAGGGTGAGAATGCGTGAGCAGGTCACAACTTGAGACTTGCTGAGAGACACGGAGAGAATCCATGAAATGAATCAATGGAAGGACTCGAGCTGACTCGAAGATGCATGTATTGGGGAATATGCCAATACAGCCAAAATCTATCCGCAACGGATACTTCGGATAAAAATTCGGACTCAGGTGGAGGATGTCCACTAAGGACTCAGTTGAGGAAGATCCCAACAGAACTCTCCTGGGGGAAGCAACGGGATGAGGTATTACCGGTTACTGGGTAATAAGCTCAAAGAGACGTGTGATCTGAACACTGGTATAAGGGTGAGAGAACAACATGCCCCAGAAGAATGAATATCTAAGACCGGTATAAGGGTGAGAGATATTAATCAACCAAATCATCTGAGGAAGACCTAGAAAGGTATAATTCAACTCAGGAAAATCTGACTCCACAGGGGACAAAAAGTCATAATAGGAAGCAGAAGGAAGGAACACCAGGGATGCCGGTTACTGGGCATATAATAGGTGGCCAATCAAAGCGTGAATTGGGGAATATTCCCAAAACACTCATCATCCGAAAAGAGGGCAAAAAGCAAACTCGATCATATGATGGACATTCGATTCCAACAAAGGGATACGAATCTTACTCAACTGGGGAAGAACAAAAGGCTTCGACCAAAGAGGGTATGAGATATATTATCTATTACCGTCAGAACGTAGATAATATACTCGCATGGAAGATTATCTACAACCGGTTACTGGGTTAATAAAGGATAAATCGACCGACAAAGAAAGGCATCGGGATACCGAAACTAGGTATATAATGATGACCAATCAAGGGGAGCAACAAACATTACCGACAATCGGTAAGAAAGATGACTTACTGGGGATAAACCGCCTAATCAGAACAGTTATCCAAAAAGAAGGGAATATCAACACCGAATATTGGATAATGATAACCGTCGAGGAAGGGATTACGTCTACCGGATACTGGGTAGAAAACCACGGAAGAGTAACCGTCATCGATTAGGATGAACAAAAAGGTTAACTCTGCAAAGGGGAGAAAAATAGGGTTTACAACTACCGGTTTAAGTGTAGAAAACCACAGACTCCACCAAGGATAAGATGAATAATTATCGATTACCGAGCAATCATTCATTTATACCACGGAGAAACACAGGAAACAGTCACAAGAAGGCCAATTTAGGATCAAACCAAAGAGGTAAATTGAATCAAGACTCGTCCTAGTGAGGATATAACTCAATAGGGAAACCCATCCCAATATATGTGTTGGGAGGACGCAAAAACAACTGTCGTCCACGAGGATATAACTCGGTGGGAAATATGGAAGGAAAGATAAACACTTTCTGCTTAAGGGGATGACTCTACATGGGGAGATCAGGCTCCAACATCTGCTTGGGAAATGTATTACCAACTAGCAAAGGATAACAACAAAGATATATGGCAAAGAATGCAATATGAATATCTGAATGTTTGAAAATTATATGTCCACATGCGTGGTTTATGTATGATGAATGCTGAAAAACAAGCATTTCTAACACAAACAGCTTCAAAGAAAAAAAAGCACACAAACAGCCGGTACTACATCTCAAGAGAGAAATCCAGATTCCACGGAGAGTATCCAATGTGATGAGGGCAAGAGAAACAACAAAATCTCTGTAGGGGATGAATCATCAATCATTCCAGTTGGGGACGGGAGTTATTGCACAGATAAAATTCGCTGCATAAGCGACTTTACTAGGGAATCTATCCAAGAGATAAAGGGATTCTGGGGATCAACCACCAAGTACCGTGCTCGTCAAAGAGATCACATCTGCTGAGGAGGAAAGGTTGCTACTCCGCTGAAGGGGAGAGTGGTGAATATCTCAACAAGTATTCCACTCAGTAGGATAAACCACAAAAGGCTCCGTAGGAAGAAGATACAGTCATGCCAGGAATATGAACAAATGTCTTACCAAGTTGGAGATCATACCATCCTTGGGAGAGCACTGAGGATCTCCTAAGTATCTTTTCGTCGTTGTGAATGTTCACTTTGTTTAAAAACAAGTTATGAAAAATTTGTTTCTTCAAAACAATGATATTTTCTCAATTAAAACATGCAAAACATTTGTCGAATAGAGACAAATAAGAGTGCAAATAATTGGATAAAAGGCTCAAATTTATTTGATGGAATGGTAGTCTGCAAATGGCAAGACTCCATAGATCTTTACAAATTTGAAATTGGTGATATATATTGGAAAAGGGCTACATTGAACATAATGACCATTTCTTCCACCAATCCTGAATTCGATGTATTCAAAGCTTCGGTTGATGACGAATGAGCGAGAATCTCTGACGGATGACAGTCGTAAAACAAAGTCTTGTCAGGATGCAGTTACTTGCCAAATCCCTAATTTTTGCCTAGATTGCCCCAGGGTGAGGTACTCAATCTAGCGGGATGTCTATATTTATTTTTTCATGTCTCTAACTTTTGCCTGGACCGCCCTTTCGGGTTTTCAATCCACCGAGACGCTCATTTTTGCCTAAGCCGCCTTTTCGGGTTTTCAACTTAGCGAGCTATTCTGTTTTTATTTAGGTGAAGTATTTCTTGACTGCATCTGCATTCACAGGACGAGTGAAATCCTCCCCATCCATAGTTGTTAGTATCAAAGCTCCGCCTAAAAAGGCTCTTTTAACAACATATGGACCTTCATAGTTTGGAGTCCACTTGCCCCTGGAATCGGGCGCGAAAGACAAGACTTTCTTGAGCACAAGGTCACCTTCTCGGTACACACGAGGCTTGACCTTCTTATCAAAATCTTTCTTCATTCTTTGTTGATATAACTGACCATGGCACATGGCAGTCAATCTCTTCTCTTCTATCAAATTCAGTTGGTCATAACGACTCTGAACCCATTCAGCATCAGTCAACTTGGCTTCCATCAAGACTCTCATTGATGGGATCTCCACCTCTACTGGGAGTACAGCCTCCATGCCATAAACAAGAGAGAAAAGGGTTGCCCCTGTTGAAGTGCGGACAGATGTACGATATCCATGCAAAGCAAATGGCAACATCTCATGTCAATCCTTATACGTGACAACCATCTTTTGGATAATCTTCTTGATATTCTTATTAGCAGCTTCAACAGCCCCATTCATCTTGGGTCTATAAGGAGAAGAATTATGATGCGCGATCTTGAACTCACTACACAGTTCTTTCATCCTTTTGTTGTTCAAGTTAGATCCATTATCAGTAATGATCTTATCTGGCACACCATAATGGCATATGAGTTTATTCTTAATAAACTTCACGACCACCTGCCTGGTCACATTTGCATACGATGCCGCTTCAACCCACTTGGTGAAGTAATCAATTGCTACAAGAATAAATCTGTGTCCATTGGACGCTTTCGGCTCTATCATGTCAATTCCCCACATGGAGAAAGGCCAAGGTGATGAAATCACATTCAGAAGTGTCGGGGGAATATGAATCTTATCCACATAAATCTGACACTTATGGCATTTCTTCACATATTTGCAGCAACCAGACTCTATTGTCAGCCAATAGTAGCCTGCTCTCAACATCTTTCTAGCCATGGCATGTCCATTGGAATGAGTACCAAATGAACCCTCGTGGACGTCAGTCATCAACAAGTCTGCTTCGTGTCTATCCACGCATCTGAGCAGCACCATATCGAAATTTCTCTTATAAAGCACATTGCCATTGAGGTAGAAACTTCCTGATAATCTCCTCAAAGTCTTCCTATCTTTTACAGATGCCCCAGGCGGGTAAACCTGGTTTTGAAGGAAGCACTTGATGTCATAATACCATGGATTATCATCTTTCACCTCTTCTACTACAAACACATGAGCTGGTCTGTCTAAGCGCATCACAGTGATATTGGGAACTTCATTCCAAAGTTTTACGCAAGAGCGTCTGCCATTCGATTCTCATCTCGAGGAATATGATGGAAGTCGACCTCAATAAAGAATGTTGAAATCCTTCTCGCATAATCTCTATATGGAATAAGACCAGGCTAATTCGTTTCCCATTCACCCTTAATCTGATTAACAACGAGGGCCAAATCACCATATACATCAAGATGCTTGATCCTTAGATCAATGCATTCCTCCAATCCCATAATGCAGGCCTCATACTCAGCCATGTTATTCGTGCATTTGAAAGTTAGCCTTGCTGTAAAAGGAATATATGTGCCCTGAGGAGTAATAATCACTGCCCCAATACCATTTCCATATTGATTTACAGCGCCATCAAATACCATACTCCATCTGGAACCAGGCTCTGGCCCTTCGTCAAGTGTAGGCTCGTCGCAATCTTTCACTTTCAAATACAGAATCTCCTCATCTGGGAAGTCATACTGAACTGACTGATAATCCTCGATCGGCTGATGTGCTAAATGATCAGCCAAGATACTACCTTTGATAGCCTTCTGAGCTCGATACTCAATATCATACTCAGATAACAACATCTGCCACCAGGCGATCCTCCCTGTTAAAGCAGGCTTCTCGAAGATGTACTTGATTGGATCCATTCTGGATATCAACCAAGTCGTATGATTTATCATATACTGGCGTAAGCGCTTAGCAGCCCAAGCCAAAGCACAGCGGGTCTTCTCCAGCATCGAGTATCGAGACTCGTAATCAGTGAACTTCTTGCTCAGGTAGTAAATAGCATATTCTTTCTTTCCCGATTCGTCTTGTTGACCAAGGACACAACCCATTGAATCTTCAAGAATAGTCAAATACATAATCAATGGTCTTCCTTCCACAGGTGGAGACAGGATCGGAGGCTTAGACAGATACTCTTTAATACTATCGAAAGCTTTCTGGAAATCCTCGGTCCAATCATGGGACTGATCTTTCCGGAGGAGCTTGAATATCGACGCACATGTGGCGGTCATGTGGGATATGAATCTGGAAATATAATTCAAGCGGCTAAGAAAACCTTGGACTTGCTTCTCAGTTTTGGGCGCAGGCATCTCTTGTATTGCTTTGACCTTTGCGGGATCAACTTCAATACCTCTTTCACTGACAATAAAGCCCAATAACTTGCCGGAACGGACTCCAAATGTACACTTGTTGGGACTCAGACGAAGCTTATACTTCCTCAAACGCTGAAAAAGCTTCAACAAGTGCTCTATATGTTCAACTTCCATTCTTGACTTAGCGATCATATCATCAACATATATCTCGATCTCCTTGTGCATCATATCACGAAACAAGGTGGTCATAACTCATTGATACGTGGCTCCGGCGTTCTTCAAACCGAAGGGCATCACTCGATAACAGAATGTTCCCCAAAGTGTGATGAATGTTGTCTTCTCCATATCCTCGGGTGCCATCTTAATCTGATTATATCCGGAAAATCCGTCCATAAATGAGAAGACATTGAATTTAGTTGTATTATCTACCAACATATCAATATGCGGTAGAGGAAAATCATCTTTTGGACTAGCTTTATTCAAGTCTCTATAGTCCACACACATTCGGACTTTTCCGTCTTTCTTAGGCACGGGAATAATATTGGCCACCCATTGAGGATATGTAGAAGTCACCAGAAACCCCGCATCAATTTGCTTCTGAACTTCCTCTTTGATCTTCACTGCCATATCAGGATGAGTTCTTCTGAGCTTCTACTTTACAGGCACGCACTCAGGCTTCAAGGTAAGAAATGTTGCATAATATCAGTATCTAGATCGGGCATGTCTTCATATGACCAGGAGAAGACATCAACATATTCTCGTAGCAAATCAGTCAACCCTTTCTTAACAGATTCTTCAAGGAGTGCCCCAATCTTTACTTCTCGCACACAATCTTCAGACCCCAAGTTGACTGTTTCCAAATTCTCAAGATGAGGCTGAATGATTTTCTCTTCATGCTCAAGTAGACGGGTAATCTCATCAAGAATCTCTCCAATATCCTCTTCTTCCGCCTCAAATACAGGGAATTCAAAGTTGGGAGATGGTGTTGGGTCATTATGTTCAATGGGTTTGATCAACCTGCATAATGATTTTGGATATGAAAAGCTTTAGAATTCAAACAAGGCAAATCATTATGCAAATGAAAAGATTGATTTTATTTTATTTTTTAGGTTTTCTGTGATCACCAATGCAAAAAGCGAAAAGGGAAAATAATTGGAAAAACAAACATTTAGCATGAATTTATTGAATGAAAATATCATTGTATTTATGCGCCAACAATGTCATCACTCCTCCTTTTGGCATGGGAGGAGGGTTTTTAAACACAATGGACATTACTTCGACTTATGGATAACTGTTGGAATATCCACAGCGACCCAATTATTGCAGACCCCACCAGGGATAACGAAGTTGCCAGAATCCTCTGCATCCTCTTCCAAAATAGCAACAGCCTCCTCAGTCTGACTGGTGTGGATGAAACCTCCACTCTTGAACAGCCCTTGCGGATTGGAGACCCCAGACGAAAAACCTATGCCAGCCCGAGACTTATTGTCTTCTAGCTCAATCATCTTCCCTAAACCAGCAGTTGCACCACACTCAATGGCCAACTTTGCATCTTTGTAGGAAGCAAATGAAGGAGTTCTCTTCTCAATAGGTTCAGCAATAGATAAAGCTTGGAAAGGAGTTCCAACTTCATCCTTAGCATCTATGTATGAGAAGTAAGACAAATGGCTAACCAGGAGAGCCTTTTCTCCCCCTACTACCACCAGTTTCTTGTTCTTCACAAATTTCAGTTTCTGGTGTAGGGTGGATGTCACGGCGCCCGCCTCGTGAATCCATGGTCTGCCTAAGAGACAGCTATACGATGGGCGAATGTCCATAACCTGGAAGGTAATCTGGAAATCACTCGGTCTGATCTTGACTGGGAGATCCACTTCCCCAATCACCGTTTTGCGAGACCCATCAAAAGCCTTCACAATTACTCCATTCTGCCTCATGGGAGGCCCTTGATATGACAGTTTTTAGAGAGTGGATTTTGGCAATACGTTTAATGATGACCCAGTGTCCACCAGCACATTGGACATGGCGTCGTCTTTGCAGCCCATAGATATATGTAATGCCAAGTTGTGGTCTCTTCCCTCCTCGGGGAGATCAGAGTCACAAAAACTCAAGTTGTTACAAGCAGTAATGTTTGCAACAATGCTATTGAATTGTTCTATCGTGACATCGTGGTCTACATATGCCACGTCCAAAACCTTCTACAGAGCCTCTCGGTGTGGTTCTGAATTCAAAAGCAATCATAACACCGATATTTTGGATGGCGTTTGTAGAAGCTGGTCTACAACATTGTACTCGCTTCTCTTGATGAGCTTCAGCATCTCATCACAGTCTTCTTTCACATTGTCGCTTGGGCCAACATAAGTAGGAGTTTTCAATATAGAGGAGGACTTAACAACAGGTGTCGGATTCAGAGTGCTCACAGCATTCCCAATCAGGGGTTCAACAGAATCAGCATCAATACTTCCTCGAGCATCAGCTTGAGGCTTCAACGGTGCTGAAAATACACGACCACTGCGGGTCAAACCACTAACATCTGCAATGTTAACAACAGAGGAAGATGGCAAGGACACCTCTTTCCCATTTTCTACAGCGACAACGTTATAGCGATAGGGAATTGCCTTTTCGGAAGAGTATGGTACTGGTCTAGCTGGCTTGATGGTTAATACGGGAGAAACCTTCTGCTTGCTACCATCATACCTGATGATAACAGGTTCGGGGATCCGGAATACTGGAGAAATTACGTTGACCTCATCAGCATCTTCGTCAACATTTCTATTTTGAAGGATCTCAATAACTCCTTCATCCAGCATTTCCTGAACATCTTTACGCACCTGGCGACAACCCCTTTGATTGACAGAACAACCTCGGCATCTATCGTGGTCATGCTCATAATGACTATAATCACATAGCAAACGATGCATCTTCTCCAGAGATTGTCGAATATGACTGACATATTTGACTTTGTACTTGCCAGGGCAGCCCTGGACCATGTTGACAGATTTCCCATGCTCGGGCAATGGGTTTTTCTTCACATTAGGACCTACGTCCTCGAAACACAGAATGCCATACCTTACAAGGTCTTGAACCTGGGTTTTCAAAGGGTAACAATTCTCCACGTCATGGCCGGGAGCACCAGAATGGTAAACACAGTGTAATTCAGGCTTATACCACCACTGGGGGTTAGCAGGTATAGCCGGTGGGTCTCTCGGAGTAATCAACTTCCTCTCTATCAAAGAGGGATATAGTTCTACATGTGTCATTGGAATAGGATCGAAGGTGACCCTTTTCCTCTCGTAACTCGTGCTGGTTTGATTATTGTTTCGAGGCTGGTAGGCATGCTGCTGCGGACGGTGCTGTTGTTGTTGATATTGCGGATGTGGTTACTGATTGTTGTTATGTTGCTGATATTGCTGATTATCTCTGAAGACAGGTGCTATACGAGCCACCTGGTGCTAGTTACCGGCGGGACGCACGGTCTTCCTCCTCACAGAGGGTCTTCTTGGTTTTACATGGGAAGTCACAGCATGTGCCTCTCCATCTTTCTTCTTTGCAAACGACCCATAACGTTTGGCAGAAGAGCCTTCTTCTCTGGTCAGACGTCCTTCTCTAACCCCTTCATCTAGACGCATCCCCATATTCACCATCTCGGTGAAGTCAGAAGGAGCGCTAGCAATCATCCACTCATAATAAAAAGAACTTAAGGTCTTCAAAAAGATCTTAGTCATCTCTTTCTCTTCTAGCAGAGGCATGATCTGTGCTGCTAACTCTCGCCACCTCTGGGTGTATTCTTTGAATGTTTCCTTGTCCTTCTAGGACATGGCCCTCAATTGATCCCTATCGGGAGCCATATCCATATTGTACTTGTACTGCTTAACGAAGGCCTCGCCAAGATCGTTGAAGGATCGGATGTTCGCACTGTCTAAACCCATGTACCAACGCAGAGCGGCACCGGACAGACTATCCTGAGAGTAGTGGATGAGCAATTGGTCATTGTCGGTCTGAGTCGACATCTTCCTGGCATACATGACCAGGTGGCTAAGAGGGCAGGTATTTCCCTTGTATTTTTCAAAGTTAGGGACCTTGAATTTCACAGGGATCTTTACATTAGGAACCAAGCAGAGTTCAACAACAGACTTGCCGAAAAGATCCTTTCCTCTGAGAGTTTTCAATTCCTTGCGAAGCTCAAGAAATTGATCGTTCATAGCATCCATCTTCTCATAGACATCTGGGCCCTCAGACGGCTTAGAATGATAGATGGTGTCGTCTACCCTGGGCATGGTATGCACGACAGGAGGAGGAACAGCAAGGATCGGGCTTGATGTCGGCATAGAAGCAAAGGTGGGGGCAGGACCCTCGAGCATGAAATTGGGAGGCATCCCCCACGGGAATCCGGCTGGCATAGACGCTGGAGCAAAGTGTGCACTGGCTGCAGGCACAGTCGAGGAGACAATCTCAGAGATGACTGTCCTCTGGGGAGGAGTTGAAGGTGTCGGAGAAGACTGGCTCTGGGCAGCCAAGAATGACTCCATCAAGGCACTTAATCTGGCCACTTCCTCTTTCAGCTCGCGGTTCTCTTGTTCAAGATGATCCATCAGTCTTGAAATGTTGGCTCTGGTGTAGTACCGGTGAGTCAGCTTGTCTTCAAAATAAATGAAGAACACAGAGTTAGACCACAGGACAAGGAGCCGGGAACAAAACCTGCTTATGCACATGATGCATGTAATGCTCGTGCATATGATATTTCTTTTATTTTCAAAGGAACTTTAGGGTTCTATTTGCAAATTTTTGGAAATATTAAACATTTTTATGTGAAATATAATATCTGGGAAATATTTTATACCAAAGAAATACAGCATTGTTAACCATATACAAGAGGAAAGGAAAATAATCATCTTATGGATCCCTAGAAACAATCATCTAAAGCCCGGGACACAGGAAGATAGGATGCACGAAGTCTCTTCACCTCCCTCTCGTAGGCTGCCTCCATATCCGCCTTCTCCTTGGCGAGTCGATCATACTTCCTCTTCCAAAACTTGGAAGACTGAGGAAGTAGAGAAGTCCATGCATCATCAGGATCATCAATAACTTGATGTTCGAGGAATTCTATCAAAGTATCCTTCTCCTTAATCTGCTGAAGCAACTCTTCTCGTTCACGGATCCAAGCACGTGATCGGTCTTCGTCTCACAACTCCTCTACTCCTTGGTCAGGGAGGGTTGAAGGCCCAACCATAACCGAAGGTGTAGGTCTCGGATACTCGTAAGGCATGAGATACTCAGACGCTCTCTTCCTAACCCAAGCAGTGTACAGCTCCATAGCAACACAATTCTTAGGACCCAACTCCTTCCTTCCTTTCCTATGAATCTTGCGCCAAGCGCGGACCATTCTTCCTTTCAAGTTTTGGGGATCTTTACCCTCTTGGAAGAACACACCCTCTCACAGAATGTTATTAGGTTTATCCTTTAGAGGGAACCCAAGCTGACGACGTGCTAACACGGGGTTGTAGTTAATCCCACCACATGTACCAAGAAGGGGTACATTGGAGAATTCACCACAAGAGTCGATAATCTGCACACCATCATACACACGGTTATACCAAGAGATATCATCATTAGTGAGAGACATAAGTCTCGTGGACCACCGTAGACATCCCTTGTTCTCCTTGAAGGCGACCGTCTGCGGTAAGTGAGAAATAAACCACTTATACAACAGAGGCAAACAGCATACAATGGCACCACCACCCTTTGCATTCCTCAAATGCAAAGAGAAATAGGTATCACCCAACAGAGTCGGAACGGGATTAAGAGTAGAGAAGATCCTAATAGCATTCACATCTACAAACTTGTCGATGTTAGGGAATAACACTAACCCATAGATGAGAAGTACAAATATGGCTTCAAAGGCATCCTCACTCATGGCCTTCCCATATACGGTAGCTTGAGCGATGAGGAACTCAGAAGGGAGACCTTGAATTCCACCTTTAGTAGTCATATGAGCACCAACCAGAGATTCATCTATGTGTAACATGTCTGCTATCTCTTGAGAAGTAGGAATACTCTCCAAGCCACTGAACGGCAACTAGTCTAAGATAGGTATACCCACAAGGTAGGCATACTCCTCAAGTGTAGGCAAAAGCTGGAAGTCCGGAAACGTGAAGCAACGATACAAGGGGTCATAAAACTGCACCAATACACTCATCAACCCTTCATCCACTTGAGTAGTCAGAAGAGGAAGAAGCTTCCCAAAACGAGCCTTGAAACCCAAAGGATCTAATACATAAGATGTCAAATTCCTTAACTCTTTCAAATCTGGTTGTTTAAAACTGTACTTCTTTGTCTTTCCATGTCTGAAAATTTTGCAAATAAGCCCCTTAAGTTCCTTAAAAAATTTCTTTATTAATGATGATATGGATGCAAATGGGTGCATGAATGCAACAATCACACTCAAGGATCAAGCAAAGCACACCAAACAAAGGTCATGGGATGGATCATATTATCCTTAATATCAATCATCCATTTTGGTGGATTATGGTTTACACCTTATCAACACCCAAGTTCCATTGATATTAAGGATACATGAACGGATCAACCATGAATCAAGGGTTTGTTGCGAGTCACGAGCATGGAGTCTTGGTTAAGAACCACCCAAAGGGAATGTACTAGGGTTTAAACCTGCCAAACCTGTTCTACAAGAGGTTCCCATAGTCATCATCCCATCTTTCGGATATTATCGGATAAACGACTACTCGTATTCCAAAAATATTCTCAAGAGAGACTCTTATGAGTGTAGTATCGCGTAACAATCGTATCAAATCTTACACTTGAACGACTTCCGCACTACATCCTAAGAATAGGCCAAGATGGGCTTGATAAACTAAGGTCCTTGGCTTCTAAGGTCTATATTGGAAAGAGTAATGTCTAACCACAACTTACATGTGTGACATTATTGATCCCAACATGACCTCCACCAAGTGAATGGACTTGCAAGTCAACTTGCTAAGGAATAACTCCACACAAGTCGACAAGACTACGCCATTCTCCTATCCTAAGTGCACTCGAGTCCGGGTATAGAACTCATCTCACAAAGATCACCAAGCATACAAGGAATTAATATCAAGCAAGTCAATCATTACATACAATACAGTAATCCCAAATTGCACAAAAATATGTCACAAAATAATACAATACAACAAATATGAAAAGTAGGCAAAACCCACTAGGTTTTTCCCCAGCAGAGTCGCCACTTTTCTGTAGCGGGGTATTCGTTACCATTAGAGATATTGACTAAATCCAAGGTAAATCATACAAGTCGAGTCGCCACCGCACTTCTATTTATCCAAAGGAATGGTTAGAAAGCGAACAAAAACCTAAAAGTTTTAACAAAAACTAGTAAAAAAAAGAAACAGAGATCTGGGTAAGGGGGTTGGTTATGCAATGGGAAGGTGTTAGGCACCCAAAACATCCTAGGTACTCCTAGGGAGCCCTTTTCATACTTGTTGCAAGGTTGTTGTTTTGTGAAACTTTATTTATGCAAACATGATTGAAGAGATGAGAGGAGAATATACAAGTTATTTACATTTTTGTGTTTGGATGGATGAACTCATTGCCTACGTACCATCTTATAAAAAGATTAGGATCAAAACCTCGTAGTTCGGGGTAAAAATCTCAAAACAGGTTGGTGAATTGATTGGTCCAAAAGCCTTGAGGTCTTTTGTTATCAAAGGGAGAAAACTCAACCTAAAACCACAAATCCACCATGTGAGGATAACTTCAACATGCTAGTGAGGGGTTAACCCTATAATAAGCATGGAATACTCATTGTCCATCACTAAGGATGTAGGTGAGTATTACATCTACCACAAGGATAACTCAAACCTAATAGCTAAAGGTTATGAAAAATTTGATTAAGAAAGTGGCCATTGGAACCACAAAAAGACATTTGAATGGGTTATATTTACCAATTAGAAGTATGTACAAAAATGGTCAAAGTTGACTTAAGGATTCAATTCAAAATAAGTGTTATGAAAAGAAAGTTTGAAAATCAAAAGCCTAAGGCTTAGGTTTCTAATGTTTGAAAGAAATGGTCAAATGTTTGCACAAAAAGTTTTGGCTTGGGTTAGAGTGGAGGGAAGAAGAAGAATGGCTAAGTCCTAAGCAAAGCAAAAAGGTGAGGGATAAAGAAGCAAAACCACAATGGAGTCCCTCTCTTGAGATCATGTTGATGATCCAAGTAGCTCCCATCCTTTGGAATAAGCAATCACAATAACAGTAAGCTCAAGCAATCAAACAAGTCTCTTAGAAGATTCCCAATGTATATTGTATCTTTCACTTTGGATGAACATGGCAATGGTCCTTCAATTTGAGCTCATAGAATCCCCTAGCACAAAAGCACACACATCAAAAGTTCCATGAAGTAAATCAAGAATGGACAAGAGTGAGTTTAGAGATTTGGTCCTTCTAATCCATCTTCATCATTAAGGTCCATTTACTCCAATTTTTGCATAGGGAAAGTCCTAGAATCTAAGTCCATTTCTCCATTCTTTGCATAAAGTATGTCCTAGAATCTAAGTCCACTTCTTTGCATTTTGTTCTCAACAATCAAAACAAATCACAAGCATAATAATATATGCACAATTATGTGCTCAAGTGAGCAAAAGGCAAATGGCATTAACATAAACATGTGCTCAAGTGAGCAAAAAGAAAAGCAAATGGATAATATGTACAAGAATAGTAAATTGCATAAAAGTAAAGAGTAAAAAGTAAATGTTAATTGTTAATGGTTTGTGTTAGTAGTTAGTATGCCATAAATCAAATTTAGCGTTATGTTAAGCAATCGTAATTGGACTTATGTAGAAGTCACAACTATCTGAGGCCGGTCAATAATAATGTAGGCAACAACACAAGTTAGAAGTCTTGATTAGTGAACCAAGTTCCAACAACTTGCCATGCCAAAAAAGGAGAAGAGAATTGATCTTGTATTGGTTTAAGCCTTTTGCATGATTTAGAAAACAACCTATCCTTACTGCAAAGTCATTCACTTGATCAAATGATCAAGATGAATTAGGTTTGAATCAAGGAAGATTAAGCCTTCCTAATCAATGCTAACTTATCAACCTTCAACTCATTGATCAAAAAGAAAGAAGATGAAGAAGAAGGAGATGGATGATGGAAATAAAATGGCAAAAGTACAAATGCATTAAATGAAATAAAATGTATCAATCACCATATGTTGACCAATAACATTGAAAGTCAAAGTCAAACAATCAAAAACAGAAGTGAGATGAAGATTGGAAGTCAAGAAATGAACAAAATATTTTTTGGCATTTTTAATATTAAATATAAACTTGAATTAAAAATAGAAGAAAGGTCAAACTTCAAAATTACTTCAAATCAACCTTGAAAGGTCCAAGTAATTTATCCCAAGTTCAACAAGGTCAGACCAAGTTTGACAAAAAAATTCAGAATTTTTAAAAGTCAGAAACTATTTTTTATCAATTAAAAATGAATAAAAATAACCTAATTGAACTAAAATCTCAAATAAATCTAAAATCAATTAAAAAATTGATGAGAATATTTTTCATAGATTCATCATCATTCAAATAGGTTCGGAAAATATTTTTGTATTTTTTGAATATCAAAGACTATTTAAAATGAATTAAAAACAACCAGAAAAGAGAAAATTCATAAAAAATATCAAATGATGAAATAAAAAATATTAAAAATCAGAAATAGAAACTAGAATTTATTTGGAGACTAATGCAATTGGTTCCATAATTTTTGGATTAAAAATGAGAGAGATATGAATTTTTGAAATAAAAAGGAATTAAAGAAAATAAAATCAGAAATTAAAAATGAGAAAAAATGTGAGGCGTTGGATCAAGAGCTCATTAATTGAGTTGGCGCATCAAACGAATCATATGCGCGCGCCTACCAAACACACTAGTCAACCGTGCCACATGTAGCATTAAATAAAGTCATAAAAAAGAGAGGCTCTGATTAAATCTGGAAAACGAATCCAAGGGTCCACAATGCATCTGGCAAAGGGACAGCCACCGGAGCCACCTTCTTCTCCGGTGAGCTTGTGTTTTCCGGCCATATATGCAGACAACAAAACCTTAACCAAAATGCACGATCTACACATCTTTGGAAAGCTGGGATGATATACATCATCCCTGAGCCACTCACTTCCACTCTAGATCTCTATATTGAGAGAAATCAGAGATGGTAGTTTTGTGGTGTTCATCATGAACTCAATGGATTTCGAAAATTAAATGCACAATCATGATGCCTCTATTGAGAGGACTTCAGCCAACACAAGATCCAAGCAAATAGGTCAATATATGATGAGTTTCGAAGAAAATACCAGTTGAAGAACAAACTTGATTTCTGGAAACTTGAGCTCGATTCCTTGCTTTCTTTGCCAAAACAGAAGATCAATGAGATGCAGGATGAAGGTTTAGAAGCTTTAGATCCAAGGATTCAACCAGATGTAGTTAAATTTTGGATCTGAAAAATTTGGAGAAAAATGAACTAGAGTCTTTGGTAATGGTTATGGATTCAATTATGCAGCGTCTTAGGCGCCATTAGGTTGAGTTTGAATGAAGCTGAGCACTTCTATTTATAGCAAAACAAGCTGCAAGCAAGGTGAATTCTCGTGTGCATGGAACTTGGACCCTTCATGCATGGGCATGTACAGGCGCGTGCAAAGCCCAAAAATGGATGCAAATGAATGTTGAACACAAACCAAGTTGAATTGGACGTGTAATTTGAATGGCATTTGTTTGTGTATCAAGATTTCATGTGAATTCCATATTTGAACCTAAACATTCACCTCTTCGAAAATGCCAATTAGAAAATCCAAACATAAGCATGTGGATATTGGTTGGAAAGGTCTTGATGTAAGGAACAATTGTTATGTTGGGAAAAAATCCATTTGAAGTGTGGAAATTGGTGAAATTGGAGTTTAAAGTGTAATGTGCAAAACATGTCAAGGCAAGATTTCCAAATTTGGCCAATGTTCAAGCCCCTCTGTTTTGATGATGCAAGCCTCAAATGGAAAACCCTCCAACCTAAAAGTTGTAGATATTCTCAAGAAAATTAAAATGGACTTAAATTTTGCATCATTTGGATTTTTGATGAAAGAGTTATGGGCACTTGAATTTGGACTTTTTTGCCTTTCAATGCATTTAGTCCAAAAGGACCTATAATGTCTTGCATTATCACATGTATTTCCTTTGAGATTTTGAAATTTTGTTCAACATAACATTTGAAGTAGACATCTTAATCTTTCCAATTCATTTTATCCCACCTCAAAATTATAAAAACTGAATGAGTTATGTCCTTGGGAAGTTGACCCAAAATTAGGGTTTCAGTCAAAATGACCTATAATGTATTGGAATGGGAGATGACCTTCCAAGCTTCAAATAAATTTTTGATGAACATGAAAGTTGTTCATATTGTCCTTAAGAACATTTTTTCTTTTGGAACCATCTCCATTTGACCAACACATAAAACGTTAGGTCTCAGTGCATTTCAAAATAGTCAGATGAGTTGACTAATCAACTTCTCAAGTCTATGACTCATATCTTGATGAATTGATGATTGAGGACACTCAAATAAGTTCAAATATGCATGAAATGATGAATTAAAGGACTTCCCTTGATTTCATTTGATCATGGGCTGAGGTCGCTTCAATAGCAAGGCATTGTGATACATAGATGAACTAGGGTTTCCTTGGGGCACAAACCTCAAACCCTCTGACTTGCTTTGATCAAAATGATGGATTGAGATGCTAGGGAGGCATACTTGATGGATGAGAGATTTGGGAATCATTACCATGCTTGCTATCATCTCCTCTTGGCCTTATTATTGCACAAAAGATCTCCTAGAAGCTTTGGACCTTGTGATTGCTCAAGCTACAAACAAAAGATGTTAGTGACATATTTTTGTGCTTTTGGTTAGTAAACAAAATAATAAAAGCAATGATATACAAATCAAGCATGCTTGGTGATCTCAAACCACTCACAAGAAGTCCCATCCAAAGGCAAAGGGAACCAAGATGCTTATGATCCTTGAGGTAATGCAAGTGCAATGTTATGATGCCATGAAGGATCTTAGGGACAAAATTGGGGTCTTACACACATCATAAATATATACTTATAAAACTCAAAAGAGAACAAAAAGCTATATAAATATAAAAATATAAACAAAAGTGGTATATATGTATATAAAACCGTATATATTATAAAATTAAAACAAAGGAATTATATATTATAGTAAAAAAAAAAGAGTATATATATAAACTTGAAAAAAATGGAAGTATATATTTATATAACTAAAAACAGATATATTATAAAATTAAAAAAAAATTATATATTATAGCTAAAATAAAGTATTTATATAGACTAAAAACAAACGGAGGTGTGTATTATAATAAGACACTATACAAAAAAAGTATATATATAAAAGTAAATGGAAGTATATATAACAAAAGATACTATCTAGTAAAAAAAATGGTATATATTATAACTAAGTTAAAAAATAAAATGATATATATTATAATTAAAAAAAAGTAGAGGTATATATTAATACTCAAAAATAAATAAATATATATATATATATATATATATAAAATATATATATATATATATATATATATATATATATATATATATATATATATATATATAATATATATATATATATATATATATATATATATATATTATATATATATATATATATATATATATATATATATATATAATGTGCATAACAGCAAGCTATATACATAAATATAAAACTAATACAACACCACTTTTAAAGAATGAAAACAGTAATGATGTACATAGCATTTGAACCAAAAGTTGGGACATACACATGTGTTTATACATAAAGAATGAAGTCTTTGAATAATCTAAAGGAAAGATATACACATGAACACTTAACTGTCAATATATATATATATATATATATATATATATATATATATATATATATATATATATATATATATATATATATATATATATATATATATATATATATATATATATATATATATATATATGTGTGTGAAAACTCTCTACTGTCAACAAAGATAAAACAAAATAGCTAAAAGCAAGAAGAAAAAATTGAAAGTAAACTAAAATAGAGAAGAAGAAAAGTGTTACCAACAATAGTACAACCACGATGGCGGTGCTTTCGTGGTGGTTCTAACACAAACGGTTTCTCGCGTGTGAAGGAGGTGGTTGGATGGGTTCCACAACAACTTACACCGGAGATGAATGAGCTCATTGTGGAGCTCTTATATTTGCAGCAAACTTTTTTCTTTTTCGTTTTGGGATATTTGGTTGAAATAGATGAAAAGAATGAAAGTATAATGTTTGAATGTGGTAGCTTGTAGTTGTGGATGAATGAAAAAGATGGGTTGGATTTGTATGGAGGAAGAGAGACTTGATATAATGGATATATGGTTAGTGGAGATTCTACGAGAAAGAAGAAGAGTAAAAATCTTCTTCCAAGTTTTCTTTTCTTTTTGGGGATAAAGTCACCACTTTTTCTTTTGAGATTTTTTGAAATCAAGTGTGTGCGCCGCTCAGAAGGATTTGTCTTCCTTCCCCCGGTCCCTCCCTTTCAGCAATGCACTTAGTATATATATGTACATCCTAGGTTTTAATTTTTTATATTATTTCCCAATTACCCTTGTAGATATTATTTAATGACAACATAAATTAAAACAAATTAAACAAATAAGTTTCAAACAAAATTAAATAATCGAAATAAATTTGAAATGAAATTAAAAATAGTCCTATTAATTTATTCTAAATATTTTGATGAAAAAACTCAAAATGAATAAAAAGTCGGATGCAAAAGTGTCTGAAAAATTAAAATGAATACACCAAAATGATCAACGTGAAATAAACTTCTCGAAAACATACAGGTTTTGATCAAATTTTTAAGTAAAAAAAGATCGGTTAAAAGGCTCAGACGAATCAAAATGCATTTGGAAAAAAAGTCGAAAAATAAAACGAGCACGCCAGGTCAAACTATGTGAAACTGATGTCTGCAAGCTCAATTTTAAAAAATTTCACTCGCTAATCTTACGTGCACTTGAGAATCAGTTTGACTGGTCTGTCTGTAAATCCTAAAATTTATTTTGGTTGATATTTTAGGCATTATGCATGTTATTTTATGCAAATGATGCGAATGCTATGATAAATATATTAATTCAAAGATTCCGGGTCAAAATTGGGGCATGACACATGGGCTTAGGCTAAAAACCGCAGCAGATCCAATCTGGACTATTGCATAAACTATGCAGAATCTTATGCATAAAATCAGGAATAAGATCACTTGTTTCCTAAAATGTCTCAACATACTTTTTAAAGAAACAAGTGCACAACTAGAAACAAAACAAGAGTTCCTAAAATAAACCTTATTGGACAATCAGATATGATAGCAAAATATTAAGAGAATCTTCAGAGATCTCATAATAAAATAAGTCTTCCAATAAGTAAAACAAAACCTGCAAAGATGTCTGATCAATATGTCAAGACATCTTGCTCAACATCTTGTTGTGATACATGTTTTAACAAAATTGTTGTGAATCATAGAACACAGACCTAACAAACTCCCCATTTGACAAATTTTGGCTAAAATAACCTTTGCATCATATAGCTGGAGAAAAGATAAAACAACAGTAACAATCACAGGTTATCAGAAGCATCTGATTCATCTGCAGATGTAACACCACCAGCAACATCCTCTTCTTCCTTATATCCTTCCTCAACATCACTAGGAAAATTCTCATCAAGAATCTCTTCAGCCAAAGATTTGATAAGTCTTTCAATCCTGATCTTCCTTTCAGTGAAGGTCTTGATAGTATCATCCAAAGCTTTGTAAGTGTCCTTTAATCCAGCAATCAGACCAACCTTAGAGGTTGAACTGACAGAATCTTTTCTTGATGTCAAGACAATATATGGGACATGTGTCCCTACAAACAACCTGTAGTGAAGAGAAAGAGGAGATTCCCTCTTGCTAGCAGCGTCAGCACTATTTAGGATACCTGGGTTTGTTCAAAAACATAATTTCCAAAATCAAAGTTGGTCTTGGTACCAACTACATAGATGAACTTCCCCAATCCAGTGGCAATGGTTGATGTATGGTTTGTGGGAACCTACTTTGCAGCACCAATCCTGTGAAGGATTACATACTTTACACTTAACTTACCAACTGGCAACTTTCCTTTTCTAGGCCATTGTACAACCTGTTTTGCAGTAATTTCTTTACAAACCTGGTTGTCAATCACCTCTGTCTCAGGTTGTGCATCTTCATATTTACCCTTGTACCTATTCATCATATTAGGTGAAAATTACACACATTTTCCTCTCATAAAAACTTTTCTAAATTCCTTGCTTTTATTGTCATCACAGTCAGCAAGGATGTTTACAATAAATTCCTTCACCAGTACCTCATAGCATTTTTCAAAGCCTATAACAGTTTTCATCAAACCAACATGTTCAATGAGTTTCATAACTTCCTTGCACTCAAGTGCATCTTGTCCAAGTTCTCTTTCCAGAGCTAGCCTTTTTTGGTAAACAAATTTTCATCTTTCCACATTATCAAAAAAGTGGAATGTGATATTATATAAAGGAGCCTCAAGAACATTCACATGTATCTTTCTCACCACTGCTTTCTTCTGTGGGGTGATGTCCTGAACATCATGGTTAACATCATAATCAGATTCACTATAAGAGATCACATTCCTCTTCCTAGTAGGAGTCATAACTTTGCTCCAGCTTTTGGTGGGGGCAAAAAAAACTTTCTTCTTGGAAGTCTTAGAGGGTGTGCCTTCATTCATCACAACCTTGTTGCTTCTATTCTTCAGCCTCTTGGCAATGTCAAGGGCCAGATTCTTAGTAATCGGTTCTTCATCCAAGTCCAAATCATCAACATTCACAATGACAGTGGATTTTTCTTTCCTTCTACCAGGGTTTTCCTTCTCAACAACCACATCCTGCTTCTCCTCAGCAATCACAGATACAAGGCTATCAACAGACACAACTTTATCAGATTGAGTTGAGATATAGTCATTATCATAACCACCAATAGGGTTTTCAGGGTTGGTTTCAGTTAGATGCTCAGCTTGGGCCAAGGATGTTGTAACATCCGGCACGTCACCAGACCTAGCTTCCTTCAGAACATAAGCCACTAACGTGCGGATACTTTTATCAATAGAAACTTTTTCAGCCTCACTCATATTAGGGTTTACCTTTTCCGATACAGATGAACCAGATGGTTCCACTTACTAACAAGTTTTGACCCAATAGCCTCTTTAGTAGAAGTATTGACATTAGATTCAACATTAGCAAATTGAATGGGTTCAACATAAAGACTTGTCATAGAATGAGCTTTCTTGACAACAACAGATGGTTTGGGAGACTTACTCACATCAGTTTCCTTAGCCTTCTTTGGAGACGGGGTTCCTACCTTCTTTTAAATAGGGACAGGACATGGAATTATTAACAAAGGAACTACATCAAGGACCATCTCGGAAGGGGTCACCATTGTAGTGGAGGAAGCATCCCTAGCTTTCATGGGGGATGAGGTTGAGTTATCCTTGGAGATATTGATGGGTGTTGAAGCAAATTATTTTGACATCTTGAAAATAGCTTGGAAGAGGATTTTTAGATGGCAAAAGGTAAGCATAAAGAAGAGGAAATTTCTGAGAATAACGTGAATTGAAATGGTAGAATAGATGGAAATAAGGAGATAACATGTTTGAAAACAAATGAGGAAAGTTTGAAATGATTTCCTTTGAGTAGCATGCACCAATGCATGGAGGGAAGAGAAAGTTTTTCTTGCACGATTAAATAACAATAATTGCTATAATTCTTCCAAAATGCAAATTCCATGTTCACCCCTTATTTTTCAAATTGATTTGTGTCCAATGCCTTAGTGAAAATATCAGCCAGTTGTTTTGCAGTGGCCACGTGCTCAAGAGTAACAACCTCGTCTTCAACAAGATCCTTGATAAAGTGATGACAGATGTCAATGTGCTTTGTCCTACTTGTCATACCCCAATTTTGTCCAAGCATTTTTTAAATTTTTGTAAATTTCATTTCATTTTTTATTTTGCATCATATGCGCAGCATGACATGCATTTCATCATGAATAATACCAAAAATATCGGTCGGAATGAATTATTGAAAATACAGACAAATCGGTTAAACCATTTCTCAGATACGTGCAAAATCAGCGGGTAAAAAGTTTCAATATGAAAATTGAAAACGCCAGTATTATTCATCTACAGTTCACGTAGTTTAACCTGGTGTGCTCGTTATATTTTTCATCGACTGTTTCGGCTGCGTTTTGACCCGCCTGAGCTTTTTAGCCGGTGAAAATTTATTTTGAAATCAAAAGAAACATTGTATTTTTTCAATAAGTATATTTTGTGCTGATCATTTTAGTGTGACCGATTTAATTTTCCGAGCAAATTTTCGCCCGACTTTTATTCGTTCCTAGTCGTTTTAATTTTATCCTTTCGCCAAAGTATTTAGAAAAAATAAATAGAGTTTCTCAGGTTCTTACCTTAATTTTATCATGTTTATTTAAAAGGTTGTGAATTTTATTTGATTTGGTTGATTTAAATTGGTTTAAATCAATTAAATCACCTAGAAGGAGAAACTATGGCATTTTTAAATTTTGTGTGCTTCTTTAATTTAACCTAAATCGTCGATTTAAATTTAATTAAAAGATCACATGTAGTATCCTCACTTTCTCTTATTAATCAATAAAAAATTTAGAAATTAATTAAGTTAGAATTAATTGGTAGAATTTGGAAAAATATAAAAAATATATCCTCCCATCTCCAATGGGAAAAGGACACACGTCCCCCTCTAGTGGATGAGATCAGAAGGAGGTGATTTTATTTGGGGTGAAAGCGCGTTTTGGGGGATTTTGGATAAGGGACCAAAGGATTTTTTTTCATAAAAGAGGGGACCAACAGATCTTTTCTTAGAAGAAAATAACGGAAAAAGATCCCCACTAACTCTCCTCCCGATCCAACAGACAAAAACAAGAGTGAAAGACACCCAAAAACCAGGAGACCTCTTCTTCGTTTTTTTCCTACAAAGACACCCAAAAGTCCTTTCTTTTGCACCTCCTGATAATCACCTTCACACTTCTCACACAACGACCATCTTGCGAACCTTCATTTCCTCCTCCACCGCTCCGTCATTCTTATCCGCCGGCTCTCACCTCACCCACTCATAAAGATCCTCCCGACTCTCTCAATATCTGCAGCATAGAAAGAAAACAAAAAATAAAAATAAAAATAAAAAGAAACAAAGATCCACAAAGCCATTAATAACCCTTCCACCATTACAACCTTCGCCCGCTTCTCCTTTTCCTTCACCACCGTTAAACCACCAACATCTTCCATCTTTTCTTCTCACTTACCTCGTCCATAACCCTTCCTCCGCCGTAACGCTAAACGCACCTCCACGAAAACCTCTCGATCCACCGCTTCAACCGCCTCTTTTATTCTCCTCCTCCGTGGAACACCATTTCAACGCCGGCAAACTCCACCCTCATCATTACAACATGTCGACGACTTCCGTCGACATCTCCGCCAAGATGCATTAACCTAATGCATCTTCATCTTCAACACGTGACGACGATGTCTCTCGCACCTTCCGGCGACCGCTCTCCGAACACACATGGAAGAACTCAGATCTGCTTCCACACCAACCTTCTCGGCAACGAACCGTTCATCGATTTCCACGGCAACAACACAACTCAGCATTACATAGTGGCAATGTTGTTGTTTTTTCCGTTAGGGTAACATTTCAAATCTCAGATTTTTTTTGGTGTCTGACATTGCATATCTTTTGTCCTTCCAATTTCTATTTGTTTCACGTAGTTGATCTATTATCTCGGTTATGCTATTTGAGATTTGGCTTCACTGCGTCATGTTTGCGTGCAATATAATCCTTGTATAAAAAATTTATCCATTCTTCATGGTGTAGCACCTCAAATTTGCACCCCCCATTCATGCATACATTTTCATTTTTTTGGTCATTAACATTGCATATTGCATTGCACCATATCAATAAGCATTGGCATCAAGAGAATTCATCAGTGCAAGAGACCAAGCATTTCCTTGAGATTAAAGCCATATGAGAATTCTAGAGAGCTTATATGAATCAAGGCTCATTTTGAAGCTATTGTACCAAGTGTTGAAGGCTCAAAAGTCATCAGTACATGTCCAGGTCATCTGGGGCCCATAAAAGTCAACTGAAAGTCAACTGAGGGCTAGGAGGTGGAGAAATGGTTTGAGACACTTCATTCATGTCCAAAAGAGGTTTATTCATCATGTCAAACATCTACATTGAAGATTTTGAAGCCAGATCAAAAGTTTCCCAAAATGGAAAGTGACCTGTAATTTCAAGTTTCCAAAAATGGCAAGTTTTTGGACCACATTCAACTTGACTTTCCAACATAAAAGAAGCTTCAAATGAAATTTTGGTCAACATGAAAGTTGAAGATCTTTCTCTCCCATTTCCAAAAAGTCCAAGACCATGAGCATCTGATGAATGGTTGAGGAGTTATGAGCAAATGATCACCAAGTGTGCATGGAACTTCCAAGAGCCATAACTTTTGATCCAAAGCTCCAATTTGAGTGCCTCTTTTTGCATTATGCTCCTTATGACTCATATTTTCCAAATCCATCATTGCATTGCATGAAATAATGTCACATGATCATTTGGCCATGCATGTGCTTTTTGGAGGGAAAATGAAGAATTTGAATTTGGTTGATCATATGAGTTTTTTAACCATTCCAACATGTGCATGAGATGATTTTAAGTGATTTTGAGCAGGCACATGGTATTGTTCACGTTCATTCACCATGCATAGGGTGCATTTTACCTATTTTGCACTACACCACATTTTGCATTAAAATTTCATTAGCCAAGCCTAAGTATCATTAGCAAAGTAATTAGCATGTGGTATAAAGCCTTAATCATAACAGAAATTTCATTCTAACACATTCTAGATCTAGATTTGAGTTTTCCCTCCATTTTTGCTCTCAATTGAATCTTTAATTTTCTTCACATAAGCCATTGATTTTATTGCATATTCGTGTTCATTGAGCTTCATTGAGTATGGATCAAGCATTGGATTGAAGGTTTTGGTGGAGAATCAAGCTGTGCAAGTACATGAAGGTGAACATGGAAGCTTTGAATTGATCAAGATCCAAGCCACTTCAAGGGAGATTTCGTGCACAAAGCTTCATAATATCAATATAGGAGTGAATCTAGAGATTGCTAGCCTTTGAATCCACTGTTTTCCTCCACTACTCTCCAAGAAGGTTGGAAATCGAACCTCTTAATTCTTGATTTTATGCACATAATGTTGTAGATCTTTCCATGCTGATCATTCTGATATAAAATTCGTTAAAAATGGTGGAATAGTGAGTGAGATATGTGAGCTTGAAGTTTTGCCATGCAATTTATTTTCGTTCGATTTGCATTATATATGGACTGTTAGGCTTAGTTAAGGTCAGATTCATGTTATACGCATCAAGGCGGTTCCAATGGTGTAAGCTACACAAAATTCTGCAAAAAAAAATAGGATGCGTACTGTTCCTCGCCGGAGATTGATCGGGGAAGATGATCGGAAGCACTATTCCGGTCATCTGGTTCAGCTAGGGCTTTAGCGCATGTAACCTCTAGACTCACGTTCGATTCCCAAGCGTAACGTTGGAAGTTCTTTTTTTGGATTTTTCCCTGCCTTGCCAAACGACGGCGTTTTGTATAGCGCGCATTACCTCGCTTCGATTCCCAGCGAACGCATTTTAATTTCCTTTTAATTTCCTTCATTAGCCTTAAACGACAGCGTTCTGGCATGGCATTGGTTCGATCCCTGTGGATGCCATTCCAATTTTTCATTTCATTTCATACCATTTCCATTTAATTTCATGTTATTTCCATCAAATTCAAAAAATCATAAAAAATTGAAAACTAATCCAAATAATTCCAAATTTTTTCCCACATATTCCTTGAAGTGTCTATTATTTTATGATGTGATTTTCTGATTTTTATCATGGCTGGAATTTTAAATGTGAGTGAATGTTTGATCATGATGTAAAATGTGACATGTGTTGCTAAATGGCTTGTGAAATGCTCATACATTGTCCAATTGATTTGAAATTTGGTATGCTGATTCCTAACATGGTGTAGGATGTTTGAGCTTTTGTTTGGTATTTTTAGCATGTTCCATTTCTGTTTTGGGCACATGAATATATTGTGTGACAATGTGTGTCACACAATTTGATGTCATACTTGTTCATTTTCATTTCTAGGTCAATTGAGCTCTGTTGATTCTAATTTTTGGCATGATGATTGTGTTTGACATGTTGTGTGCATATAAAAATTTTCATGATTGTTTGATTCATTTCTGTTTTAATATGGAATTTTGATTCTTGATGTCCAATTGTGAGCTTTGCAATTGCCTTTGCCATATCTTGCTCATGAGATGACTTTGCCATTTGATTTGAGTTTGTTTCTTTTTAGGACATATTCTTACTTGAATAAATATGCTTCATGTTGAATATTGGTTGCTGTTTTGACTTTTTGCTTTGCCTTTGACCCTAGTCTTGGACTAGTGGTTTGTACTCATCTCTTGAGCTTTGTATTTCAGGTTCAAGCTTCTAGTCCTAATGGTTGAGGTTGATCTCATGACTTGAGATGCAAATTACTTTGTACACTAACCTTGGTTGTGTTGTAGGTTCCTTGGTGATGAACTCACTTGGGTTGTTTGCTTGTTGGCTTGCATTGTGTACATATTGGTTATAACACTGCTGACTGTCTGTCTGATTTGTCTGAATGTGAATATTGACTTGTTTGACTTTCTTACAGGTACTTTAGTCGCTTTAACTTATTGCTTGAGTTGCTTTGCTTTGCTTGTGGTTGGCATACCACCTAGGTAATCATCCTCTAACTCCATGTAGTCTGGAAGCCCTGCCGTTTCTGTTTGGCAGGCATTTGGCTGAAGTCCTCCTTAAGAGGCAATGTTTGTGGTTGTTTATATTTGTGCCATGTACTTCAAGACCTCCTAAGTGAAGAGGCAATTGGCAGATATAAGGGATTTGCAATCAATCCCCTGCTATTCAGTTGAGTCTTTCATCTTGCTCGCACTACGTGCTGATGCATTTTGAATAAACACCCAAGATCCTTGTATATAGAGTCAGTCAAGTGGAGAGAGTCCCACATTCTGGACTCCCATGTTTTCATTGATTTGAAGCTCACCCAGGCCCGGGTTAAGAGCTATGAGGTCTTACCCTCATTACCTTTCATCTGCTCACCCTGACGGTCAATGTCAGTGGTTAAGAGCTCTTCAGACACCCCTTCCAGTGTTGGCTTGTTTGTCGAGATTGACATGACCCCTTGACTAAAGCCCAGCCTTGTATGAGCCGCTTGTTTGCATATAACGTGTGTTGCTTGATTGCTTGTTTACTTAGCATGTTTGTTTGCTTGTGGAGTCAGATGTAAGACCAGCGATTGGCTATCTGTTTCCCGTCTGTTTTTGGAGTTGGATGTAAGCCCAGCGATTGGCATTCCATTTCCAGTTTGTGTTCTCTCTTGAGACTTGCTTTGTGTTCCCCTAGGTTTGCTAGACTTCGTATAGTCTCTCGTTTGCATGTTAATTAAGGTAGCACGGTTCCTTCGTCTAGGACTTCCTTTCTTGCATGAGCATTCCTAAAACACAAACAAACTTTATCTTCCCTTAAGGACACGTTAACTCCTTCTACTACAGGTGAGTAAGTCTCCAAAGGTCGAGCATTCGGTAGATTGCGTAGTAACGTTGTTCATCTAAAAAACATAAAATAAATAGAAATAGTTTAGCCAAACTACGGAAACTCTGATTCTCATGTTCAGATGAGATGCGTAGGCACGAGACGCGATGTCTTGTCGAGTTTGACTGACGACTAACATTTAATCCTTTTCTCTCGCCCTCGTTGCGATCGAGACCTTCCTTTTCTCTTGCCCTAGTTGCAATCGAGACCCTTCTTCTTTTCGGGTGCGTTTGTCTGGAGTCTGATGTAAGTCCATCTATTGGCATTCGGTTTCCCGTTTGTTTGTTGTTTGTTTGGAGTCTGATGTAATCCAGCGATTGGCATTCGGTTTCCTATTTGCGTTTGTTTGTTCGGAGTCAGATGTAAGACCAGTCATTGGTAGTCTATTTCCGGTTGGGTGTTTGCTCTGACGTCTCAGCGTCTTTGGTTTAGTGTTTTGTTTCGGCGTGCGTTAGCCGAGCTACGAGTGCTCTGATTCTTACTCTGATTAGAGAAGATACGTATGCATAGGATGCGATGTCCTAGCGAGCACGTTTCCCATTCCCCCCGAACTACGTCGACTCTGATGTTTGTGTCTGACAAACTACGTAGGCCCAGGATGCGACATCCTGCCGAGTCACCTTTCTCCGTTTTCCTTCATCTGTGTTTTATTCCAGTCCTGTGCAGTTCTGAGCAGTTATTTAGCAACCTTGTTCTATTCTTTTTGAGCGTGGATCCCGTCGAGTACGACGGACGTGAGGGGGTGCTAATACCTTCCCCTTGCGTAACCGACTCCCGATCCTTGCGATCTCTGGTCGTAAGACCATTTCCTTTCCAGGTTTACTTCGAGCGTTTCCTTTCCCTCCTTTGGGATAAATAACGCACGGTGGCGGCTCTATGTCTTTTCCCGCCGGTTGTTTTTCGCGTATGCGACACATGGCATTTAGTTCATTGTTAGATGGTGAAAGAACCTGTTGCATATGTTCATGTATCACCATTAAATGACTTTCGCCTGGTGATTTGGCTCTTGAGTCTTTTGGATCGTTGTTGCTTGCATTCTATTAGTTTTTGTTGAGTTGTTGCACATACATCTTCACCTTCGATCTTTTTATGTATGTACACAATTTTGGTTAAGGACAAATTGATAAGGATGAAAAATGGTTTGTTGGAAAATCATTATAGTATTTACTAAACATTGAACATCACAAGATTATTTTCATACTATGCATATAGATAACTCCATTTATGGTTGGTGTAATTGATTTGGGTCTGATTTAGACATGCCATCATTGATGTTTCTATGTGGTCTCTATCCTAGATCATGGTAATAATATAATGGCTATGTAAATAATCATAATTTTTTACTATTCATGTTTCTTAATTGCGGGTCGGTTTCAGTTTTGTTTCCATGGCTGCATCTGGACACAGTAGTTTCTTGGATTTGTGAGGATGTGCTTAAAACTTTGATTTCTTTCAATTGTTTAGCTTTTCCAAATTTCATACTATTTTGGGTCATGTATAAAGGTGTTTGGTTTCACATAATTATTCTAGTTTCCTCTTGTCCAAATACCAAACCGGGGAATGGTTATTTTCTCTAAAAAAGAAAAGATGTGGTATTGCGTTCTAATCAAAGCTTAAGGTTCCCTGTATGCTACTCAAATTAATTTCAGCAATGCAAAATGAATAAGTGTTGTAAAATCCAAGTTCTAACTTTAAAATTTGGTTGTAGAAGGCAATGGCTTTATTGGTAACTCTACAAATTTTCGAACCATGAGTTCTTATGGCGGTGTGATGAAATCTAAATGTGAAAAATGGCAAGCTACTTGTAGTATGAGACGTTACCCAATGTGCGTCTCTATAGGAAGTTTTAGTGCACCAAGATTGAATGGAAATTAGCCAAAGTTTGTAGAATACTATTGTAAATAGTTTTGTAAATATAATATTGTTGTTGCTATTTGATTCCATTGTGTTAAATTGGATCGAATATATGGGTTCGGCAATTTCATGCCGTAATGCCACCAAATTCTCAATAAATCAATTGAACACTTTCATCGCGTTACGATATCGCGTATGACACTAACCATATTGTCATTCCACCTTAACCGATTTTGAGCACATTGTGGCCAATTCAACTCGACTTTTTTTAATCAACAACGTCACCCATTTCTTTCTCTTTTAATTATGATTAATTAATTAATTAAGTATTGGTTTAATTAGTTAATTACGATTAACTAGTGTTAATTAACTTGATTATTTGATTCAATTAAATAACTTTGATGATTAATCTAAATTAACTTTAATTAATCAATTCAACCGAGCTTTAATAAATAAATCTTGATAATTAGATTTTAATCGATTTCCTTCACTATCATTTCATAATACAAACTTGATTTCACCCAAATTCATCATCAAATCAAAACCATATTAAATCACTAACATCACACAATTCTCGATTCAATGTCAAACCCATCTTCCACCCTTTTATAAGTCGATTGCTTTTAGCATCGCCATCAACCTCACATAGTTTACTCTTGGGCTTTCTTACATTGAGACCTATTCGATTTTATTAAATCGAGTAGATGAACAATACACTAAAAAAATCCAATTTATTCACAAAACACAAACTTAAAACCTCGACCCAATGTCGAGTATTTTTATCCGAATCAAATTAAAATACCCAATCACAATCAAATACCATTTCATTTGGGAACGAAAAGGGGGATGGTCTTGAGTTTTCAACTCCTCTCCTCGATTATTTGAATACGAGTTCTCTTACTCGGTTAGTCAAATAATCGTCACTTCTATCCACCTAAGCACAATCATATCTAATCATTTTTGTAATAAGAAATGAAAAGGGAGATGACTTTGAGTTTTCAATTTCTCTCCTCAACTGTTTGAATACGAGTTCTCTTACTCGGTTAGTCAAATAATTGCCATTTCTCTTAAAAACTTCTAAACCCGATTAAATTAAAATACCTATTTGAAATCTAATACCATTTCATTTGGAAATGAAAAGGGGGAAGGTTTTGTGTTTTCAACTCCTCTCCTCGATTATTTGAATATGAGTTCTCTTACTCGGTTAGTCAAATAATTTTCATTCCCATCCGCCTAAACACAATTAAATCAATTTATTTTCATGATAGCAAAATGAAAAGGGAGATGACTTTGAGCCTTCAACTTCTCTCCTCAGTTGTTTGAATACGAGTTCTCTTACTCGGTTAGTTGAACAACTGTCATTTTTCCACAAACTTATAACTTAATCATTTTCATAATAAACTATACGAAAATGGGGATGGTCTTGAGTCTTCAATTCCTCTTCTCAAAATGCTTGGATATGAGTTGTCTTATTCAGCCATTCGAGTATTTTTCGTTTATAAAATCATCAAGCATACACGAACCTGTTTTCATAATCACTCAGATGAAAGAGAAAGTGGGCTAGAGTCTTCTATTCCCTTTCCCGACTATTAGGATACGAGTTGTCTTACTCGCCTATCTGAGTATTCGTCATCCATTCAAAATACCTTAATCATCAGTAAATCCTTTTTTTAATGAAAAAGAAAGTGGTCTAGAGTCTTCTATTCCCTTTCCTGACTATTAGGATATGAGTTATCTTACTCGACTATCCAAGTAATCGTCATCCAACAAAAATATCTCAACACATCGAATTTATCTATCCTCGCCTCTGTGCAATCAAAACTAATGAAACAAAACATCAAACATATTAACTCCACTTGTCACTCCCGTGTGACCAAAACTCTTTTCAGAAAGAACACTGTCTAATCCTTTCTAACGCACACAACAAGCTAGTGCTTAAGCCTCCGCCGAGAGTAGACAAACCAGTGTTTAGCCTTTAGAACGCGATTTATCCAGTCGTTCATTAAAAAACACCAACCAACCGTAGTTCCCCGAACTACGAATGCTCTGATTTCCTTATTGCACCATAAGGATACGTAGGCACGAGATTGCAAGATCTTGGTGAGCACACTAATAAAAACCTCCCTTTTCCCCCTTCTGAGGTTACGGTCCATATCTATTTTCATCCTTTATTCACTCAAAGAAAACAAACAACATAAGTTAACATTCAAATTGCAAAATTGAACTAAAAGGTTCCCGTTGAGTACAACAGACGTGAGGGGTGCTAATACCTTCCCCTCACGTAATCGACTCCCGAACCCAAATATGGTTGCGACGACCATTATTCTATTTCTTAAAAGGTTTTATCGATATTTTCCTATTCCTTCATTGGAATGAATAAAGTTCGGTGGCGACTCTGTTCAAACAAACATTTTTCGCGTCCATCGCGAGGGATCGCATTTTTTGAGGTGCGACAGATGGCGACTCTGTTGGGGACTCATGCTCCAAGCAAGAGAGAGTGAAGCCTAACTTAGTTCAATTTCTGTATTGGGTGTTAACCTTGTTTGTTTGTTATCTTTATTCTTTTGTTATTTTGTTGTAATTATTGTATTATGGTTTATTTCCTATGATACTATTGGGGTTCTCTGACTGTTGGTGCTTTGTGAAATAGGCTCTCTACCCGAGTCTGAGAAAAACTATAAGATTAAGTTGGTGGTTGCGTAGTGGACGCCCATAAGGAGTCTTCCTTGTTGGGAAGATATAAAGACCCCGCCTAGAGGAGATTCTCTTGAGATATTATTGTCCGACGAGCCTTCGTCACGGTGATAGTATTTCAAGGTGAATCAATGACTCTAGGGACCTTTTAACCCACTCTACCCGACGGCTATGTAGTATTAACCTACGAAGTTTCATACTTGGTGGGTTGATACAAAAGCCCTAATCAGATGAGATCCCTTGGACATATTACTATCTTACAGTAATATTTCCAACCTCGATCTATGACTCTGAGAACCTTATTAGAACCTTGGACTCGAGAGTTGTGTAGTAGAATCCCCATGGAGCCTTCCTTGTAAGAATAATACGAAGACCTCACCTAGACGAGATTATCTTAAGGGTATTACTGTCCGACGATTTTTCGTCACGGCAGTGACGCTCTCAAGAAGAATCGATGACTCTAGGAACCTATTAACCTTAGAGCCTACCCTTGGGAATTTCAATAATCAGAGACACCTATTACTTCCTCCTATTATCCTGATGTACACGACGCGTGATTGATCTTGAGTATTTGTATTCCTTTACAAAAAGACATGGCAAAACTTCATGCATTTGCATATCATCGACATGCATTACGTATCATTGTCTAGAAACAAAGACTTACACCATGTTCTACCCGTTGTCCAGTAACGCTGGCTACTCGATACTGGTACGAGACATGCCACAACTACAATGAGGACGGACATTGACTCTATGCAAGCAAAGATGGATCGTTTGCTTGAGACCATGTTGCTCCTAGCTCAGAAGGAAAAGGATGTTGAGACTAGCGCCGAAGCCAGAAAAGTTGTTGCTCAGTTTGGATCACCATCGCTTAGCATCCCTGGAGTGATTGGCCTTGATGGTAACCCTGCCCATCCTAGAGGAGGACTGATCCTTATTCCTATCCCAATGGACAACGTGAACCCCCATGAGCATTCTGCTACATCTGCTTTACACGGATCCGTGATAGGTGATGAAGATCTATACGATGCTTCCTTCATGCCGCAACCCGTCAAACCTGTTGTTGGAGGTCTCCTAGACCCAGCTGTTGAGAGACTCCATGCTCTGGAAGAGAAATTTAAGTCTTTGGAGGTTCACACTACTCCCGGTTTGGACGCTGTTGACATGTGCCTGGTGCCAGGCCTCGTGATTCCACAAAAGTTCAAAGTCTCGGACCTTGACAAGTACAAAGGGATCAGCTGCCCTAGAACTCACCTCAGAGCTTACTGTCGCAAGATTGTTGCCCACATCAGTAATGATCAACTCTTAATTCATTACTTCCAAGATAGCCTCAGTGGGGCATCCTTGGAGTGGTATATGCATCTAGAAAGAGGGCAGGTCCAGTCATGGAGAGACCTTGCTGAAGCCTTCCTTAGGCATTATCAGTACAATACTGATCTAGCACCCAATCGCACCCAGCTGCAAGACATGACTCAACGCAACAATGAGTCATTCAAGGAATACGCCCAACGGTGGAGAGAGCTTGCAGCTCGGGTACAACCTCCCCTCCTCGATAAAGAGCTACTTGATATGTTTATGGGGACTCTTCATGCTCAATATATGGAGAAAATGGTGGGATCCAGCTTCCCAACGTTTGTTGAGGTTGTCTCTGTGGGAGAACGGATTGAGAGCCAGATTAGGAAAGGAAAACTACCTTGCACCGCCAATGCTTCGAGTGGGATGAAGAAACCCTATCCCAATCTCCCATAGAAGCCAGAATGTCAGACCAATGCCATAATGGGAGGAGGAGGATATATGACACATCCATATGTTCCTATGCCTTACCGTCAGGTTGCCGCTGTCATCCCAACGCCATATCAGCCACCCTATCAGCAACCATATCAACAACAACATCAACAGCCGTATCAACAACCAGCTTACTAGTAGCAATATCAAAATCAACAATAATGTGCTCCACAACAACGTCAGCCTAACCAGCAGAGGGCAAGGAGGCCAGAAAGACATTTCGATCCTTTACCAATGCCATACAGCAAGATCCTCACCTACCTGCTAAAGGATGGATCTATCATTTTGAAAGAGCTAACACCTGCAACTCCACCCTACCCACCAGGCTATGACGCTAATGCTCATTGCGAGTATCATATGGGTACCCTAGGGTACACAGTGGAGAATTGAAAGGCCCTCAAACACAAGGTTCGAGACTTGATTGAAAGTAAGGCAGTTTCTTTCACGCCAGTTAGGCCAAATGTTGCAATAAATCCAATGTCGGCGCATGCGGAGCAGAGTGAAGCTCAAAGATAAAACTTCACACCGGCTTGAACTAGCATAACAATTCCCAAACGAAGAACAAGAGATGAAGGCCCGTTGCTTTGAATGAAGGCAATCATTATGCCATTTTTACCGTTTCACATTCTTGTAATTTGTTCTTGTTTGTCTAAGTACTGTATGCATTAAAACGTTATTATTTGTATTTGGTTTTATTAATGGGATGATTATGCATGTTTATAATCAATCTTTCATATTCACTCATATCATTTATTTGCGAAGCACAAACACATACTTTTCCACTTCACCTTCTTTATCACACTATTGTTAGTAAATGTTGGAAGGAGGATGACGAAAACAAAATACTCATAATTGTTGATTGAATGCTTTCGGATAAAATCCTGCTAATGATGTACAGGCATTGTTTCAAAACCCCAAACACTGGAGACATAAGGAGTTAACCCCTAGTCAACTACTTTGAGCCTAGAAGTAGGAGTTTCTTCTGGATCTACAGACCCTTAAGCTTAACCTGGAGCAAGGTAGTGTTCAGTTGATTTGACTACACATTCAAATTACAAGATGAAATATCCCATACAAGGATCAATCACATGATATTCTTCGCACACATCCTGAAGTGTCGAAGGAACCATACAAATCCAAATTTTATGTCGGTTGTTCTTCAATGACTAATGACTTGGCAAGTCATAATTTTTCAAAAAAAATCAAAGAAAGAGCCCGCTAAGTTTAACACCCTAAAAGGAGACTTAGGCAAAACTGGGGCAATCCCGATGGATTAAAGCTTCAACAAGTGGTCCATGCAAAAGTTAGGGACCAAAACAAAAATCGAAAGAGACAATGAGAATTCTCAATAAGACAAAACAAGATTCGGTGACCGCTATACCAAAATCAAAGGGTCACCAACATCCATGAAGAGCAAAATAAAATGACTGTCATTTTAAGAGATCTTCTACTGCGGAACTCTCGTAAAAGTAAAGTGTGTGTCGAATTAACTGAATGTAGGATTGGAGATCATCATGAATAATGGGTGGGTTAAAATAAACTTTGAGCCTTATATCCTTTCGTTTCAATAAACGTGAACCAAGCCACGCTACAACCTTCAAAAGACCTAATTGAAGTAGGGTTTATTCTAAAAGCATACTACAGCAAGGTTGTGTAAGCTGACTCCTAGAGATTTGCTAAAATTCTATTCTCACTATATCACTCACACACTAGCTAAATCAACACCGCGTTTGGACTTCTGGTTCACTCGTCACACACTACTATAACACTCCAAATGAATGATTGTTTTTCAAAACTTGCATAACTATTGCATTAAAATCACTAGTTCTTGAATGACAATTCTTAATTGTCAGTCAGTGCTTGACATCGGGAAATTCCAACAATGAGGAGTTTGAGTGGTACATGATCGTTGGTGCCAACATGAATCAAAGCCATCTCATAACCCTATGAATTAGAGGCATGGCATCTCTTGATAATGTTAATGTAAGAAGTAGTCGGTGTAAGACAGATCGCCAAGCATTGGTTGATCAGGGAGGAAAAACACTTCAATACTCAGTCCGTTTAAGGCAAGTCCCTCAAAGGCTAATCAGGGGCAGACCCCTGCAAGATTTAGACATTGGGAGAAACAGACTCAGGCCATGTCATGGGAGGATCACTCCTAAGGTTTCCTCACAAGGAGAATTCTTTTGAATACCCTACAGACAGGGACAAGACAAGTTACAAAGGGCTAGTTCCCTTCATATCTTCATTCCGGTCAAGCGGATTGTGTCAGACACTAGAAGTGGTCTAAAATCACAACCAAAACGTCGAAAGTTCACGCTAATACAACATCATGTGTTGACGAGAATCCCGGGGGCACATCAAGGGCATGATCATCATGCGTTGATCATGTCTCTATGCTCAGTTACAAGCTGGCCAAACATCTCGAGAGAAGAAGTCGAGATCGCCTCAGAGACAAATACATAACATATCATCAAGAGATCAAACTTGGGGCACCAGGAGTATCCACATTTGTTGTGTGTATATCACATCATCAACTACCGAATGTCGGGAAGTCAGATCCTTCCACCAACCAATAGTCTAACCCACATTCACAGTTACCAAAAAAAACAAAGTCCACCTTGCTGGCATCCTCATAAAAACAAATATAACCAACATTGTTATCCAGAAAATACATCGGCTTTGAAAAGGGGGGCCAATCCCAAACAAATCAATCATCCTTTGCATACAAACATGTATCACATGCACTGCATGCATCACCTCATACATAACACATACATAACACATACATAACATATAACATGAATCAAAATTCAAGGTTTAGTCGTCGGTATTCAGGCCAACCCTCAGTTGAGTCATTGTTTTTCTCTGAGTGAGGTCGTACCCTACTATCGGGCGTTCCCCATTGAGTTACATCCTTCAGCCTTTTATTGATAAGAGGTTAACCTTAGCTAAGTCAAACAATGTTTCTTTAAATTCCTACCTTGTTTCTCATCGAGCGTCCCTCAATGAGTTGTTTCCTCTAAACCTTTGGTAAAGTGAAAATTACACCTTTCCAGAGAATATTTTTCTGCAACCTTTTGTTGTCAATACCCCAAGCAGTATTACCCAGTAAAGTTCCAATGCTACCCAACAAGTTGGGTTTACTGAACTTTGTCAGTAGCCTTATTTTTCCAATATTTTTCTCATTATCATCCTTTTGGTGAAAGTCCCTTGATGAATAACGATCGTCTTCCTGGTCAACATTATCCTTTTGGTAATGGTAAACCCCAAACATTTGTAATCTTACCGTCAACCTTTTGGTGTCGGTGATCCTTGAAGTTTTATCCCAACCTTCATCCTTTTGGTGAATGGTGATCTCTGCAATTATTACAGCTTACCGTCATCCTTTTGGGGTCGGCGATCCTGGTGGTGATAAGTATCCTTGTCATTTTGGTCCAACCATCATCCTTTTGTTGATGGTGATCTCTGTTATTATGTCTTATTATCATCCTTTTGGTGGTGACGTCCAGTTCGATTTAAACATCATCCTTTTGGTGATAGAGGTTATGAAGTTCGATTTAAGCTATCATCCTTTTGGTGGTAACAAGTTTCGTTGTTTGATCTTACCTTCATCCTTTTGGTGATGGTGATCATAAGAATGTTGTAACTTATTATCATCCTTTTGGTGATAACAAGTTCTGTTTGTTTTGATCTTACCTTCATCCTTTTGGTGATGCTGATCATTTAAGTTGTTGTAACTTATTATCATCCTTTTGGTGATAACGAGTTATGTTGTTTGATAATACCTTCATCCTTTTGGTGACGGTGATTGTCGACTTATTATCATCCTTTTGGTGGTAACAAGTTTTTTCGATCTTACCTTCATCCTTTTGGTGATGGTGATCATTTAAGTTGCTGTAACTTATTATCATCCTTTTGGTGATAATGAGTTATGTTGTTTGATAATACCTTCATCCTTTTGGTGATGGTGACTGTCGACTTATTATCATCCTTTTGGTGGTAACAAGTTTTTTTTTTATCTTACCTTCATCCTTTTGGTGATGGTGATCATTTAGATTGTGGACTTATTATCATCCTTTTGGTGGTAACGAGTTTTGTTATTTAAACTTACCTTCATCCTTTTGATGATGGTGATCATTAATATTATTGACTTATTATCATCCTTTTGGTGGTAACAAGTTTTGTTGGTTGATAGTACCTTCATCCTTTTGGTGATAACAAGTTTTGTTATTAGTTTCACCTTCATCCTTTTGGTGATGGTGATTGTTGACTTATTATCATCCTCTTGGTGATAACAAGTTTTGTTGTTGATCATACCTTCATCCTTTTGGTGATGGTGATCATTTGAAGTTTGTGACTCCTTATCATCCTTTTGATGATAACCAGTTTTGTTATTGATCTTACTTTCATCCTTTTGGTGACGGTGATCTTTGAAGTTGTTGAGTTAACTATCATCCTTTTGGTGTTAGTCTTGCTATTGTCCTTTCGGTAATGGGAAGCTTTATCAGAATAACCATCATCCTTTTAGTGATGGACCTGATCCTTTTGGTGCCAGAAAGCATGTTCAATTTTAGTCCCACATTTTCCTTTACATCAAAAGCGACCTTTGCAAGATTTGAATGTCGACTCGAGGGTTGGCATTGATCTAATGCTCCACCCTTATTACCTTGGTGCTGTTAGAATTCGTTGCATTTTCTTTCTGCATTTCTCCATCGCATTTCAAAGGAAAAAATTTGGGTCTTTTCGTATTTAATTACCTTCCACCACGAATGTATGAAGACCGTTGTCATTCTTACCTCTAGTTCAAGTTAATTAAATAGGGGCAGCTGTCAAACCCCAATTTTGTTCAGTCATTTTTTAAATTTTCGTAAATTTGATTTCATTTTTTATTTTGCATCATATACACAGCATGACATGCATTTCATCATAAATAATACCAAAAATATCGGTCGGAATGAATTATTGAAAATACAGACAAATTGGTTAAACCATTTCTCAGATACGTGCAAAATTAGCAGGTAAAAAGTTTCAAAATTAAAATTGCAGATGCCAGTATTATTCATCTAAAGTTCACGTAACCTGGTGTGCTCGTTATATTTTTCAGCGACTATTTCGGCTGCGTTTTGACCCGCCTGAGCTATTTAGCCGGTGAAAATTTATTTTGAAATTAAAAGAAATGTTTTATTTTTTCAATAAGTATATTTTGTGCTGATCATTTTAGTGTGACCGATTTAATTTTTCGAGCAAATTTTTGCCCGACTTTTTATCATTCCTAGTCGTTTTAATTTTATCCTTTCGCCAAAGTATTTAGAAAAAATAAATAGAATTTCTCATGTTCTTACCTTAATTTTATCATGTTTATTTAAAAGGTTGTGAATTTTATTTGATTTGGTTGATTTAAATTGGTTTAAATCAATTAAATCACCTAGAAGGAGAAACTTTGGCATTTTTAAATTTTGTGTGCTTCTTTAATTTAATTTGAACCGTCGATTTAAATTTAATTAAAAGATCACATGTATTATCCTCACTTTCTCTTATTTATCAATAAATAATTAAGTTAGAATTAATTGGTAGAATTGGAAAAATATAAAAAAATATATCCTCCCATCTCCAATGGGAAAAGGACACGCGTCCCCCTCTAGTGGATGAGATTAGAAGGAGGTGATTTTATTTGGGGTGAAAGCGCGTTTTGGGGGATTTTGGATAAGGGACCAAAGGATTTTTTTTCATAAAAGAGGGGACCAACGGGTCTTCTCTTAGAAGAAAATAACGGAAAAAGATCCCCACTGACTCTCCTCCCGATCCAACGGATGAAAACAAGAGTGAAAGACACCCAAAAACTAGGAGACCTCTTCTTCGTTTTTTTCCTACAAAGACACCCAAAAGTCCTTTCTTCTGCACCTCCTGATAATCACCTTCACTCTTCTCACACAACGACCATCTCACGAACCTTCATTTCCTCCTCCACCGCTCCGTCATTCTTATCCGTCGGCTCTCACCTCACCCACTCATAACGATCCTCCTGACTCTCTCAATATCTGCAGCATAGAAAGAAAACAAAAAACCAAAAACAAAAAAAGAAACAAAGATCCACAAAGCCATCAATAACCCTTCCACCGTTACAACCTTCGCTCGCTTCTCCTTTTCCTTCACCACCGTTAAACCACCAACATCTTCCATCTTTTCTTCTCACTTACCTCGTCCATAACCCTTCCTCCTCCGTAACGCTAAACGCACCTCCAGGAAAACCTCTCGATCTACCGCGTCAACCGCCTCTTCTATTCTCCTCCTCCGTGGAACACCACTTCAACGTCGGCAATCTCCACCCTCATCATTACAACATGTCGACGACTTCCGTCGACATCTCCGCCAAGACGTATTAACCCAATGCATCTTCATCTTCAGCATGTGACGACGATGTCTCTCGCACCTTCCGGCGACCGCTCTCCGAACATACGTGGAAGAACTCAGATCTGCTTCCACACCAACCTTCTCGGCAACGAACCGTTAATTAATTTCCATGGAAACAACACAACTCAGCATTACATAGCAGCAACGTTGTTTTTTTTTCTTTAGGGTAACATTTCAAATATCAGATTTTCTTTGGTGTCTGACATTGCATATCTTTTGTCCTTCCAATTTCTATTTGTTTCACGTAGTTGATCTATTATCTCAGTTATGCATTTGCAATTTGGCTTCACTGCGTCATGACTGCGTGCAATATAATCCCTGTATAAATTTATCCATTCTTCATGGCATTTCGTTCATTGTTAGATGGTGAAAGAACCTGTTGCATATGTTCATGTATTACCATTAAACGACTTCCGCCTGGTGATTTGGCTCTTGAGTCTTTTGGATCGTTGTTGCTTGCATTTTATTAGTTTTTGTTGAGCTGTTGCACATACATCTTCACCTTCGATCTTTTTATGTATGTACACAATTTTGGTTAAGGACAAATTGATAAGGATGAAAAATGGTTTGTTAGAAAATCATTATAGTATTTACTGAACATTGAACATCACAAGATTATTTGCACACTATGCATATAGATAATTCCATTTATGGTTGGTGTAATTGATTTGGGTCTGATTTAGACATGCCATCATTGATGTTTCTATGTGGTTTCTATCCTAGATCAGGGTAATAATATCATGGTTATGTAAATAATCATAATATTTTACTATTCATGTATCTTGATTGCGGGTCGGTTTCGGCTTTGTTTCCATGGCTGCATCTGGACACGGTAGTTTCTTGGATTTGTGAGGATGTGCTTAAAACTTTGATTTCTTTCTTTATTAATTGTTTAGCTTTCCAAATTTCATACTATTCTGGGTCATGTATAAAGGTGTTTGGTTTCACATCATTATTCTAGTTTCCTCTTGTTCAAATACCAAACCGGGGAATGGTTGTTTTTCTCTAAAAAAGAAAAGATGTGGTATTGCATTCTAATCAAAGCTTAAGGTTCCCTGTATGCTACTCAAATTAATTTCATAAATGCAAAATGAATGAGTGTTGTAAAAGCCAAGCTCTAACTTTAAAATTTGGTTGTAGAAGGCATTGGCTTTATTGGTAACTCTACAAATTTTCAAACCATGAGTTCTTATGGCGGTGTGATGAAATCTAAATGTGAAAAATGGAAAGCTACTTGTAGTATGAGACGTGACCCAATGTGCGTGTCTATAGGAAGTTTTAGTGCACCTAGATTGAATGGAAATTAGCCAAAGCTTGTAGAATACTATTGTAAATAGTTTTGTAAATATAATATTGTTGTTGCTATTTGATTCCATTGTGTTAAATTGGATCGAATATATGGGTTCGGCAATTTCATGCCGTAATGCCACCAAATTCTCAATAAATCAATTGAACACTTTCACCGCGTTACGATATCACGTATGACACTAACCATATTGTCATTCCGCCTTAACCGTCTTGACCACATTGTGGCCAATTCAATTCGATTTTTTTTAATCAACAATGTCACCCATTTCTTTCTCTTTTAATTATGATTAATTAATTAATTAAGTATTGGTTTAATTAGTTAATTACGATTAATTAATGTTAATTAACCTGATTATTTGATTCAATTAAATAACTTTAATGATTAATCTAAATTAACTTTAATTAATCAATTCAATCGAGCTTTAATAAATAAATCTTGATAATTAGATTTTAATCGGTTTCCTTCACTATCATTTCATAATACAAACTTGATTTCACCCAAATTCATCATCAAATCAAAACCATATTAAATCACTAACATCACACAATTCTTGATTCAATGTCGAACCCATCTTCCACCCTTTTGTAAGTCGATTGCTTTTAGCATCGCCATCAACCTCACATAGCTTACTCTTGGGCTTTCTTACAATGAGACCTATTCGATTTTATTTAATCGAGTATATGAACAATACACTAAAAAACCCAATTTATTCACAAAACACGAACTTAAAACCTCGACCCAATGTCGAGTATTTTTATCTGAATCAAATTAAAATACACAATCACAATCAAATACCATTTCATTTGGGCATGAAAAGCGGGATGGTCTTGTGTTTTCAACTCCTCTCCTCGATTATTTGAATACGAGTTCTCTTACTCGGTTAGTCAAATAATCGTCACTTCTATCCACCTAAGCACTATCAAATCGAATCATTTTTGTAATAAGAAATTAAAAGGGAGATGACTTTGAGTTTTCAACTTCTCTCCTCAACTGTTTGAATACGAGTTCTCTTACTCGGTTAGTCAAATAATTGTCACTTCTCTTACAAACTTCTAAACTCGATTAAATTAAAATACCTATTTAAAATCAAATACCATTTCATTTGGAAATGAAAAGGGGGATGGTTTTGAGTTTTCAACTCCTCTCCTCGATTATTTGAATACGAGTTCTCTTACTCGGTTAGTCAAATAATTGTCATTCCCATCCGCCTAAACACAATTAAATCAATTTATTTTCATGATAGTAAAATGAAAAGGGAGATGACTTTAAGCCTTCAACTTCTCTCCTCAGTTGTTTGAATACGAGTTCTCTTACTCGGTTAGTCGAACAACTGTCATTTTTCCATAAACTTATAACTTAATCATTTTCATAATAATCTATACGAAAAGGGGGATGGTCTTGAGTCTTCAATTCCTCTTCTCAAAATGCTTGGATTTGAGTTGTCTTACTCAGCCATTCGAGTATTTGTCGTTTATAAAAACATCAACCATATACGGACTTGTTTTCATAATCACTCAGATGAAAGAGAAAGTGGGCTAGAGTCTTCTATTCCCTTTCCCAACTATTAGGATACGAGTTGTCTTACTCGCCTATCTGAGTATTCGTCATCCATTCAAAATACCTTAATCATTAGTAAATCCTTTTTATAGTGAAAAAGGAAGTGGTCTAGAGTCTTCTATTCCCTTTCCCGAATATTAGGATACGAGTTGTCTTACTCGACTATCCGAGTAATCGTCATCCAACAAAAATATCTCAACACATCGAATTTATCTATCCTCTTCCCTGTGCGATCAAAACCAATCAAACAAAATATCAAACATATTAACTCCACTTGTCACTCCCGCGTGACCAAAACTCTTTTCAGAAAGAACATTGTCTAATCCTTTCTAATGCACACAACAAGTTAGTGCTTAAGCCTCCGCCGAGAGTAGACGGGCCATCGTTTAGCCTTTAGAACGCGATCTACCCAGTCGTTCATTAAAAAACACCAACCAACCGTAGTTCCCCGAACTAAGAATGCTTTGATTTCCTTATTGCACCATAAGGATACGTAGGCACGAGATTGCGAGATCTTGGCGAGCACACTAATAAAAACCTCCCTTTTCCCCCTTTTGAGGTTACCGTCCATATCTATTTTCAACCTTTATTCACTCGAAGAAAACAAATGACATAAGTTAACATTCAAATCGCAAAATTGAACTAAAAGGTTCCCGTTGAGTACAACGGACGTGAGGGGTGATAATACCTCCCCCTGACGTAATCGACTCCCGGACCCAAATATGGTTGCGACGACCATTATTCTATTTCTTAAAAGGTTTTATCGATATTTTCCTATTCCTTCATTGGAATGAATAAAGTTCGATGGCGACTCTGTTCGAACAAACATTTTTCACGTCCATCGCGAGGGATCGCATTTTTCGAGGTGCGACACTACTGTGTTGAATAGGACTTTTGGAGATATTGATAACATTCATTTTGTCATGATATAATGTCATGACATCTTGTTTGACATTATATTCTTTTAACATCTACTTCATCCAAATCAACTGAGAACAACTACTTCTTGCTGTAATATACTCAACCTTAACAATGGGTAGGGACACACAATTTTTCTTCTTTCTAAACCAAGATATAAGATTTTTCCCTAAGAATAAGCAACCTCCTGAAGTTTTTTTCCTATCATTAGCACTACCTGCCCAATCTGCATCACAATACCCTACAAGTATGGAATTAGATCCATGAGAGTATAACATGCCATAGTCACTTGTACCATTGATGTACTTCATAATCCTCTTCACTTAATTGATGTGACTAATTTTAGGCTGAAGTTTATATCTTGCATAAACACCTACAACAAATGTGATGTCAGGTCTGCTAGCTGTAAGGTATATCAGGATACCAATCATGCTCTTGTACAGACTTTGATCCACATTAACACATTTTTCATCTTTAGATAACTTCAAATGAGTAGGTGCAAGTGTCCTCTTGTGACTAGCATTATCCATACCAAACTTCTTCACTATGTTCTTGGCATACTTACTTTGAGATATGAAGATAATCATCCACCTGCTTCACTTGAAGACCAAGAAAATAGGTTAATTCACCAACAAGGCTCATCTCAAATTCAAATTGCATCTGACTAACAAAATGTTGAACCATATCACTTGACATTCCACCAAACACAATGTCATCCACATATGTCAAAGCAATCATGAGTTTTCCATCCTTCTCTTTAACAAACAAGGTCTTGTCTATTCCTCCTTTCTTGTAGCCATTATTGACAAGAAACTCGATTAGCCTTTCATACCAAGCCTTAAGAGCTTGCTTTAACCTATAAATAGCTTTGTTCAGTTTGAACACATGATCTGGAAAAGTAGGATCTATGAACCCCTTGGGCTATTCAATATACACCTCTTCATTTAAATACTCATTCAAAAAGGAACTTTTCACATCCATCTGAAATAGTTTAAACTTTAGCATACATGTCACTCATAACAACAGTCTTATGGATTCAAGACGAGCAACTGGAGAAAAGTTCTCATCAAAATCAACCCCTTCAAATTGAGTGTATCCTTATGCAACAAGCCTCGCCTTGTCTCTTGTCACAATTCCCTTTTCACCAGATGTGTTCTTATAGATCCATTTTGTACCAATGAGATTTGTTCCTTCAGGCCTAGGAACCAAATCCCATACTTCATTCATCTTGAATTGACCTAGCTCTTCTTGCATAGCATTGATCTAGAGTTCATCAATTAAAGCCTCATTCACATTATTGGGTTCAAGCTTAGACACAAAGCAAGAATTGGATACAACCTCTCTTGATCTAGTGGTTATTCCTTCATTAGGTTTCCCTATAATGAGCTCCTCATGGTGATCTTTCTAGATTAAGATAGAAGGACCTTTATTGGAGTGATTGACCTCTGATTCAGTACCTGCAGGCTCAGTGTTGGACTTAATGCCAGTTACATCTTCTGGAGCATCATTCATCTGAGATGATGTTCCAACATTTTCTTCGACATCAGTTTCCTTCTATATGATTGAATTATCAAACACAACATTAATAGATTCCATCAACACTTTGGTTATGGAATTAAATACTCTATAGGCTCTGTTTGATCATGATCAGCCAAAATATTAACATTTACTTCCAAACACATGAAAGCATTTGACAATAGGCTTCCTCCCTTTCTACAATTCATAGAGAGTATCTGAAGTACCATTTCTCAGAGTGATCCTATTATGAATATAACAAGCAGTATTCATTACTTCAGCCCAAAAATGTAGGGTGAATGCTTAGCATAAAACCTGACTCTAGCTGATTCTTGTAGAGTCCTATTCTTGTGTTCAACAACTCCATTTTTATGAGGGGTGATGGGAGAAGAGAACTCATGGCCAATACCTTCAGAGGAGCAAAATTCAGCAAATTTTCTATTTTCAAATTCCTTGCCATGGTCACTTCTAATACTGACAATTCCACTTTCCTTCTCTCTTTGAAGCCTTTAACAAAAATCTTTGAAAACCTCAAAGACATGTGATTTTTACTTGATGAAGTTCATCCAAGTGAATCTTGAAAAATCGTCAATAACAACATAGACATACCTTTTCCCACCAAGGCTTTCAACCTGCATGGACCCTATTAAATCCATATGAAGTTCCAAAACCTTTGAAGTAGTCAGATGTTGTTGGATCTTCTGGTGTGACATCTTGGTCTTCTTTCCAATTTGACACTCACCACAAATTTTTCCTTCATCAATCTTGAGCTTAGGAATACCTCTGATAGCTTCTTTAGACACAATCTTCTTCATGCCTTTCAGATCCAAATGTCCAAGTTTGACTTCATCTTCCTTGGACAACAAGCATGTGGAAGAACAATCAATTTCTTGAGGTGTTCATAAGTAAAAATTATCCTTAAACCTGACTCCCCTCATCAGTACTTAATTTTTCTCATTAGTGACCAACATTCAGACTTAGTGAAATTTACTTTAAGACCTTGATCACATAACTGACTGATACTAATCAGATTAGCAGTCAGACCTTTTACAATAAGAACATCATAAAGACTAGGAAGTCTTGTACAACCTAGTCATCCAACTCCTTTAATTTCACCTTTAGCTCCATCATCAAAAGTGACATAACTGGTGGAGTAAGACTTGATGTCCACCAAGAACTTCTTGACCCTTATCATATGTCTAGAACATCCATTGTCAAAGTACCAGTCTTCTCTAGCTGAAGCTCTTAGAGAGGTGTGAGTTATAAGACTAGTGACAATTTGCATGGGTATCCATTCCTTTTTAGTTTTAATCACCACTTGATTAGCTCTAGGTTGTGTTGGACACCTTGGATAGTCGTATAGTTTGAAACATAAGGGATTTATATGACCAAATTTTCCACAGTAATGAAATCTCCAGCGCAAATGCTTGCCTCAAGTTTGAGTATTTTGATGTTTGACACAATGTTGAGACAGATGATTAGACATCATAGGCTCAGGCTTCCTTTTTAGAGGAACAAATTTTGTCACAGGGGTTTCTACTTGTTTATTTAAAGATTGGTAATTAAAGCCTATCTCTTTCAAGTCTCCAACCACCTTCCAACTTGAAGGACTTCATCTAACACATCAGAACCATTGTTCAACATTCTTACAGACTTTGTCATGTTCTCAAGTTTAGAGGTCAACAGGGTCACCTCGTCTTGAAGACTAGAGATAGTAGACAAATATTTTTCTTTTTCAGCCTGCAGTTGAGATATAATTTTCTTCTGTTTTTCTCCCAACTGACAAACTTCTTCACTTTTCATGCATAATTCTTTGTAAGAGGCAACCGATTTATCATAAGACTCTTCTTCATCATATTAATCTTCATTGGAATCATATCTTCCAGTTAAAACAATAACATGTTTAGCAGATTCATCCTCAGGTTCACTTTCAGAGTTATCATCATCATACCAAGAGACAGACATCCGCTTCTTTTGTTTCTTAATATATGTAGGACATTCTTCTCTAATGGATCTCTCTTCCGTTCTTGTTCTTCTCTGAAAGTCATTATTCTTGATGATGTTAGATGAGTTGTTCTTGACATTTGGTCTTGACTTCCTGACCATTCTCTTCAGCACCTTGTTGAATTGTCTCCCAAGTAGTACAATAGCATTAGACATTCCTTCATCAATATTCAAGTCATATTGGTCCTCTTCATCTTCAGTGTTGGATACAAAAGCTACGATCTTGTTCTTCTTTTCAGATTTGTCACTAATACCCAATTCAAAAGTTTGGAGTGACCCAACAAGTTCTTCCACTCTCATGTTATTGATGTCTTGGGCTTCTTCAATCGTTGTGACCTTCATGTCAAATTTCTTAGGTAAGAACCTGAGAAATTAACTAACTAGGTTTTCATCTGACATCTTCTCTCCCAAGGCACTAGATTAATTTGCTATTTCAAGAACATTCATGTGAAAATCATGAATACTCTTATCATCTTTCATCTTTAGATTCTCAAATCTGGTAGTAAGAAGCTGAAGTCTATACATCTTTATTTTAGATGTGTCTTCATGAGTGGTTATGAGAACTTTCCATGCATCTTTAGCCACAATACAAGTGTTTATTAACCTAAATATATTTTTGTCAACTCCATTGAATAGAGCATTCAAAGCTTTGGAGTTTCCAAGAGCCAGATCATCTTCTTCCTTAGACCAGTCCTCTTCAGGCTTCAAGTCAGTAGTAAATTTCCCATCCCTATCCTTCACAACAGGATGTTCTCAACCCTCGATGACAGCTTTCCAAATCTTACTATCCATAAATTTTAGGAATGCCATCATACGTGCCTTCCAATTGTCATAGTTGGTGCTATCTAAGATGGGTGGTATGTTAACAAATCCCCGTTCCTTGTCCAGTACCAGAAAGTATCTTCCCTGGATCTCACCCAGAAACAGAGCAGGTTGCCTGCTTTGATACCAATTGAAATTTTGGTATTCAGATATCAAATGTCATATGCGATGTCACGACACTAATATCAGAACTTCACATAATAATAATAATAGTAAGGATGTTAAAATGAACAATTGAAAGTAAATAACACAGATGATTGTTAACCCAGCTCGATGCAACTTCACCTACATCTGGGAGCATCCAAGCCAGGAAGGAAATCCACTATAATAGTTGTGAAGACATGACCTCTCAGATGTTTTGATGACGACAAACTTCGCTACAAGTCTAAGAATGATTAACAAAAAGGATTGATCAAGATTCAAGCTCATGAATGAAGTTTTCAACTATATGATCAAGTCGCGATTGAACTCATGAAGAATTGTCTTTCAAATGGATAAGGTATAACACTTGAACTCTAGATATTTATACAAGTGTTCAAAACATGTTTCATTCATGCCATAATCATTGAAAGTAGTTTTATGCATCAAACAAATCATAACACTTCACTCTTTTAACTATTTTTCAAATTTGTGACAAAGTAACTGATTATCCATTTTATGATAACCGATCACTCTGTGTAAAATTCAAATATTTTTTGCACGTTGGAAACAAGTAATCGATTATCCTTTTAAAGTAACCGATTACTCTGGGAAAATTTCAAATACTTTTGAACGTTGGATGCAAGTAACCAATTACCCATATTAAGGTAATTGATTACCACTGACCCAAAGACAAAAATCAGTGCATCTCTTCATGAAAACTTTTCTATTTTCTTTACCATGAACCATGGCATCCTTTGGGCATTTGCATCCATTTGAGGAGGTGTTTAGACAATATATAAACATCATTTTTCCATATTTCAAATTCACCTCCTTGCAAAAAAAATCAAATCAATTACACAAATTCTTTCAAACAAATTTAAGTTTTCTTCCAAATTTTCTTAAGAGTGAAACCTTGCATAAACTTTCATTTTCAGCATCATAGTTTCATCTCATACAAAGAACACTTGTATAATCATTGTGAGAATTAAGTGTTACAAAGGAGAAGATCAATTGATAAATTGATATACTTCAAACTTCCAACTATTTCATCTTCTACAAAAAATTCAGAATTATATTTCTTGATTACAACTTATTTTTAGGATTGTTAAGAATAAGTTTGTAAGGTTTTATCCTTGTTATCCGGTGTGTGGATACAAGAGGTCCTTTTGTGAGAAATTGAGTCTCGATTGGACTTTAAATATTGTAAATCCAAGAGGATTGTTCTTGGTGTGTTAGAATTAGATAGAGGGGAACCACTATACATCGTGGTGTTTTTTACTTTCCGCACTTTACCATTTTTCATCACATAAGCATCTCAAGAAAATAAAAATCAATAAACCGTAAAAAATCCGGAAAATCGTCTAAGTGCCTCATTCACCCTCCCCCCCTCTAAGGCACTCCTTAAACTTACAATTGGCATTAGAGTAGGTTATAGGTAACCTGTTCCTAAAAGATCTGCATGGCTTCCACAAGCACGAATCCGGTTTTTAAAGACGGTGGAAGTAGTAACAAACCACCACTATTCTCTAGAGAATATTTTGATTTTTGGAAGATCCGTATGAAGGCACATCTAGAAGCCCGAGGAGAAGGCATATGGGAAGCCGTTGAAGATGGTCCACATAATCATATGAGTATGGTCAATGGCGTTGGTACTCCAAAGATAAAGAGTTTGTATGATGAAGATGATAAGAAAAAAATCTTAAATGAAAAGAAAGCAATAAACATTCTTCAAAGTGCTTTAAGCATGGACGAGTTCTTTTGCATATCTCAATGCAAGTCGGCGAAAAAAATATGGGACACCTTAGTGGAGACACATGAAGGCACCGCCGAAGTAAAGAGATCAAGGTTGAATATATTAAGTCAAGAATATGAGATGTTTAGAATGCTGCCCGGAGAATCCATCGTGGCGCTACAAAAGAGATTTGTTCACTTGACTAACCGCTTGATTGCTCTCGGAAAAACATTTACAAATGATGATCTCAATCTTAAAGTACTAAGATCATTGACTCGAGAATGGCAACTGAACGTGACGGCTATCTCCGAAAAGAAAAGTCTTTCAATAATGACATCTGCATCACTCTTTGGCAAACTTCAAGAACATGAGTTAGAACTTGGTAGGCTTGAGAAACATGAAAGTCAAGAAAAGAAATCTAAAGGGATTGCCTTGAAGGTAGACTCAAAAGAAGATAAAGATGATGACGCATTGGAGGAAGATGGGAATTTAATGCTCCTTGTTAAAAGGCTTGGTAAGTTCTTTAACAAAAATGATAAATCCTTTAACGCTAAAAAGAATAGACATTTCAGGAAAAATGAGGCCACCACATCTACGTAAGATGTAACATCGTACGAATGTGGAAAGCAAGGCCACATAAAGCCGGAATGTCCTAAACTTTCAAAGAAAGGAGGATTCAAGAGCAAGAAGGATTTCAAGAACAAAAAGGCATATCTTGCATGGGAGGACAATGAAATTAGTTCTTCATCCGGATCGGATAGTGAGGAATATGCAAACTTGGCGCTAATGGCTTCTCATCATTCTAATGATGAAGAAGAGGTATGCTTGAAGGCCACAACAAATCTTTGGTATTTGGACAATGGGTGCTCCAAGCATATGACCGGTGATGTGCACAAATTTTCAGATCTAAAGCTTAAGGCCAAGGGTTATGTTACTTATGGAGATAACAACAAAGGAAGAATTCTTGGCATAGGCAAAGTAGGTGCACCAAATTTCATATCCATCGAAGATGTGCTATATGTCGAAGGCCTAAAGCACAACCTCTTAAGCATAAGCCAACCTTGTGACAAAGGATTCAAAATAAGGTTCACAAAAGATGAATGTCTAATTGAAGGCGAAGTCACACAAGAGGTAATGCTTATAGGTAAGCGAATTAATAATATTTTCATGATTTCCCTTGATGATGTTTCTTTGAAGGTTAAGTGTGTTGTGGCAAATAACAACGACTCATGGTTATGGCATAAAAGATTTGTTCACATTCACATAGAGCACTTGAATAAGTTAGTAAAACATGACCTTATCATTGGATTGCCAAAGATAAAATTCATCAAAGATAGACTTTGCGATGCTTGTCAAAAAGGGAAGCAAACCAAATCAACTTTCACATCCAAGAATGTGGTGTCCACTTCTAGGCCACTACAATTGTTACATATGGACTTATTTGGTCCATCAAGAACAAGAAGCTTCGGAGGTAACTTATATGCTTTAGCTATTGTTGATGATTATTATAGATATACTTGGACATTCTTTTTAGTGCAGAAAAGTGATGCATTCAAAGCGTTCAAGAAGTATGGAAAGCAAATTCAAAATGAGAAATCATTAACAATTGCCTCCATAAGAAGCGATCATGGTGGAGAATTCTAAAATACCTCTTTTGAAGATTTTTGTGAAGATCAAGGAATATTTCACAACTTCTCGGCTCCAAGGACTCCTCAACAAAATGGAGTAGTTGAAAGAAAGAATAGGTCATTGGTGGAACTTGCAAGAATAATGCTTAGCGACTCAAATCTTCCTAAGTATTTTTGGGCGGGTGCAGTTAGCACGGCATGTTTTGTAAGTAATAGAGTTAACATAAGACCTATCCTAAAGAAGACTCCATATGAACTCTTCAAAGGAAGGAAACCCAACATCGCTTTCTTTCATATCTTTGGATGCAAGTGCCTTGTCCTTAACAATGACAAAGACAACCTTGGTAAGTTCGACGAAAAATCGGATGAAGGTATTTTTCTTGGTTATTCTCTTACAAGTAAAGCATATAGAATTTATAATAAAAGAACTTTAAATATATAAGAATCCATGCATGTTAAGTTTGACGAATATAACCCCTCGAAAGAGGAAATTGTTATTTGTGATGATGATGATGATTTTGTAGAAATTCCTAAAGAAGATACTTCAAACAAGAATCAAGAAGAACCTATTCAACAAGAGTCAAATGAAAATGATCTACCTAAGGAATGGAGGACTCATAAAGATCATCCTATTAACAAAGTAATTGGTGACATTAGTCAAGGTGTTGCTACAAGATTGAATCTCAAGGATGCATGCTTAAACATGGCGTTCGTTTCGCAAATAGAACCCTCTAAAATTGATGAAGCTCTAGGAGATGATCAATGGATTGTTGCTATGCAATAAGAATTAAACCAATTCGAGAGAAATCAAGTTTGGGAACTTGTTTCTAGATCAAGTGGTAAGCACATCATTGGAACAAGATGGGTGTTTAAGAACAAACTTGATGAGAATGGAATAATTGTTCAAAACAAAGCAAGATTGGTCGCTCAAAGGTATAATCAAGAAAAAGGAATCGACTTTGAATAAACTTTCGCTCCAGTTGCAAGGTTAGAAGCTATTCGTTTATTACTTGCTTACGCATGTTCAATGAATTTTCAGCTATTTCAAATAGACATCAAAAGCGCCTTTTTAAACGGCTACATCAACGAAGAAGTCTATGTCAAACAACCCCCGGGCTTTGAAGACTTCAAGCATCCTTCACATGTATACAAACTGAAGAAAGCGCTCTATGGATTAAAACAAGCACCAACGACATAATCTTCGCTTCAACCAACAAAGAACTATGTGAAGAATTTGCGTTGATAATGCAAGGTGAATTTGAAATGTCTATGATGGGAAAGATGAACTACTTCCTTGGATTGCAAATCAAGCAACTGAAAGACGGAATCTTTATCAACCAATCAAAGTATTGCAAAGAGTTGTTAAAGAGATTTGAAATGGATGGTTGTAAAGCAATGTCAACACCAATGGGCTCCGGAACCTATGTTGATCAAGACGAATCGGGTATGTCCATTGATATTACGAAGTATCGAGGTATGATTGGTTCTTTATTATATTTGACGGCACGCCGTCCTGACATAATGTTTAGCGTGTGTTTATGTGCTCGCTTCCAAGCAAATCCAAAGGAGTCACATCTCACGGCGGTCAAAAGAATCATGAAGTATCTCAAAGGAACAACCAACGTTAGCTTATGGTATCCTAAAGGTAGTGTTTGTAAGTTAATTGGTTATTCTGACGCGGATTATGCAGGTTGTAAAACAGATAGAAAAAGTACTAGTGGAACGTGTCACATCCTTGGTAATGCATTAGTCTCATGGCATGTAAGAAACAAGCGTGTGTTGCTCTTAGTACAGCTGAAGCAGAATACATAGCAGCGGGTAGTTGCTGTGCACAGAATCTTTGGCTAAAGCAACAATTAAGTGACTATGGAATCGATCTTGGATGCATACCACTCCGATGCGACAACACAAGTGCGATTAACATCACAAAGAATTCGGTCATGCACTCAAGGACCAAACACATAGACATTCGACACCATTTCCTTCGTGATCATGTGCTTAAAGGCGGTGTCGAAGTTACCTTTGTCGATACTCATAATCAACTGGCAGACATTTTCACAAAACCACTCGCAAAAGAACCATTTTATAAGATTCGAAAAGAACTTGGCATTTTGGATGAAGGTGATATATAAATACTTCACAATTATTCACTACATTATAATGAGGCCAAGGTACACAATTCTTAATCTTTCTTATTTTGTGAAATTTCTCTTTAAAAAATGTGTATATGAACTTTTTGCATCTGTGTAACCGATTACTCCTTATTGGGTAATCGATTACCCTGCATGTTTTTGCCTTCCTTACGCTTTTTTAATTTGTGTAATCGATTACTCCATATTGGGTAATCGATTACCCTGCATGTTTTTGCTTGCTTCACTCATTTTTAATCTGTGTAACCGATTACTCCATATTGGGTAATCGATTACCCTCTTCACTCATGTTTTTGCCTTACTCACGAATTTTTTAAACTGTGTAACCGATTACCCTCTTTAGAGTAATCGATTACCACTGTTCCTTTCATATTTTTTTTTTTAATTTTTAAAATTCATGTGAGTTGTTGCATTGTTTGTGTTAAGTGCTTTTTTCTTGTCTTTTTACTTAAAGTTAATCACTTCAGCATTGGTACTCTCTCTCCAACCTTCACATTCATCTCACTCTTCCAAAACTCTCCATCTTCCTTCTCCTCCATTAATTCCATTCAAAGCTATATTAACCCCCCCACTCTCATTATCACTCTCATTATTACTCTCATTATCACTCTCTATCAACTCACCATATTCTCTCTCCAGCTAGAATCCAGAAAACCTTTCCAAAACCCTAACTCTCAAAGCTTCCATGGCACCTCCTAGACAAGACAAAGGAAAGAAGAAAATGGATGAATAAGCTTCTCAACATACAAAAGAACAACATGTTGGCACTGTGAAATCCAGAAGGTTGAGTTATGCTGTCCGGACTCGAACTCTCATGCCGGTAAAATATGTTAACTTCCAAGTTTTTCCTTCTCATAGCTTTACCTTTGAAACTTTGCTAAGAAACTCAGGGGTAGATAAGTTAGTTTCTGATATTGGTGATTATTACCTTGATATGATAAGAGATTTCTATACCACTATAAAGTTTGGAACCGATGATTTTGGAGATTTGGTGTTTATTGCTAAGGTCAAAAATGTTGAAATTTGTATGGATCTGAATCAATTGGGAACCTGTCTGGAAATCCCTTCTGAAGGTGAAGCATTTCATCAAGGAACTGAACCCGACAATGATGCCTGGAGCAGTTATAACAGTTTGGAGTATTTTGTTTCAATTTCTAGAGGTACTCAGGCTAGCCTCATGAACCGGAAGAAATCAGAATCCTCAAGGGTGGTGAAATTTGCTAATCTCTTATCTGTGAGCGATAGGATGCTCCATTATGTTCTTGCTTATGTGTTGGTTCCAAAACATTCTAATCATGCCCAAGTTAGTGAACTTGAACTACAGCTTATTAGAGCCTTGAAACTGAACATGAAGATTAATTGGGCTTATGTCATCTACCATCACATGAAGCATCAATTATCTCTAAGTGACGGACTTCCTTATGGTAGAATTGTATCAAGAATTTTGGAATTCCATGGTGTTCCACTTAAAAGAGAACCAAAGACTCTAATGACGGTTAGAAATTGTGAAATCAATGAGATTACCGCAATGAAGAACACTGGCATTAGTATCGGACCAAATGGAGTGTTTCGGTACAAGGATTCGGTCGCTTCTTCCGCTCCTCCACCAATTCCAGAAGGTGAAATCACAAATGCTATGCTGTATAACAAGATGTGTTCCATTGAGACCACCATGCATCATAATTACCGGGTCACCCAACATGGAATCAAATCACTTCAGAAACTCTTCTTTTCTTTGAACCGTCAACCTGTCCCAAGTGAAGAAGGTGATGAGGAAAGTGAAGAAAAAGGTGAAGAGGATGATGGAGTCGATATGTCAGAAAGTGATTAAGTTGGTCATTATTTTTTTTATATTCACTAGTTTATGTTTTTATTTAATTTAGTACAATTCTAGTTTTATTTTAAGACTATGCTAAAACGGTTGGTTTATCTTATGTTATCTTTGCATTATCTTTTGTGTTATGTGGTGCTCAGTATATATTGTTTGCATGATTGATACTTTTTTCCTTATTTCACCCTTTTTGTTAATGACAAAGGGGGAGAAGAGATTGTTTTTGTGTTATCTCTTTGTTTTATGTTTCTCTCAAACAAAATGCAGATTTCAAAAGACTCCTTAAAACGCAAATTAAGGGGGAGCATCAATTAAGGGGGAGAATTTGCTAGAGAAACATGCTTGGATCAAACTTTCATTCTTTTGGGTTGTCATAATCAAAAAGGGGAGATTGTGAAGAAATGACCTCTCAGATGTTTTGATGATGAAAAACTTCGCTACAAGTCTAAGATTGATCAAGATTCAAGCACATGAACAAAGCTTTCAACGATATGATCAAGTCACAATGAAACTCATGAAGAATCGTCTTTCAAATGGATAAGGTATAACACTTGAACTCTAGATATTTATACAAGTGTTCAAAACATGTTTCATTCATGCCATAATCATTGAAAGTAGTTTTATGTATCAAACAAATCATAACACTTCACTCTTTTAACTATTTTTCAAATTTGTGACAAAGTAACCGATTATCCATTTTATGATAACCGATCACTCTGTGTAAAATTCAAATATTTTTTGCACGTTGGAAACAAGTAATCGATTATCCTTTTAAGGTAACCGATTACTCTAGGAAAATTTCAAATATTTTGAACGTTGGATGCAAGTAACCGATTACCCATATTAAGGTAATCGATTACCACTGACCCAGAGGCAAAAATCAATGCATCTCTTCATGAAAATGTTTCTATTTTCTTTACCATGAACCATGGCATCCTTTGGGCATTTGCATCCATTTAAGGAGGTGTTTAGACAATATATAAACATCATTTTTCCAGATTTCAAATTCACCTCCTTGCAAAAAAAATCAAATCAATTACACACATTCTTTCAAACAAATTTAAGTGTTCTTCCAAATTTTCTTAAGAGTGAAACCTTGCATAAACTTTCATTTTCAGCATCATAGTTTCATCTCATACAAAGAACACTTGTATAATTATTGTGAGAATTAAGTGTTACAAAGGAGAAGATCAATTGATAAATTGATATACTTCAAACTTCCAACTATTTCATCTTCTACAAAAAATTCAGAATTGTATTTCTTGATTACAACTTATTTTTAGGATTGTTAAGAATAAGTTTGTGAGGTTGTATCCTTGTTATCCGGTGTATGGATACAAGAGGTCCTTTTATGAGAAATTGAGTCTCGATTGGACTTTAAACATTGTAAATCCAAGAGGATTGTTTTTGGTGTGTTAGAATTAGATAGAAAGACCTTAAGGTTTCTTGTATAGGAATCTAACATTATAGTGAAATTCTCTTTCGTGTTGAAAGGGGAGTGGAGTACTCTCGATCTATGAGGGGAACCACTATACATCATGGTGTTCTTTACTTTCCACATTTTACCGCTTTTCATCACATAAGCATCTCAAGAAAGTAAAAATCAATAAACCGTAAAAAATCCGGAAAATTGTCTAAGTACCTCATTTCCCCCCCCCCCCCCCCCCCCCCCCCTCTAAGGCACTCCTTAAACTTACAATAGTATTAGTTTGAAGACCTCAATAAACAACCCCATGTTTACACTCTTCGCACCTAATCACTACCCGCACTATTTCTATGTAAGACTCTCCTAGATATGAGACCCCTCTCACTTCCCTTCAATCACATACAATGATAATGACTTTAATCAATTACTAGAAGACACTTTTCCAAAACATATAATCCACTTTTACTTAAAATATTATGAGTTATTAACAATTACAACACAAAGGCACAATCCAACTCTAATATCAAATAGATATAAGAGTGACTTAAAAATAACAAAAAACACTAAAACCCTAATTTCACAATAATCAAACATAGCTCTCATATCCCTTCAAATAGGTTAGCAATTTTATCTTTAAATAGCCTTTGGTAAGCATGGGCTTAGGCTAAAAATCGCAACAGATCCAATCTGGACTGTTGCACAAATTCAGCAAAATCTTCTGCATAAAATCAAAAATAAGATCACTTATTTCCTAAAATGTCTCAACATCCCTTTTTATGGAACAAGTGCACAGTTGGAAACGAAAAAAGAGTTCCTAAAATAAACCTTCTTGGACAGTCAGATATGATAGCTGGATATTCAAAGAATCTTCAAATATCTCATAATAAAATAAGTCTTCAAAGAAGTAAAACAAAACCCTCAAAGATGTCTGATCAACATGTCAAGACATCTTGCTTAACATCTTGCTGTGATACATGTTTTAACAAAATTGTTGTCAATCATAAAACATAGACCTAACAATTGCTAATGAAGAAACAAGTTGGTTAAGATGCTTGCTAGCTGAGATTCCTTTATGGGAAAAACCTATGACAGCTATGTTGACCCACTATGATAGTATTGTGTCTATTGCAAAAATTGAGAATTGTTATTATAATGGTAAAAGATGTCAAACAAGAAAGTAACACAACACCGTCAGAGACTATATCTATAAAGGAGATGTAAGAGTGGATCATGTACGCACCGATGTAAATTTAGCAGATCCTTTGACGAAAGGATTAACTAAAGAGAAAGTTCATAATACATCAAAGAAGATGAGACTAATGTGCCTAAAAAGAGATGAGTTGCTCATTATGGTTACCAACCTAAATGACTGGAGATCCCGAGAAATATGTTCAATGGGTAATAATAAGTTATGAGTAATATGAGATGATCATGCAAGTGAAGCATGCATCCAGAAGTAATAAGATGATGAGATGATAAAAGCTCTTAATGAGATCTATACTCTGTGTGAGGGGGTACCTAGGCTACAAGATCACTCTTGATAAACTCATCTTTGTGATTGTGGAACTTAGGTCGATTCCTATGGAATTGCGAGGTAGAATTCCTAGAGCCTTCACTAAATTGGGATACATGTGCAGGGCCATTAAAGCACGAGCTATTAGAATACACCTTAAGAAAAGGTTGTGTGCAGGTTTAATGTCTGAGATATAGTTCAAGACAATTGTGTTACTCTTGTTGAATCAGAATCTTACTTGCTACGCAAAGGTTCAAGTCGTAGACACCTTTGTTTATGCACAATCTTAGAAACGTTTAACATTACTTCTGATACACTTTTTTAAATTCAAGTGGGGGATTGTTGAAACATTATGTCAATATTCAAATATAAGAAGATGAATTTGAAAAAGTTCCTTAAGTTAAGTCCCACATTATGTGTTAGTTGAAAAGAATGCTTAGTCTCACGTTACTTAGGTGAGATATATTTCCTTACTCATTTCATTATTAAGGAAATTCATTGTTTCATTCCAAAATACACGAAAAACTTATTTTTCAGTTTTTGCTTCCTCACTCTCGTAACTCTGCGTCTTTCGAATTGTCAAAACGTCAACTTCTCCCCCTTTCCTTCTACTTGTTGAATTTTCTGAGTATTTTTTTGAATTCTCTTTAGAGAATTATGTTAATTTCTCATTGTTTGAGTTGATAAATTATCAAGTATAATTATTGGATTCTCTTAAGACAATTATTCAAATTTCTCTTTATTTGAAAAATCATTTGAGTGGTCAAATGACCATTACTTAATTCTTCTTGGAGAATTATTGAAATTTCTCTTGGTTTGAGAGATTATTATGACTGTCATTATACCAGATACTACGAGTGGTATTTATACCATATTCAAATGACCTTTGTACCTTCAAAGGGTGTATTTTTAGACCAATTATCTACGGTGTAAGTAGTAATCGTATAGTATAGAACTGAACTATTTTATCCCGAAAATGGTGTAGCGGTAAATTCATGACCATCAAGCTACGAATAAACTTGACGTCAATAAAACAAGAGTCGCTACCGCACTTTTATTGTTTCCAAATGAAAAGGGGAAAGTACGAACAAACCTCAAAGGTAAGAAGTTTTCAAATCAAAACTAATAAAATTCCAGAGATTACAGGTAAGAGGGTTGGTTACACAGAGGGAAGGTGTTAACACCCAAAGTATCCTAGGTACTCCTAAGGAGCCCTTTTTTATGTGTACATATGTGTTTGCTATAAAAGATGTTTGAGAAAAATAGAGTGTGAAGATGAGAAAAGAATTTATTGATTATATTTTTGTGTTTGACAAGACCTTCGGCCTCGTACCTACGTACCAACATAAAAATGAGGGATTAAAACCTCATAGTTCGTGGTAAAAATTTCAAAGTTGGTGAATTGATTTTAACAAAAGGTTAATAAGAAAAGGCACAAAGTGCCAAAAGTTTGAATGAAGTTGGTAGTTCTTTTTGTCTTTTGAAATTTTAAGTCAATATGTTTAAGTTTATTTACAAATTTGATTAAAAAAAGTTTGAAAATTCAGTGGCATAAGGCCAAAGTTTCTAATTATTAAACAATGTCTAAGTTTGAAATCACAAGCAAAGAAAGTTTTTGAAAAGGGGGAGAGATTTTGAAATTTAAGAAGTGGGAGGAGATGAAGAGGCTATCCTAAGCACAAATTTAAAAGTTAAGAGTTGAAAAGATCTGATCAATGGGATGCAATCCAACAGACACGAATGTCATATAGAAACCCATTTTTCCTTTGGACTTTGAGTCAAGTAACAATCAATAAAACAAATTAGCAATATCCTGGCATCATGAAGATTAAGGCATCAAATAAAGATAGCCACATTCAAGCAAGTAAACCCCCTAGCTAACAGTCTCCTTTGTCTTCCCATGTATCAGATGAATTATTCCTTGATCAACTCAAAGCAAAGCATCAGACATCAAGTCAAAATAACAATTAAGCACAAAGAAAGAGTAGCAGATGAATTCAAACAAATTCCAAGGTTTTCATCATATGAAGGCTCAGTTCACAATAATTCACTCTCAGAATGTTGGCATTGGCCAAGTCATTTTGCATAGGGAACGTTGCCTAATTCTAAGTCCAAAAGTTCAGATCAAGTTCAACAGTCCAACAAGTGCTTTTTAGTGTTTTTGTTGTTATTATGTATTTTAAGGTCCTAAGACCACAAGCAAAATCAAAACACACAAACAAAATATATTCAATCACAAGATATGGCTCAAATGAGAAAAGTGAAAATGACATAAACATAAACAAGTTATATGAAATGTAAATGGCAATGAATGATAAATGACTAAAATTTAAATTTCATAAAGTAAATGACTTTAAAGTAAATAAATATTAACAAGAGTTAGTGATATGTTAATTAAAAGTTATTCTTTGGAGAACACTCAACCATTCATTCACAAGTATGAATCCTTAAACCAAGACATCTTCCATGAGAAGGACTCCAACTTGGATAATTTAACAAGTATGCCACTAGCTCTCATGAAAGGAAAAAAAGGTCAAGTCTCCATACAATGCCATGAAGAATGGGAGACTTACAATCTCACTTACTAGAATGTTATGCCTTGAGGGTCAAGTTTAGCTCTATGTTAAGCAATCATAATTGGACTTATGTATAAGTCACAACTATCTGAGGTCGGGCAATAAAAATTTAGGTGTGAATGCATGTTAGAGATTTGTTATGAAGAACAAAACTCCTAAAACATACCACACACTAAAAGGAAAAATATCAAGAGGGAGGGACCTATCTCAATCATACTTGTATTGGTTCATCTGACACAAGGTCATTGATGAACCAATTAGCCTTAAGACATTAGAGATTTCATTGGTCAAATGATGAAATGGGGAAGAATAGGGTGAAGATGAAGAGGGAGGGGAAGATAGAAACACAAATTGATCATGGGAGGAATTTCATCAAATCAAAACCATCCATTCATTTTGGGAAATGTAATGTACATTTCATCAATCCCATATATCCAATGGTTTTGATCAAACAAAAGTCAAATCAACCTTGACCAAGGCCCAAACAGAAAGTCAAACATTACAAGACCATAAAAATGGCTCAACATAATTTTTAAACAATTAAACAATTAAAAATCCAATTAAAAGTGAATTAAAATATATTTTAATTTGGTCAAAACCTAAAATCCCTTCAAAACGCCAAATAAATGGCCAAGGGATTTATCCTAGGTCAAACAAGGTCAAAGGACCTTAGACAAAAGATTTCACTATTTTTCAAATGTAAGAAGTATTTTTAAACAATTAAAAATATGCACAAAAACATTTAATTCATGAAAAATATCAAAATTAACCCAAAAGTTAATTTTAATTCAGAATATGGAAGAGAAAAATATTTAAATATTTTTGGTGAAAGTCCCATATTTTTTGGATAAAAAATGAAATTTCTATGAATTAAACAAAATAATGCAATTAAAAGTAAATTCAGAAAATAAAGAGAAATTGGAAAAAACGAGAGCCATCAAATCTCCCTCATTAATTGAGGTGCCAGATCTGATGGCCAATGGCATATCATCCACCATAGTCCACAGTCAGTCAACGTGCATGTACAAGTGGTATTCAAAAGCAATGGCTCGGATTAAAATGTTCAAACATGATCAGATGGACAGGAAGCATGCCAACACACCACCGGAGCTAGGGCTCTAGTCATCTTCTCTGGAGAACCTCACCGGACTGGTCCAACTTCATCTCAATGGAAAATGAAAAACAAGGACACTATTTCAAAGAGAAAATGCTCAGGATCTCGAATCTGACCTCAACTTTCATCAATTCCAAGAATATCAAAATATACATGGATTTAAATTTTGAGGATCATGAACTGAGTTGCTTCGATTTAACCTTAAAACATCTCAATCTCGTTGCCTACATTGGTAGGACTTCAGCCAACCAAAAATCAAAGAGAATGGTGAAGAATTGAGAGAGAATCGAAGAGATGAAGTTTCTGAAAAATCACCTTCGAGGGAGCTTAAATCTTACTTGATCTTGCTTCCAATTAGCCTTGGCTTGACTTCAGATGCTTGCAGGAAGTGAAATGGATCAAGGAATGACTTGGATTCTTAGAGTTTCAACTTCAAATCTGAAGTGAAATTGAAACTCTATTTTCAATTGAAAACCTTCAAGTTTATCCTCTAATGGTGAGGGTTAGGATTACAGGTTCAACACTTGGGCAAGGTGTCCCCAATTCTGAGCATGAGGGGTGTTATTTATAGACTATGCATTTGCTTTCCCCACATTTAATTCAAAATACCAAAAATAGAAATATCACTTACATGGATGCATGGGCGTGTGATAGGCCCATCAAATGGTGCCAAATGATCCATAATTCTGTGTTATCCAACCTGAAATGATGTCATATAGCCATACATAAAGGAAATGAATGTTGAACATAAATCTTACCAAATGGAACCTTGTTAAGAACTCATACGCGAGTCCCTCAATTCTTGGCCAAATGAGATTATCTTGGACTTTTTGGAAAGGTGAAATTAAGGGGAACAACTTTCATTTTGAACAAGTTTCCATTTGAAGCTTGGATCATGATAAAGTTTGAGGTGGAAGTTTGGGAATCAAACATAATTGAAATTTTTCTAAGTCCCAAGTCAAATATTCACTTCTTCCACCTTGGTTAACTTTTGTTATGGGATTCAAATGGAAATAGTTCCTTCATAAAAGTTGTAGATATTTAAAACCTATTAAATTTGGTCACAAATTTGACCGTATTTGGATTTGGCATGAAGGAGTTATGCATTTTAGAAGTTGAGGAAAATCTCTTGTTCAATGGTACTGGCCCAAAATGACCTATAATGTTTCCTCTTGGAACATTCATTTGAAAGTTGAATTTGAAGTTCATCAGAGAATCAAAGTTGGAGAGGACATATTGAGTCTTATCATGAAACTTTAATGGCCTTCATATCATAAAAATTGAGCAAGTTATGGTCCTTGGAAGTTATCCTCTTAACTAGGGTTCAGACAAAATGACCTATAATTATTCACCATAAAAAGTGACTTTCCAAGAAAAACTAGCTCTTGAACTCAACATGAAAGTTGTTTGGAATGTCATAAGGAATAACTTTTATCTTGGAATAATTTTCATATGACAAGCATTGTAGGAGATAGGTTCTAGGGAACCCCGGTTTTGACCAATTGACTTTCTCTAGTCAACCACCATGAACCAACTTGCAAACTTGAAGTTCTATTGATCTTTGGGACGCATGGAGGATCGTATATGTATAAGATGATATAATATGAAGTATACCTTGACATATTTGATCAAATATTGAAGAAACTTATTGAGGAAGTCCCACAAGATACCTAGATAAATTAGGGTTTCTAAGGCAAACAATCTTCAAACTCTTGAGGAGTTCTTGATCAAAATAATAAATGAAGATCATGGGGATCCATATATGATGTCTAGAACCAATGTGAACCATCTCTTGATTGATCTCCTTGCATTGAGGGTCTCAAACCCTAGTTGTGAGCTTGAAAGAGCATTGGTGGATGCACACACTACCTTCAAAAGAAACAAAGCTATACATAGACATATTTTTTGGTATTTTGGTTAGTAAACAAAAGAAAAATAAAGTATGATACAATCAAATGTGCTTTGTGATCTCCCCTAATGCAAACCCAATGAATGAGGGGTAAGGAGGATGCCAAGGTGTGATCCTAACGCCAATGCATATGATGAGATAGCATGAGGGATCTTAGGGTCAAAATTGGGGTCTTACAGTTGCCCGTATTTAAGGACATTTTAACTAAGAATGTGAAGGTTAAAATATTCATATCGACTCAGTAGAATGGACTTAAATAACAACATATAGAAATAAATTTTGGTCCCTAAGAGACCTAATGATGCATATGGTATGTATCTAAAAATAATCTTTGTGCGGAATAAATTACCACAAAGGAAAAGAATCCAGAGAGACTGGAAGTCCACGGGAGCATAATGCATTCCATAAGGAACACTCACTAGGGAGACAGAGACTATGGGGGATAAAAAGTTATGCGTAGGCCAGGCTACGACTTTAAAACTGCTGGAGACACGAGGGGAATTTCCATGAAAATAAATCAACGGAAGAACCCGGTCGGGGATAAGGGAAAATTTGCAGGGGAAACGGGTAGATCGGAACGAAGCTGAAATACTCATACCAGACAGGCAAAGGCAATTCCACTGAGGTAATACGCACTCAAACTCAACTGAGGAAGAATGATCTTCAACATAGGAGTACCAGAGATTATATATTACCGGTTACTAGGTAGGAAGATAATATACTCTGACAGAGGAACATCCGTTACCGGTTAGGGTAAACATATCAAGGATGACTCGCTGAGGAGAAAGAGGCGTATTCGTTACCTGTTACTGGGTAAGAATAACCTGCTGGGAAAAAAGATCAAATAGGATTTACAACTACCGTTTACTGGATAGAAGACCAAAGAGAGAGTATTCGTCACTTAATTAAAGTGAACATATCAAGGATAAACTCAAAGGAAGAATATTTATCATCGGTTAGGATGAGCATATCAAGGATAGACCACCAGGGGAAAAAGGAAGAATATTCGTTACCGGTTAGGGTAAACATATCAAGGATAAACTGCCGGGGAGAAATAGGAATTATATCAATCAGTCACTGGATAGAATACCAAAGAGAGAATATCCGTCACCGGTTAGGATGAACATATCAAGGATAAACTCAATAGGGGGAAGTAGGAATTACAACTATCGGTTACTGGGTAGAATACCGAAGAAAGAATATTTGTCACCGGTCAAAGTGAACATATCAAGGATAGACTCAGATGGGAAATATAAAATAGGAATTATAACTACCGGTTACTGGGTAGAATACCAAAGAGAGAATATTCGTCACCGGTCAAAGTGAACATATCAAGGATAGACTCAGAGGGGAAAGATAAAATAGGAATTACAACTACCGGTTACTGGGTAGAATACCGAAGAGGGGGAGAAAATTCGTCACTGGTTAAAGTGAACATATCAAGTATAGACTCTCTAGGGAATGAGATAGGGATTACAACTACCTTTTTTACTGCGTAGAAAACCAAAGAAGGAAGAATATCCGTCATCGGTTAGGATGAACATATCAAGGACAAACCACCTGGGGAAACATGGGAACGAATCCGCTGGGGAAAATAAAGGAAGTAGATTACATTTTACCGGGTATTGGGCAAAAGTAATGTACTCAGCAATCGAGAAGGATATTACCAGTCATTGGGTAATAAACTCTCAAGGGACCAAAATATCTATCTAGGTAATAACTAGAAAACAATCAACCAAAGACTCAACCCAATGAGGATATAACTCAGGGAGAATGATTCCATCTAGATAATTAGCTGGGGAGGAAACTAAAATGCTAATCATCCACGAGGAAATAACTCAGTGGAGAATGAGAAAGGTTAAACTCTTTCTGCTTAAGGGGCTGACACTCTGCAATTGAAGGAGGACAGACACACCAAATCCGCATGGGGAGATAAAATCACTACGGCAAACTCGGCTAATCTCAACAGGATGAAAACACCAATTGGAGAAAATGCTAAGGCTGAAAATAAATCATCTAACTCTGAATAAATCAATTATGGTCGGGGAAAGGCATGGAGAACATGCTTCAAATTTGCTACGGCAAACTCCGCGAGGAGAAGAGAATATTGCTAAGGGAAGATCAACCAATCATGTTGAGGGTCAAAATTGTCAACACTACGGGGAATTTTAGGTCAACATCATATTGAATGGGAGACAACCTTGTAGGGGACTAAAACAAACTGCTTAGAATCCAACACTACCAAGAACAAGGGATTTTCATGTCAGAAGATGAACTTCGCCGGGGGAACACAAGAGATAAAACTTTGCATGAGGATTTAAGCAAATTGATGGGGATGTTATGACCCAGATCGTCACATTCCTCGATAATCACCAAATTTTCCTTGGAAATTGCGAAATAAACCAATTTTAAGGATCTGATTTACACAAAGGAGAAACTGCCGAAGTTATGCCACACAATTGTGCTAATGGAAATCAAATAAGGGTTCCAGATCTCCAGGGCCCAATCATAGATCACAAATCGGGGGATGCAAACATGAGCACCTCAGCTAGGGAACATGGATTTGTAAAGGGAATTGATCAGCAGCTCAACTACTGAGGATGACGAAATATTTAGGAAGAAAAACTCATCAACCAAGTTGGGGATAAATGATGAATTATTGGCGAAAGAGGTATTTATCAAACCAACTGCTTTGAGGAAGACCAACAATGCTTCACACTTCAAGACTTACCTCTTCTCGGATCGCTGTTGACATTCCTTACTGAAATCGATTAGTCTTACAGTGATTGTTTTTATTATTTAAGAAAACAATTATTATTTATTTTAAAATTATCATCAGAAAAATTCAATTTTATTTAGCAGAAGTAAATAAAAATAGAAACAATTGGATAAAAGCTCAACTATATTTAATAGAATGGTAGTCCGTAAATGATGAGACTCCATAGATCTTTACAAAGTTGAAAATGGTAATATACATGGAAAAATGATACATTGAATACAATGATCACTACTCTCCCTACCAACTTCAATACCCATTGTGCTTGTCCTCGGTTGAGAATGATGAACCAGAAACAAATGACTTGCTCAAAACTGCCTCCCAGGATTAGGATCAACCGAATGCAGTTTACTTTCCATAATCCCTAATTTTTGCCTAGATTGCCCCAAGGTGGGGTGTTCAATCTACCGGGATAAATTTTTTGTTTTATATCTCTAATTTTTGCCTAGATCGCCCTTTCGGGTTTTCAATCCACCGAGACGTTCATTTTTGCCTAGGCCGCCCCTTTGGGTAAATCTGACTTTGGAGGAAACACTTGATATCAATACCATGGCTTCTCATCTTTGACTTCTTCAACAGCAAACACATGAGCTGGCCTATCAAGATGCATCACAGTCAATTTGGGAACTTCATTCCAACATTTCACCATAATCATTGAAGCCAACGTTGCAAGAGTATCTGCCATCCGGTTTTCATCTCGAGGGATATGATGAAACTCAACCTTTGTAAAGAAAGTTGAAATCCTCCTCCCATAGTCTTTATATGGTATCAAACCTGGTTGATTTGTATCCTATTCACCTTTGATATGATTCACCACCAAAGTCGAATCTCCATAGACGTCAAGATATTTTATTTTGAGATTAATGGCCTCTTCAAGCCTCATAATGAAAGCTTCATACTCATCCATATTGTTCGTACACTTGAAGGTCAATCTAACTGTAAACGGAAAATGAGTTCCTTGAGGAGTAATAATCACTTTCCCAATGTCATTACCATATGAATTAACAGCTCCATCAAATACCATGCCCCAACGGGAACCAGGTTCTGGCCCTTCTTCAAGAAATGGTTCATCACAATCTTTCATCTTCAAGTACAAAATCTCTTCGGCAAGAAAATCATACCGTACGGACTTGTAATCTTCAATCGGTTGGTGAGCCAATTGGTCAGCCAAGACACTACCTTTAATTGCTTTTTGAGATCGATATTCAATATCATACTTTGATAACAACATCTACCAACAGGTGATCCTCCCAGTTAAAGTAGGCTTCTCAAAAATATACTTGATTGGATCCATTTTAGATATCAACCAAGTAGTATGATTCATTATATACTGGCGCAGACGCTTAGCAGCCCAAGCCAATGTACATCATGTCTTCTCAAGCATAGAATACCGAGTCTCACAGTCGGTGAACTTCTTACTGAGGTAGTAAATTGAATATTCTTTCTTTCTAAATTCATCTTGCTGACCAAGAACATAGCTCATACTTTCATCAAGCACAATCAAATACATGATCAACAACCTTCCTTAAACAGGCGGAGATAAAATCGGAGGCTCCAACAGATACTCTTTGATGCTATCAAAAGCTTTTTGGCAGTCTTCGGTCTAATCACAAGACTGATCTTTCCAAAGAAGTTTAAAAATAGGCGCACATGTGGCAGTCATATGCAATATGTTGGTTCTATGAATTAACATCAATTTTGGTAAAACTTAGTGTTATCACAAGAATTCATGCTTGTAGTCTTGACATATGATATCAGCTTTCTGTATGTTGTTTGATATGGTTGTGCAGGATTTATTCAAGATGTCAAACCCGATGTTACGACATGTGCATATAGAACATTCAGTCTGAATATTATGTATTTTGTTGTTGCGCTTTTCATGTAAGTCTTTGTGTGCTTATGTGGAGATTGCATGCATTCTTCAATGAGTAATTCTATTTAAAGCCAAAATATTATGTTTCCCAAAAAGGAATGATTCGCTGCTATTTCTTAGGGAATACGCAATAAATAGAATTAGGGTTTCATGCTACCCAGGCCCATTTAGAAAGCTTCTATTTAGAGGCTATGTAAACCCTGTCTTAGATACAAAAAATACAAACGTGAAGGGAGTGAGGTTAGGGTTTTAGTCTTGCGTGAGTTTGTGATTTGTGAGCCATTCATCCATCCTGTTGATGTGTGAATTGGACTGAGTTTTTGAGTTATAATTTGTCCACTCTAAGCTTTGAAGTACGAGTGTATTTGTTTACTTAATTAAAGCTTTTAAGCAAGATCAAGTGTGTGTCCTTGAAGTGTGTCTTCTATCTTTTTTGTATTTGTTCTAGTATCACTGTTGTGATTGAGGGGGAGTGAGTACGGTCTCATATCTAAGAGTTCTTAGATAGAGATCACATGGGTAGAGATTAGGTTAAAAGACTGTAACTTGAAGTTGTTTGCTGAGAGTCTTTGAACTAATTCTGTTTAGTGGATTTCCTTCCTGGCTTGGTAGCCCCCAGACGTAGGTGTGTTTGTACCGTACTGGGTTAACAATTGCTTGTGTCGTTTTTCAATTGTTTCTTGATTTTTAGTCTATTCATATTTCACTTGTTGTTCAGATATTAGTGTCGTGACATTACCTTCGACATCTCATATATGATACCAGAATTTCAATTGGTATTAGAGCAGGCATTTTGCTCTGGTTCTTGGTGAGATCTTGGGACATTCCTTTCTGGTACTATGAACAGAGACGGAGGATCTATAAACAGACCACCAATTCTGGATGGATCTAACTATGATTACTGGAAACCTCGGATGGTAGCCTTCTTGAAATATTTGGACAATAAGGCTTGGAAAGTTATTCTAACAGGCTGGGAATATCCTTTCATTACTGAGGATGGAAAAGTTACAACTGATAAGAAGCCTGAGGAAGAATGGACCAAGGAGGAGGATGAACTAGCTCTTGGAAACTCTAAAGCATTGAATGTTATATTCAATGGGATTGATAAGAACATCTTCAGAGTGGTGAATAATTGTGAGGTGGCTAAAGATGCTTGGGATATTCTCAAAACCACTCATGAAGGTACCTCTAGAGTGAAGATGTTTAGATTGCAGCTGCTTACTACCAAGTTTGAAAATTTAAGGATGAAAGAAGATGAGAGTATTCATGATCTCCATATGAATATTCTTGAGATTGCTAATTCCTCAGGTTCCCTGGGTAAGAAGATGCCAGATGAAAAGCTTGTGAGGAAAATTCTCAGGTCACTTCCCAAAAGATTTGCCATGAAAGTGACAACCATAGAAGAATCTCAAGATATCTTTAAGATGGGAGTGGATAAGCTAATTGGATCCCTCCAAACATTCGAGCTGGGAATGACTGATGGATCTGAAAAGAAAGTCAAAAGCATAGCCTTTATGTCTAACACTGAAGATAAAAAGGAGGAAAATAGTCAGGATACTGATGAAGGTATGTCAAATGACTTAGTGCTACTTGGAAGACAATTCAACAAAATCCTGAAAAGGATGGATGTGAAGTCAAAGTCTAATGTCAAGAGCAACTCATTTGACATTAGTAGGTCCAATGATGCTGGAAGAAGAACAAGATCTGAAGAAAAATTCAAACAAAGCAAAGGAATTCAGTGCCATGAATGTGAAGGGTATGGTCACATTAGAGTTGAATGTGGGACCTATCTCCAGAAACAGAAGAAGAGTCTTGCTTCCACTTGGTCTGATGATGACTCTAAAAGTGAAATAGAAGGAGAATCTGCCAATCTTGTGATTGCCTTGACTGGGAGATGTGATCCTGATGAAGATTCCAGTGAGTGATGAATTAACCTTTGATGAATTAGCTGCTTCTTATAGGAAGTTATGTTTCAGAAGTGAAAAAGTGTGTCAACAAGTGGAGAATCAGAAGAAACTAATAACCCAACTAGAGGCTGAGAAGACAGAACACTTAGAAACCATTTCTAATTTGAAGATTGAAGCCTTATTCCTGAATTCCAAACTAGATGAGATTACTAAGTCTGTCAGAATGCTAAACAGTGGATCTGACACCTTAGACAAAATCCTCTAGGCTGGAAAGATGACATGAGACATGACTGGCCTTGGGTTCAATGAATCTTCTCATGATTGTAGTCCCTCTGATAGCAAACCAAAGATGTCACATCAGGTGTCTCAACATCACAAGGGAAGACAACATAAGCACTCAAAAGGAAAATACCAAAGATGGAGATGTCATTAATGTGGGAAATTTGGTCACATAAAACCATTCTGCTTTAGGCTGTATGGTTATCCCTTTCCTACTCATCAACCTAGACTCAAAAAACACATCTCTTCTAACAGAAAATAGTGGGCTCCTAGGGTTGGTACTACTAACTTGATAGCTCATACTTCCTTCAGAGTCTCAGCCAAAGAAGATTGGTACTTTGACAGTGGATGCTCCAGACACATGACTGTAAGCAAAAATCTGATGGTTGACCTTCAATCTCATGTCACCAGTTATGTAACTTTTGGTGATGGAGTAAAGGGTGAAATTAAGGGGATTGGAAAGCTAAACTGCTCTGGAGTTCCTAACCTTGATAATGTGTTGATTGTTAAAGGATTCATTACAAACCTGATCAGCATCAGTCAACTATGTGATCAAGGTCTCAATGTGAACTTCACAAAAACTGAATGCTTGGTTACTAATGCAAAAAATGAAGTGATCATGAGAGGAGTCAGATCTAAGGACAACTGGTACATGTGGATTCCTCAAGAAACTAGCCATTCATCAATATGTGCTCTAGCTAAAGAAGAAGAAGTGAAACTATGGCATCAAAAACTGGGTCATCTGCATCTTAAAGGGATGAAAGGGATCATTATGTTGAAGTTATCAGAGGAATCCCAAAATTAAAGATTGAAGAAGGAAAAGTATGTGGTGAATGTCAGATTGGAAAGCAGACAAAGATGTCACATCAGAAGATCAAACATGACACCACATCTAAAGTGTTGTAACTTCTCCACATGGACTTGATGGGACCTATGCAGGTGGAAAGTCTTGGTGGAAAAAGGTATGCTTATGTTGTGGTGGATGACTTCTCCAATAATACCTGGGTGAATTTTATAAGGGAAAATCTGATGTGTTTGATGTGTTCAAAGACCTTTGCCAAAGACTTCAAAGAGAAAGAGAGAGTCATGTTATTAGAATCAGAAGTGATCATGGGAAAGAATTTGAAAACAGTAAATTTGCTGATTTCTGCTCATCTGAAGGGATTGGACATGAGTTCTCTTCTCCCATTACCCCTCAGCAAAATGGTGTGGTGGAAAGGAAAAATAGAACTCTCCAAGAATCTGCTAGAGTTATGATTCATGCTAAGAAGTTGCCTTACCACTTTTGGGCTGAAGCTATGAACACTGTTTGCTATGTTCACAACAGAGTAACCTTGAGAAAAGGAACCTCAACCATTTTATATGAAGTCTAGAAGCGAAGAAGACCTAATGTCAAATACTTCCATGTGTTTGGTAGTAAATGCTATATTCTGGCTGATCGTGAACAAAGAAGGAAAATGGACCCCAAGAGTGATGAAAGAATATTTTTGGGCTACTCAACAAACAGCATAGCCTTTAGAGTCTTTAATTCCAGAATTAAAGTTATGATGGAATCTATCAATGTTGTTGTTGATGATCAAGAGACTAATGTCATAGACGATGTTGAAACATTTCTGAATGATGCCCCAGCTGAATCTTCTGATAAAAGTAGTGAGAGTGAGTCCACCCAAGCTGAACCTGAAGCTGATCAAGTAAACAAGGGACCCTCTATCAGAATTCAGAAGGATCGTCCTAAAGATCTCATTATAGGAGATATAAATAAAGGAGTCACCACTAGATCAAGGGAAGTGATCTCACATGCTTGTTTTGTGTCAAAGATTGAGCCTAAGAATGTTAAAAAAGCTTTAACTGATAAATTCTGGATCAATGCCATGTAGGAAGAGTTAGGCCAATTCAAGAGAAATAAAGTATGGGAATTGGTTCCAAGACCTGAAGGCATAAATGTTATTGGAACAAAGTGGGTATACAAGAATAAATCTGATGAAAAAGGTGTGGTTACTAGGAATAAAGCAAGATTAGTAGCTCAAGGATACACTCAAGTTGAAGGAGTTGAATTTGATGAAACATTTGCACTTGTAGCTCGCCTGGAGTCCATTAGATTATTGCTAGGAGTGGCATGTATTCTGAAGTTTAAATTGTTCCAAATGGATGTGAAAAGTGCCTTCTTAAATGGCTACTTGAATGAGGAAGTATATGTTGAACAACCAAAGGGATTCACAGATCCAAATCTTCCAAAGCATGTGTATAAGTTGAGGAAAGCTCTTTATGGGTTGAAACAAGCTCCTAGAGCTTGGTATGAGAGACTCACAGTGTTTCTCATTGACAATGGATACAGAAAGGGAGACATTGATAAGACTTTATTTGTCAAAGATGAAGGAGGAAAGCTCATGATTGCTCAGATCTATGTGAATGATATTGTGTTTGGTGCGATGTCAAGTAAGATGGTTCAACATTTTGTTGAACAAATGCAGTCTGAATTTGAAATGAGTCTTGTTGGAGAACTAACCTATTTTCTTGGCCGGCAAGTCAAGCGGATGGAAGATTCTATCTTTCTATCTCAAAGTAAATATGCCAAGAATATTGTTAAGAAGTTTGGCATGGAGAATGCAAGCCACAAGAGGTCATCTACTCCTACTCATCTGAAGTTGTCTAAAGATGAAAATGGTGTCAGTGTGGATCAAAGTCTCTATAGAAGCATGATAGGAAGTCTGCTATATCTTACAGCAAGCAGACCTGACATTGCTTTTGTTGTAGGTGTATGTGCTAGATATCAAGTTGAACCAAAGGTGAGCCATATAAACCAAGTGAAAAGGATCCTGAAATATGTCAATGGCACTTGTGACTATGGGATGCTATACACTCATGGATCTGAATATGTGTTGTCTGGCTATTGTGATGTTGATTGGGCTGGAAGTGCTGATGATAGGAAAAGCACATCAGGAGGATGTTTCTTCTTAGGGAATAATTTAAGATCATGGTTTAGTAAGAAGCAAAATTGTGTTTCTCTGTCTACTGCTAAACCTGAATACATAGCAGCTGGAAGTAGTTGTTCTCAACTGGTGTAGATGAAACAAATGTTGACTGAATACAATGTCACACAAGATGTCATGACATTGTACTGTGACAACCTGAGTGCTATAAACATCTCAAAGAACCCTATTCAGCAAAGCAGGACCAAACATATTGATATTCGTCACCATTTTATTAGAGAACTTATGGAGGATAAGACTGTAGTCTTAGAGCATGTTGCTACTGAGATGCAGTTAGCCGATATTTTTACAAAGGCCTTGGATGCAAATCAATTTGAATTCCTGAGAGGGAAATTAGGGATTTGCATTTATGAAAATTTGTAGCAATTAATATGGAGTGGAAAAAGTAATCAAATTATTGTCTATTTTCCTAAAATAAAGTGCCCTCATTATGGTAAATCATCACCTTGTTTTGGAAATACCACCTATTCCATATTCACACGCTACCCCCATAACCTCATTACCTACTCTAACTCTTCCATCTTCCTTTTCCTTCTCCACAATCCTCTGCTAGGGCAACCTTACTTTTTCCAGAAAAACTCCAAAATGTCACAACATCAAGATACATCTGCTTCTAAAAATACTAAGTCTACTCCAAAAGTTAGTATTCCTCTCATGGGCGTCCCTGATGATGAGATTCTGGATGTTGCTCCTCTCTCTGTTATTCCCGGCGCGGACATTGATTTGAACCAACCCATCCCCGTTGATGCCTCCGCTTCTGCATGTTCCAATCAAGGTAATCCCTCTAGTATTCCGCCTGGTTCAACTCCTGTCACTAATTCTAAGGAAGGAACACACTATACTGATCATGTTATAAGAGACGTAGTTACTAGAATTCTTAATGAAGGCCACTCTGTGAAGGAAGTTTCTACTCCCCTTTCTCAAATGTATCTCTCTCCTGAGGTTGAACAACCTAGTGGTAAGGATGACGATTCCTCAAGTTCTGAAAAGGACTTGGCTGCTGAAGGGTTGCGCTCTCTAGGGTAAACTGTGTCTGAAAAAGGGAAATTTGTGGCCTCTAACACTGCTAATGCTTCCCACCCTAAGAAGCATGATGATGCAAATGTTGTGATTGATCTAGAGGATGGTAGCTCTGATGATCAAGAGGAAAGCTTGATTCATCACATAAAGCCAAGTGTGGTTAAACGCATGAAGACTCGCAAAGGAAAATCTATGGCTGAACTTATGTCAGCTAGAAAAGCTAAGAAGACTGCTGGTATTGGTCCCTCCAAACCATGGAGCAAGGTTGAAATAAAGAAGAGGAAGATTATAGATGATTCTGAGCCTGAAGAGGATGTTGAGGGAGATGTCCCTGACATCTCGCCTACAAAGAAAACTACTGTTAGGAAGTCTCTTGTTAAAGTACCTGTTGTTCATTTGGATAACATCTCCTTCCATCTTGAGGATGGAGCTGCTAAGTGGAAATTTGTGATTCAGAGAAGGGTAGCTGTGGAAAAGGAATTGGGAAAAGATGTTGCTAATGTCAAGGAGGTCATGGACCTGATAAAAGCTGTTGGGCTTTTGAAGACTGTTGTTGGGTTCTCTCAATGCTACGAAGGTTTAGTCAAGGAATTTATTGTTAACATTCCTGAGGATATTCCTGATAAGAATAACAAGGAGTTCTGCAAGGTGTATGTGAGGGGTAAGTGTGTAACATTCTCTCCTACTATTATTAATAATTTTCTAGGCAGAAATAATGAGGGTGCAGGAGAATTAAAAGTTACAGACAATCAGGTCTGTAGGGAGATTACAGCTAGGCAGGTGAAAGTTTAGCCTGTTAAAAAGCATCTTCCTACTGGGAAGTTGACTGTCAAGTATGATATCCTGCATAAAATAGGAGCTGCTAACTGGGTCCCTACCAACCATATCTCCACCATTGCTAATACTCTTGGGAGGTTTATTTTTGTTGTTGGGACAAAAGTGAAATTTGACTATGGTAGATTTATGTTTGATCAAATCATCAAGCATGCAACTACCAATGCAATTAAGTTGCCAATTGCTTTTCCCTCTATGATCTGTGGAATTATCTTGAATCAACATCCTGGTATTCTATGCTCAAATGATTTACCTAGTAGGAGAAAACCAGCTATGTCTGTGCACTACAAACTCTTTGAAGGCAGTCATGTCGAGGATATTATCATGGCATTTTCCATGAAGAGGCCAGTCTCAAAAGTTGGAGCAATTGTTGAGCTTAAGGAGACTTGCAAAGAGCTAGGTGAAGGTATTAGGATAGCCAAAGCTAGAAAACAATCTTTGGAAGCCTTGATTGCAAGCTTGGAGCAGACTGAGGGTGAAAATGTTGAACATGCTAATGCCATCCATGAAGAAGAAGCTGAAGCCCACACCTCTAGTGAGAGGTCTGTTAACAATAAAGATGTAAGTGGCAATTCTGCTTCTGGTGCTACTGAAGAGGCTGCAAACTCAAGCTTTACTGAGTAGCTCTGTTGTCCTTGGTCCCTCTTGTTTTGATGGTTTTCTTGGCTTTTTATTGTTTTGGTGGATTTCTTTGTTTCTTTGTTTGTTTCTCAACATTCTTACAACTGTGTATGTACTTGGTGATGTAACTTTTTAACTTCTGGTATTTCGGTTAATGACTAGATAGACATTTATTTTGTCTCTTTGGTCTCTTTTGGATAAAAAGGGGGAGAAGTAGTTGTTGATGTAGCTGAGTATAATTGCTTAGCTCTGTAGTATTATTGTTGCTTTTGTCTGATACAGGGGGAGAATTCTGGTGTTAATTTGTTTGGTACAGGGGGAGAATTCTATGTATTCTGTTTGTGTGAAGCAGTGTGGTTGTTTCTTGTTGAGGACTGGCTTAAGGGGGAGCTGTTGTGTCCTGGGAAGTTGCATGGACTTGAGGGACAGTGCAAGCACTTGGTTCTTGCTAGTGTTGTGTGTGCAAGTGCTTGTGTGCTTACTAGTTGTTGTTTTTGCTAGTGACGTGTGTATGTTTTCTTTCTGCTGTTGAACTGATGCTCTAATTGATTTCTTGTGAACGTGTGATATGTTGTTTATTTTAGCCAAAATTTTGCCAAAGGGGGAGTTTGCTGGTTCTATGAATTAGCATCAATTTTGGTAAAACTTAGTGTTATCACAAGAAGTCACGCCTGTAGTCTTGACATATGATATCAGCTTTCTGCAGGTTGTTTGATATGGTTGTGCAGGATTTATTCAAGATGTCAGACCCGATGTTACGACATGTGCATACAGAATATTCAGTCTGAATGTTATGTATTTTGTTGTTACGCTTTTCATGCAAGTCTTTGTGTGCTTATGTGGAGATTGCATGCATTATTCAAGGAGTAATTCTATTTAATGCCAAAATATTTTGTTTCCCAAAAAGGAATGATTCGCTGCTATTTCCTAGGGAATATGCAATAAATAGAATTAGGGTTTCATGCTACCCAGACCCATTTAGAAAGCTTCTATTTAAAGACTATGTAAACCCTATTTTAGATACAGAAAATACGAACGTGAACGGGGTGAGGATTAGGGTTTTAGTCTTGTGTGAGTTTGTGAATTGTGAGTCATTCATCCATCCTGTTGATGTGTGAATTGGACTGAGTTTTTGAGTTATAATTTGTCCACTCTAAGCTTTGAACTACGGGTGTATTTGTTTACTTGATTGAAGCTTTTAAGCAAGATCAAGTGTGTGTCCTTGAAGTGTGTCTTCTTTCTTTTTGGTATTTGTTCTAGTATCACTGTTGTGATTGAGGGGGAGTGAGTAGGGTCTCATATCTAAGAGTTCTTAGATAGAAACCACACAAGTAGAGATTAGGTGAAAAGACTGTAACTTGAAGTTGTTTTCTAAGAGTCTTTGAACTAATTTTGTTTAGTGGATTTCCTTCCTGGCTTGGTAGCCCCCAGACGTAGGTGTGTTTGCACCGAACTGGGTTAACAATTGCTAGTGTCATTTTTTAATTGTTTCCTGATTTTTAGTCTGTTCATATTTCACTTGTTGTTCAGATATTAGTGTCGTGACATTACCTTCAACATCTCATATCTGATACCAGAATTTCACAATATAAATCTTGAGATATAGTTCAAGCAGCCGAGAAAACCTTTGACTTTCTTCTCAGTTTTGGGTGCGGGCATCTCTTGTATTACTTTGACCTTGGCAGGATCAACTTTAATACCCTTCTCACTGACAATAAAGCCCAACAACTTACCCGAATGAACACCAAAAGTACACTTATTGGGATTCAAACGGAGTTTATACTTCCTCAAACGTTGGAGTAACTTCAACAAATGCTCAACATGTTCTTCTTCATCACTTGATTTAGAAATCATATCATCAACATACACTTTAATATCTTTATGCATCATATCATGAAAAAGAGTGTTCATAGCTCTCTGGTACATTGCACCAGCATTCTTTAGATCAAAAGGCATCACTCTATAACAGAATGTTCCCCGGGGTGTAATGAATGTGGTCTTCTCCATATCTTCAGGTGCCGTCTTGATTTGATTATAACCGGAAAATCCATCCATAAATGAAAAGACTTTGAATTTAGCTGTATTGTCTACCAACATATCAATGTGTGGTAAAGGAAAATCATCTTTCGGACTAGCTTTGTTCAAATATTTATAAGCAACACACATACGGACTTTTCCATCCTTCTTTGGAACAAGCACAATAACGGCCACCCATTGCGGATACTCAGAGGTTACAAGAAAACCAACATCAATCTGCTTTTGCACTTCCTCTTTGATTTTCACTGTCATATCAGGATGAGTTCTTCTTAACTTCTGCTTGACCGACGGGCATTCTGGCTTCAACGGCAATCTATGCTCCACAATTTCAGAATACAACCCAGGCATGTCTTGATAGGACCAAGCAAACACATCAGAATAATCTCGAAGAAGATCAATCAACCCCTTCTTAGCTTCTGGACATAGTTGAGACTCAATCTTGACTTCCTTCACATCATCCTTGGAACCCAAGTTGACTAGTTCAATCTGCTCTTCAAACGGCTAAATGACTTTTTCCTCGTGCTCAAGCAAACGGGATAACTCATCATATACCTCTTCATTATCAATCTCTTCCCCAACTTCAAACACGGGAGAATCAAAGTTTAGAGAAGGAGTAGGATTATTGTATTCAATGGGTTTGAGAACCAACCTGCATAATGATTTGATATTTTGATTTTAGAGAAGTGGAATGCGATCAAATATTATGCAGATGGAAGATTATTATTTATTTATGTTTTTTGTGATTACCATTTTCAGAAAAAGCAAAAAGTAAAAATAAAAACATCATAGATGTGGATGAATAAAATTGTCTTTTATTGATGATAATAATAAAAATGCCCCATAATGCTCACTTCTCCCTTAGGCATAGGAGAAGGATTTTTCTCAAAATAATAGAAAACAAATTACTTAGAATGATGAATGACAATAGGAACATCAACAGCAACCCAATTGTTGCAAGTCTAGCCATGCGTCACAAAGTTGGCGTTGTCTTCTTCATCTTCGTTTTCATCACCATTGTCTTCAATAATGGAAACTAAGTGTTGATCATTCCCATGAATGAAGCCTCCACTGTGGAATATCGGTTGTATAACTTTGACTTTAGCGTCGAACGACCCTGGTTGAAATCCCAATCCGTCTCTGTTCTTATTCTCGGAAATCTCCATAACACGACCCCACTAATCAATGCTGCCAACCTGAATAGCCTCTTATGCATCTTTCAAAGAAGACATGGGTGCCCCAGTTTTCTTCATTTCATCAGCAATGGACAATGCTTGGAACAGCGTCCCAACCTCCTCCTCAGCATCAACATATGTGAAAGATGACAGATGGCTCACTAACAATGCCTTCTCTCCACCAACAATGACAAGTTTGTCGTTCTTCATAAATTTCAGCTTCTTGTGTAGAGTAGACGTCATTGCTCCAGCTTCATGAATCCATGGACTTCCCAACAAGCAACTGTAGGCCGGGTGGATATCCAGTACCTGGAAAGTAATCTGGAAATCACTTGGACCTATCTTAACTGGAAGGTCCACTTCACCAATGAAAGTTTTACGAAAACTGTCAAACGCTTTGACAACCACGCCGTTATACCTCATTGGGGCGTCTTGATAGGAGAGTCTTGACAAAGTTGATTTCAGAAGCACATTCAAAGATGACCATGTATCAACCAACACATTGGACAGAGCATCATCCTTGCAATTCATAGAAATATGGAGTGCCAGATTGTGATTTTTGCCTTCCTCGGGAAGCTCTTCATCATAAAAACTCAGATTATTACAAGAAGTAATGTTGGCAACTATGTGGTCAGACTGATCCACGGTCACATTATGCTCAACATAAGCCTGCTCTAGCACTTTCTGCAATGCCTCCCTATGTGCTTCAAAATTCATCAGTAGTGATAGCACATAGATCTTTGATGGAGTTTGAAGCAACTGTTCTACCATATTGAACTCGCTTCTCTTTATCAATTTTAGCACTTCATCATCATCATTAGTCTTCAACTTGCTGGACTCACCAGATTGACACGTTGGAGCACTAACCGGATTCTCCACTAGAATCTCTTATTTCTTACTTGTTGCAACATCTTCTACTATTTTTGGGAAAACTAGACTGAATACTCGACCACTACGGGTCACCTTTGCAATGTCGACAATATTCACCATTGAATCTGCGACTGGTAGAGGAACCTCTTGACCATCTTCAATCATTGTGGCATTGTATTGATATGACACAGCTTTATCAGATGAGTAGGGGACGGGGCCCGCTAACCATATAACCAACGACGCGATCTATTGACATTTTTTATGCTGCTATTATCAAATTTTATAACTACCCGCTCAGGGGTCTTGAATACAAGCACAATCACATTCACATTATCTATATCCCTTGACTGTTGAATCTAGATTACATTCTCATCCATCAACTTCTGGATATCTCTTTTGATAATCATACACCCACGGGGGTTCACGCTACAAATTACACAACCATCATGGTCATGTTCACAGTCATTGATCAAACACAAGGTTCTATGCATTTCCACCAACGACCTACGGATACGTTGCACATTGAATACTCGGAAATTCTCTAGACAATCGTCCACCATGTTGACAGAACCATTACCATGAGCAGGCAATGGATTAGCTTTCACATTCGACACTATGTTCTTAAAGGACACCATACCACTCTTCACAAGCTTTTGAACTTCATATTTCAATGGATACCAGTTCTTTATGTCATGGCCAGAGGCTCCCTGGTGAAAAGCATAATGAAGATCAGGATTGAACCACCATGGTAGTGGCTCAGGGATTTGTGGAGGATTTCTTGGTTGAATGAGGTTCTTGAGAACCAATTATGGGTACAATTCTGCATATGTCAAAGGAATAGGGTTAAAAGATACCTTTTTCCTCTTAAAGTTTTATTGATGATGATTATTATTGTTGTAGTTGGTTCTTTACTGTGGTTATTGATGTTGTTGTTATTGAATTGGAACTGATTGATTAGAATTATTGGAAAAAACCGGAATTACTGAAGAAACTTGATGTTGATGTTGACGAGGTTGAGAACTCTTTCTGACATGAGGCCTCATCTGCCACCCTACTTACACTGAGTTAGTCTCTCATTCATTCCTCTTAGAGAAACTTCCACCGTACTTCTTGCTGGATTATGCTTCTTCCTTTGACAGACGTCCTTCACGAACTCCTTCCTCTAGCCTCATCCCCATATTTACCATTTTGGTAAAGTCATTGGGGGAACTCGTAATCATAAGTTCGTAATAAAACAAACTCAGCGTCTTCAAGAAGATTTTTGTCATTTCCTTCTCCTCAAGAGGTGGACTTATTTGGGCAGCAATCTCTCTCCATCTCTGAGCATACTCTTTGAATGTCTCTTTATATTTCTGAGACATTGACCTCAACTGGTCTCTATCAGACACCATATCCACATTATACTTATACTACTTGACAAAGGCCTCGCCTAAGTCATTGAAAGTATGGATGCTTGCATTGTCCAACCCCATATACCATCTTAAAGCAGCTCTAGTCAAACGGTCTTGGAAATAGTGAATCAGTAACTGATCATTATCAGTCCAAGTAGACATTTTTCTGGAATACATCACAAGATGTCTTAGAGGGCAAGTGTTTCCTTTGTACTTTTCAAAGTCTGGGACCTTGAACTTTATCGGGATCTTAACATTGGGGACCAAGCAGAGTTCAGCAACACCCTTCCCAAACAAGTCTTTCCCTCTCAGAGTCTTCAACTCTTTACGCCGCTCAAGGAATTGATCTTTCATTTCATCCATCTTCTCATATACATCTGGGCCCTCAGACGGCTCAGAGTGGTAAATAGTGTCCTCAACACGAGGGAGAGTGTGAACAACTAGAGGAGGCACTAACATGACCGGGCTAGATGCTGACATTGAAACAAATGTGGGCGCATACCCTTCTGGCACAAAATTGGGTGGCATTCCCCAAGGGAGTCCAGTAGGCATGGATTGACTGGCAGCAAAAATCGGAACCATTGAGGTAGCAACCTAGAAATAATAGTTCTTTGAGGAGGGGGAGTTGCAGGAGTTGGTGAAGACTAATTCTATGCAACAATGACATATTCCATCAGCGTCGTTAATCTGGTGATCTCGTCCTTCAGCTCTCGGTTCTCTTGCTCTATATGCTCCATGATTCTTGGTTGATTAGCGCGAGTATTGTATCGGTGAGTCAACTTGGCTGATGCACAGAAGAAGAACTGATAAGACAACTGGCAGAAGAAAAACCTGATGTACAAATGATGCATGAAATGCAATGTTTTTGATTTGTTTTTAATTTAAAGAAACATATGAAGTCCTATTTGCAAATATAATAATAACAATAACAATAATTCAATTGACAATAAAATCTCTTTTTATTCATAAAATTTGGAAGGATTACACTGAGTACATTTTCAGAAACCAAAATACAAAAACAAGATAAAAGGAAACTATCATCCTAAGGATCCCTAGCAATTGCGCCAGATGATCGGGCTATGGGTGCATACTTCGTTCGGATGTGTCGAATATCAGACTCAAAGGATGCCTTCATCTGACCTTCATAAGAACTAGCTTATCAACAACCTTCTTCCAAGCATCGGAAGGCTGAGGCATGCTAGAGGAAGGTAGACCCTCTATCTCTCTTTGTCTCTTCACTGCTCGGTCTTCAAGAATCTCAATAAGCACATCCTTGTTTTTCAACTCAAGTTGAAACTCTTCATGCTTTCGGCTCAAAGCATGGAACCGCTCTTCCCATATATCTTTCTCTTGCTTCATCAAGTGCATCCTCTAACTCCTCTACATCTTGGTTAGGGAGAGTTGATGGCTCAGCCATAACCAAAGACATAGGTCTTTCACATGCGTATGACATCTTCATCTCCAAAGCTCTCTTCTTCACCCAAATAGTGTAAGCTTCCAAAGCTACACGGTTGCACGGACCAAGCTCGGATCTTCCTTTCCTATGCACATTATGCCAAGCATGGATCATCTTCTGCTTCAAATGTTAGGGAACTTTACCCTATTGATAGAATAGACCTTCTAGTTGAGTGTTATTAGGTTTATCTCTCAAGGGGAACCCAAGTTGATGACGGGCCAAAGTAGGGTTGTAGTTGATTCCTCCTTATGTACCAATGAGAGGCACATTAGAGAATTCACCACAAATGTCAATAATATACAAGCTACTCAATGCAGAATGATACCAAACAATATCATCATTAGTGAGAGACATAAGTCTCTGAGACCACCGTAGACATTGCTTGTTCTCCAAAAAAGCAGGCGTCTAAGGCAAGTGCAAAATAAACCACTTGTACAGAAGAGGAATACAACAAACAATAGTCCCGCCACCTTTAGAATTCCTCAAATGCAAAGAGAAATATATGTCACCCAACAGAGTAGGAACATGATTCCCAATCAAGAAGATCCTAATGGCGTTAACATCAACAAAACTGTCAATGTTATGGAACAAGGACAAACCATAGATGAGCAATACAAAGATGGCTTCAAAAGCATCCATACTGTCGGCTTAAGCAAAGACTGTAGCTTTTCCAATGAGGAACTCAAAAGTCAACCCAAGAACACCTCATTTCTTCACCAGATGAGCATCAATCTCATATTTCTTCAGACGACAGGCTTCAGCTATGATATGAGATATGGGAATCTCCTCCAATCCATTAAAAGGTACTTTGTCAAATACGAGTATACCCAAGAGATGAGCATACTCCTCTAACGTAGGTACAAGCTGATCATCGGGGAAAGTGAAGCACCGGTAGAGAGGACCATAGAACTGAACCAAAACACTCAGAAGTCCTTCAACAACATCAGCAGATAACACAGACAAAAGCTTCCCATGAAATTGCTTGAAGTCCAAGGGATCTAGTACAAAGGAGGACAACTTCCTTAACTATTTCACATCAGGACATCTGAAACTGTACTTCTTAGTGTTCCTTCATCCATAATCCATGGTCTGAAAATATTTGCAAACAAGACCTCAGTTCCTTGAAATTTTATTTTTCTGTAATGAATGCTATGATGCGCATGTATGCATGAATGCAACAATAACACACAAGGGATCACACACAAGGCAAACACAAACAAATGTCAAGGTATGGATCAAGCCATTATCAAGATCAATCATCCATTTTGGTGGATTATGGTTTTTACCTTATCAACACCCAAGTTCCATTGATATAGACAAGACTTGATCGGATCAACCAAGAATCAAAGGGTTTACTGTGAGTCACGAGCATGGAGTCAGGTTAAGAACCATCCCAATGGAGTGTACTAAGGGTAAAAACCTGTAGATCATTGTAGCACCTCAAATTTGCCCTCTTCATTCATGCATTCATTTTAGGTCATTTAACATTTCATATTGCATTTCATCATGTCAATCAGAATTAGCTCCAAGAGTTTATCTTCCAAGAAGCTTGGATATCATCCAAGTCACTTGGTTTCATTTTCAGAGGTTTTTCTTTAAAGGATCAAGCTTAATGGGCTCAATCCAGTTCAAAATTCAACTATGAAGTCGAAAGTCAATTGTTGGTCAACTGAAGGTCAAATGGCCAGGGAATGACTTGAGTTACTTCCAACATATTCAAATGAGGTCTATTCATCATTCAAAACGTTAATCTTAAAGGAGTAAAGCCTGTTCCTGAGCTGTCATGCTCGCTAGGCGAGCAGAATGGTTCGCCTAGCGAGTCCCAAGAAAAGCCATCAGAATCACCAGCGCTCAGAAGAACTCCCTGAACTGTCATGCTCACTAGGCGAGCAAATTCTTCGCTAGGCGAAGCCCACGCGTTTTAAAAATAAAAAAAATATAACAGAAAAATCATGGGCTTGAAATTCCTTCATTCTGAGCCCACCAAGCCAATAAAATCAGAGTATAAATTCTAAAATTTCATTGGAACAAAACCCTAACTAAGTAATCTGCAGCAGCCTCCATACACTCTGACTCTCACACTTTTCACTCTGACTCACACACGTTTCACTTCCATCGCACACCAACCATAGTCGTTGCATTGCAAACCCCAACTGTGCAATTCAATTTCAATCGATCTTCCCAATCAGGTATGCCCTATTTCCATTACTTTATGCTTTCAATCTGAAATTTCTGGAGTATGAGGCATTATGGTTGAATTTGGAAGAGTGGGTATCGTTAGGTTTTGCGTGTGGGTTTAGATCTGCATGAATGTGTAGAACAATACCTTGAATGTTTGATCACTCAATTTCTGAAATGGGTACCATAGGATTTAGGGGTTTCGGAAATCGTACTGTTATCAAAGAAGAACCCAGAACCCGCAAGCATTCGCTAGCACCTCGCTAGGCGAATCTATAGCGAAGCTTCGCTAAGCGAGACAGTAGCGATCGTGACAGTAGTTGGTTTTTTCTGTTTGCTCTCTAATCTGTTTCGTGTTTGTTATGACATGCTTTCTATTGCATATGTGCACTGTTTACCTGACGCAGTTGTTGTTATGTTTCTTTTGTTTGGTGCAATTCTTGATTGCACCCCATTTGGTTATTCTAACTTGTTTGTTGAGTTTTTGTGAAGGCTCACATGACTCCTGAAGAGATAGCTTGTTCGGTATTCCACTTTATTTGTGGGATACCATTTGGAGATTTATTCTGATTACTTTGCTGACTTGCTTTCTTTGATGGTGCTAGCTTGAGAGATCTCTGGGTTTCTTATTTCTTTAGTTACTGTTACTTCGGATCTTTATCCGTGTGGTAGAGCTTTTGATCCCTTTTACATCTTTCCCGCATTTTACCACTTTCTTAGCTGGAAGACCTCGATAGGAGGCAATGTTCTTGTGTGTTTACTTTTGTGCCCAAAGACCTCCAAGAAGAGGCATCAGTGCTAAAGACCTCCATGAAGAGGCAATTGATGAATAAAAGGGATTAGTAGTCAATCCCCCGTTATTCAGTGTGTCGTTCTTTATGCTCGCACCACGTGTCGATGCTTCAGAACAAAAGCCCAAGATCTTTTGTCTGGTCGGTCAGTGGAGAGGGTTCCATCTTCCTGAATCCCCACTTTTTGTCATGAGCTCATCTTGTCCAGGGTTAAGAGCGATGAGGTCTTATCCTCATTACCCTTTTGATCTGCTCACCCTGACGTTCAATGTCAGTTGGTTAAGAGCCCATTTGATTACCTTTCCATGGCTTGTTTGTCGAGGTTGATATGACCCCTCTTGACTAAAGCCCTACCCATGTATTTTTGAGCCCCCTTGTTGGTGTGTTTACATTATGCTATATTTTTTTGTGTGGTGTGATCGTCTCCCTATAGGACTGCTAGGCTTCGTATAGTCTCTCGTTTGCATGTCAATTAAGGTAGCACGGTTCCTTCGTCTAGGACTTCCTTTTTGCATGAGCATTCCTAAAACACAAACAAACTCATTGATTTTTCTTCTCCTAAGAACACGTTAACTCCTTCTACTACAGGTGAGTAAGTCTCCAAAGGTCGAGCATCTGGTAGATTGCGTAGTAACGTCGTTCATCTAAAAAAACACAAAACAAACACAAATAGGTTAGCCGAGCTACGGTGCTCTGATTCTCAATCCTTCTTGAGATACGTATGCAACAGGGTAGGGCCTGTGCAAGCAATAACTCTTTCTTTTCCCTACTTTGATTTTCTCTCATTCGCATCGCATATAGGACTTTTTATACACACACTTTAGACATAAATAGCAAGCGCGGATCCTGTGGAGTACCACAGACGTGAAGGGGTGTGATAACCTTCCCTTCACGTAACCGGCCCCCTTACTCAGTTTTCTTTGGTTCGAGACTTTATTTTATTCGTTCCCTCTTGGTTATGCAGTACTACCTTTCCCTTCTCTTGGGATAAAAGTACATAGCTGGCGACTCTACTCTTCTTTCGCGCCACCTCTTTTCGCGTTTGTACTTGGATTCAGGAAATCCGGGGAGCGACAGCTGGCGACTCAACTGGGGACTAATTTTCCCTAGTGGGCCTTTCCTAGTGTTTGTTTGTTTATTATCTATTGTGTGTTATTTATTTATTGCCTTGCATACTTATCTGCTTGCATTGCATCCTACATGCGCTTTACTGTTTCATGCATATTGTGCTGGCTGTGTATCTATTTCACTATTGGGTGGGAGTCACAAGAGGTAAAAGGCCCAATACACAGGCTATGAGTGAACTTTAGGACACCTAGGAATAAAGTGATTCATGGGAAGCGGGTGGTATGGCGCCACTTAGCGGAACATGGTATCACGAGCAATTCAGATTCTGATGGGGTATTATCGTTGCATACACCTGGTGTGCATATGATGATATTCTTGAAAGGATTGTTTATCCTGCGTTTCTCGTGACCTTACCTTGGCCTAGATTACACCCGTGAGTGGGGCGGGAATGAATCATTTACAGGTACTGAGGGTGACTTGTTCTGATGGTGACTTATTCTGATGGTGACTTGTTCTGATGGTGACTTGTTCCATTGGTGACTTTTGTTTGGTTCTTGTTGGTGACCGTTGGTTCTGAAGTCTGGGTTCTAAGTTGATGATTGTGTTCTATAGTTCCCGATTCCGAATTCATGTTGAAGTTCTGATCCTGTGCCTCATGATACACAGCCAACCAGCCATTGTTTCATCATTTTGCATCATAGCATGTTTATTTTCAAAAAAAATAATGCATAAAAAAAAGAAAAAAGAGTTAAAACGCATATGCATATCATTCTTCAGGTTTATTCATGATAAAACATAGCATACGCATCATACACATATCATTCTTGCATCATTACAGGTGTTCTTGAGGAGGATTTCTCATCCTTGTCCCCGTTCAGGCAGAATTGTTGAGCATCGTCCGCACCGTTACGCAACAAGGCAGAATCAACAGAAGATCATGGATCAAGTTCAAGCAGAACTAGCAGAGATGAGGACCAACATGACCCAATTCATGAGTATGATGCAAGGGGTAGTGCAAGGGCAAGAGGAACTCCGAGTCTTGGTCCAGAGACAAGAAACTGTGATTCCCCCTGTCGGTCAGAATCCGCCAGAAGGAACCCCTGTCAATGACACCGCTGCTGTTACCAACCCTTTCAACAACTATGCTAATGGTGACGAATTACGTGGTATTAGAATCGATGGACAACCCATCATTACAGAGGCTGCTAATGCTCGAGCGGCACGTGCTCTAGTTCACCATCCTTCTCATTTGGTTGACAAGCAAGAAGATATGTTCACTATTCCCAGTGATGATGATTAATTTGGAAAGGCAGAAGAGAGAGATAGAAAGGTTGACGCCCTTGCTGAAAAGATTCGCGCCATGGAGTGCCAGAATTCTTTAGGTTTTGATGTTACTAACATGGGCTTAGTTAATGGGTTGAGGATCCCGTACAAGTTCAAAGCGCCATCTTCCGACAAGTACAATGGCACTTCTTGTCCCCGAACTCATGTGCAAGCTTACTACCGGAAGATATCCGCTTATACTGATGATGAAAAAATGTGGATGTACTTTTTCCAAGACAGCTTGTCTAGAGCCTCTTTGGATTGGTACATGGACTTGAAAAAAGAATCTGTCAGAAGCTGGAGAGAGTTAGGTGAAGCTTTTATGAGGCAGTACAAGCATAACATGGACATGGCTCCGAGCAGAACCCAGTTGCAGAGTTTGTTTCAAAAGACCGGTGAGAGTTTCAAGGAATATGCCCAGAGGTGGCGTGAACTAGCTGTGAGAGTACAACCTCCGATGTTGGAGAGAGAATTGACTGATATGTTCATTGGAACCCTACAAGGTGTATTCATGGATCGTATGGGAAGTTGCCCGTTTGGTAGTTTTTCTGATGTTGTGATTTGTGGAGAAAGAACTGAAAGTCTTATCAAAGCGGGAAAAATTCAAGACCCTGGTTCTTCAAGTTCTTCAAGTGCTAAGAAACCCTTTTCAGGGGCACCCAAAAGGAGAGAGGGTGAGACAAGTGCTATACATAATCAGAGAAATGGAAACAGAGGACAACAATACCGTCAAGTTGCTTCTGTGACTATTCCAGCAACCCAACCTCAACAATAACAAAGAGGACAACCACAACAACAACAACAACGCCAATTCCAACCAAGACAAAGAATGCCAGATCGTCACTTTGATCCGTTGCCAATGACTTACGCTGAATTACTCCCTGAACTACTCAGGTTAAAGTTTGTTGAACTTCGCACTATGGCCCCATTAACAAGGATTCCCGCTGGTTATGATGCTAATGTCCGTTGTGATTTTCATTATGGTGCGCCAGGGCACCACATCGAGAATTGTCGGGCTTTTCACCATAAAGTTCAAGATTTGATTGATGCCAAGACGATTAACTTTGCTCCTACTCCGAATGTGGTGAATAATCCTATGCCTCAGCATGGAGGGCCCAGAGTAAATAGTGTGGAAGATGGGGAGAATTTGAACTTGGTAGTCAATGTTAATGATGTTCAGACTTCGTTGTTTGTAGTGAAGGAACTTCTGCTTAGAGGGGGAGTATTCCCGGGATGTGACAAGCATTGTTCAGATTGTGGTAATCATGAAAACGGCTGTGTGAAATTGAGAGAAGGTATCCAGGAATTGATGAATGAAGGTTGTTTACAGTTTGATCGAGTAGTGAAAGACCGTGAAGAGGTATCGACTGTTACTATTTACTTTACACCGTCAGAAGGTCCTGTACGTGCTCCAAGAACTATTAGTGCGCCTGTGACTATTGGTACTCCTGTGACCGTAGTTGCGCCCGTGACCATATCTGCTCCGGTGACTGTTGGTATTCCCAGAGTTATTAATGCTCCAGTAACTATCAGTACTCCTACCACCATTGTTGCTTCTAGTGGAAGACTTTTTTAGAATAGTAGAGCAATTCCGTGGCAATATGACAATGCTTTTTGCAGAAATAGAAGACCAATGAATCAGACCAGATCAGTAAATCATACTCCAGTGACGTTTGGTTCATCAAATAAGACTCTAGTAACGGTTGGTTCGGTTGTGGGTAATGTGGGAGGACCCGGAGGATTTACGAGAAGTGGTCGATTGTTTGCACCACAGGTTCCGAAGGATAACAATGCTGAGGCTCTTGCTAGAACAAAAGGAAAACAAGTTGTAGTTGAAGAAGAACGAGTGCGAAAGGAAGTGCCAGAGAATTCTTTTGAGGAGGACGTGGAGGAATTTATGAGAATTATCAAGAAGAGTGATTACAAGATCGTGGATCAGTTGAACCAGACACCGTCAAAAATCTCTATTCTCTCTCTGTTGATGTGTTCCGAGGCACATCGTAACGCCCTGTTGAAAATGTTGAATATGGCTTATGTGCCTCAAGAGATTTCTGTTAACTAGCTTGAAGGTGTTATCGCAAACGTTAACATGAGACATGGTTTGGGATTCACGGATCTAGACTTGACACCTGAGGGTCGCAATCACAATAGAGCTCTGCATATCACGATGGAATGCAAAGGTGCGGTTTTGTCGCATGTTTTGGTTGATACCGGTTCTTCTTTGAATGTGCTGCCCAAAAAGGCTCTGAGTAAGCTTGATGCCAAAGGGGTTGTTCTCATACCAAGTGATCTTGTTCTCCGTGCTTTTGATGGATCCAAGCGATCAGTTTTTGGTGAAGTCACGTTGCCTGTGAAGATCGGCTCGGAAGTGTTTAATATTGTCTTCTATGTGATGGATATTCAGCCGGCATATAGTTGTCAGTTGGGGCGTCCCTGGATACATGGAGCCGGAGCAGTTTCTTCGACTCTCCACCAAAAGCTAAAATATGTGTGGGATGGTCAAGTTGTGACCGTGTGTGGTGAAGAGAACATCTTTGTGAGCCATTTATCCTCCTTCAAATATGTGGAGATGGATGGCGAAATTCATGAAACTCTATGTCAAGCTTTTGAGACTGTCAGTATTGAGAAGGTAGATTTTGTTGAACAGAAGAAACCAGGTACCTCGATTGCGTCTTATAAACAAGCTCTGGAGGTCATTCATTCAGGTAACGCGGAAGGCTGGGGCAAGGTGATTAATGTGCCTGTAAAAGAAGACTTGTTTGGCATTGGTTATCATCCTTTTCAATCATCAGAGCAGGGTGTCCAGGATCAGAAAGGGCCGTGTACTTTCACTAGTGCTGGATTGATGAATCATGGGGATGTCTCTGCAACAGACAATGAAGATGGTGACAGTGATTGTGATATGGATAATTGGGTGCGCCCGTGTGCTCCAGGGGAGAAGATCAACAACTGGGTTGTTGAAGAAATAGTCAAAGTTACTCTTCAGACAGAGTAATTTTCTTTTGTTTTTTCATTTTGCATGAAAGCCCTACACTCTGCCAAAGGCGTAGTGGTTCATTGTAGGGCCACATCATGTTTTAAATTTTCAATGATTATCATCAATAAAGGACATTTTGCAATCAAATTTGTGTTCACTGTCTTTCTGTTTTTGTTACTTTCATTTTCAAAACAATAAAAATGGCAATGTTTTTTTGTGACTTTCTTGAACTCTTTTCTAAAATAAAGCATGAAACACCGTTCGTGCAGAATTGATCTTGCGGATTCCATTAAAAACAGTTCTGTTATGGCTCAGTATGACTTTGATAATCCCATTTACCAAGCCGAAGAGTAGAGTGAAGAAGACTGTGAACTCCCCAAAGAATTGGCCAGACTATTGAAACAGGAGGAAAGGGTCATTCAACCTCATCAGGAAGAGTTGGAAGTCATTAACCTTGGTACTGAGGACGCAAAGAAAGAGATCAAGATAGGGGCTACTTTAGAGGAAAAGGTCAAGAGAGAGCTGATTAAAATGCTGCAAGAATATGTGGACGTATTCGCATGGTCGTATCAAGATATGTCTGGTTTGGATACAGATATTGTGGTGCACAGGCTACCTCTTAGAGAAGATTGTCCTTCGGTAAAACAGAAGCTTCGCAGAACTAGTCCTGATATGGCTGTCAAGATCAAAGAGGAGGTTTAGAAACAGTTGGATGCAGGTTTTCTAGCGGTTACCAATTATCCCCCCTGGGTGGCCAACATCGTACCCGTGCCGAAGAAGGATGGTAAAGTCAGGATGTGTGTCGATTACCGAGATTTAAACAGAGCTAGTCCCAAAGATGACTTCCCATTACCTCACATTGATGTATTGGTCGATAACACCGCTCAGTCCTTGGTTTTCTCTTTCATGGATGGATTTTTTGGCTATAATCAGATCAAGATGGCGCCAAAAGACATGGAAAATACGATATTCATTAAACCTTGGGGCACGTTCTGTTATAAGGTAATGCCATTTGGGTTGAAGAACGCCGGTGCTACCTACCAAAGAGCTATGACGACTCTCTTTCATGACATGATGCACAAAGAAATTGAAGTGTACGTGGATGATATGATTGCGAAGTCTCAGACAGAAGAGGAGCACTTGGTAAACTTGCAAAAGTTGTTTGAAAGATTGAGAAAGTTCAAACTGAGGCTGAATCCAAACAAGTGTACATTTGGAGTGAGATCTGGAAAGCTGTTAGGTTTCATTGTCAGTGAGAAAGGGATTGAGGTTGATCCAGTGAAAGTAAAAGCTATTCAAGAAATGCCTAAACCAAGAACGGAAAAGCAGGTTCGTGGGTTTTTAGGGAGGCTGAACTACATTGCACAGTTCATATCTCACCTAACAGCTACGTGCGAACCGATATTTAAATTGCTAAGAAAAGATCAAGCAATCAGGTGGAACAATATTTGTCAAAAAGCTTTCGAAAAGATAAAAGAATATTTGCAGAAACCTCCAATTCTTATACCTCCGGTTCCTGGGAGGCCTCTGATAATGTACCTTTCAGTAACAGAGAATTCGATGGGGTGTGTATTGGGACAGCATGACGAGTCTGGTCGAAAAGAGCATGCAATATACTACCTTAGCAAAAATTTTATCGACTGTGAAACAAGATATTCGCTGCTCGAGAAAACTTGTTGCACTTTGGCATGGGCTACTCGCCGACTAAGACAGTATATGTTGAAGCATACTACCTTGTTAATTTCTAAGATGGACCCAGTGAAGTATATCTTTGAAAAACCGGATCTTACCGGATGAGTGGCTCGTTGGCAGATGGTTTTGACAGAGTATGATATCCAGTACACGTCGCAAAAGGCCATCAAGGGTAGTATTTTGTCTGATTACCTTGCCGAGCAACCAATTGATGACTATCAGCCGATGATGTTTGAATTCCCTGATGAAGATATCATGTACTTAAAGATGAAAGATTGTGAAGAGCCTCTTGTCGAGGAAGGACCGGATCCTGATGACAAGTGGGCACTGATGTTTGATGGGGCGGTAAATGTGAATGGAAATGGTGTTAGGGCGGTACTCATTAATCCTAAAGGTGCAGACATACCTTTTTCTTCCAGATTAACTTTTGAAGTAACCAACAACGAAGCTGAGTACGAGGCTTGTATCATGGGGATTGAGGAAGCCATCGATCTAAGGATCAAAACTATAGACATTTATGGAGATTCTGCTCTAATGATTAACCAAGTCAATGGAGACTAGAACACTCATCAGCCGCATTTGATTCCTTACAGAGATTACACCAGAAGGATCCTGACTTTCTTCAAGACAGTAAAGTTGTACCATATACCCCGAGATAAAAATCAAATGGCTGATGCCCTAGCCATATTGTCTTCCATGATTAAAGTTCATTGGCAGAATCATGTGCCACACGTTGCTGTGAATCGACTCGAGAGGTCTGCGTATGTGTTTGCAGCCGAGTCTGTTATTGATGAGAAGCTGTGGTTTTATGATATTAAGAATTTCCTCAAAAGCCAAGAGTATCCTGAAGGAGCGTCAAAGAATGACAAGAAGACACTGAGAAGGCTAGCTGGAAGTTTTTACTTGAACAAGGATGATGTGTTGTACAAGAGGAACTTTGACATGGTTCTGCTCAGATGCGTGGTTAGACACGAAGCAGACATGTTAATGCAGGAAGTACACGAGGGATCTTTCGGTGCCCATGCTAGTGGTCATGTAATGGCCAAGAAGTTGTTAAGAGTCGGTTATTACTGGATAACCATGGAATCTGATTGTTTCAAATACGCTCGGAAGTGTCACAAATGTCAGATCTATGCAGATAATATGCATGTACCACCAAACCCTCTGAATATTATGAATTCTCCTTGGCCATTCGCGATGTGGGGCATCGATATGATTGGAAAGATTGAACCTACTGCTTCTAATGGACATCGCTTCATCCTAGTCGCGATTGATTACTTTACCAAGTGGGTGGAAGCAGCTTCCTATGCCAATGTTACCAGACAAGTGGTTGCTCGATTCATTAAGAAAGAAATTATCTGTCGTTATGGGGTTCCTGAGAGAATCATCACTGATAATGGTTCGAATCTCAATAACAAGATGATGAAAGAGCTTTGCAAAGACTTTAAGATCGAACACCATAATTCTTCTCCTTACAGACCAAAGATGAATGGTGTTGTAGAGGCGGCAAACAAGAACATTAAGAAGATTGTGCAAAAGATGGTTGTGACGTACAAGGATTGGCATGAGATGTTGCCTTTCGCTTTGCATGGGTATCGTACCTCAGTGTGTACGTCAACCGGGGCAACTCTGTTTTCACTTGTGTATGGCATGGAGGCAGTCTTTCCAGTAGAAGTTGAAATCCCTTCTTTGAGGGTGATGATAGATGTAAAACTTGACGAGGCTGAGTGGGTTCAAGCCAGGTTTGATGAGTTAAATTTAATTGAGGAAAAGCGATTAGCAGCTGTGTGCCATGGACAACTATATCAAAGAAGGATGAAGAAGGCCTTTGATTAGAAAGTGCGTCCTCGAAGCTATCAGATAGGTGACTTAGTTTTGAAGAGGATCCTTCCTCCCGGTACTGATAACAGGGGCAAGTGGAGTCCGAATTATGAAGGTCCATATGTTGTTAAAAAGGTCTTTTCTGGTGGAGCCTTGATGCTTACAACTATGGATGGTGAAGATTTTCCGTATCCAGTGAATTCAGATGTAGTCAAAAAATACTTCGCATAAACTAACCCGCTGGATAAAATAAAAAAAAAAGTCTAGGCAAAAAAGGGCATCCCGGCGAACCAAGAGAAAAACAGAAAAAGAAAAAGGTTCGGGCAAAAGTTAGGGATAAAGAATAAAAAATAATATGTACACCCGGTAAGTCGAAAACCTACAAAGGCGGCTTAGGCAAAAATGGGTATCCCGGTGGATTGAAAACCTGAAAAGGCGGTCCAGGCAAAAGAGGGATTAAACCGAAGACTACAGTCTGAGTTATCTGTACTTCATCACATTTCAATGTCTACCATCTTGAAGGATATGATCGGTCCAATCACTCTTCTCAGAAAGCAAAGAATTTGGGGGAAATTGAAGATCTATGAGTCATAATAGAATTGGAAAATAGTGGAATGTCGTGTTCACATTGCCAATAGGATAGTTTATTTTCTCTTTTGGCGCAATTACCTCTTCCTAGGAATTGCTTCCTGATGTATTTGCCTTTATAGGCCATTTTCAATCAATAAAAGTCGTTATTCAGTCAAATTGCTCTCTTGTTTTTTTATTTCTACTGTTTTGTTTGCAAAAAAAGGTCCGAATTTTTGATAAACATTGCATCTAAAAACATGAAGGCTAGACAATGACGTGCAGAAAGATAAAACGTCTGAAAATCATTTTGAATGTTGAGTACACTTGAGTATATTTTGTCCATACGATCCCCTGGGGCATGTATGTCCTGCCGTTTTGCAAGTTACTATCTTTGATTGATGGCTAAAGCAGATGAGCCAAAGTTTGTTCGAAGGAAGACCCTGTTGTTTCAACACTGTCCAGTCGTGTAAGAAGTTGGGTCATCTAAGTTGAGTTCAGAATTTGTTTCCCCAGCATGGTCGAGAGGTTGGTGTTTTCCCAATAAGTGACTCCCCAGTTGAGTTGTTTTCTCTACCGTTCCAAGAATGTCAGATCAGTAAGTATCCTCAGCAGAATTGTTGTATGTCCCCACAGAGTTGGAAGATCGAATCAGAAATTGTGTGCTCAGTAAAGTGATCATTTGCTTCCCCAGCAGGAGTTTTCCTCCCTTTGCATCTTGCATGTAGCAATCATCATTCGCATTCGCATTCTCAAATCGCGTAGCATTTCCATTCAGTATGGAGCATTGCGCCATGGAAAATTCAAACATATGCATACATGTATTAAACCAGATTGGATCATATCTCCGGAAGAGACGGATCCTTTTTCAACATCAGTGTAGCACGTTTGCAGCAGTTGCTCTTGGCAACATTTCCCAGTGAGATTTATTTTCTCACCAGTCCGTGAAAGGAAAGCTTGATTCTCTTCCGATTTAGTCACCAGTAAGTGTCTGCCTTATTTTGACATATGTAAATATCATCCTTGCGATACCGGTAAGTGTCGTGTCGATCCCCGTAAATATCTGTGCTTTTCTTTGATGTCGGCGAACATCATCTTTCGATGTCGGTAAACGTCGAATTCCAATCGTTGACCATCAGTAAATGGCGTGCCTCTCATGGTGTCTACAAAAAATCGTTCTGTCAACACCCGTGTGTGTCCTTTCCTTTTTGGTGTCGGTAAACATCATTGTTCGATGTCAGTAAACATCGGCCGCTTGTTAACCATCGGTAAATGGTTTTGTCGTTTAAGATTCCCCAGCGGATTCGCTATCCGTAAATATCGAGTATTTCATTTTCGCCATCTGTAAATGGTTTCGTTTCATAAGTGTATTCTTTCCTTGATGTCTGGTCTTGTTTCACTTATGTACATCATTGTTCGATGTCGGTAAACATCGAGTTCCTTCCCAGTCATCGGTAAATGTCTGGTCTTGTTTCACTTATGAACATCTTTTTCCTCCCTAGTGAAGCCGCCATCGGTAAATGGCCTCGCTTTCTTAAATATCGGTAAATATCAAATTTGTTTTGAAGTCGCCATCGGTAAATGGCCCCGCTTTCTTTGATATCGGTAAATATCAATTTTGTTTTAAAGCCGTCATCGGTAAATGGCCCCGCTTTCCTTGATATCGGTAAATATCAAATTTGTTTTGAAGCCTCCATCGGTAAATGGCCCCGCTTTCCTTGATATCGGTAAATATCAAATTTGTTTTGAAGCCGCCATCGATAAATGGCCCCGCTTTCCTTGATTCATCACCTACAGAGTGCAAATTCTCCAGTTCTTTTGGTATTCAATCCCTATTTACCTTGAAAGTCTGATCGCCGCTGCTTTCATCCGTTCAGGTTCACAGTTGATTGAATAGGGGCAGCTGTAGCACCTCAAATTTGCCCTCCTCATTCATGCATTCATTTTAGGTCATTTAACATTTCATATTGCATTTCATCATGTCAATCAGAATTAGCTCCAAGAGTTTATCTTCCAAGAAGCTTGGATATCATCCAAGTCACTTGGTTTCATTTTCAGAGGTTTTTCTTTAAAGGATCAAGCTTAATGGGCTCAGTCCAGTTCAAAATTCAACTGTGAAGTCGAAAGTCAACTGTTGGTCAACTGAAGGTCAAATGGCCAGGGAATGACTTGAGTTACTTCCAACATATTCAAATGGGGTCTATTCATCATTCAAAATGTTAATCTTAAAGGAGTAAAAGCCTGTTCCTGAGCTGTCATGCTCGCTAGGCGAGCAGAATGGTTCGCCTAGCGAGTCCCAAGAAAAGCCACCAAAATCACCTACGCTCAGAAGAACTCCCTGAGCTGTCATGCTCGCTAGGCGAGCAAATTCTTCGCTAGGCGAAGCCCACGCGTTTTAAAAATAAAAAAAATATAACAGAAAAATCATGGGCTTGAAATTCCTTCATTCTGAGCCCACCAAGCCACGAAAATCAGAGTATAGATTCTAAAATTTCATTGGAACAAAACCCTAACTAACTAATCTGCAGCAGCCTCCATACACTCTGACTCTCACACTTTTCACTCTGACTCACACTTTTCACTTCCATCGCACACCAACCCTAGCCGTTGCATTGCAAACCCCAACCGTGCAATTCAATTTCAATCGATCTTCCCAATCAAGTATGCCCTATTTCCATTACTTTATTCTTTCAATCTGAAATTTTTGGAGTATGAGGCATTATGGTTGAATTTGGAAGAGTGGGTATCGTTAGGTTTTACATGTGGGTTTAGATATGCATGAATGTGTAGAACAATACCTTGAATGTTTGATCACTCAGTTTCTGAAATGGGTACCATAGGATTTAGGGGTTTCGGAAATCGTACTGTTATCAAAGAAGAACCCAGAACCCGCAAGCATTCGCTAGCACCTCGCTAGGCGAATCTGTAGCGAAGCTTCACTAAGTCTTCGCTAAGCGAGACAGTAGCGATCGTGACAATAGTTGGTTTTTTCTGTTTGCTCTCTAATCTGTTTCGTGTTTGTTATGACATGCTTTCAATTGCATATGTGCACTGTTTACCTGACGCAGTTGTTGTTATGTTTCTTTTGTTTGGTGCAATTCTTGATTGCACCCCATTTGGTTATTCTAACTTGTTTGTTGAGTTTGTGTGAGGGCTCACATGACTCCTGAAGAGATAGCTTGTTCGGTATTCCACTTTATTTGTGGGATACCATTTGGAGATTTATTCTGATTACTTTGCTGACTTGCTTTCTTTGATGGTGCTAGCTTGAGAGATCTCTGGGTTTCTTATTTCTTTAGTTACTGTTACTTCGGATCTTTATCCGTGTGGTAGAGCTTTTGATCCCTTTTACATCTTTCCCGCATTTTACCACTTTCTTAGCTGGAAGACCTCGATAGAAGGCAATGTTCTTGTGTGCTTACTTTTGTGCCCAAAGACCTCCAAGAAGAGGCACCAGTGCTAAAGACCTCCAGGAAGAGGCAATTGACGGATAAAAGGGATTAGTAGTCAATCCCCCGTTATTTAGTGTGTCGTTCTTTATGCTTGCACCACGTGTCGATGCTTCAGAACAAAAGCCCAAGATCTTTTGTCCGGTCGGTTAGTGGAGAGGGTTCCATCTTCCTGAATCCCCACTTTTTGTCATGAGCTCATCTTGTCCAGGGTTAAGAGCGATGAGGTCTTATCCTCATTACCCTTTTGATCTGCTCACCCTGACGTTCAATGTCAGTTGGTTAAGAGCCCATTTGATTACCTTTCCATGGCTTGTTTGTCGAGGTTGATATGACCCCTCTTGACTAAAGCCCTACCCATGTATGTTTGAGCCCCCTTGTTGGTGTGTTTACCTTATGCTATATGTTTTTGTGTGGTGTGATCGTCTCCCCATAGGACTGCTAGGCTTCGTATAGTCTCTCGTTTGCATGTCAATTAAGGTAGCACGGTTCCTTCGTCTAGGACTTCCTTTTTGCATGAGCATTCCTAAAACACAAACAAACTCATTGATTTTTCTTCTCCTAAGAACACGTTAACTCCTTCTACTACAGGTGAGTAAGTCTCCAAAGGTCGAGCATCCGGTAGATTGCGTAGTAACATCTTTCATCTAAAAAAACACAAAACAAACACAAATAGGTTAGCCAAGCTACGGTGCTCTGATTCTCAATCCTTCTTGAGATACGTATGCAGCAGGGTAGGGCCTGTGCGAGCAATAACTCTTTCTTTTCCCTACTTTGATTTTCTCTCGTTCGCATCGCATATAGGACTTTTTATACACACACTTTAGACATAAATAGCAAGCGTAGATCCTGTGGAGTACCACAGACGTGAAGGGGTGCGATAACCTTCCCTTCACGTAACCGGCCCCCTTACTCAATTTTCTTTGGTTCGAGACTTTGTTTTATCCGTTCCCTCTTGGTTATGCAGTACTACCTTTCCCTTCTCTTGGGATAAAAGTACATAACTGGCGACTCTACTCTTCTTCCGCGCCACCTCTTTTCGCGTTTGTACTTGGATTCGGGAAATCCGGGGAGCGACAATCATGTTTTATAAAAGTTCTCAGAGTCTTAATCACATCTATCAGATATTATAGGTTAGGATGACTGACTCATCAACCCATAATATTCTCTAGAGAAACATGTCTGAGTGTAGTATCGTGTAACAACTGTTATCAGGTTTACACCTGAACATTCTTCACACTACGTCCTAAATCGGCCAAGTTGGGTTAAATATTCTATGTTCCTCAGCTTCTCTGACCCCAAATCAGAGAAAGTAATGCCTATCCACAAATAACTTATGTGACACCAGTAACTCCAAAAGGGTATCCACTGAGTAGATGGGTCTCAAGCCAACTTGTTAAGGACTACTCCACACAAGCTGAACATGATTATACCATCCTCCTATCTTAATTGCACTCAAGTTTGGGTTAGAACTTATCTCGCCACTCAAAGATCACCAAGCACAATAGACAGATTATATCACACAATCAATATACAAACATTAAATATACAAATATATACACATAAAAAAGTAGGCTAAACCCACTGAGGACTACTCCTCAACAGAGTCGCCACTTAATTTCTGTAGCGGTAAATTCATGACCATCAAGCTATGAATAAACTTGACGTCAATAAAACTAGAGTCGCCACCGCGCTTTTATTGTTTCCAAAGGAAAAGGGGAAAGCACGAACAAAACCCAAGGATAAGAATTTTTCAAATCAAAACTAATAAAATGCCAGAGATTACAGTCAAGGGGGTTGGTTACACAGAGGGAAGGTGTTAGCACCCAAAGTGTCCTAGGTACTCATAGGGAGTGTCGCTCCCCGAATTTCCCGAATCTAAGTACAAACGCGAAAAGAGGGGCGAGGAAAAAAGAATAGAATTGCCAGCTATGTACTTTTATCCCAAGAAAAGGGAAAGGTAGTACTGCATAACTGAGAGGGAACGGATAAAACAAAGTCTCGAACCAAATAAAACTGAGTAAAGGGGCCGGTTACGTGAAGGGAAGCTTATCGCACCCCATCACATTTGTGGTACTCCACAGGATCCACGCTTGCTATTTATGTCTAAAGTGTGTGTATAAAAAGTCCTATATGGGATGCGAAAGAGAGAAAATCAAAGTAGGGAAAAGAAAGAGTTATTGCTCGCACAGGCCCTACCCTACTGCATACGTATCTCAAGAAGGATTGAGAATCAGAGCACCGTAGCTCAACTAACCTATTTTTGTTTGTTTTGTGTTTTTTAGATGGACGATGTTACTACGCAATCTACCGGATGCTCGACCTTTGGAGACTTACTCACCTGTAGTAGAAGGAGTTAACGTGTTCTTAGGAGAAGAAAAATCAATGAGTTTGTTTGTGTTTTAGGAATGCTCATGCAAAAAGGAAGTCCTAGACGAAGGAACCGTGCTACCTAATTGACATGCAAACGAGAGACTATACGAAGCCTAACAGTCCTATGGGTGAGACGATCACACCACACAAAAACATATAGCATAAGATAAACACACCAACAAGGGGGTTCAAACATACATGGGTAGGGCTTTAGTCAAGAGGGGTCATATCAACCTCGACAAACAAGCCATGGAAAGGTAATCAAATGGGCTCTTAACCACTGGCATTGAACGTCAGGGTGAGCAGATCAAAAGGGTAATGAGGATAAGACCTCATAGCTCTTAACCCTGGACAGGGTGAGCTCATGACAAAGCGTGGGGGTTCAGAAAGATGGAACCCTCTCCACTGACTGACCGGACAAAAGATCTTGGGCTTTTGTTCTAAAGCATCGGCACGTAGTGTGAGCATAAAGAACGACACACTGAATAACGGGGGATTGACTACTAATCCCTTTTATCCGTCAATTGCCTCTTCATGGAGGTCTTTAGCACTGGTGCCTCTTCTTGGAGGTCTTTGGGCACAAAAGTAAACACACAAGAACATTTCCTCCTATCGAGGTCTTCCAGCTAAGAAAGTGGTAAAATGCGGGAAAGATGTAAAAGGGATCAAAAGATCTACCACACGGATAAAGATCCGAAGTAACAGCAACTAAAGAAACAAGAAACCCGGAGGTCTCTCAAGCTAGCACCACCAAAGAAAGCAAGTCAGTAAAGTAATCAGAATAAACCTCCAAATGGTATCCCACAAATAAAGTGGAATACCAAGCAAGATATCTCTTCAAGAGTCATGTGAGCCCTCACAAAAACTCAACAAACAAGTTAGAATAACAAGATGGGGTGCAATCAAGAGTTGCACCAAACAGAATGTAACCACATGAATCATGCCATTAAAGTTCACAAAAAGTTCGCAAAAACGCCCAAGGATAGGAGTCTAAACCTCTTGTCAAACAAATGCATCAAAAGGGTATCAAAACTCAAAGTCAGGGGGCAAGGATCCACACATCAAGACATGACATACATACTAAAACATGTGCCTGGATGTAATAGAAAACATGTCACAACAAACACAAAACAGATTAGAGAGCAAATAGAAAAACCATGATCGCAACTGTCATGATCCCTATTGTTTCACTTAGCGAAGGCTTAGCGAAGCTTCGCTGCAGGCTCGCCTAGCGATGGGCTATCGAATGCCTACGGGTTCTGGGTTCTTCATTGATAACAGTATGATTTCAGAAACCCCAAATCCGATGGTACCCATTTCAAAAACTGAGTGATCAAACATTCAAGGTATTGTTCTACACATTCATGCACATCTAAACCCACATGCAAAACCTAACGATACCCACTCTTCCAAATTCACCCATAATGCCTCATACTTCAGAAATTTCAGGTTAAAAGCGTAAAGTAATGGAAATAAGGGCAAACCTGGTTGGAGAGATCGATTGAAATTAAAATGCACGGTTGGGTTTGCAGTGCAATGTTAGGGTTTGTGTGAGATAGAAGTGAAAAGTGTGTGAGTCAGAGTGAAAAGTCTCTGAGTCCGAGTGAATGTTTCAGAGTCAGGGTGTATGGAGGCTGCTGCAGATTAGTTAGTTTTTTTTTGTTAGGGTTTTGTTCCAATGAAATTAGAATTTATACTCTGATTTTCGTGGCTTGGTGGGCTCAGAATGAAGGCAATTCAAGCCCATGATTTTTTCTGTCATATTTTTTATTTTCAAAACATGTAGGCTTCGCCTAGCGAAGAATTTGCTCGCCTAGCGAGCATGACAGTTCAGGAAGTTCTTCTGAGCGCAGGTGATTCTGGTGGCTTTTCTTAGGACTAGCTAGGCGAACCAATCTGCTCGCCTAGCGAGCATTTTTGCTCCTTCAAGATTAACGTTTTGAATGATGAATAGACCCTATTTGAGCATGTTGGAAGCATCTCAAGTCATTCCCTGGCCATTTGATCCTCAGTTGACCAACGGTTGACTTTCGATTTCATAGTTGAATTTTGAACTGGACTGAGCCCATTAAGCTTGATCTTTCAGATAGAACCCACAAAGTGACTTGGATGATATCCAAGCTTCTTGGAAGACAAACTCTTGGAGCTAATTCCGATGGACATGATGAGATGCAATATGAAATGTTAAATGACCTAAAATGAATGCATGAATGAGGGGGGCAAATTTGAGGTGCTACAGTTGCCCCTATTCAATCAACTGTGAACCTGAACGAATGAAAGCAGCGGCTATCAGACTCTCAAGGTAAATAGGGATTGAATACCAAAAGAACCGGAGAATTTTCACTTTGTAGGTAACGAATCAAAGAAAGCGAGGCCATTTACCGATGGCGGATTCGAAACAAATTTGATATTTACCGATATCGAAGAAAGCGAGGCCATTTACCGATGGCGGCTTCGAAACAAATTTGATATTTACCGATATCGAAGAAAGCGAGGCCATTTACCGATGGCGGCTTCAAAACAGATTTGATATTTACCAATATCAAGGAAAGCAAGGCCATTTACCGATGGCGGCTTCAAAACAGATTTGATATTTACCGATATCAAAGAAAGCAAGGCCATTTACCGATGGCGGCTTCAAAACATATTTGATATTTACTGATATCAAAGAAAGCAAGGCCATTTACTGATGGCGGCTTCACTGGGGAGGAAAAAGATGTTTATAAGTGAAACAGGACCAAACATTTACCGATGACTGGTAAGGAACTCGATGTTTACTGACATCGGACAACGATGTTTATAGACACCAAGGAAAGAATACGTTTATGAAACGAAACCATTTACCGATGGCGACAATGAAATACTCAATATTTACGGATAGCGAATCTACTGGGGAATCTTAAACGATAAAACCATTTACCGATGGTTAACAAGTGGCTGATGTTTACCGACATCGAACGATGATGTTTACCGACACCAAAAAAAGAAAGGACACACACGGGTGTTGACAGAACGATTTTTTTTGTAGACACCATGAGAGACATGTCATTTACCGATGGCCAACGATTGGAATTCGACGTTTACTAACATCGAAAGATGATGTTCACCGACATCAAAGAAAAGCACATACATTTACGGGGATCAACACGACACTTACCGGTATCGCCAGGATGATATTTACATATGTCAAAATAAGGCAGCCACTTACTGGTGCCTAAATCGGAAAGGAATCAAGCTTTCCTTTCACGGACTAGTGAGAAAATAAATCTCACTGGGATTATCGATTCTGAATGTTGCCAAGAGCAACTGCTGCAAATGTGATACACTGATGTTGAAAAATGATCCGTCTCTTACGGAGATATGATCCAATCTGGTCTAATGCATGTATGCATATGTTTGAGTTTTCCATGGCGTAATGCTCCATACTGAATGGAAATGCTACGCGATTTGAGAATGCGAATGCAAATGATGATTACTACATGCAAGATGCAAAGGGAGGAAAACTCCTGCTGGGAAAGCAAATGATCGCTTTACTGAGCACACAATTTCTGATTCGATCTTCCAACTCTGTGGGGACATATAATAATTCTACTGAGGATACTTACTGATCTGACATTCTCGGAATGGTAGAGAAAACAACTCAACTGGGGAGTCACTTGTTGGGAAAACACCAACCTCTCGACCATGCTGGGGAAACAAATTCTGAACTTGACTTAGACGACCCAACTTCTTACACGACTGGACAGTATTGAAACAACGGGGTCTTCCTTCGAACAAACTTTGGCTCATCTGCTTTAGCCATCAATCAAAGATAGTAACTTGCAAAACGGCAGGACATACATGCCCCAGGGGATCGTATGGACAAAATATACTCAAGTGTACTTGTAAGACCCCAATTTTGGCCCTAAGATCCCTCATGGCCCATATCATATCATATCATGGCCTCAAGGATCACTGCATGCCCTAGCTTCCCTCCTAGTGGGTGGTTTGCCTTGTGAGTGTGGTTCCTGATCACCAAGCATGTCTTGCATTTGTATATCTTTGCTTTTCATATGTTTATTAACCAAAAAGTACAAAAATATTGTCAGTTTAACCTTGTTGCTTGCAGTGGAAGCAATCATCAGCAATTAGGTCAAAGACAGTCAACAGTCAGTCAAAGCAATGGATGGTGGCCATTCTTGCAGAATTTGGGCACCATGATCAATAATCAAAAGTTCATACAACTTGGGACATCATTTGGAATCAAGTTCTCAAGGAATTAGGGTTTGGAATTCATCAGAAGTGGTTCAATCATGCAAAACCCTAGAAAAGTCAACTGAAGTCAAACTTGGTCAACTGTGGATTTAATCAGTGATCTGATGGATGGAATTGATTTGAAGGAGCTCATTCATGTCCATACAAGCCTCATATATCATGCCAAACCTCATCATGGAAGAATTTGGAGCAAAATCAGAAATTTCCCAAAATAGAAAGTGGACCTGTAATTTCAACTGCCAAAAATGGAAACTTCTTGATCTTAAACCTACATCATGATACAAGCTTCAAATGAATTTTTGCCCAACATGAAAGTTGAAGATCTTGTTCTCCCATTTTCAAAAAGTCCAAGAACACCCAATTCCCATGTATGGTTGGCAAGATATGATCAAATCAATTTCAAAAATTTGTGAACTTCAAAGGGCCATATCTCATGAACCGTTTGGCCAATTTTGGTGGGGTTTTTTCCTACAAACCACATTTTACCTCCTCTTTCCAAAAATATAAATTTCATGTGCCAAAACATTGCCAATCAAAATGGCATTTTTGAACCTAGCATGGTTGAATTTCAAGTGAAGTGAAAATTTGAAGTTTTGATTTAAGTAATTTCTGTCAAGTTGGCCATTTGGGATCTGTTTTAAATGATATTTGAGACTTGTCCAAGGCCCAAACTCGGCCAGAACTTACACCCCATATGCATATTTTGGAAAATTAGCAATTTGGCATTTCACTTCATTTGAGCTAATCAAACTTAGCACTTCATTAACTAATGTTAAACAGTCCATATATAAACCATTTTCTGTGAGATGCAACCCTAGCAGCAGCCATAACAGATCAAAAAAAACTCTCATTCTCTCAATTTTCATTTCACACATATTGCATTTTTCTGAGCAAAAACTCCAAAACCCTCGAGCATCCTTTGGTTCTTTCATCACCTGGCCAACATTTGGAATCCCTGGGCAACATCAAATCCCTGCTGGAAGCTCCATTTCATGCTCTGTTTTCTCCATGGACCAGCAATGGTAATTTTCGATTTGAACACTTGCAAGCATTACTGAGCCAAGTTTCTTCGAGCATCCATCAACATAAACCATAATCTTCATCTGTTTCAAGCTAAGGCACTCAAAACAACATTGTTTCACAAATTTCTTCATAATCAAGTAAGATTTCGACTCTCCTTTTTCTTTAATCCATGCCATGTTTCTGGTAGATCTTGATTTGCTGTTTGCAATGCAACTTGAATCACTTAAAATGGTTGAGAAATGCATGAGATATTTGGGTTTGAAATTTGTTGTTCATGTTGATTTCTGCTCGATTCATGTTAACTAGATGGTTTCAATGCAAATAAGGTTTGGAATATACATGCTGGATGTTTGTTGTGTTGATTGCCATGCTTAAATTCATGTTCTGGGCATTTTGATTTTCATGATTAATTGTTAATGATGAAGCTATGCTGTTGAAACCCTAGAACCAGTTTCCAGAAATTCACATGAATCGTGTTTTGTTTGTTTGTATTATGATGCTGCATGAATATCAATGCCATGCTGTTTATGAAGTCTGGTTGGAATTCGTTTTTTCATGCTGATGTTCATATGAATATGAGTTGCTGTTCCAAAACCCTAAAATGCTGCCCAGAAAACATGAACACAATTGGCTGTTGTTGTTTGAATTTCCGCGTGCTCCACTGTTCCATTGCCTAGGCCGAATTGCTGCTTGACACGTCTGAAAATCAAAACTCACCGTTTCATTTAAATGGTAACTTATTTACCATTATGCCACCGTGCCCTAAACCATTTAATTAATCATGTGGTAAATTATTATTTGTTCATTATTCATTTCATTTTGATTCACCATCTTACAAAAATCACATTTCACTCATATCAATTCCAAAATTCATGAAATTTTTTCCATAATGTTCACATGAATGTCTAGTATTTTATCATGATTTTTGCTGAATTTTTGGTTGGCTGGATTTTTAATGGCACTAGGTTTCTTAACATGTATGCACATTTTGTATCTTTTGCCATTTCTTTTGTGAAATTGTGATTATGTATCCAATGCCCCTGAAATTTTTTTGTGGTTAATCTACACTCATTCATGTTTGTTTTGATGTAGAGTTCTTGAATTTATCATATGTGGTTGTTGAGATATGAATTTGTGAAGTAGGGTGTGACAATTTGTGTCACACCATTGATATGCAATTTCATGATTTTTGTTGACATGCTTCCTGACCTTCAATTGATGTGAAATTTTGCATGATCCTTCTCTTATGTGTCTAGTTGGTGTGTGAATTTTCTTGGATTTAATTATGCTATTTCCTATTTGTTTGAGATTTTTCTCCCCTGCCTAGTCAAATGTTGACTTTGTATGATACATCTTGCCATTTCATTTGGGAAATTCTCATATCTTATTGGATGATCACGAAATTTTACATGTGCATACTAGACATCTTGAGCTTTGCCATGGTGTTGATCCCATTCATTTCTCATCTGTTTTCATTTAGTTATGATTTTTTGAAGTTGACCCATGTTTGTTTGACTTCTTTGTGCATGCTTGAAATTGTTTTGACTTCCTGATTTTAATTGACCATCTTCCCATGATCCAATTGAGCTGAAATTTTATATGTATGCCATGTTATGGATTGTGATTGAGCCTGAATTATTTGATAAATTTTGGAATTGACTATGTTTGGTTTTGAGCTAAGTCTTGCTGTTGACTTCATTGAGCATATTCAAATTTGCTTTGACTTCATGATTTTCATTGACTGCCTTACACTTGTCCAATTGTGATGAAATTTTACATGCTTACCATGCTAGGTGTTAGGATTGATCATGAATTATTTGGTGATTTTTGAAAATGTTTGAGTTGACTTTTGATGCAAGTCTTTCTGTTGACTTCTATGTGCACCAATTTGCCATGCTTTGCCTTCCTTTGCTTATGAAATGATAATGATGCATGATATGAACTTGAGACCAATTGAGTTTGCTTCTTGAATGTTTAAACTTGATTTTGGTTGACTTTCATTTGCTGTTTTGACTTTCTCATTTGTTTTTGACCCTAGGCTTGTCCTAGGGGTCTCCTGGCTTATGTTTGAGTTCATTGTTTCAGGTTGAGCTACAAATGCTTCAAAGAAACTTTTTGCAAGTTGATTAAGCTTGATTGTTTATTATGAGCTAACCTTTGTTTTGTAGGTGGCTTGACTCATATGACTTGAGTCTTGTGCTTTGCACATTCATCTGATTATGTTGACTGTTAATTCTATTCTCATTTTGCTTTGACTTTTGAATGGTGTACTGATTCTGTTCGACTCTTTCAGGTACCATTAGTTGCTAAGTTCTTTGAACTTGCTTTGCTTTGCTATTTAGCAATTTGCTTTGAGGTATAATCCCTTTTTCTTCATGTAGTCTGGAGACCCGGCCTGTTATTTGGCCGGGCAAACTGTCTGAAGTCCTCCTTAAGAGGCGATGCTTGTGTGTGTTTAATTTTGTCCCAAGCAGGAAAAGTCCTTCAAATAAGGCAATTGGTAGATCAAAGGGATAAACAACCTATCCCCTACTATTCAGTGAGTCTTCTCCTTGCTCCCATTACATGGTTGTAGCATTGAGATCAAAACCCAAGATCAATAGAGTCTAATGTGGAAAGAGCTCCATCTTTCTGAGCTCCCACACTTTCTGAAATGCTCTCCCTGACCAGGGATAAGAGCAATGAGGCATACCCCTCATCTCCTCTCATCTGCTTCACCTTAGCCTCTCAATGGCAAGGTTAAGAGCAAATCTTTTACCCTATTCCAGTTGGCCTCAGTGCCTAACCCTCTTGTGTGAGCCTCCTTGTTTGGCTATAGAGTGTGCTGTTTGATATTCATTGATTGATTGGTTACTTCATATGCACATGCTTGCTTGTATGCTCTATGCATTTATCATCATTTATTGCTCATCAATGCATAATCATCTCATTTGTCTTTGTGACATTATCATTGTTGTTTGCCCATTGAGGACAAATGTAAGACCATTCATTGGCCATTGCTCCTATGATATGGAAGTGAGTATAAGACCATCACATTGGCCACTCATCTTATCTTTGCTTGATGCATTTGATTGTATGTGAGGATACAACTGTAAGTCCCTGCAAGTTGGCATTTGTATTCCTAGGACCATATTGTGGAGGTTAGAGTAAGCCCGGACAGATTGGCATCTGACATCCATGTTTTGTTTTTCTTTGTATGTGAGGTTGCAATTGTAAGTCCCTGTAAGTTGGCATTTGCTTTCCTATGATCATGTGTTGCTTCTGTTCTTGTATGTGAGGATCCATTGTAAGTCCCTGTAAGTTGGCATTTGCTTTCCTATGATCACATGTTGCTTTGTTTGTTTGTATGTGAGGATACAATTATAAGTCCCTGTAAGTTGGCATTTGTATTCCTAGGACCATACTGTGGAGGTTAGAGTAAGCCCAGACAGATTGGCATCTGACATCCATGTTTTGTTTCTTTGTTTATGTGAGGATGCAATTGTAAGTCCCTGTAAGTTGGCATTTGCTCTCCTGCGATCATAAGTTGGTTTCTTTGTTTATGTGAGGATGCAACTGTAAGTCCCTGCAAGTTGGCATTTGTATTCCTAGGATCATATGTTGGATATTGGTATAAGTCCAGACAGATTGGCATCCGGTATCCAAGTTTCTTTTTGTTTTAGGAGATTAGTGTAAGACCATTGAGTGGCCTCTGATATCCATTTCGGTTTCAGGAGACTGGTGTAAATCCATCTATTGGTATCCGGTATCCACCTTTTATTTCTTTGTTTGAGGAGATTAGTGTAAGACCATTGAGTGGCATCTGATATCCAGTTTTATTTTAGGAGATTGGTATAAGCCCAGTGATTGGCATCCGATATCCGCTTTTGTTGACTTTTTTGTTTGTTATTATCCATTGCTATTCCAAAGGACACACTTGAATCATCCTCCATATGATCTCAAGAAGTGAACCTTCTAAGAAGTTTTACAATCCATCTCCATCCATTCATCCCCATTATGTCCTAAACCTTTTCACACTTTGATTTCAAACTTGACATAGATATTGTGCAAACATCTTCATGTTTTCTAACTAAAAACCTGGACCCCAAGTCCTTGACTTTTTTTCAAACTCCATTTCATAATACTTCTTTTGAATCAATCTTAATCATACTTTGACTCCACTTTCATAATCACAATCAATTAACTTCACTCATTCACTTGTTTTGGCTTTGTCCATTGTTAATATTTTCACATTAGCCATAGGTTTCAATTATCATTGTGGTTGATGTAAATCTTACCTATCCTTAGTGAGTCGACAGTAAGACTTCCGTACTGAAAACAGGGTTAACCCCTCTAGTACGTCGAAGCTATCCTCGCATGGTGGATGTTGGTCTTGGTCGAGTGTTCTCCCATTGATAATGAAAAGCCTCAGTGCTTGTGTTTAAAATTGAATCCACCAACTTTTGGAAATCTTTTAGCCGAACTACGGCGTTTTGATCCTTACCTTTGATGGAAGGTACGTAGGCAGCGGGTTCATCCGTTCAAACCCAATAACCCAATAAAATTGTATATTCTTTTCTCATCATCCCAATCATGTTTGCACAATACTTATGTCATAACAAATAACAATTTTATACAACAAGTGTGAAAAGGGCTCCCTAGGAGTACCTAGGACGTGATGGGTGCCTAACACCTTCCCATTGCGTAATTTACCCCTTACCCAGATTCTCTGATCTTTTTATTAGTTTTCTACGTGTAAAACTTCTTAGGCTTTTGTTCGCTTTTTAGCCAGTCCTTTGGATAAATAAAAGTGCGGTGGCGACTCGAAAATTCATTGTATACCTTGCTTATGATTTAATCGATAGATCATATAGCGACGAATACACCGCTACAGAAAAGTGGCGACTCTGCTGGGGAGAACACACCAGAATCCCTGGTGGTATTGCCTACTTTTCACCCTTGTTGTGCTATATTATCATTTGTTATATGACATATTTTTGTACAATTTGGGATCACTGTATTGATTGTAATGTGTGAATTGCTTGATATACAATTGCTGTTTGCTTTGGTGATCTGTGAGATGAGTTCTATACCCGAACTCGAGTGCACTCTAGGATAGGAGAATGGCATAGTCTTGTTGACTGGTGTGGAGTATTCCTTAGCCAGTTGACTTGCGAGACCATTCACTTGGTGGAGGTCATGTTGAATTAATAATGTCACACAAGTTATTTGTGGTTAGGCATTATTCTTTCAATCATGTGCCGCAGAAGCCAAGGACCTTAGTTTACCAAACCCGTCTTGGCCTATTTTTTTAGGACCGTAGTGCGGAGGTCGTTCAGATGTCAGTTCTGATACGATTGTCACGCGATACTACACTCATAAGAGTTTCTCTTGAGAATATTCTTGGAATACGAGTATTCGTTCCTCCGATAATATTCGAAAGATGGAACGATGATTATGGGAACCTCTGATAGAACATGTCTGGCAGGTTTAAACCCTAGTACACTCCCTTTGGGTGGTTCTTAACCGAGACTCCATGCTCGTGACTCTCAACAAACCCGTGATTCGTGGTTGAGTCGTTCAAGCATTGTTAATATCAATGGATCCCGGATCAGGTGTAAAACCTAAAATCCACCAAAGCGGCTGGTTGATATTAAGAATGTTCGAACCGGTTCATGTACCGTTAATATCAATGGAACTTGGGTGTCGATAAGGTGAAAACCTAAATCCACCAAAATGGATGATTGATATTAGGGATACATAGAGCTTTCCCACGACCTTTGTTTGGTGTGCCTTGCTTGATCCTTGAGTGTGTTTGTTGCATTCATACATTCACGCATTCATCCGCATTCATGTCATCAAAAAGAGAAAATTTTCAAGGAACTTAAAGGGTTTATTTGCAAAATTTTCAGACATGGAAAGACCGAAAAGGCATACAAAGAAATACAGCTTCAAGCAGCCCGATGTAAAAGAGTTAAGGAATCTGACATCGTATGTATTAGATCCCTTGGGTTTCAAGGCTCGCTATGGGAAGCTTCTACCTCTGCTCACCACCCAGGTTGACGAAGGGTTGATGAGTACTCTGGCTCAGTTCTACGATCCCTTGCATCACTGCTTCTTATTTCCGGATTTCCAGCTATTGCCGACCTTGGAAGAATACTCTCATCTTATTGGGATTCCGATTCTGGATCAAGTGTCGTTCAGTGGCCTAGAGAGTATTCCATCTGCTCGAGAGATTTCTAGCTTGTTGCACATAGATGAGGATCTGATTAGAGCTAATCTGACTACCAAAGGCGGAATTCAAGGTTTTCCTTCCGAGTTCCTCATTGCCCAAGCTACCTTTTATGGGAAGGCCATGAGTGAGGATGCCTTTGAGGCTCTATTTGTGCTGCTCATCTATGGATTGGTGTTGTTTCCCAACTTCGACAAGTTCGTGGACATGAATGCCATTAGGATCTTCTCAGTCCTTAATCCAGTTCCGACCTTGTTGGGTGATGCGTATGTCTCCTTGCACCTGAGGAATATGAAGAATGGAGGAGTTATTGTCTGCTGTTTACCCCTGCTGTACAAGTGGTTTATTTCGCACTTGCCGCAGACAGTTGCTTTCAAGGAGAACAAGGGATGTCTACGGTGGTCTCAGAGACTCGTGTCTCTCACCAATGATGATATCACCTGGTATGATCGCGTGTATGATACCGTTCAGATCATCGATTATTGTGGTGAATTCCCTAATGTGCCTCTTCTTGGTACATGTGGTGGGATTACCTACAATCCTATTCTTGCACGTCGTCAGCTTGGGTTCCCCCTGAAGGATAAACCTAATAGCATTCTGTTGGAAGGTGTGTTCTTCCAGGAGGGTAAAGATCCCCAAGGCCTGAAAGCCAGATTTGTCCGTGCATGGCGCAGTATTCACAAGAAGAGTAGGAATGAATTGGGTCCGAAGAACTGCATTGCTTTGGAGCCATACACCTCTTGGGTCAGACAGAGAGCTGCCACCTACCTGATGCCGTACGACCATCCAAGACCTACACTGTTGGATGTGGCTGGGCCTTCAACCCTCCCTACCCAACGTGTAGAGGAGTTGAGAGAAGAAGACCTTTCGCGTGCTTGGATCCGTGAGAGAGAGGAATTGCTGCAGCAGCTCAAGGAGAAGGATGCTATGATTGAATTTCTCGAGCACCGAGTGATCGACGATCCGAACGACACTTGGACTTCTCTGCTTCCTCAGTCTTCCAAATTCTGGAAGAGGAGGTATGATCGACTTGCTAAAGAGAAAGCTGATATGGAGGCTGCCTATGAGAGAGAGATCAAGAAGTTGTGCACTTCTCGTCTTCCAGCATCCCGAGCTAATAGGGATCCATAGGATGTCATTTACCTTTTCTCTTTGTAATAATCAAAAATGCTGTATATCTTTTTCTCAATATATATTGAACGAAATATTTTCCATGAGCAATTAAAATGTTAAATATTCAAAATATTGCAAGCAAAACCTAAGGGTTCCTTGAAAACAAAGCATTTGCACAAGCATTTCATGCATCATTCTTGCATAAGCAGGTACCCCTTTGTTTCTGGTCTTCTTGGTTCTAACCTCTGTTCTTCATTTATTTTGAAGACAAGCTGACTCACCGGTATTATACAAGGGTCAACTCTGCCAGAATCATGGAACAATTGGAGCAAGAGAACCGAGATCTAAGAGAAGAGGTCGCCAGACTTGGCGCTTTGATGGAGCAACTCCTTGCTGCTCAGAACCAGCCTGCTCAACAGCCAGCAACTCCTGTTCAGAGGACGGTTATTTCCGAAGTGGCCACGTCAACGGTGCCAGTCAGTGCCCATCAGCCCAATGCCATGCCTCCCGGTTTTCCTTGGGGGATGCCTCCAGGCTTCATGCCTGATCTGCCAGCTCCAACATTTGTTCAAATGCCGGCATCTAGCCCGGTCCCCGTTCCCGCTCCTCCTGTCGTGCATACCATGCCTAGGGTAGACGACACCATCTATCACTCTGAGGCTTCTGAGGGCTCAGATGTTCATGAAAAGATGGACGCAATGAACGATCAATTCCTTGAGCTGAGAAAGGAATTGAGGACTCTCCGTGGCAAAGATCTCTTCGGCAAGTCTGCAGCCGAACTCTGCCTAGTTCCCGGTGTGAAAATACCGATCAAATTCAAGGTCCCAGACTTTGAAAAATATAAGGGGAACACCTGTCCACTTGCTCACCTGGTCATGTACGCCAGGAAGATGTCAACACAGACTGATAATGATCAACTCTTGATCCATTATTTTCAAGACAGTCTGTCTGGTGCCGCGCTCAGATGGTACATGAGCCTGGACAGTATCAACATCCGATCTTTCAACGACCTTGGCGAAGCTTTCGTCAAGCAATATAAGTACAACGTCGATATGGCGCCTGACCGAGATCAACTCAGGTCCATGTCACAAAAAGATAAAGAATCGTTCAAGGAGTACGCCCAGAGATGGCGTGAGCTGGCAGCTCAAATCACCCCACCGTTGGAAGAGAAAGAGATGACCAAGATTTTTCTGAAAACTCTTGGTTCATTTTACTATGAACGAATGGTGGCAAGCGCTCCCTCTGATTTCACCGAGATGGTGAACATGGGGATGCGTCTTGAAGAAGGTGTCCGTGAAGGACGGTTGGCTAAAGATGATGGTTCTTCCTCTAAGCGATATGGAGCGTTTAAGAGGAAAGAAGGTGAAGCGCATGCTGTGCAGTCTCAGCCGAAACATAGAAAACCCTCTGTTCAGAGGAAGCCTGCACGTCGTGCCGGACATCAACACCAGGTGGCTCACATAGTGCCTGTATTCAAAGATAATGCTCAGCAGTATCAAAATCAACAATATCAGCATCAGCAGCAATATCCACAACCGCAGTACCAACAACAACAGCAACGTCCACAGCAACAGGCTTACCAGCCTCGTGGAAGTACAACCAATCAAGCTAACATGAATTATGATAGGAAGAGGGTCAGCTTCGATCCAATTCCTATGACATATGCAGAGCTTTATCCCTCCTTGTTGGAGAGGAAATTGGTTTCTCCCAAGGATCCTCCTGCTATTCCTGCAAACCCGCAATGGTGGTACAAACCAGACCAGCATTGTGTCTACCATTCCGGTGCTCCGGGCCATAATGTAGAAAACTGTTTCCCGCTGAAGAATAAGGTTCAAGACCTTATGAGAAGTGGAATCCTGAGTTTTGAAGACTCAAACCCGAACGTCACCAGGAACCCATTGCCTTCGCATGGGAAATCCGTCAATATGATTCAGGAATGCCTTGGGAAGTACAAGGTTAAGTATGTCAGCCACATCAGGCAGTCGTTGGTTGATTTACATAAGATGCTGTGTCAGTACAGCTATTTGGAGCATAACCACGACAAGTGCCGTGTTTGTTCGGTTAACCGCTTGGGTTGCGACCAGGTCCGCAGAGAGCTTCAGAAGATGTTGAATGAAGGTACAATTGAGATTCTCCAGAATCGCAATGTTGATACAGTTGAACCCGAGGTGAATGTCATATCACCAGTGTTCAAGCTGCCCGAACCCGTTGTTATTCGCTACAATAGCAACAAGCCTAAGGCTTCCCCTTCTTTGATTATTAAACCAGCCGGCCCTGTGCCTTACTCATCTGATCGAGCGGTGCCATTCCGGTATAATCCTGTTGCTGTCCAGGATGGGGTCGAAGTGCCTTTGCCTTCAACTTCCGTGACCACTATTGCTGATGTTAGTGGGTTGACCCGCAGTGGTCGTGTGTTTTCTGCGCCTCCAAAGGCTACTGTTTCTGATACCGTTGAACATCCTGTGGGGACCGCTGCCAAAGTTCAGAATCCGGCACTTGATGTCGCTAAACCCTCCTCATCTGTACAAAAGACTCCTGTTTCTGCGGTTGGCCCAAGTGGCATTGTTGATGAAGAATCTGATGAGATGCTGAGGCTCATCAGAAAGAGTGAGTACAACATTGTAGACCAGCTTCTACACACACCATCCAAGATTTCTATTCTTTCTTTATTGCTGAATTCGGAGCCTCATAGGGAGTCTCTGCAGAAAGTCTTGGACTTGGCGTACGTTGATCACGACGTCACCCTGGAACAGTTTGATAGTATAGTTGCAAACATTACCGCTTGCAACACTTTGAGCTTTTGTGACGCTGATCTCCCTGAGGAGGGAAGAGACCACAACATGGCCTTACATATCTCAATGAACTGCAAATCTGATGCAATGTCCAATGTGCTGGTGGACACTGGATCATCTCTTAATGTATTGCCAAAATCCACACTCTTCAGATTGTCATATCAAGGTCCTCCTATGAGGCAGAGTGGGGTTGTTGTAAAAGCTTTTGATGGGTCGCGCAAGACCGTGATTGGGGAAGTTGATCTCCCAATCAAGATAGGACCAAGTGATTTCCAAGTTACTTTTCAAGTAATGGATATCCACCCATCATACAGCTGTCTCTTAGGCAGACCATGGATTCACGAGGCTGGTGCCGTGACATCCACCCTACACCAAAAGCTGAAGTTTGTCAAAAACAAGAAATTGGTTGTAGTAGGGGGAGAAAAGGCTCTCCTGGTTAGCCATCTGTCTTCCTTCTCGTACATTGACGCAGAGGATGAAGTTGGAACTCAGTTCCAAGCTTTATCTATTGATGAACCAATCGAGAAGAAGTCTCCTTCATTCACTTCCTACCGTGATGCTAAGCTGGCCATTGAATGTGGTGCAGTTGCTGGATTAGGGAAAGTGCTTGAACTTGAAGATAACCAATCCCGGGCTGGCATTGGCTATGGTTCTGGGGCATGCAACGAGCAAGGTTTATTCACAAGTGGAGGATTCATCCATGCTGATCAACCTGAAGAAGAGGAAGCTGCTGCTATCATTGAAGAAGAAGATGCAGAAGACTTGAACAATTTTGTTATTCCTGGTGGTGTCTGCCACAATTGGGTCGCTTTGGATGTTCCTACAGTTATCCATAGATCAGAGTAAATTGTTCACTTTGTTTAAAACCCTTCTCCCATGCCAAAAGGAGAAGTGATGACATTGTTGGCAAAGCATATATACAATGATGTTTTCATTCAATTTTCACATTGTTAAACATTTGTTTTTCCTTTGTTTTCACTTTTTGCTTTTTTGCATGAAATCAGTGATCACAAAAAACCATAAAAACAAAAATAAAAGCAAACATTTTTCATCTGCATAATGATTTGCTTGTTTAAATTCTGAAGTTTTTCTTTAACTAAAATCATTATGCAGGTTGATCCTAAAACCCATTGAACATAATGATCCAACGCCATCTCCCAATTTTGAATTCCCTGTATTTGAGGCAGAGGAAGATGACGTTGAAGAGATTCCTGATGAGATCACCCGTCTCCTTGAGCATGAAGAGAAGATCATTCAGCCGCATCTCGAAGACTTGGAAACAGTCAACTTGGGGTCTGAAGATTGTGTTCGCCTGGTGAAGATTGGGGCACTTCTTGAAGGGTCTGTCAAGGAAGATTTGATCAGCTTGCTACGAGAATATTCAGATATCTTTGCTTGGTCCTATGAAGACATGTCGGGTTTAGATACAGATATTGTGCAACATTTCCTGCCTTTGAAGCCTGAGTGCGTGCCTGTGAAGCAGAAGCTCAGAAGAACTCATCCAGATATGGCAGTGAAGATCAAAGAGGAAGTTCAGAAGCAAATTGATGCGGGGTTTCTGGTGACTTCGACATATCCTCAATGGGTGGCCAACATTGTGCCTGTTCCTAAGAAGGACGGAAAAGTCCGTATGTGCGTTGACTACAGAGATTTGAACAAAGCTAGTCCGAAAGACGATTTTCCTCTACCACACATCGATATGTTGGTAGACAATACAGCTAAATTCAAAGTTTTTTCCTTTATGGACGGATTTTCCGGATATAATCAAATCAAGATGGCACCAGAGGATATGGAGAAGACAACATTCATCACACCTTGGGGAACATTCTGTTATCGAGTGATGCCCTTCGGTTTGAAGAACGCCGGAGCCACGTATCAACGAGCTATGACGACCTTGTTTCATGACATGATGCACAAGGAGATAGAGGTCTATGTTGATGATATGATTGCTAAGTCCCGAACGGAAGTGGAGCATATTGAGCATTTGTTGAAGCTTTTCCAGCGTTTGAGAAAGTTCAAACTTCGTCTGAATCCGAACAAATGTACTTTTGGAGTCCGTTCCGGCAAATTGTTGGGTTTTGTGGTAAGCGAAAGAGGTATTGAGGTTGATCCTGCAAAGGTCAAAGCAATACAAGAGATGCCTGCACCCAAAACTGAGAAGCAAGTCCGAGGTTTTCTTGGCCGCTTGAACTATATTTCCAGATTTATATCCCACATGACTGCCACATGTGCGCCGATATTCAAGCTCCTCCGGAAAGATCAGTCTCATGATTGGACCGAGGATTGCCAGAAAGCTTTCGACAGTATCAAAGATTATCTGTCTGAACCTCCGATTTTGTCTCCGCCTGTGGAAGGAAGACCTCTGATTATGTACTTAACAGTTCTTGAAGACTCGATGGGTTGTGTACTCGGTCAACAAGATGAATCAGGGAAGAAGGAGTTTGCTATATACTACCTCAGTAAAAAGTTTACTGATTGTGAGTCTCGATACTCTATGCTTGAGAAGACGTGCTGTGCTTTGGCTTGGGCTGCTAAGCGTTTGCGCCAGTACATGATAAATCATACAACTTGGTTGATATCCAGAATGGATCCAATTAAGTATATCTTCGAGAAGCCTGCTTTAACTGGGAGGATTGCCCGTTGGCAGATGTTGTTGTCTGAGTATGATATTGAGTATCGAGCTCAGAAAGCTATCAAAGGTAGTATCTTGGCTGACCATCTAGCGCACCAGCCGATTGAAGATCATCAGTCTGTTCAATATGACTTCCCTGACGAGGAAATTCTGTATTTGAAGATGAAAGATTGCGATGAACCTACACTTGATGAAGGTCCAGAACCTGGTTCCAGATGGACGATGGTGTTTGATGGCGCTGTTAATCAATATGGGAATGGAATTGGGGCAGTGATCATTAATCCTCAAGGTTCACACATTCCGTTTACAGCAAGGCTAACTTTCAAATGCACGAACAACATGGCGGAGTACGAAGCCTGTATTATGGGACTTGAAGAATGCATTGATTTGAGAATCAAGTATCTTGATGTCTATGGTGATTCGGCCTTGGTTGTCAATCAGATCAAGGGTGAATGGGAGACGAATCAGCCAGGTCTCATCCCGTACAGAGATTACGCAAGACGGATTTCAACTTTCTTCACAGAAGTTGAATTTTATCATATTCCCCGAGAGGATAATCGGATGGCAGATGCTCTTGCTACGCTTGCTTCCATGATTGTTGTCAGATGGTGGAATGATGTCCCCAACATTACTGTGATGCGCTTGGATAGACCCGCTCACATATTTGCAATTGAAGAAGTGAAAGATGACAAGCCTTGGTATTTTGATATCAAGAATTTCCTCCAGAACCAGGTCTACCCGCCTGGGGCATCTGTGAAAGATAGGAAAACTTTAAGAAGGTTGTCAGGCAGTTTCTACCTCAGTGGTGAAGTGCTGTACAAGAGAAATTTTGATATGGTTTTGCTCAGATGCGTGGATAGACACGAAGCAAACCTATTGATGACTGAGGTCCATGAGGGTTCATTTGGTACTCATTCCAATGGACATGCCATGGCTAAGAAGATGTTGAGAGCAGGCTACTATTGGCTGACAATGGAGTCTGACTGTTGCAAGTATGTGAAGAAATGTCACAAGTGTCAAATTTACGCGGATAAGATTCATATTCCTCCGACACTCCTGAATGTGATTTCGTCACCATGGCCTTTCTCTATGTGGGGAATCGACATGATCGGCATGATTGAGCCGAAAGCGTCCAACGGACATCGGTTTATTCTCGTAGCAATTGATTACTTCACCAAATGGGTTGAAGCCGCGTCGTACGCGAATGTAACCAGACAAGTGGTTGTGAAGTTTATCAAGAACCAGCTGATTTGCCGTTATGGTGTGCCAGAGAGGATCATTACTGATAATGGATCCAATCTGAATAATAAGATGATGGATGAGTTGTGCGCTGAATTCAAGATTGCACACCATAACTCCTCTCCTTACAGACCGAAGATGAATGGGGCTGTTGAAGCTGCTAACAAAAATATCAAGAAGATTATCCAGAAGATGACTGTCACGTACAAAGATTGGCATGAGATGCTGCCATTTGCTTTGCATGGATATCGTACGTCTGTACGCACTTCAACAGGGGCAACCCCTTTCTCTCTTGTTTATGGCATGGAAGCCGTTCTCCCAGTAGAGGTGGAGATCCCATCAATGCGAGTCTTGATGGAAGCCAAGTTGACTGATGCTGAATGGATTCAGGGTCGTTACGACCAACTGAATTTGATCGAAGAGAAGCGATTAACTGCCATGTGTCATGGTCAGTTATATCAGCAGAGAATGAAGAAAGCATTCGATAAGAAGGTCAAGCCTCGCGTGTTCCGAGAAGGTGACCTTGTGCTCAAGAAAGTTTTGTCTTTCGCACCCGATTCCAGGGGCAAGTGGACTCCAAACTACGAGGGTCCATATGTTGTCAAGAGAGCCTTTTCAGGCGGTGCTTTGATGCTTACAACAATGGATGGGGAGGATTTCACTCGTCCTGTGAATTCAGATGCAGTTAAGAGATACTTTGCCTAAAAAAAAGTATATGCAGAATGAAAAAACAGAATAGCTCGCTAAGTTGAAAACCTGAAAGGGCGGCTTAGGCAAAAAATGAGCGTCTCGGTGGAGAACCCGCAAGGGTAATTCAGGCAAAAATTAGAGACTTGAAAAAAAAAAAAGAGAATATTTGCATCCCGCTAGATTGAGTACCTCACCCTGGGGCAATCTAGGCAAAAATTAGGGATTTGGCAAATGACTGCATCCTGACAAGACTTTCTGGTTTATCAGTCGTCATTTCGTCAGAAGATTCTCGATTCGTCGTCAACTGAAGCTTCGGATACATCGAGATTCAAATTGGTAGAGAAAGGATCATCATGTTCAATGTAGCCCTCTTCCAATATATATCACTGATTTCAAATTTGTACAGATCTATGGAGTCTTGCCATTTGCAGGCTACCATTCCATCAAATCAATTTGAGCTTTTTATCCAATTATTTGCACTCTTATTTGTTTCAATTCAACAAACGTTTTGCATGTTTTAAATTGATGAAATGTCATTGTTTTAAACAAATAAATTTTTCAAAATTTTTGTTTTAAACGAAGTGAACATTCACAATATCGAAAGGATACTCAAGAATATCTCAGTGCTCTCCCGAGGGTGGCATGATTTCCAACAGGTAAGACATTTGTTCATATTCCTGGTTTGGTTGTATCTTCTTTCTTCAGATCTTTGTTGAGGCTGTTCCTCAGACAGAGTTGTTGTTGGGGTTGTTCCCTAGTATAGTCGCAAGCAGAGTGTTGTTGAAGACTTCGTTTTCTCCAGCAGCAGTTTTCCCCAGCATGGGTGCTTTTCTTATAGAAGTTTCGGTGGTTGATGGTTTGTCATCTTGGTGCCCCGTCACTTTCTCCAGTGGGTCGTATGCCCCAGACTTTATTTGTCTCCTCAGCACAGTCGTGAGTATAGCTGTTGATTGATATCCCCATCGGATTCGCGAGCAGAGTTGTTATCACCCTTCCCAGTGCAGTTGCCAGCGGAATTGTCTGTCTCCTCAACACAATCGCTTTCTTTTTGAAGACTCGGTAAGTCAGCGGTTTGATACCCGGTACGTTACCCTTTTCCCCGGCGAAGTCGTCTGCGGAATTGTTGCTATCTCTTCATCAGAGTTTTTCTCTTCAGCAGAGCAGGATTTATTTTCCTACTCAGTGGTTGATTGGGTTGATATCCCAGTATTGCAACCATCTTTTCCTCAGCTTAGTCTGCAGAGTGGTTGTTGAGGCAGTTTTGCCTGCTGAATACTCCTTCAATCCCCAATATGGTCGGATGATGGCTTTGGCTTCCAGTGAACGGATTGATTTCCTGACTGTTTGTGATCCCCAGTAGAGTGGCTTATATTGCAGAATCTACTTGTCGTGATCAGTTTGCTGTGTATTCTCCCCAAGTAGAGTGGCTTATATTGCAGAATCTACTTGTTTGATCTGTCCTCCCTCAGTGGTTTGTTCCCAAGAGAGTAGCCGACAGTTTTCCCCAGTAGAGTTGCTTATGCAGTTAGATTCTATTTGGATGAGATCATTCTCCCAGTGGGTTGTTCCCCAGCGGAGTTATGTGGTTTTGCTTCTACAGCAGTTCGTGCAATGCACCCTTGTTTCTCAGTTGACCCTGGGATCCCCTGCAGATATCTTTGGGACCTCTCTTGTTCCCCTACAGATTTGTCTTGGTGGCTGTTTTTGCCCGTTGTGACTTTCTGTGCCTTGGATTGGTTTGTTTCCTGATATCTCTGATCCTCTGCTTTTACAGCAGTACCCGCAGATCTTTGCTTTACAGCATGTAGATCTCCGCAGATTGGCTCTCCAGCTGGTTTTTCCCCTGGAAGTATAATACCGGACGTTTGATTCCTGAACCTGTTGTGTTAGAATTGTCTGTTTTGTCAGCATTCATCAAACATAAATCACGCATATTCATGCATATTCATAAAACATTCAGATATTCATGTTGCATTTCTCGCCATATATCTTTTGTTTGTCGTGTCTCCTGCTATGGTGATATAGATCTCTTTACAGATCTCCCCAAGCAGATGTCGGGTGTTTAAAATCTCTCCATATAGAGTCAGCCCCATAAGCAGAAAATGTTGTCCTTCCTTCTGCAGTTCCCCACTGAGATATATCCTCGTGGATGACGGTTTCTTCCGTTTCCTCCCAACACATATATTGGGATGGATGTTCCTATTTGAGTTATATCCTCATTAGGACATGTCTTGATTCAGTCCGTCTGTTCGGATCATTCCCGAATCGGCTATTTGTCAGATATCTTGTGCTTCCCAGTGGGTTGTTCCCCAGCGGAATGTTTTTGGGCCTCTACCTACAAACTGGTAGTTATAAGTCCTATTTTCCCTGGCTTTCTTGACAGAATTTGTGGTTATACACCTCCTATTCTCCAGCCAGAGTTTTTTTGGTCTTCTACCTACTACCCGGTAGTTGTAAATCCTATTTTCCTGCTCTTCAGCAGTTTGTGGTTTGTTATAAACCCTATCTCGGTTTCCCGTGCGGATTTGTGATTTGTTCTATCCCCACGCGGAGTTGTTGGTCTTCTACCCCGTATTCGGTAGATGTAAACCCTAATTTTGTGGTCACCTCCACTCTTTTGGCCCTCTGCCTACAAACCAGCAGTCGTAAGTCCTATCTTTGCGGTTTTTCTACCTACAAACCGGTAGTTATAAACCCTGTTCTCTCCACTTGCAGAGTTAACTTTGTTGTTCATCCCAACCGATGACATTTTTTCCCTTGTGGTTATCTTCATCTAGTTCTTGATGTTGATTTTCTTTTGCTTGGATAAGTTGCTCAGATCAGCACTTATATCCCCAGCAAATCTTTTGTGGATAATTGCCGTATGCTAGCAATTTTATCCCCAGCGGGTCCTTTCACCTTTTGTCAGTGATTGTGTTCCCCGGATCTTTGATTTTCATCAATGAATCCTCAGCAGATCGCCTTTCATTTACCCTTTTGTTGGTAATGTCTGTTGCTCCTTTTGATTGGTCATCATTATATACCTAGTTTGGTATCCCGATGCCTTTCTTTTCGGTTGATTTATCCTTTATTAACCCAGTAACCGGTTGTGGATAATCTTCCATGCGAGTATATTATTCACGGTCTGCCGGTAATGAATAATATGTCTCATGCACTCTTCAGTCGAAGCCTTTTGTGTTTCCCCGGTCGAGTAAGATTCGTTATTTCCCTTTGTGGAGTCGAATATTCTTGTTGTTGGATAATTGCCGGATGCTTGCAATTTATCCCTTTGAGTTGTCTTTCGTTTACCCGGATGCTTGGTATCGATTGTCTCTCTCTTTTGGTTAGTCACCTATTATATACTTCGGTATCTCTGGTGTCTTTTCCGTTTGAGTATATTATTCACGGTCTGCCGGTAATGAATAGTATATCTCATGCGCTCTTTAGTTGGAATCCTTTGTTGATTTTCCCCAACTGAGCAAGATTCGTATTCTTTGTAGAATCGAATATCCATCCTTTAACCAATTTGTGTTTTGGATGATGAGTGTTTTGGAAGTGAAATCCAATTCACGTTTCGGTAGATCACCTATTATATACCCAGTAACCGGTATCTCTGGTGTTTCTTACCATGCGAGTTTATTATCTACATTCTGACGGTAATAGATAATATATCTCATGCGAGTATTCTTATCCACGGTCTGCCGGTAATGGATATTATATCTCATGCACTCTTTGGGTTTGTGTCCCCAGTTGAGTAAGATTCGTTTTCCCGTTGTGGATTCGAATATCCATCCTATAAACGAGTTTGCTGTCGCTCTCTTCAGGATGATGAGTGTTTTGGAACACACACCAATTCACGTCTTTGGTCGGTCACCTGTTACATACCTACAACCCGGTATCCGTGGTTTCCTTCCTGATTTCTATTACCCTTATACCAGTAACATCTCATTTCTTTGGTGCTTCCTCAGTGAAGTTTCCTTTTGCTTCTCCCCAGGAGTCAGCTTGTGTCTCTCCAATGGATTTATTTTCCTTTGGAATTCTTTTCCCAGTGTGAGTCCTTCACTCCCCAGTGAGTTCTCCAGTCTGTTTTCTGTTTTTTCTAATCAGAGTCGTGTCTTGTTCACGCTGTGTCAGTTTTGTTTATCCCCAACTAGAGTCTTGCTAGAGTCTCTGTTCCTGGTGAGTGTATTACTCCGATGGATCGTCTTTTCTTCTGTGTGAATCATATTCCCCACAGAATTTGTGTCTTTTGCATGCATACATCTGCATCATGAGGTCTCTTAGGGACCAAAATTTGTCTCATTACTGTTATTTAAGCCCATTCTACCGCGTCGAGATGAAGATTTCTAAACTTCACTTCTCCGGCTAGAATGACCTTAAATAGGGGCATCTGTAAGACCCCAATTTTGGCCCTAAGATCCCTCATGGCCCATATCATATCATATCATGGCCTCAAGGATCACTGCATGCCCTAGCTTCCCTCCTAGTGGGTGGTTTGCCTTGTGAGTGTGGTTCCTGATCACCAAGCATGTCTTGCATTTGTATATCTTTGCTTTTCATATGTTTATTAACCAAAAAGTACAAAAATATTGTCAGTTTAACCTTGTTGCTTGCAGTGGAAGCAATCATCAGCAATTAGGTCAAAGACAGTCAACAGTCAGTCAAAGCAATGGATGGTGGCCATTCTTGCAGAATTTGGGCACCATGATCAATAATCAAAAGTTCATACAACTTGGGACATCATTTGGAATCAAGTTCTCAAGGAATTAGGGTTTGGAATTCATCAGAAGTGGTTCAATCATGCAAAACCCTAGAAAAGTCAACTAAAGTCAAACTTGGTCAACTGTGGATTTAATCAGTGATCTGATGGATGGAATTGATTTGAAGGAGCTCATTCATGTCCATACAAGCCTCATATATCATGCCAAACCTCATCATGGAAGAATTTGGAGCAAAATCAGAAATTTCCCAAAATAGAAAGTGGACCTGTAATTTCAACTGCCAAAATGGAAACTTCTTGATCTTAAACCTACATCATGATACAAGCTTCAAATGAATTTTTGCCCAACATGAAAGTTGAAGATCTTGTTCTCCCATTTTCAAAAAGTCCAAGAACACCCAATTCCCATGTATGGTTGGCAAGATATGATCAAATCAATTTCAAAAATTTGTGAACTTCAAAGGGCCATATCTCATGAACCGTTTGGCCAATTTTGGTGGGGTTTTTTCCTACAAACCACATTTTACCTCCTCTTTCCAAAAATATAAATTTCATGTGCCAAAACATTGCCAATCAAAATGGCATTTTTGAACCTAGCATGGTTGAATTTCAAGTGAAGTGAAAATTTGAAGTTTTGATTTAAGTAATTTCTGTCAAGTTGGCCATTTGGGATCTGTTTTAAATGATATTTGAGACTTGTCCAAGGCCCAAACTCGGCCAGAACTTACACCCCATATGCATATTTTGGAAAATTAGCAATTTGGCATTTCACTTCATTTGAGCTAATCAAACTTAGCACTTCATTAACTAATGTTAAACAGTCCATATATAAACCATTTTCTGTGAGATGCAACCCTAGCAGCAGCCATAACAGATCAAAAAAAACTCTCATTCTCTCAATTTTCATTTCACACATATTGCATTTTTCTGAGCAAAAACTCCAAAACCCTCGAGCATCCTTTGGTTCTTTCATCACCTGGCCAACATTTGGAATCCCTGGGCAACATCAAATCCCTGCTGGAAGCTCCATTTCATGCTCTGTTTTCTCCATGGACCAGCAATGGTAATTTTCGATTTGAACACTTGCAAGCATTACTGAGCCAAGTTTCTTCGAGCATCCATCAACATAAACCATAATCTTCATCTGTTTCAAGCTAAGGCACTCAAAACAACATTGTTTCACAAATTTCTTCATAATCAAGTAAGATTTCGACTCTCCTTTTTCTTTAATCCATGCCATGTTTCTGGTAGATCTTGATTTGCTGTTTGCAATGCAACTTGAATCACTTAAAATGGTTGAGAAATGCATGAGATATTTGGGTTTGAAATTTGTTGTTCATGTTGATTTCTGCTCGATTCATGTTAACTAGATGGTTTCAATGCAAATAAGGTTTGGAATATACATGCTGGATGTTTGTTGTGTTGATTGCCATGCTTAAATTCATGTTCTGGGCATTTTGATTTTCATGATTAATTGTTAATGATGAAGCTATGCTGTTGAAACCCTAGAACCAGTTTCCAGAAATTCACATGAATCGTGTTTTGTTTGTTTGTATTATGATGCTGCATGAATATCAATGCCATGCTGTTTATGAAGTCTGGTTGGAATTCGTTTTTTCATGCTGATGTTCATATGAATATGAGTTGCTGTTCCAAAACCCTAAAATGCTGCCCAGAAAACATGAACACAATTGGCTGTTGTTGTTTGAATTTCCGGCGTGCTCCACTGTTCCATTGCCTAGGCCGAATTGCTGCTTGACACGTCTGAAAATCAAAACTCACCGTTTCATTTAAATGGTAACTTATTTACCATTATGCCACCGTGCCCTAAACCATTTAATTAATCATGTGGTAAATTATTATTTGTTCATTATTCATTTCATTTTGATTCACCATCTTACAAAAATCACATTTCACTCATATCAATTCCAAAATTCATGAAATTTTTTCCATAATGTTCACATGAATGTCTAGTATTTTATCATGATTTTTGCTGAATTTTTGGTTGGCTGGATTTTTAATGGCACTAGGTTTCTTAACATGTATGCACATTTTGTATCTTTTGCCATTTCTTTTGTGAAATTGTGATTATGTATCCAATGCCCCTGAAATTTTTTTGTGGTTAATCTACACTCATTCATGTTTGTTTTGATGTAGAGTTCTTGAATTTATCATATGTGGTTGTTGAGATATGAATTTGTGAAGTAGGGTGTGACAATTTGTGTCACACCATTGATATGCAATTTCATGATTTTTGTTGACATGCTTCCTGACCTTCAATTGATGTGAAATTTTGCATGATCCTTCTCTTATGTGTCTAGTTGGTGTGTGAATTTTCTTGGATTTAATTATGCTATTTCCTATTTGTTTGAGATTTTTCTCCCCTGCCTAGTCAAATGTTGACTTTGTATGATACATCTTGCCATTTCATTTGGGAAATTCTCATATCTTATTGGATGATCACGAAATTTTACATGTGCATACTAGACATCTTGAGCTTTGCCATGGTGTTGATCCCATTCATTTCTCATCTGTTTTCATTTAGTTATGATTTTTTGAAGTTGACCCATGTTTGTTTGACTTCTTTGTGCATGCTTGAAATTGTTTTGACTTCCTGATTTTAATTGACCATCTTCCCATGATCCAATTGAGCTGAAATTTTATATGTATGCCATGTTATGGATTGTGATTGAGCCTGAATTATTTGATAAATTTTGGAATTGACTATGTTTGGTTTTGAGCTAAGTCTTGCTGTTGACTTCATTGAGCATATTCAAATTTGCTTTGACTTCATGATTTTCATTGACTGCCTTACACTTGTCCAATTGTGATGAAATTTTACATGCTTACCATGCTAGGTGTTAGGATTGATCATGAATTATTTGGTGATTTTTGAAAATGTTTGAGTTGACTTTTGATGCAAGTCTTTCTGTTGACTTCTATGTGCACCAATTTGCCATGCTTTGCCTTCCTTTGCTTATGAAATGATAATGATGCATGATATGAACTTGAGACCAATTGAGTTTGCTTCTTGAATGTTTAAACTTGATTTTGGTTGACTTTCATTTGCTGTTTTGACTTTCTCATTTGTTTTTGACCCTAGGCTTGTCCTAGGGGTCTCCTGGCTTATGTTTGAGTTCATTGTTTCAGGTTGAGCTACAAATGCTTCAAAGAAACTTTTTGCAAGTTGATTAAGCTTGATTGTTTATTATGAGCTAACCTTTGTTTTGTAGGTGGCTTGACTCATATGACTTGAGTCTTGTGCTTTGCACATTCATCTGATTATGTTGACTGTTAATTCTATTCTCATTTTGCTTTGACTTTTGAATGGTGTACTGATTCTGTTCGACTCTTTCAGGTACCATTAGTTGCTAAGTTCTTTGAACTTGCTTTGCTTTGCTATTTAGCAATTTGCTTTGAGGTATAATCCCTTTTTCTTCATGTAGTCTGGAGACCCGGCCTGTTATTTGGCCGGGCAAACTGTCTGAAGTCCTCCTTAAGAGGCGATGCTTGTGTGTGTTTAATTTTGTCCCAAGCAGGAAAAGTCCTTCAAATAAGGCAATTGGTAGATCAAAGGGATAAACAACCTATCCCCTACTATTCAGTGAGTCTTCTCCTTGCTCCCATTACATGGTTGTAGCATTGAGATCAAAACCCAAGATCAATAGAGTCTAATGTGGAAAGAGCTCCATCTTTCTGAGCTCCCACACTTTCTGAAATGCTCTCCCTGACCAGGGATAAGAGCAATGAGGCATACCCCTCATCTCCTCTCATCTGCTTCACCTTAGCCTCTCAATGGCAAGGTTAAGAGCAAATCTTTTACCCTATTCCAGTTGGCCTCAGTGCCTAACCCTCTTGTGTGAGCCTCCTTGTTTGGCTATAGAGTGTGCTGTTTGATATTCATTGATTGATTGGTTACTTCATATGCACATGCTTGCTTGTATGCTCTATGCATTTATCATCATTTATTGCTCATCAATGCATAATCATCTCATTTGTCTTTGTGACATTATCATTGTTGTTTGCCCATTGAGGACAAATGTAAGACCATTCATTGGCCATTGCTCCTATGATATGGAAGTGAGTATAAGACCATCACATTGGCCACTCATCTTATCTTTGCTTGATGCATTTGATTGTATGTGAGGATACAACTGTAAGTCCCTGCAAGTTGGCATTTGTATTCCTAGGACCATATTGTGGAGGTTAGAGTAAGCCCGGACAGATTGGCATCTGACATCCATGTTTTGTTTTTCTTTGTATGTGAGGTTGCAATTGTAAGTCCCTGTAAGTTGGCATTTGCTTTCCTATGATCATGTGTTGCTTCTGTTCTTGTATGTGAGGATCCATTGTAAGTCCCTGTAAGTTGGCATTTGCTTTCCTATGATCACATGTTGCTTTGTTTGTTTGTATGTGAGGATACAATTATAAGTCCCTGTAAGTTGGCATTTGTATTCCTAGGACCATACTGTGGAGGTTAGAGTAAGCCCAGACAGATTGGCATCTGACATCCATGTTTTGTTTCTTTGTTTATGTGAGGATGCAATTGTAAGTCCCTGTAAGTTGGCATTTGCTCTCCTGCGATCATAAGTTGGTTTCTTTGTTTATGTGAGGATGCAACTGTAAGTCCCTGCAAGTTGGCATTTGTATTCCTAGGATCATATGTTGGATATTGGTATAAGTCCAGACAGATTGGCATCCGGTATCCAAGTTTCTTTTTGTTTTAGGAGATTAGTGTAAGACCATTGAGTGGCCTCTGATATCCATTTCGGTTTCAGGAGACTGGTGTAAATCCATCTATTGGTATCCGGTATCCACCTTTTATTTCTTTGTTTGAGGAGATTAGTGTAAGACCATTGAGTGGCATCTGATATCCAGTTTTATTTTAGGAGATTGGTATAAGCCCAGTGATTGGCATCCGATATCCGCTTTTGTTGACTTTTTTGTTTGTTATTATCCATTGCTATTCCAAAGGACACACTTGAATCATCCTCCATATGATCTCAAGAAGTGAACCTTCTAAGAAGTTTTACAATCCATCTCCATCCATTCATCCCCATTATGTCCTAAACCTTTTCACACTTTGATTTCAAACTTGACATAGATATTGTGCAAACATCTTCATGTTTTCTAACTAAAAACCTGGACCCCAAGTCCTTGACTTTTTTTCAAACTCCATTTCATAATACTTCTTTTGAATCAATCTTAATCATACTTTGACTCCACTTTCATAATCACAATCAATTAACTTCACTCATTCACTTGTTTTGGCTTTGTCCATTGTTAATATTTTCACATTAGCCATAGGTTTCAATTATCATTGTGGTTGATGTAAATCTTACCTATCCTTAGTGAGTCGACAGTAAGACTTCCGTACTGAAAACAGGGTTAACCCCTCTAGTACGTCGAAGCTATCCTCGCATGGTGGATGTTGGTCTTGGTCGAGTGTTCTCCCATTGATAATGAAAAGCCTCAGTGCTTGTGTTTAAAATTGAATCCACCAACTTTTGGAAATCTTTTAGCCGAACTACGGCGTTTTGATCCTTACCTTTGATGGAAGGTACGTAGGCAGCGGGTTCATCCGTTCAAACCCAATAACCCAATAAAATTGTATATTCTTTTCTCATCATCCCAATCATGTTTGCACAATACTTATGTCATAACAAATAACAATTTTATACAACAAGTGTGAAAAGGGCTCCCTAGGAGTACTTAGGACGTGATGGGTGCCTAACACCTTCCCATTGCGTAATTTACCCCTTACCCAGATTCTCTGATCTTTTTATTAGTTTTCTACGTGTAAAACTTCTTAGGCTTTTGTTCGCTTTTTAGCCAGTCCTTTGGATAAATAAAAGTGCGGTGGCGACTCGAAAATTCATTGTATACCTTGCTTATGATTTAATCGATAGATCATATAGCGACGAATACACCGCTACAGTACTCAACATTCAAAATGATTTTCAGATGTTTTATCTTTCCGCACGTCATTGTCTAGCCTTCATGTTTTTTAGATGCAATGTTTATCAAAAATTCGGACGTTTTTTGCAAACAAAACAGTAGAAATAAAAAACAAGAGAGCAATCTGACTGAATAACGACTTTTATTGATTGAAAATGGCCTATAAAGGCAAATACATCAGGAAGCAATTCCTAGGAAGAGGTAATTGCGCCAAAAGAGAAAATAAATTATCCTATTGGCAATGTGAACACGGTATTCCACTATTTTCCAATTCTGTTATGACTCATATATCTTCACTTTCCCCCAAATTCTTTGCTTTCTGAGAAGAGTGATTGGACCGATCATATCCTTCAAGATGGTAGACACTGAAATGCGATGAAGTACAGATAACTCAGACTGTAGTCTTCGCTTTAATCCCTCTTTTGCCTGGACCGCCTTTTCAGGTTTTCAATCCATCGGGATACCCATTTTTGCCTAAGCCGCCTTTGCAGGTTTTCGACTTACCGGGTATACATATTATTTTTATTCTTTATCCCTAACTTTTGCCCGAACCTTTTTCTTTTCTTTTTCTCTTGGTTCGCCGGGATGCCTTTTTTTTTGCCTGGACTTTCTTTTTTTGTTCAGCGAGTCAGTTTATGCGAAGTATTTTTTGACTACGTCTAAATTCACAGGAGACAGAAAATCTTCACCATCCATAGTTGTAAGCATCAAAGCTCCACCAGAAAAGACCTTTTTAACAACATATGGACCTTCATAATTCGGAGTCCACTTGCCCCTGTTATCTGTACCGGGAGGAAGGATCCTCTTCAAAACTAAGTCACCTATCTGATAGCTTCGAGGACGCACTTTCTGATCAAAGGCCTTCTTCATCCTTCTCTGATATAGTTGTCCATGGCACACAGCTGCTAATCGCTTTTCCTCAATTAAATTTAACTCATCAAACCTGGCTTGAACCCACTCAGCCTCGTCAAGTTTTACATCCATCATCACCCTCAAAGAAGGGATTTCAACTTCTACTAGCAAGACTGCCTCCATGCCATACACAAGTGAAAACGGAGTTGCCCCGGTTGACGTACGCATTGAGGTACGATACCCATGCAAAGCGAAAGGCAACATCTCATGCCAATCCTTATACGTCACAACCATCTTTTGCACAATCTTCTTAATGTTCTTGTTTGCCGCCTCTACAGCACCATTCATCTTTGGTCTGTAAGGACAAGAATTATAGTGTTCGATCTTAAAGTCTTTGCAAAGCTCTTTCATCATCTTGTTATTGAGATTCGAACCATTGTCAGTGATGATTCTCTCAGGAACCCCATAACGACAGATAATTTCTTTCTTAATGAATCAAGCAACCACTTGTCTGGTAACACTGGCGTAGGAAACTGCTTCCACCCACTTAGTAAAGTAATCAATCGCGACTAGGATGAAGCGAGTTCCATTAGAAGCAGTAGGTTCAATCTTTCCAATCATATCGATGCCCCACATCACGAATGGCCAAGGAGAATTCATAATATTCAGAGGGTTTGGTGGCACATGCATTTTATCTGCATAGATCTGACATTTGTGGCACTTCCAAGCGTATTTGAAACAATCAAATTCCATGGTTATCCAGTAATAACCGGCTCTTAACAACTTCTTGGCCATTGCATGACCACCAGGATAGGTACCAAAAGATCCCTCGTGCACTTCCTGCATTAACATGTCTGCTTCGTGTCTAACCATACATCTGAGCAAAACCATGTCAAAGTTCCTCTTGTACAACACATCATACTTGTTCAAGTAAAAGCTTCCAGCTAGCCTTCTCAGTGTCTTCTTGTCATTCTTTGACGCTCCTTCAGGATACTCTTGGCTTTTGAGGAAATTCTTAATATCATAAAACCATAGCTTCTCATCAGTAACAGACTCGGCTGCAAACACATACGCAGGCCTCTCGAGTCGACTCATAGCAGCGTGTGACACATGATTCTGCCAATGAACTTTAATCATGGAAGACAATGTGGCTAAGGCATCAGCCATTTGATTTTCATCTCGGGGTACATGATACAACTTTACTGCCTTAAAGAAAGTCAGGATCCTTCTGGTGTAATCTCTATAAGGAATCAAATGCGGCTGATGAGTACTCCAGTCTCCATTGACTTGGTTAATCACTAGAGCAGAATCTTCATAAATATCCATAGTTTTGATCCTTAGATTGATGGCTTCCTCAATCCCCATGATACAGGCCTCGTACTCAGCTTCGTTGTTGGTTACTTCAAAAGTCAATCTGGCAGAAAAAGGTATGTGTGCACCTTTAAGATTAATGAGTACCGCCCCAACACCATTTCCATTCACATTTACCGCCCCATCAAACATCAGTGTCCACTTGTCATCGGGATCCGGTCCTTCCTCGACAAGAGGCTCTTCATAATCTTTCACCTTTAAGTACATGATATCTTCATCGGGGAATTCAAACATCATCGGCTGATAGTCATCAATTGGTTGCTCGGCAAGGTAATCAGACAGAATACTACCCTTGATGGCCTTTTGCGACATGTACTGGATATCATACTCTGTCAAAATTATCTGCCAACGAGCCACTCGTCCGGTAAGAGCCGGCTTTTCAAAGATATACTTTACTGGGTCCATCTTAGAAATCAACAAGGTAGTATGGTTCAACATATACTGTCTTAGTCGGCGAGCAGCCCATGCCAAAGCGCAACAAGTTTTCTCGAGCAGCGAATATCTTGTTTCACAGTCGGTAAACTTTTTGCTAAGGTAGTATATTGCATGCTCTTTTCGACTAGACTCGTCATGCTGTCCCAATACACACCCCATCGAATTCTCTCTTACTGAAAGGTACATTATCAGAGGCCTCCCCGGAACTGGAGGTATAAGAATTGGAGGTTTCTGCAAATATTCTTTTATCTTATCAAAAGCTTTTTGACAACCATTGTTCCACCTGATTGCTTGATCTTTTCTTAGCAATTTAAATATCGGTTCGCACGTAGCTGTTAGGTGAGATATGAACTGTGCAATGTAGTTCAGCCTCCCTAAAAACCCGCGAACCTACTTTTTCGTTCTTGGTTCAGGCATTTCTTGAATAGCTTTTACTTTCGCCGGATCAACCTCAATCCCTTTCTCACTGACAACAAAACCTAACAGCTTTCCAGATCTCACTCCAAATGTACACTTGTTTGGATTCAGCCTCAGTTTGAACTTTCTCAATCTTTCAAACAACTTTTGCAAGTTTACCAAGTGCTCCTCTTCTGTCTGAGACTTCGCAATCATATCATCCACGTACACTTCAATTTATTTGTGTCGCATGTCATGAAAGAGAGTCGTCATAGCCCTTTGGTAGGTAGCACCGGTGTTCTTCAACCCAAATGGCATTACCTTATAATAGAACGTGCCTCAAGGTGTAATGAATGTCGTCTTCTCCATGTCTTCTGGCGCCATCTTGATCTGATTATAGCAAGAAAATCCATCCATGAAAGAGAAAACCGAGGGCTGAGCAGTGTTATCGACCAATACATCAATTTGAGGTAATGGGAAGTCATCTTTCGGACTGGCTCTATTTAAATCTCGGTAATCGACACACATCCTGACTTTACCATCCTTCTTCGACACGGGTACGATGTTGGCCACCCAAGGGGGATAATTCGTAATCGCTAGAAAACCTGCATCCAACTGTTTCTGAACCTCCTCTTTGATCTTGACAGCCATATCAGGACTAGTTCTGTAAAGCTTCTGCTTTACTGAAGGACAATCTTCTCTGAGAGGTAGCCTGTGCACCACAATATTTGTATCCAAACCAGGCATATCTTGATACGACCATGCGAATACATCCACATATTCTTGCAGCTTTTCAATCAGCCCTCTCTTTACCTTTTCCTCTAAAGCAGCCCCTATCTTGATCTCTTTCTTTGCATCCTCAGTACCAAGGTTAATGACTTCCAACTCTTCCTGGTGAGATTGAATGACCCTTTCCTCCTGTTTCAATAGTCTGGCCAATTCTTTGGGGAGCTCACAATCTTCTTCACTCTCCTCTTCGGCTTGGTAAATGGGATTATCGAAGTCATACTGAGCCATAACAGAACTGTTTTTAATGGAATCCGCAAGATCAATTCTGCACGAACGATGTTTCATGCTTTATTTTAGAAAAGAGTTCAAGGAAGTCACAGAAAAACAAAAAACATTGCCATTTTTATTGTTTTGAAAATGAAAGTAATAAAAACAGAAAGACAGTGAACACAAATTTGATTGCAAAACATCATTTATTGATGATAATCATTGAAAATTTAAAACATGATGTGGCCCTACAATGAACCACTACACCTTGGGCAGAGCGTAGGGCTTTCATGCAAAATGAAAAACAAAAGAAAATCACTCTGTCTGGAGAGTAACTTGGACTATTTCTTCAGCGGTCCAGTTGTTGATCTTCTCCCCTGGAGCACACAGGCGCACCCAATTATCCATATCACAATCACTGTCACCATCTTCATTGTCTATTGCAAAGACATCCCTGTGATTCATCGATCCAGCACTATTGAAAGTACACGGCCCTTTCTGATTCTGGACACCCTGCTCAGATGATTGAAAAGGCTGGTAACCGATGCCAAACATGTCTTCTTTTACGGGCACATCAATCACCTTGCCCCAGCCTTCCGCGTTACCTGAATGAATGACCTCCAGAGCTTGTTTATAGGACGCAATCGAGGTGCCTGGTTTCTTCTGTTCAACAAAAGCCACCTTCTCAATACTGACAGTCTCAAAAGCTTGACATAGAGTTTCATGAATTTCGCCATCCATCTCCACATATTTGAAGGAGGATAAACGGCTCACAAAGATGTCCTCTTCGCTACACACGGTCACAACTTGACCATCCCACACATATTTTAGCTTTTGGTGGAGAGTCGAAGAAACTGCTCCAGCTCCATGTATCCAGGGACGCCCCAACAGACAATTATATGCTGGTTGAATATCCATCACATAGAAGACAATGTTAAACACTTCCGGGCCGATCTTCACAAGCAACGTGACTTCACCAAAAACTGATCGCTTGGATCCATCAAAAGCACGGAAAACGAGATCACTTGGTGTGAGAACAACCCCTTCGGCATCAAGCTTACTCAGAGCCTTTTTGGGCAGCACATTCAAAGAAGAACCGGTATCAACCAAAACATGCGACAAAACCGCGCCTTTGCATTCCATCGTGATATGCAGAGCTCTATTGTGATCGCGACCCTCAGGTGTCAAGTCTAGATCCGTGAATCCCAAACCATGTCTCGTGTTAACATTTGCAATAACACCTTCAAGCTGGTTAACAAAAATCTCTTGAGGCACATAAGCCATATTCAACATTTTCAACAGGGCGTTACGATGCGCCTCGGAACACATCAACAGAGAGAGAATAGAGATTTTTGACGGTGTCTGGTTCAACTGATCCACGATCTTGTAATCACTCTTCTTGATAATTCTCGTAAATTCCTCCACGTCCTCCTCAAAAGAACTCTCAGGCACCTCCTTTCGCACTAGTTCTTCTTCAACTACAACTTGTTTTCCTTTTGTTCTAGCAAGAGTCTCAGTATTGTTATCCTTCGGAACCTGTGGTGCAAACAAACGACCATTTCTCGTAAATCCTCTGGGCCCTCCCACATTACCCACAGCCGAACCAACTATTACTGGAATCTTATTTGACGGACCAACCGTCACTGGAGTATGATTTACTGATCTGGTCTGATTCTCTAGTCTTCTATTTCTGCAAAAAGAATTGTCATATTGCCACATAATTGCTCTACTATTCTAAAAAAGTCTTCCACTAGAAGCAGCAATGGTGGTAGGAGTACTGATAGTTACAGGCGCATTAATAATCGCTGGAACACCAATAGTCACCGGAGCAGATATGGTCATGGGCGCACTAATAGTTCTTGGATCATGTACAGGACCTTCTGGCGGTGTAAAGTAAATGGTAACAGTTGATACCTCTTCACGGTCTTTCACTACCCGATCAAACTGTAAACAACCTTCATTCATCAATTCCTGGATACCTTCTTTCAATTTCATACAGCCGTTTTCATGATTACCACAATCTGAACAATTCCTGTCACATCCCGGGAATACTCCTCCTCTAAGCAGACGTTCCTTCACTACAAACAACGAAGTCTGAACATCATTAACATTGTCTACCAAGTTCAAATTTTCCCCATTTTCCACACTATTTACTCTGGGCCCTCCATGCCGAGGCATAAGATTATTCACCATATTCGGAGTGGGAGCAAAATTAATCGTCTTGGCATCAATCAAATCTTGAACTTTATGGTGAAAAGCCCGATAATTCTCGATGTGGTGCCCAGGCGCACCAGAATGAAAATCACAATGGACATTAGCATCATAACCAGCGGGAATCCTTGTTAATGGAGCCATAGTGCGAAGTTCAACAAACTTTAACCTGAGCAGTTCAGGGAGTAATTCAGCATAAGTCATTGGCAACGGATCAAAATGACGATCTGGCATTCTTTGTCTTGGTTGGAATTGGCGTTGTTATTGTTGTTGTGGTTGGCCTCTTAGTGGTTGTTGAGGTTGAGTTGCTGGAATAGTCACAGCAGTAACTTGACGGTATTGTTGTCCTCTGTTTCCATTTCTCTGATTATGTATAGCATTTGTCTCACCCTCTCTCCTTCTGGGTGCCCCTGAAAATGGTTTCTTAGCACTTGAAGAACTTGAAGAACCAGGGTCTTGGATTTTTCCTGCTTTGATAAGACTTTCAGTTCTTTCTCCGCAAATCACGACATCTGAAAAACAACCAAATAGGCAACTTCCCATACGATCCATGAATACACCTTGCAGGGTTCCAATGAACATATCAGTCAATTCTCTCTCCAACATCGGAGGTTGTACTCTCGCAGCTAGTTCACGCCACCTCTGGGCGTATTCCTTGAAACTCTCATCGGTCTTTTGAAACAAACTCTGCAACTGGGTTCTGCTCGGAGCCATGTCCATGTTATGCTTGTACTGCCTCAGAAAAGCTTTACCTAACTCTCTCCAGCTTCTGATAGATTCTTTTTTCAAGTCCATGTACCAATCCAAAGAGGCTCCAGACAAGCTGTCTTGGAAAAAGTACATCCACATTTTTTCATCATCAGTATAAGCGGATATCTTTCGATAGTAAGCTTGCACATGAGTTCGGGGACAAGAAGTGCCATTGTACTTGTCGAAAGATGGCGCTTTGAACTTGTACGGGATCCTCAATCCATCAACTAAGCCCATGTTAGAAATATCAAAACCCAAAGAATTCTGGCACTCCATGGCGCGAATCTTTTCAGCAAGGGCGTCAACCTTCCTATCTCTCTCTTCCGCCTTCCCAAATTCATCATCATCACTGAGCATAGTGAACATATCCTCTTGCTTGTCAACCAAATGAGAAGGATGGTGAACTGGAGCACGTGCCGCTCGAGCATTATCAGCCTCTGTAATGATGGGTTGTCCATTGATTCTAATACCACGCAATTTGTCACCATTAGCATGGTTGTTGACAGGGCTGGTAACAGCAGCGTCATCGACAGGGGTTCCTTCTGGCGGATTCTGACCGACAGGGGGAATCACAGTTTCTTGTCTCTGGACCAAGGCTCGGAGTTCCTCTTGCCCTTGCACTACCCCTTGCATCATACTCATGAATTGGGTCATGTTGGTCCTCATCTCTGCTAGTTCTGCTTGAAATTGATCCATGATCTTCTGTTGATTCTGCCTTGTTGCGTAACGGTGCGAACGATACTCAGCAATCCTGCCTAGAACGGGAACCAGAATGAGAAATCCTCTTCAAGAACACCTGTAATGATGCAAGAATGATATGTGTATGATGTGTATGCTATGTTTTATCATGAATGAACCCGAAAAATGATATGCATGTGCGGGTTAACTTTTTTTTTTATGCATTATTTTTTTTGAAAATAAACATGCTATGATGCAAAATGATGAAACAATGGATGGTTGGTTGTGTATCACAAGGCACAGGATCAGAAATTCAACATGAATTCGGAACCGGGAACCATATAACACAATCATCAACTTAGAACCCATACTTCAGAACCAACGGTCACCAACAAGAACCAAACAGAAGTCACCAACAGGACACGATCACCATCAGAATAAGTCACCATCAGTACCTGTAAATGATTCATTCTCGCGCCCACTCACGGGTGTGATCTAGGCCAGGGTAAGGTCAAGAGAAACGCATGATAAACAATCCTTTCAAGAATATCATCATATGCACACCAGGTGTATGCAACGATAATACCCCATCAGAATCTGAACTGCTCGTGATACCATGTTCCGCTAAGTGGCGCCATTCCACCCGCTTCCCATGAATCACTCTATTCCTAGGTGTCCTAAAGTTCACTCATAGCCTGTGTATTGGGCCTTTTACCTCTTGTGATTCCCACCCAATAGTGAAACAAATACACAGCCAGCACAATATGCATGAAACAGTAAAGCGCACATAGGATGCAATGCAAGCAGATAAGTATGCAAAGCAATAAATAACACATAATAGACAATAAACAAACAAACGCTAGGAAAGGCCCGCTAGGGAAAATAAGTCCCCAGCAGAGTCGCCAGCTGTCGCTCCCCGGATTTCCCGAATCCAAGTACAAACGCGAAAAGAGGGGCGAAGACAAAGAATAGAGTCGCCAACTATGTACTTTTATCCCAAGAAAAGGGAAAGGTAGTACTGCATAACCGAGAGGGAACAGATAAAACAAAGTCTCGAACCAAAGAAAACTGAGTAAGGGGGCCGGTTACGTGAAGGGAAGGTTATCACACCCCATCACGTCTGTGGTACTCCACAGGATCCACGCTTGCTATTTATGTCTAAAGTGTGTGTATAAAAAGTCCTATATGCGATGCAAAAGAGAGAAAATCAAAGTAGGGAAAAGAAAGAGTTATTGCTCGCACAGGCCCTACCCTGCTGCATACGTATCTCAAGAAGGATTGAGAATCAGAGCACCGTAGCTCGGCTAACCTATTTTTGTTTGTTTTGTGTTTTTTAGATGAACGACGTTACTACGCAATCTACCGGATGCTCGACCTTTGGAGACTTACTCACCTGTAGTAGAAGGAGTTAATGTGTTCTTAGGAGAAGAAAAATCAATGAGTTTGTTTGTGTTTTAGGAATGCTCATGCAAAAAGGAAGTCCTAGACGAAGGAACCGTGCTACCTAATTGACATGCAAACGAGAGACTATACGAAGCCTAGCAGTCCTATGGGTGAGACGATCACACCACACAAAAATATATAGCATAAGATAAACACACCAACAAGGGGGTTCAAACATACATGGGTAGGGCTTTAGTCAAGAGGGGTCATATCAACCTCGACAAACAAGCCATGGAAAGGTAATCAAATGAGCTCTTAACCACTGACATTGAACGTCAGGGTGAGCAGATCAAAAGGGTAATGAGGATAAGACCTCATAGCTCTTAACCCTGGACAGGGTGAGCTCATGACAAAGCGTGGGGGTTCAGAAAGATGGAACCCTCTCCACTGACTGACCGGACAAAAGATCTTGGGCTTTTGTTCTGAAGCATCGGCACATAGTGTGAGCATAAAGAACGACACACTGAATAACAGGGGATTGACTACTAATCCCTTTTATCCATCAATTGCCTCTTCATGGAGGTCTTTAGCACTGGTGCCTCTTCTTGGAGGTCTTTGGGCACAAAAGTAAACACACAAGAACATTGCCTCCTATCGAGGTCTTCCAGCTAAGAAAGCGGTAAAATGCGGGAAAGATGTAAAAGGGATCAAAAGATCTACCACACGGATAAAGATCTGAAGTAACAACAACTAAAGAAACAAGAAACCCGAAGGTCTCTCAAGCTTGCACCATCAAAGAAAGCAAGTCAGCAAAGTAATCCGAATAAACCTCCAAATGGCATCCCACAAATAAAGTGGAATACCAAGCAAGCTATCTCTTCAAGAGTCATGTGAGCCCTCACAAAAACTCAACAAACAAGTTAAAATAACAAGATGGGGTGCAATCAAGAGTTGCACCAAACAGAATGTAACCACATGAATCATGCCATTAAAGTTCACAAAAAGTTCGCAAAAACGCCCAAGGATAGGAGGCCTAAACCTCTTATCAAACAAATGCATCAAAAGGGTATCAAAACTCAAAGTCAGGGGGCAAGGATCCACACATCAAGACATGACATACATACTAAAACATGTGCCCGGATGTAATAGAAAACATGTCACAACAAACACAAAACAAATTAGAGAGCAAACAGAAAAACCATGATCGCTACTGTTTCGCTTAGCGAAGGCTTAGCGAAGCTTCACTTCAGGCTCGCCTAGCGATGGGCTAGCGAATGCCTACGGGTTCTGGGTTCTTCATTGATAACAGTACGATTTCAAAAACCCCAAATCCGATGGTACCCATTTCAGAAACTGAGTGATCAAACATTCAAGGTATTGTTCTACACATTCATGCACATCTAAACCCACATGCAAAACCTAACGATACCCACTCTTCCAAATTCAACCATAATGCCTCATACTTCAGAAATTTCAGGTTAAAAGCGTAAATTAATGGAAATAAGGGCAAACCTGGTTGGAGAGATCGATTGAAATTAAAATGCACGGTTGGGTTTGCAGAGCAATGTTAGGGTTTATGTGAGATAGAAGTGAAAAATGTGTGAGTCAGAGTGAAAAGTCTCAAAGTCCGAGTGAATGTTTCAGAGTCAGGGTGTATGGAGGCTGCTGCAGATTAGTTAGTTTTTTTTTGTTAGGGTTTTGTTCCAATGAAATTAGAATTTATACTCTGATTTTCGTGGCTTGGTGGGCTCAGAATGAAGGCAATTCAAGCCCATGATTTTTTCTGTCATATTTTTTATTTTCAAAACGCGTGGGCTTTGCCTAGCGAAGAATTTGCTCGCCTAGCGAGCATGACAGTTTGGGAAGTTCTTCTGAGCGCAGGTGATTCTGGTGGCTTTTCTTGGGACTCGCTAGGCGAACCAATCTGCTCGCCTAGCGAGCATTTTTGCTCCTTCAAGATTAACGTTTTGAATGATGAATAGACCATATTTGAACATGTTGGAAGTATCTCAAGTCATTCCCTGGCCATTTGATCCTCAGTTGACCAACGGTTGACTTTCGATTTCACAGTTGAATTTTGAACTGGACTGAGCCCGTTAAGCTTGATCTTTCAGATAGAACCCACAAAGTGACTTGGATGATATCCAAGCTTCTTGGAAGACAAACTCTTGGAGATAATTCCGATGGACATGATGAGATGCAATATGAAATGTTAAATGACCTAAAATGAATGCATGAATGAGGGGGGCAAATTTGAGGTGCTACAGGGAGCCCTTTTTTTATGTGTGCATATGTGTTTGGTATAAAAGATGTTTGAGAAAAAATAGAGTGTGGAGATAAGAAAAGAATTTATTTATTATATTTTTGTGTTTGACAAGACCTTCGGCCTCGTGCCTACGTACCAACATAAAAATGAGGGATCAAAACCTCGTGGTTCGTGGTAAAAATTTCAAAGTTGGTGAATAGCTTTTAACAAAAGGTTAATAAGAAAAGGCGCAAAGGGACAAAAGTTTGAATGAAGTTGGTAGTTCTTTTTATCTTTTGAAAATTTAAGTCAATATGTTTAAGTTTATTTACAAATTTGATTAAGAAAAAGTTTGAAAATTTAGTGGCATAAGGCCAAAGTTTCTAATCATTAAACAATGTCTAAGTTTGAGATCACAAGCAAAGAAAGTTTTTGAAAAGGGGGAGAGATTTTGAAATTTAAGAAGTGGGAGGAGATGAAGAGGTTATCCTAAGCACAAATTTAAAAGTTAAGAGTTTAAAAGATCTGACCAATGGGATGCAATCCAACAGACAATAATGCCATATAGAAACCCACTTTTCCTTTGGAATTTGAATCAAGCAATAATCAATAAAGAAAATTAGTAATATCCTAACATCATGAAGATTAAGGCATCAAATAAAGATAGCCACGTCCAAGCAAGTAAACCCCCTAGCTAACAGTCTCATTTGTCTTCCCATGTATCAGATGAATTATTCCTTGATCAACTCAGAGTAAAGCATCAAACACCAGGTCAAAATAACATATAAGCACAAAGAAATAGTAGCAGGTGAATTCAAACAAATCCCAAGGTTTTCATTAGATGAAGGCTCAATTCACAATAATTAAATCTCAGAATGTTGGCATTGGTCAAGTCCTTTTTCATAGGGAATGTTGCCTAATTCTAAGTCCAAAAGTTCAGATCAAGTTCAACAGTCTAACATATGTTTTTTAGTGTTTTTGTTGTTATTATGTATTTTAAGGTCCTAAGACCACAAGCAAAATCAAAACACACAAACAAAATATATTCAATCACAAGATATGACTCAAATGAGCAAAGTGAAAATGACATAAACATAAACAAGTTATATGAAATGTAAATAACAATGAATGATAAATGACTGAAATTTAAATTGCATAAAGTAAATGACTTGAAAGTAAAGAAATATTAACAAGAGTTAATGAAATGTTAGTTAAAAGTTAGTCAAGTATTAGTGGTGATTTTTAATTGATTAAACCATTCTTTGGAGAACACTCAACTATTCATTCATAAGTATGAATCCTTAAACCAAGACATCTTCCATGAGAAGGGCTCCAACTTGGATAATTCAACAAGTATGCCACTAGCTCTCATGAAAGGAAAAAAGGTTAAGTCTCCATACAATGCCATGTAGAATGAGAGACTTACAATCTCACTTACTAGAATGATATGCCTTGTGTAACACCCCAATAAAATAAAATAATTATTTAAATTAAGTTAATAGTATATTTATTAATTTAATTAAATAATTGGATTATTATTGGAATAATATAAATTGGAATTAGAAGTTGGAATTAGAAAAGAGTCTCATTTGGAAAAGAAAGTTTTTTCACGTGAAACAGAGAAGCGATTGAGAAAGTGGAGAAAGGGCAAAGAGGAAGAGCAAGAGAGCAAAGGTTGGAGAAGAGAAGAGCTGGAAGCTTAAAAGATTGCCGGATTAACTCAGGTAAGGGGGGTTTATCGTCGTTTAATGGGTATTATGGGTTAACATGTAATGGGTAGTGATAAACCGTTGATTTGACCCTAATTGGGATTGTTGAATGCTGAAGAATTGTGTTGGATAAGTTGTGTTAAAGCTGTAATTGAATCTGTATTTGAGTGTGTTGTGATTTTCCGAACGTATAGCTTTTTACGGAATTGGAATCGGAGGCCCGGAAGTCCTCCAACGGCGGAAAATGCGGAGAATTCTGCATTCTGCTTCGTGTTAGCGCAGGAACAACTTTCTGTCTTGCGTTAACCGGTTAACCCAGGGTGTTAACCGGTTAACACTGTTATGATTTAGGAAAATTGCTGTTTTGTCTGCGTTAACCGGTTAACCCAGGGTATTAACCGGTTAACACTGTTGTGTTTTTTGAGAAATTGCTGTTCTGTCTGCGTTAACCGGTTAACCCAGGGCGTTAACCGGTTAACACTGTTGAGTTTTGCCAGAAAGCGTGTTTTGTCTGCGTTAACCGGTTAACCCAGGGCGTTAACCGGTTAACACTGTTGGAAAGGTGAAAAATTAATATTTGAATAGCGTGTACGTAATTGGTGGTTGGCCTATATTGGCATATGATGTAATAGGGATTAATTTCCGTTGTTTTGAGCAGTAGGGGTATTAGTAGAGTGTGCTAATACGGTGATTAATTAATTGACATGATATGATGTTTTGATAAATGTGTTGATGATGTATGATTGTATGCATAATGCTGTGAATGTATATGTTATGTATGCAATTGTGAATGGACTGTTTATGGCTTAGAGTGTGAGCATATGTCCATTGTGGATTATTGTTGATGATTTTGCATTGCTAGGTGATTTAGCGTGCATATTGTGGCCTTTATGGTGGTAGCTAATTCCCATGGTGAGGAATTAGTGAGTGAATTATTGTGGATTGTTGTTGATGTTTGCATGCTAGGTGATTAGCGTGCATAGCATAGCCCTTGGGGTGGTAGCTAATTCCCATGGTGAGGAATTAGTTAGTGAGTCACTAGGTCTCAAATGAGTGGGACTAGTGAGCTTGGTAGCCGTATCTGGATTTGATCGGTGAGGTTGAACTATATGTTCACGAATAGTCGGTACCGCATGCATGGAGTCTTATTGCATAATTTATGTATGGCGTATAATATGAATGGATGTATTCCAGTATTATACGTGTGTTGTGTGTTGTGTGTTGTGCTGATGTCGAGTATGATTGAGGTGATATTGCCGTTGCTGAATGTGTAATCTGATTTGGGTGATGAAATGTGTTAAATTACTTAACATTGCATGATAGTAACGAGCAGTGATTGAGTAGAAGCTAGTGCTTGGAGTCTAGTGTAGTCTCCTTAGTGGGTCGTGCTCTGATAGATGTAACATCGGGACGGGATGTTTTTACTTTGTTGAATAATTTTACATGTAATGTGTTACATGTTTTACATGATTGATGAGATTTCTATCCGCTGCGTATTATGCAAATGCTTATGTTTTGAATTAATAAAAGAGCATGACAGTTATTATGGTGAATGGTGTGAAATAATTGTGTGACACCCTTAATTGCATAGTTACTCTGATTGACATATTGTTATTTTAATTAAATATTTGGGGTATTTTAGAAGGGTGTTACACCTTGAGGGTCAAGTTTAGCTCTATGTTAAGCAATCGTAATTGGATTTATATAGAAGTCACAACTATCTGAGGTCGGGCAATAAAAATTTAGGTGTTAATGCATGTTAGAGATTTGGTATGAAGAACCAAACTCCTAAAACATACCACACACTAAAAGGAAAAAGATCAAGAGGGAGGGACCTATCTCAGTCATACTTGTATTGGTTCATCTGACACAAGGTCATTGATGAACCAATTAGCCTTAAGACATTAGAGATTTCATTGGTCAAATTATGGAATGGGGAAGAATAGGGTGAAGATGAAGAGGGAGGGGAAGATAGAAACACAAATTGGTCATGAGAGGAATTTCATCAAATCAAAACCATCCATTCATTTTGGAGATGTAATGTACATTTCATCAATCCCCTAAATCCAATGGTTTTGATCCAACAAAAGTCAAATCAACCTTGACCAAGGCCCAAACAGAAAGTCAAACAGCACAAGACCATAAAAATGACTCAACATAATTTTTAATCAATTAAACAATTAAAAATCAAATTAAAAATGAATTAAAATACATTTTAATTTGGTTAAAACCTAAAATCTCTTCAAAACACCAAATAAATGGCCAAGGGATTTATCCTAGGTCAAACAGGTTCAAAGGATCTTAGACAAAAAAAATCACTATTTTTGAAAAGTCAGAAGTATTTTTAAACAATTAAAAATATGCATAAAAATATTTAATTCATGAAAAATATCAAAATTAATCCAAAAAATAGTTTTAATTTAGAATATGAAAGAGAAAAATATTTAAAGATTTTTGGTGAAAGCCCCATATTATTTGGATAAAAAATGAAATTTCTATGAATTAAACAAAATAATGCAATTAAAAGTAAATTCAGAAAATAAAGAGAGATTGGAAAAAACGAGGGCCATCAAATCTCCCTCATTAATTTAGGTGACAAATTTGATGGTCAAGGGCGTATTATCCACCATAGTCCACAGTTAACGCGCATGTACAAGTGGTATTCAAATGCAATGGCTCAGATTAAAACGTTCAAACATGATCAGATGGCCAGGAAGCGTGCCAACACACCATTGGAGCTAGGGCTTCGATCATCTTCTCCAGTGAACCTCACCAGACTGATCCAACTTCATCTCAATGAAAAATGAAAAAAAGAACACTATTTCAAAGAGAAAATGCCCAGGATCTCAAATTTGGCCTCAATTTTCTTCAATTCCAAGTATATCAAAAGATACATGGATTTGAATTTTGAGGATCATGAACTGAGTTGCTTCGATTTGACCTCAAAGAAACTCAATCTTGTTGCCTACATTGGTAGGACTTCAGCCAACCAAAAATCAAAGAGAATTATGAAGAACTGAGAGAGAATCGAAGAGATGAAGTTTCTGAAAAATCACTTGCGAGGGAGCTTGAATCTTGCTTCCAATTAGCCTTGGCTTGACTTCAAATGCTTGCAGGAAGTGAAATGGATCAAGGAATGACTTGGATTCTTGGAGTTTCAACTTCAAAAATGAAGTGAAATTGAAACTCGATTTTCAATTGAAAATCTTCAAGTTTATCATCTAATGGTGAGGGTTAGAATTGCAGGTTCAAAGTTTGGGCAAGGTGTCTCCAATTCTGAGCATGAGGGGTCTTATTTATAGGCTATACATTTGCTTTCCACACACTTCATTCAAAATGCCAAAAATAGAAATCTCACTTGCATGGATGCATGAGCGTGTGATAGGCCTATCAAATGATGCCAAATGATCCATAATTCTGTGTTATCCAACCTGAAATGATGTCACATAGCCATGCATAAAGGAAATGAATGTTGAACATAAATCTTACCAAATGGAACCTTGTGAAGAACTCATGTGCAAGTTCCTCAATTCTTGGCCAAATGAGATGACCTTGGACTTTTTGGAAAGGTGAGATCAAGGGGAATAACTTTCATGTTGAAGACCTTTAAATTTGAAGCTTGGATAATGATGAATTTTGATGTGGAAGTTTGGGAAATCAAACATAATTGAAAATTTTCTAAGTCCCAAGTCAAATGTTCACCTCTTCCACCATGAATAACTTTTGTTATGGGCTTCAAATGGAAACAGTTCCTTCATAAAAGTTGTAGATCTTTCAAACCTATTAAATTTAGTCACAAATTTGACCTTATTTAGATTTGGCATGAAGGAGTTATGTATTTTAGAAGTTGAGGAAAATCTCTTGTTCAATGGTAATGACCCAAAATGACCTATAATATTTTCTCTTGGAACATGCCTTTGAAAGTTGAATTTGAAGTTCCTAAAAGAATAAAAGTTGGAGAGAACATCTTGAATTTGATCATGAAATTTGAATGACCTTCATATCATAAAAGTTGAGCAAGTTATGGTCCTTGGAAGTTGTCCTCCTAACTATGATTCAAACAAAATGACCTATAATCTTTCACCATAAAAAATGACTTTCCAAGAAAAACTATCTCTTGAGCTCAAAATGAAAGTTGTTTGGAATGTCATAAGGAGTAATTTTTCTCTTAGAATCATTTTTATATGACAAAAATTGTAGGAGATAGGGTCTAGGGAACCCCAGTTTTGACCAGTTGACTTTCTCTAGTCAACCACCATGAACCAACTTGCAAACTTGAAGTTCTTTTGATCTTTGAGACTCATGGATGATCATATATGTATAATATGAGGTAATATGAAGTATCCCTTGGAATATTTGATCAAATATTGAAGAAACTTGCTGAGGAAGTCACACAAGATACCTAAATGAATTAGGGTTTCTAAGGCAAACAATCTTCAAACTCTTGATGAATTCTTGATCAAAATAATAAATGAAGATCATGTGAATCCATATATGATGTCTAAAACCAATATGAACCATCTATTGGTTGATCTACTTGCATTGAGGGTCTCAAACCCTAGTTGTGAGCTTGATAGGACATTGGTGGATGCACACACTACCTTTAAAAGAAACAAAGCTATACACATGGCCGACCCTGTGCATGTGCAGCATGTGCTGCAGCACAGGGCCCCAAATATTAGAGGCCCAAATTTTTGAATTTTTTTCATAAATATTAATAAAAATAAATAAAATATTATTAAAAAAACTCAATAATAAAAAAAAAATTTATGATAAAAACTCAATACATACAAAAATCAAGATTGATAAAAACTCAAAATAATTATAATTAAATTTATTTTTAATTAATATATAATTATATTTTGATATATTTTTTTAATCATTATAATTGTGTTTTAAAAAAAAATTGGGTTCATTTATGTAATTAGAACGGGGTCTCCGATATAATTGAGCCAACCCTTATACATAGACATATTGTTTGGTATTTTAGTTAGTAAACAAAAAAAAAATAAAGTATGATACAATCAAATGTTCTTGGTGATCTTCCCTAATGCAAATCTAATCAATGAAGAGTAAGGAGGATGTCAAGGTGTGATCTTAAAGTCAATCCAAATAATAAGATAACATGAGATATCTTAGGGTCAAAATTTGGGTCTATGCAAAATATCTTAAAGAGAGCGATTTAGTCTGAGACTTCGTCTAATAATTTTTTCTTGTAGCTAATTTTTAAATCCATGAAACATGAGACACATAATGGAGTCATTAAGACGAGCTTCAACCGCTACTTCCTCCCACCACACGATCTATTAAGGATTGCCACCGTCACCATTTCGTATTGACATTGGTGTGGAGATCTAAGTTCTAAACGACGGCTCATTCAAGCGTTTTTATTCATATCCGTTGATCTGTGAAGTGATTAAAATGAATGAAGGGTTGAGATGGGTTCACGTTATTGGTATTTACTCCTCTTAGATTTTCAAACAAGTAAATAGATAGGCCAATTTATTTTTTGTACTTTGAAATTCTTTATCTGCTTCTCAATGGCGCTCAATGCTTTGTTGGGACACTCCGCACATCTGAAACTCTCTACTTCATTTCATGGCCAAGTATTATCTTCTTCCTCAAATACTTCTTTTCTGGCTTCTCCTATTTGTCTCCCCCTTGGTTCGTCAATTCTGCTTTTACCACTCTTATTTACCTTTCATTTTCAACTAAACATAAATAAATACGTTGCTTTTCTATGTTAATTATTCCAGGAAACCAATCATTTTTTTCCAAAAAGCATTTTGTGGTTTTTTCTGGCAAGATGTCGGGCTTGGATGAGGCCAGGAGAATCAAAAGGTATCAAATAACCCTAATCTCTTGATTATATTTTTATTCCCGCTTCTCTACTGGACATGTAACTCACTCTAACTAACTGCATCTAAACATGTAACTCACTCTAACTAACTGCATCTAAAGTGTAACTAACTCGGCTGAATCAGCAATGACTAGTTGCACTATATAAATTCATTTTGTTATCTCTCTCTTCTTCAATTTCTCTCGCTTCTTTAATCTTGCATTTTCTTTCTAAGTAAAAGCTTTTATTTATTTATTTACAAGTAGAAAACATGGATTCAAATTTTTGTCAAGATTCTTACTCAATGTTTGCTCGTATGAAGAGAACGTGAACTTCAGGTTGTGAAGAAGGATAGAAAAGGGCCTCCATTAAGGTGTGGAAAAGTATCACCACCTTTATCTGTTCCTGATCACATTCCTAGGCCTCCTTATGTAGGCTCAAATATACTTCCAGAAATTGCAAGTGAATATCAAATTCCTGATTCTCAAGGTATTGCTAAAATGAGGGCTGCATGCAAGCTTGCAGCACGTGTCTTGAACTTTGCAGGAACTTTGGTTAGGGTAAGATTTTCTCCTCTCAGTATTTACTTCCTATATGATATAAGGAAATGTTGGGTTTTTGATAGAGTGTGCAAGGCAGAATGAAGAAAAGATATTAGACTCTACTGTTGTGATATTAAGCTTTATAATAATGTATAATACAACACCTTAACCTAATGCTCCTATTTACGCTAATGATAAATCAAATACCAGTTCTACTATTACTACTAATAAGACTAGTATTCCAAATGCTTTCACAAACAAAAGTTTATCCGAGGATTTTTCATACGCCATATTGTAGTTAGGTAGTCAATCCTAGGTAACGGAGTGGAGCGGTCAACCCTGACAGTGGGACAGCGCGTAGTAGGACTGCACTGTGAGGGGGAAGGAAGACTGAAAACAATAGAACCAGAGAGAAAGTGAGGAACAAAAACTGGAAACAAAGGAGGGAAAACAGAACCTGGTGTGTGCAAGGCTGAACTACGGCGTTGTGGAACTGTCTCTGGAGGAAGGTTTGCACACAAAGAAGAAATTGAACAACTCTACAAAGAGAAAAGAGGAGAAGAAGTAGGATTTGTACGCAAAATGCTCAAAACACCCCTCTAGTGTCTCAATTTTGAAGGGCAAACACAAGTTTTCCATGATCATCATTGTAGAAATAATTATTCAACGTTCTGATTCTAACTCCATAATATGTAATGTTTAGTGTATGTTGTGCAGAGAATAATGCAAAATAGAAACTATACTAGGCTAAGTAATTTCTTCAACTTTCTTCTCCTCCCATTTCATTTACCCAAATTGCATTTATAGTACAATTTGGTGCATCACACAGTACAGATTTCTTAGGCTCAAGGCCGTTACAACAGAAAGCGTAAATTGTGGAAAATAAAATGAGTCATCAAATTCTATAAGCAATAGCCTGTTATTCCCATGCTTGCACCCACTGCTTAATGTTTCTTGTTTCCACCTCCTTTTGCTATTGCGTTCACATAGTCTCCCAAGTATTTGTGCATCTGCTTTTTCCTCTTGGGCCGACTTTGGGGATCTGTAATATCCAGCACTGCTTCATCAGCTGAGTTGGACTTCATCTCCCTATTTTCTCGGGTCATAACATAGTAAATCAAAGTTTCAAATTGCAATATAAAGCAACAATCCAATAATAACAGTGTCGGGACTTGGGAACGGTGAACTAAAGTATCCAATCAGTTTAGATTCACATTAAATGGTGAAATTAAAGGAATAAAAAATTTAGTGGAGATTCATATTAAATGGCATAACCGAAAGAATAAAAACAAAAAGAATAAAATCATAAGACAAATGACTAGAGATTCAGATGTACAACATGTTGCATTGTGCAGCAGCAACTTTTATATGAAGGTCGGAAATTTGAAAGGGATTCTTTGGATTGCACAACAACTTACTCTGTTCATTGTTGGAGATTTGCTGGTAGAAGACCTAATTCAGAAATGGATATGATTTTCTTGAAGGGAACCTAGGAGACGTGTCACAAAGGTCTTGCTCAAAGGTCTTTACTCTAGTCAAACTTTGAACGTAAACACCATGATTCATGAAACAAACAAAGGAAATATGCTTAGAACTTTAGAAGTTGTTTGGTTTGGGCCTTTTTCCTACAAGTGTACTAGCTAAATGATGAATCTGAGCAAGCTTGCCAAACTTTATATGAGGTTACTCATGAGACTCAACTAGATTTTGTATGTGAGTTAACTATATTTTTCTACCTAGACATGTAAACTCAAATGAATCTACAAGATAACTAGAAAGTTTGACAACCATAACATGCTTTTACTCTATTTTGGGGTGTTGAGGGAGGCCACTGTTTAAACTTTGAATTCCTATTACCAGTTGGATGCGCTGATTTCCTTACGTAGTCAAACTTCAAATGTAAATACAATGAAACAAACAAATAAAACATACTATGTTAATAGTGGTGGTGGCACAGAATAGTGGCTAGTCTCCCCCACATGCAGTGACGCAGCACAGAATGAAGTTGCAGTCTTTGTTTGTGCCTACTAATCGCGAGGCCTTTTGTGATTGGTGCACCGCTGCAGGAGCACATTTGATTTTTGGTGTTGAAAACCATAAAATACCCTTACAATAATAGAACCATTAGACAGGTATATTAGGGTTTTCATGCAAAAAACCCTGCTACCCTCTTCTCTTATAGAGCCAACACCCGCTCTGTTATCTTCATTTCCCTCTGCTCTTTCTCTTAGTTTCCCTTTGCCAATCTGTATCCCAGCCTCCTTCACATCCCAACATCCAATGCAACTCCTACTCTTTCTCAAATAGGGATCATGCCGCACCCCCAGTCCCAGTTTAGGGGTTGGCTGCATTGGTCCGAAATCTGGGATTGGCAACATAGGAACCGTGCTCGGAAGTTGTCGTTTTGGGAGTTAAATAGATTTTGTATGCAAGTTAACTAGATTTTACTTCCTCGGATGAGTGTATGAGTTAACTAATGGCCTGAGAACCATAACATGCTTTTATTTTAGTTTGGGGTTTTGAAGGAGGTGTGAAAATTTTAAATACATATTACTAGTAGGATGCATTGATTGAAGAACTTAAATCCAATAATATTTGAGGTTTTGTGACCATAACCTTGATTATGCAAATGCAATTTTTGTTTTTGTTTTGGTATGATATCTAACTTGTTTTTTTTTATCTGACTTGATCTTGCTATACATTGTCAGCCTTCTGTGACAACTAATGAAATTGATAAAGCAGTGCACCAGATGATAATTGATGCTGGTGCTTATCCCTCACCCCTTGGCTATGGTGGATTTCCGAAAAGTGTATGCACATCAGTTAATGAGTGCATGTGCCACGGGATTCCTGATTCTCGGTTGTTGCAGGTTTTACTAGCTACCCCCCAATTTTTTTTAATCCCGGTATACATATAACTCAGAATTGATGACAATTGTCCCTTTTGCAGAATGGCGATATTATCAACATTGATGTGACAGTCTACCTGAATGTATGCTTCTCACTTCTCACTTCTCACTGATATTTTTAGTAGAAATTGGCCCTACATTTCTTCCAAGTTGGATGTTTTCTACAAATTACAGCATTATTTTGGTTGAATCTGAATATTCCACTAATTATTCACAAGGGATTTATTAGTATATATACAACAGAGCAAATACATACATGATCTCATAATATCCAAATCAAATTAATCAGCCTAGCTTCCATAATAGCATGATCCCAACCAAATTTTCACATCTGAAATTCATCCTCATCATATACACCTTAATCAGTGGTCTCTTGTCAGTTAGGTAGTTAGTGAGTATAGTTAGTGAGAATTTGTTACATAAAACTATTGAAGGAGTAGGACATGATGTACATGAGAGGAAGGGATGAGAAGGATGTAGTTAGTTACATTGAGTGAAGGATTGCAGTCTTAGTATTTGGTCTAGGGAGGTGTAATTTGTAAACTAAATTTTTTTTGCAATATCTTTCTTGAATCAGAGGAGGTTTCCCTACATCTTTGTAATAGAATGCCATGCTCCCATCATCTTTTCTCTGTCTATGTTCAAACTGCAAACATATGAACGTAAGTTTGCTTTTAGTCTGCTGAAACACCACCTAGTTAGTAGTGGAATGAAAATTCATTACCACATTTCTGTCAAAAATTACTTCCATATATGTTATCAATAAATTTAATTACTTATGATTATTTTCATGACTTCTTCGTGCATATTATATTTGACTGGTAGTTTTTATGATAGTCTATAGTAGTTTTTTTTCCTTTTCTTTTCAAACATATTCATGTTCTTTTCTTCAATTTTTGACTTGTTCAAACTTATTAATCGTCACCTTTGTGTAGATTCTATTATTGGTACCATGTTAGTTTCCAATATTCTATTTTTATATTTTGTGATATGGTGGTACTTATATTCCCTTCTATATATGATTTGTTAGGGGTATCATGGAGACACATCAAAGACTTTTTTTTGTGGTGAAGTCAGTGATGCATTGAAACACCTTGTTAAGGTAAATAAAAGTCAGCTGATACATGCCAAGAAAAAGAAGCTTCGCTTCGCTTCGCTGCAATCTTATAGTTTTTGTTGATATTTGTAAATATAATATTAAGAATATTTGTATATCGAATAGTCCCATATCGACTATATCATATAATTAGTTATAATCTCTCTCTATATAATAAAGTCTCTGTAGTGCTTTTCAAAACACACGGTTTATTCAAATGTCTCTTAGTTTCTTGTATTTCAACATGATATCTAGAGTCTGCTAAGAGACAATTCTTTCTTCGCCGTGCTTTGCCCGGTTGATCCACTGTCTTCCGGTGAGATTTTTTTTTGCAAGCCGTGTCATCACTCCGGTTTGCTTCTCACTTTTCAAAATTCTCCGGTAACCTACCAGCAGAAGCGCCTCTTCTGGCTACTCCTCCGATCTTCTCTTGGATCTTGGGTCCTTGATTCTGGTGTGTCTGATCATGTTACCGGTAATAATTTTTTTTTCTCTTCCCTCTCTACATCCGGTTTCTTACCTACTATAACTTCTGCCAATGGTTCTCAAACCCGATCCGAAGGGATTGGTACTGTTCGAATTCTACCTTCTCTCTCGGTTACTTCTGTCCTCTATGTACCTAATTGTCCATTTAATTTACTTTCAGTCAGTTGTTTAACTCGTTTTCTTGATTGTAGTGTCACCTTCACTAATAATAATGTTACCCTGCAGGATCGGAGTTCGGGACGGACGATTGGTGCCGGATGTGAGTCTCAAGGCCTTTATTACCTCTCAGTGTCATCTCAGACATACTCAGCCAAAGATTCTCCACTAACTATCCATGCTTAGTTACGTCATCCTAGTCTTTCCAAACTACATAAGTTGATGCCAAATTTATCGAAAGTATCTAATTTACATTGTGAGTCGTGTCAGTTAGGGAAACACGCTCGTGGTCAGTTTCCCAATCGAGTCAATAAACGAGTTTCGTCCCCTTTTGCTTTAGTTCACATCGATGTTTGGTGTCCCTCGCGTACTGTCTCTACTCTTGAGTCTAGGTATTTTGTCACCTTTATTAATGATTTTTCACGTTGCACGTGGTTATTCTTAACGAAGAATAGATCTGAATTATTTTCTATTTTTGAACAATAAGAACTCAATTCGGTGTGTCTATCCGTACCTTAAGAAGTGACAATGCCCGTGAATATTTATCCTAACAATTTCAGAATTTCATGTCACGCAATGGTATTCTCCATCAAACATCTTGCCCTCACACACCTCAACAAAACGGGGTAGTCGAACGCAAAAATCGGCATCTTGTAGAAACCACTCGGACCCTACTTCTCCATGGTAATGTTCCACTTCGGTTTTGGGGGATGCTGTGCTAACGGCATGTTATCTTATAAATCGCATGCCTTCATCTGTCCTTAAAAATAAAATCCCTCATTCAATCCTTTTTCCCAATTTCCCACTTCACCCAATTCCTCCCCGAGTCTTCGGGTCCACATGTTTTGTACACAATTTCTCTCCCGGTCTTGATAAACTCTCAGCTCGATCACTAAAGTGTGTCTTTCTTGGTTATCATCGATCCTAAAAAGGTTATCGTTATTCACATACTCTACAACGATACCTAGTATCGACCGATGTTACCTTCTTCGAGTCGGTTCCATATTTCGAGTCCAGTCACGTAACTCTAGAACCTATTCAAGAAAGTACTTTCACATCTTTTCCGGCAGTTATTAATGTCCCACCTATCATCATCCCCCATCAGTCTAGGGCTCCTGACCGACCCACTTCTCGACCACTTCAAACATATCAGCGTCGTCACCCAACGCCTGCCGTCCCTGTCCCTGAGGTCATTGCAGACTCTCCTCCGAGGCCTCCGCCATCACCGGATCTGATCCTGCAACCTGAGTCCGATCTTCCGATTGCCCTTCGAAAAGGTATACGTCAAACATGAAATCCTTCTCCACATTATATTGATTTATGTTATCATCGTCTTTCCCCTTTGCAGTATACTTGTTTGTCTTCTTTGTCTTCTGTTTCTATTCCTAAAACTCCATGTGAAGCATTGTCTCACCCTGAGTGGAGGCAAGCAATGATTGCTGAAATGTGTGCCCTTCAAAGCAGTGGTACCTGGGAATTGGTTCCTCTACCCCATGAGAAATCTTTAGTAGGTTGTCGTTGACTTTATACAGTGAAGGTTGGTCTAGATGGTAAGATTGATCGATTTAAAGCTCGCTTGGTAGCCAAAGGATAGACTCAGATTTTTGGATTGTATTATAGTGATACCTTCTCGCCTGTAGCCAAGATGACATCTGTTAGACTTCTTCTAGCCATTGCAGCCATTCGACATTGGCCTCTTCATCAATTTGACATCAAAAATGCCTTTTTACATGGTGATCTTGAAGAGGAAGTATATATGGAGCAACCACCTGGATTTGTTGCTCAGGGGGAGTCATCGAATATGGTGTGTAGGTTACACAGGTCTCTTTATGGTCTTAGCAATCTCCGAGAGTTTGGTTCGACAGATTCAGCATTGTAGTACAACAGTTTGGTATGGTCCGTAGTGAAGCTGACCATTCTGTTTTTTATCGTCACTCAGCCCAAGAGTGTATTTATCTTATTGTGTATGTAGATGATATTGTCATAACTAGTAGTGATCAGCAGGGTATACTCCAGTTAAAGCAACATCTCTCAAATCAATTTCAGACAAAAGATCTTGGTAAACTTTGTTATTTCTTGGGTATTGAGGTAGCCCAATCTATAGATGGTTTGATGATTTCTCAACGGAAATATGCTATGGATATTTTGGAAGAAACAAGTTTGTTGAATGCTAAACCAGTTGATACTCCTATGGATCCAGGTGGCAAACTACTACCCAATCAGGGGGAGCCTCTATCTGACGCAGGAAGGTATAGAAGATTGGTTGGAAAGTTGAATTATCTCACAGTCACCCGTCCAATCATTTCTTTTGCAGTTAGTGTGGTAAGTCAGCTCTTAAACTCCCTTTGTCAGGAACACATGGATGCTGTTATCTGGATTCTGAGATACATCAAACGTGCTCCAGGAAAAGGTCTAGTGTATGAAAATAAAGGGCATACTCAAATAGTTGGATACTTCGATGCTGATTGGACAGGGTCACCCATTGATAGACGATCCACCTCTGGGTATTGTGTACTTGTTGGAGGAAATCTTATATCCTGGAAAAGTAAGAAACAAAACGTAGTTGCAAGATCAAGCGCCGAGGCAGAGTATAGGGCCATGGCAATGACAACAAGTGAACTTATTTGGTTCAAACAGTTGTTCAAGGAACTTCAAATTGAAGAAGCAAGATCAATGACACTTATTTGTGATAATCAAGCCGCATTGCACATTGCTTCAAATCCAGTCTTCCATGAGATGACCAAACATATTGAGATAGACTGTCACTTTGTCCAAGAGAAAATCAAATCAGGTGACATCGTCACAAACTTTGTCAACTCTAGTGATCAATTGGCAGACGTGTTCACAAAATCTCTGCGAAGCCCCAGAAGTAATTATATATGTAACAAGCTTTGTGCATTTGACTTATATGCTCAAGCTTGAGGGGGAGTGTTGATATTTGTAAATATAATATTAAGAATATTTGTATATCGAATAGTCCCACATCGACAATATCATGTAATTAGTTATAATCTCTCTCTATATAATAAAGTCTCCGTAGTGCTTTTCAAAACACACGGTTTATTCAAATGTCTCTTAGTTTCTTGTATTTCAACAGTTTTCATTGTAATAGTATTGCCTGTATTTCATTTCATTGATGGCACATTACTTTCTTTATATATTTGCATTTTTTCTCAAACATGAACTTTAATTCCTCCTTAAGCAATGCCATTTGTGCAATTATTTAGAACATTCATTTAGTCACGTGCAAATTGTTTATATGTTGATAGGTAAGTGAAGAGTGCTTGGAGAGAGGAATAGGCGTTTGCAAGAACGGTGCTCCTTTTAAGAAAATTGGAAAGATAATCAGGTATATTTTTGCTTTATCTTACCGACTAAAACCTATATGTTTGAAAATTTAATATTGCCAGCATGGGTACTACAATAAATGTTAAAGATGATTTCCTTCCTTTAGTTTGTAATTGTAAGCTATTCTTCCAACAATAAAATGTAAGGGAAGATTTAGATGCTCATGCTCTATGTTTGAGTGCCAAAACCCAAGACTAAGAAAAACATTAAAATTAATTAAATAAAATAATAAAAGCCATTTGATTTCATTGATTTGATTTTCAAAATAACACACTACATTCTAAATATATCATGCCTATACATGTGGCACAATCCTAAGGACTTAATATGAAACTTCTAGAATATATATTAACTAATATATTAAAAATAGAAAACACGCAACTAACTTCAAATTTTTGTTTGAGTAAATAGACCTAAGTAACCCGAGGATAGTTATCAATAAAGGTTACGAATCGACAGACACCTGAAATATTTGGAATATTAGATGGACCCCACACATTTGTATGAATTAGATAAAACTAAAAAATACTCATTTTATTACTAAAGAAAAAAGGTACACACTTGTGTTTAGCAAGTTCACACACATCATAATGAAGACTTTCAACATCTAATGTTTTAAATAAAACAGAAAATAACTGTTTAATGACTCTAAACGAAGGATGACCCAGATAACAATGGTATAAGAGAACCTTTTCCTTATTGCTCTTTATCGATTCTGAAAAAAAGGAATTGTTGCTGAGAAATTTGGGTTTGAATCTTTGTTATCCAAGTACTAAAGACCATCCATTCTCTAGCACTTCCAACCGTTCTCCCCGAATTCTTGTCTTGAAAAACACAAGAGTTATTATAGAAAATAACATTACATGATAGGTCTTTTGTGAGTTTTTGCATGAAATTAGACTAGTAGACAATTTGGAATATGAAAGACGTTGTTAAGGGTCATGGATGAGTTAATTTGAATTGTTCCTTGACCTGCTATAGTTATAAGAGTACCATCTGCAGTGGATATTTTTTTGTTACTAGGACAAGACAAATAAGTGGCGAAGTGTGTGGATAAAAGTGTCATGTGATCAATGGCTCCAGAATCCATATCCAATATTGTTTAAAGGGAATATTTGAAGCATTAAGTCCAAATGAAAATGGAGATTTGTCAAAAGAAAAAGAAAATAGAAACATACCTGAATGTGTTATAAAGTACAAGTACTTGTTGGTTTATCCTACTTTCTTACCTAGCTAGCATTGTTGAGCTCTTCACAGGTGGTGTTGTCAGCATTAACCCCATTTTACTTTATTCACTTCTCACTATAGCCACTACCTCATTAATGTTTGATACTTTTTCTTTGCCAAAAATTTGTATTCTAACTTGATCTAAGTTAGAGTTTAGCCGTTAGTGTTTTCACCTTCACATCATATATTTGAGCAGCATCTTTCGCTTTAGAATAAGTCTCTTCTGATGCTTTCCAAATCTCCTTTGTCTTGCTTAGGAACATGCAAGTGTCACTAATTTCAGGAATCATTGAACGCTATAACCATGCACTAATGGTGGAATCTTCTGTATCCCACTTCTGAAACTTGGGATATGTCTTGTTTAGAGGTTCTTCGGTTAGGTGTCTTGCTTTCCCTTTATCTTTCAAGGTTGTTTTTACGATTTGAGACCATTTTAAATAATTCTTTTCTTGCAACTTGTAAACCGGAGGGATGTTTGGAAATTTTGATTCTGATTTGTAATCATCTGCTTCATCTTTAACGCTAGCCAGGAAGAACAATTTTTTTTAAAAGTTAATAGTGCCTCTGCGATGAACAGTATTGCGCTTGAATAGTGGTTCCGACGATGAACAGTACCACATATAAACAATATTTTTGGAGATGAATAGTGCAACACGCTGAACAATATTTGCGGAGATGAACAATCCCGGGGGTGAACAATGATTCTGGACCCAAAAAACCCGCAATGACGACAACTAGGGTTTTGATAAAGGAACTGCAATTAAGACAACTAGGGTTTTGTAAAAAGAATGCAATTAAGACAGGGTTTTGAAAAAGGATCCGCAATTAAGGCAGCTAGGTTTTTTTTTATGCGGAAGCGAAACTCTCTCGAACGAGAGCTCGTGATTCCATACTTGAATCTGAATATTATTGATAATAATAAATAGACAAACACTAATCTTTTTAAATAGAGTATTCTGACCTAATGAACCTTGCTAAATACCCAAAGCTAAATTACTACTCCTTCCGTTCCTTTTTAAGTGTCTCTTTTATATAAAAAATTTGTTACATTTTAAGTGTCATTTTCAAAGATTAAGATAACATCAATTGTCATTTTGTCAAAATTGCCCATAATTATTTATTAAAGAAAGAGAAAAAGTTAAATGTATAAATAAATAGATAGGGGTATTATAGGTAAAAAGACAATTATTAATTGAAAAGTAGTAAATTTGATTAGTTTCATTGGTATGCGTAAAAAGTCAAAGAAAGACAATTAAAAAGGAACGGAGGGAGTAATAATATGAAAATGATAATAGTAAATAATACTCCTTCCGTTTCTTTTTAAGTGTCATTTTTTTATTTTTTACACATATCAAGAAAATTAATCATTATTGTTACTTTTCAAACAATAATTCTTCTTTTACCTATAATATCTTTAGTTATTATTACATTCATTTTACTTCTTTTTTTTCTCTCTTTATATGTAAATAATTACTGAGGCAATTTTGACAAAAGTGCAATTAATGCTATCTTGAATTTTAGAAATGACACTTAAAAAGGAAATGAGGAAGTACTAAAATAGCAATAATAAAACTACTATTATAACATGTTGATATTTGTAAATATATAGTGTTGAGAATATTTGTATATAGAATAGTCCCACATCGACTATATCATGTAATTAGTTGTAATCTCTCTATATATAATAAAGTCTCCGTAGTGCTTTTCAAAACACACGGTTTTTAATCTAAACGTGTCTTAGTCTCTTCTAATTCAATATGGTATCTAGAGCCTACTAAGAGACAAGTCTTCGCCATGCTTTACCCGGTTGACCCACTGTCTTCCGGTGAGATTTTTTTTTGCAAACCGTGTCATCACTCCGGTTTGCCTCTCACTTCTCAAAATTCTCAGGTAAAACCACCTTGCCTCTCACTTCATCAAACAATCCCGATTTTGTTTCTTTAAGCCATGGGAGATATTGATTCTGTCTCGTTTACTAAAGTTCCGCTTATCCCATGTGAAAAACTAATTGGATCAGCCAACTACAACATATGGGCTCGTGCTGTCGATATGTGGTTTCATGGTTAGGGATATGAAGATCACCTAACCACAAAATTGGCTGATGTTGCCGCCGCAAAACTCGCTAAATGGAAGAAAATTAATGCCTCTCTATGTACTTAATTATGGTTTTCCATCGCACCTAACCTCCAAGCGCAGTATCAAGCCTTCTCCACTTGCAATGAGGTTTGGGAAAAGGCTAAGAAAGTCTTCTCCAACGACGTTCATTGTCTATACAGTGTCATCCTCAAACTCGACACACTGAAGTTGCAAAATATGGATATGCAAGCCTATCTGAGTAAGTTTGATGCCTTGAAAGCGAGTTACGCAACCCTCATGCCTTATGCAAAAATGCAACAGCTCATTCCGAACAACAGAGTAAATTTTTCATGGTCATGGCACTTAAGGGACTACCACCAGAACTCGAGTCTGTTCGTAACCAGATTCTATCAGGTACTACTGTTCCTAACTATGATGCAGTTAGTGAACAACTGTTGCGTTTGGCTACACCCCATGCATTTGGTCTGGTTTTCCCTCCATCTATTGTTGCTCCGACACCAGGTGACACTGTTGCCCTTGCATCTCTTGGCAACAATCAGAATCGCCTTCGAGGAGGGTCATCCAACACCAAACCCTGTCCCAAGTGTGACCATTGTAACCGGCTTGGACGTACTATCGACCGTTGTTGGAAGTTACATGGCAGACCTCCACGCCAGGTAAATGCAACTCAAATTGATAATCCAAACACTATGCAAACTTTACCTTCTCTTCAGAGCCCTACGCCAAGCTACGAGGATTTTCTCAAGTGGTGTCAGACTAATCAGACCTCTGGTTCCACGGCTTCGGTTGCACACACTGGTAATTCATCTGTTTTCTTCTCTCAATCATCTCCTATTGGTCTTTGGGTCCTCGATTCTGGTGCGTCTGATCATGTTACCGGTAATAAAGGTCTTTTTTCTTCCCTCTCTACCTCTGGTTTCTTACCGAGTATAACTTTCGCAAATGGTTCTCAAACCCGATCCCAAGGGATTGGTACTGTTCAAATTCTACCATCTCTCTCTGTGACTTCTGTCGTATATGTACCTAATTGTCCATTTAATTTACTATCAGTCAGTCGTTTAACTCATTCCCTTAATTGTTCTATCACCTTTATTAATAGTAATGTTACTCTTCAGGATCAGAGTTCAGAATAGACGATTGGCGTCGGATGTGAGTCTCAAGGCCTCTACTACTTCTCTATGTCATCTACCACATGCTCCACCACAAATTCTCCACTCACTATACATGCGCAGTTAGGTCATCCAGGTCTTCCCAAGCTACAAAAGTTGATGCCTAGTTTATGTAAATTATGCAGTTTACATTGTGAGTCTTGTCAGTTAGAGAAACATACTCGTAGTCACTTTCCCGATCGAGTCAATAAATGGGATGCGTCCCCTTTTGCTTTGGTTCACTCCGAACTTTGGGGTTCCTCGCGTACAGTGTCTACTTTTGAGTCTAGATATTTCTTAACTTTTATTAATGATTTTTCACGTTGCACATGACTATTTTTAATGAAGAACATGTCTGAATTGTTTTCTATTTTTGAACAATTTTATCGAGAAATATGAACTCAATTTGGTTTGTCTATTCGTACCTTAAGAAGTGACAATGCACGTGAATATTTATCCAACAACTTCAAACTTTTATGTCATCCAATGGTATTCTGCACCAAACATCTTGCCCTCATACACCCCAACAAAACGGGGTAGCCGAACGCAAAAATCGACATCTTGTAGAAACCACTCGAGCCCTACTTCTCCATGGTAATGTTCCTCTCCGTTTTTGGGGGGATGCGGTGCTCACGGCATGTTACCTCATAAATCGCATGCCCTCATCTGTCCTTAATAATAAAATCCCTCAGTCAATCCTGTTTCCAAACTCTCCTCTCCACCCAATTCCTCCTCGAGTATTCGGGTCTACGTGTTTTGTACACAATCTCTCCCTTGGTCTTGATAAACTAGCCGTTCGATTACTAAAGTGTGTCTTTCTTGGTTATCATCGTTCCCAAAAGGGTTATCGTTGTTATTCTTATACTCTACAACGATACCTCGTATCGGCCGATGTAACCTTCTTCGAGTCTGTTCCATATTTCGAGTCCAACTAAGTATCTCCGGAACCTCTTCAAGAAAGTACTCTCACACCTTTTCCGGCAGTTATTAATGTCCCACCTACCATTATCCTCCACGTGTCTATGGCTCCTGACCCCCCACTTCAAACATATCAGTGTCGTCACCCAACGTCTGTCGTCCCTGCCCCTGAGGTCATACATGTCCCTGAGGTCATTGCAGACTCTCCTCTGACGCCTCCGCCATCACCGGATCCGATCCTGCAACCTGAATCCGATCTTCCAATTGTCCTTCGAAAAGGTATACGTCAAACATGAAATCCTTCTCCACATTATATTGATTTATGTTATCATCGTCTTTCCCCTTTGCAGTATAGTTGTTTGTCTTCTTTGTCTTTTGTTTCTATTCCTAAAACTCCAGGTGAAGCATTATCTCACCCTGAGTGGAGGCAAACAATGATTGATGAAATGTGTGCTCTTCAAAGCAGTGGTACCTGGGAACTGGTTCCTCTACCCCCTGGGAAATCTTTAGTAGGTTGTCGTTGGCTTTATAGAGTGAAGGTTGGTCCAGATGGTAAGATTGATCGATTTAAAGCTCGCTTGGTAGCCAAAGGATGCACTCAAATTTTTGGATTGGATTATAGTGATACCTTCTTGCCTGTAGCCAAGATGGCATATGTTAGACTTCTTCTAGCCATTGCAGCCATTCGACATTAGCCTCTTCATCAACTTGACATCAAAAGTGCTTTTTTTCATGGTATTCTTGAAGAGGAAGTATATATGGAGCAACCACCTGGATTTGTTGCTCAGGGGGAGTCATTGAATATGGTGTGTAGGTTACACAGGTCTCTATTAGAATTCATAGTAGTGAAGAACTTTTCATTATCTGTTATAACAGAATTCTGTTATGAGTTCTTTACAAACAGTAGCACACAGTTGCATTTATAGTAGCAACTGTGTGACCTGCTACAGCAGGTTACTTGTTGCTGAGACTTGACACATGTCAGTCATTACAAGGTAAACTAGACTTAACCTCTCTCTCTTAGTTATACTCTAATACCCCCCCCCACAAACTCAAGGGGAGCTACTGTTAGCAACTCTGAGTTTGTGCCGAAGTTCCAGGAACTTTGTAGAAGAAAGAGGCTTAGTGAGGGCATCCGCAATTTGATCCACACCAGGAATGTGAGCAACTCTGATTTGCTTTGCAATAACCTTTTCTCGAACAAAAAAGAGATCAATCTCCATATGTTTAGTCCGCGAGTGCATGATGGGATTATGTGCCAGCATCACTGCAGATTGATTGTCACAGAGCACCAAGGGCTGTTGAGTAGAAACACACAGTTCAGATAATAAAGTCTGAAGCCACAGTAGGTCAGCAGTGGCTTGAGCTAAGCTTCGATACTCAGCTTCTGTGCTGGACCTAGCAACTACAGGTTGCTTTTTAGACCACCAAGAGACCAAGTTGCCTCCAAAATAAATGGCTGCACCAGAGGTGCTTCTTCGGTCATCTGGGTCAGAGGCCCAGTCAGCATCACAAAAGACTTGAAGAGAGGGAGGACTAGAGGAAGTGTAAGGGGACAGATGAAGCCCATACTGAATAGTGCCCTGGAGGTACCGTAGAATTCGTTTGACAGCAACCCAGTGTGATTCTAGAGGATGAGACATAAATTGACAAACTTTATTGACTGCATAGGCAATATCAGGCCTGGTGATAGTGGCATATTGGAGGGCACCAACAACAGACCTGTACATGTATGGATCAGCAAGGGCAGGTGACCCAAGTTTGGTGAGTTTACAAGAGGACTGCATAGGAGTGGTTACAGAACTAGAGCCAGCCATGTTAGTTCTCTGCAGTAAATCTCTAACATATTTGGTTTGAGTGAGAAACATGGATCCTTGAGCAGAAGGCTTGACTTCAATGCCAAGAAAATAATCCAAATTACCAAGATGTTTGAGGGAAAAATCAGAGTTGAGTTTGTTGATAATGGAGGTGAGCAGAGTAGTATTGTTGCTAGTGATGATTATATCATCAACATATACTAACAAGTAAACAGTGCTGCCATGGGAGGCAAAGATGAACAAGGAGGGATCACATTTGCTGGGTTTAAATTGCAACTTGAGCAGGGCTGCCTGTAGTCTTTCAAACCATTGTCTAGGGGCCTGTTTTAAGCCATAAAGAGCTTTGTGTAGCCGGCACACCAGAGAAGAATCAGAGGTAATAAAGCCTGGGGGTTGATCCATATACACCTCTTCATGGAGCAGCCCATTGAGGAAGGCATTATTAACATCAAGCTGCTGGATTGACCACTTATGTGTGAGAGCCATGGTGAGGATGAGTCTGATGGTTACTGGTTTTACCACAGGGGAGAAGGTCTCATTGAAATCAAAACCCTGTTTCTGGTGAAAGCCTTTGGCTACCAGGCGTGCCTTATACCTGCTGATTGAGCCATCGGGATTTTCCTTGATGCGAAAAACCCATTTGCAACCAATAGACTGCCTGTTGGGAGGAAGAGGGACCAGAGACCAAGTGTTATTTTTACACAATGCATCAAATTCAGACTGCATAGCAGCTTTCCAATTATCATCAGTGAGAGCTTGTTTGACAGATTTGGGCTCAGTGTGAGTGAGTAACAAAGTGAAATGCTGTCTAGGTTGAATAAACCCTGATTTAGCCCTGGTTTGCATAGGGTGTTGGTTAACAGGTTTGGAGTTAATAGGTACAGCATTTGTGGGGAGGGAGGGTGGTGTGAGAGGCAAAGGAGACACTGCAGGTGCAGGAGTGGACTCAGGAGAGCTGACGGACTGCCTTGGAGAGGTAGTAGAGGCAGGTGAGATGTCTACAGCAGGGGAAAAGGGCACTGCTGTCAGAGGAACAGGTTTAGGCAGAGAAACAGTAGAGAAAAGTGACTCTAAGGAAGATGCACAATGTTGTGTGGCAGGGCTGTTACCACTGCTGGTAGGAGGGCTAGGCGGTGAAAACAGTTCAACGTAAGGAAACCTGGACTCATTAAAAAGCACATCCTTGGAAATGTATAATTTTCCACAGGGAGAAAGACACTTGTACCCCTTGTGAGAAGTGGAATAACCCAAAAACAAGCACTCTTGAGACCTAAAATCCAGTTTGTGGGAATGATAAGGTCTCAATAAAGGAAAACAGGCACAACCAAATACTCTCAAGAATTTGTAGTCAGGTGTAGTGTGAAACAACATAGAATAGGGTACTTGAAATTGAATGGCTGCAGAGGGAAGCCTATTGATAAGAAAAACAGCAGTTGGAAAAGCATAATCCCAGTAGGTCAGAGGTAAGGATGCTTGACTCAACAGTGTTAAACCTAAATCCACAATATGCCTGTGCTTTCTTTCCACCACACCATTTTGGTGATGTGTGTGAGGACAAATAACTCTGTGGACTATGCCCAAGTCAGTCAAAAATTTGTTAAAAGGACGAAATTCCCCACCCCAATCAGTCTGAACAGCTTTAATGGAAAAGCCAAGTTGCAGTTCAACAAGAGACTTAAACTGTTTAAAAACACCAAGAGCTTCAGCTTTGGATTTCAGTAAGTATAGCCAAGTAAACTTGGAAAATGCATCAACAAAGGATATATAATATGTGAACCCTTGTGTAGAGGGTTGAGGAGAAGGTCCCCATAAGTCACAGTAAACAAGTTCTAAAGGATGATTATAAGTGGTGTGTGAGGATGGTGAATGCAGTCTATGAGCCTTGCCCATACAACAGGCAGAACAGAAAAATTCATGAGTTTTATTGCTGAAAGAGAGATTACAATTTTGTAGCACCAACCTCAAAGTATTAACATTGGGGTGGCCTAATCTTAGATGCCAAACATTTGATAAGGAAGGGGAAAGACTAACAGAATTAACAGAAGGTACAATTTTATTTGAAGAATCTAGAGACATGGCAGACTTGGAAACGTTAAGCAGACTTGGAAACTCATAGAGCCCATCAGAACCAACTTTACCAGCTAGCAGGACAGCATTAGAGACCTGACATTTCACAAAGCATGTATCAGCTGTGAAAAGAAAATAAACACGATTGTCACGACAAAACTGACTGACACTTATGAGATTTTTGGTGATTGAAGGCACATGTAATAGATTATTAAGAGTGAGAGGTGTGTGTGGATGATTTTGAGATAAAAATTGACTAGAACCAGCAGAATTAATAACCAAACCTTGACCATTGCCTATGTATATCTGTTCATGTCCCTCAAAAGGAGTAACTTGTTGCAAGTTATTGGCATCATTGGTGACATGATAGGAAGCACCTGAGTCAGGGTACCAAGAAGCAGCTGATGTAGAGGGAGCAGTATTGGCAATGAAGGTGCTTGGAGGAGGATAGGCACTTGATGACCTAGGTTGAGGAGCTTGAGGTCTAGTCCACACATTAGCAGGAAATTGACCATAAGGCACTGGAGGAACAAGCCATGGAGTTGCAGTGTAAGGATTGCTGGGATGAACAGTAGGTTGGAACTGTTGATTGAACCGATGCCAACAATTTAGAGCAGAATGTCCAACTTTGGAGCACACCTGACATTGAACATTGGAGTTTCTGCCACCTCTACCTTTTCCACGACCTCCTCTATTAGACCTACCACCTCTGAAACTAGAATATTCAGGTTCAACATATTAGAATTCATAGTAGTGAAGAACTTTTCATTATCTGTTATAACAGAATTCTGTTATGAGTTCTTTACAAACAGTAGCACACAGTTGCATTTATAGTAGCAACTGTGTGACCTGCTACAGCAGGTTACTTGTTGCTGAGACTTGACACATGTCAGTCATTACAAGGTAAACTAGACTTAACCTCTCTCTCTTAGTTATACTCTAATAGTCTCTTTATGGTCTTAAGCAATCTCCGAGAGCTTGGTGCGGCAGATTCAACACTGTAGTACAACAGTTTGGTATGGCCCGTAGTGAAGCTGACCATTCTGTTTTTTATTGTCACTCAGCCCAAGGGTGTATTTATCTTATTGTGTACGTAGATGATATTGTCATAACTGGTAGTGATCAGCAGGGTGTACTCCAGTTAAAACAACATCTCTCGAATCAATTTCAAACAAAAGATCTTGGTAAACTCCGTTATTTCTTGGGTATTGAGGTAGCCCAATCTAAAGATGGTTTGGTGATTTCTCAGCGGAAATATACTATGGATATTTTGGAAGAAACAGGTTTGTTGAATGCTAAATCAGCTGATACTCCTATGGATCCAAGTGTCAAACTACTATCCAATCAGGGGGAGCCTCTATCTAACTCAGGAATGTATAGGAGATTGGTTGGAAAGTTGGATTATCTCACAGTCACTCGTCCAGACATTCTTTTACAGTTAGTGTGGTAAGTCAGTTCTTAAATTCTCCTTGTCAGGAACACATGGATGTTGTTATCCGGATTCTGAGATACATCAAATGTGCTCCCGAAAAATGTTTAGTGTATGAAGATAAAGGACATACTCAGATAATTGGATACTCTGATTCTGATTGGGCAGGGTCACCCATTGATAGACGATCCACCTCTGGGTATTGTGTACTTGTTGGAGGAAACCTTATATCCTGGAAAAGTAAGAAACAAAACGTAGTTGCAAGATCAAGCGCTGATGCAGAGTATAAGGCCATGGCAATGGCAACATGTGAACTTATTTGGTTAAAACAGTTACTCAAGGAACTTCAAATTGAAGAAGTAAGATCAATGACATTTTTTGTGATAATCAAGCTGCATTGTACATTGCTTCAATGATAATCAAACATATTGAGATAGACTGTCACTTTGTTACAGAGAAGATCGAGTCAGGTGACATCGTCACAAACTTTGTCAATTCTAATGATCAATTGGCAGATGTGTTTACAAAATCTCTGCGAAGTCCCAAAACTAATTATATATGTAACAGACTTGATGCATTTGACTTATATGCTCAGACTTGAGGAGGAGTGTTGATATTTGTAAATATATAGTTTTGAGAATATTTGTATATAGAATAGTCCCACATCGACTATATCATGTAATTAGTTGTAATCTCTCTATATAAAATAAAGTCTCCGTAGTGCTTTTCAAAACACATGGTTTAACCTAAATGTCTCTTAATCTCTCCTAGTTCAATATAACATATTTATAACACTAGCTTATTCTCATAATCTAAATTACTCATAATAGACTTCAATCATCAATTTCCTCTTTCAATCCTTCTTTGTCTCTTGCTCCTTTTGAATTTAGAGTCCCTTAGTTTCCTAATAGTTCTTTTAAGCTTCAATTTTGTGAAAGAGGAGTTGGGGAAATGGAGTTCGACGCAGGGAGAAGAAGATGGAGGGGAGTTGCTGCATTTTTTGTTTTCCCATTTGTGTCCTTTGAGTCTTGTATATTATCATGTTCAAATTGCCATAACTAACCAATATATTTGTATATTTTCCCATTTATTAAATATTAAATATTTTTAATTTTAATCTCTTTATAAGGCGGGTATTGGTGGCGGGGTGAGTTTTATATGGAGAGTCACGGAGGCAAAACACATCCCCCCATTGCCATAACTAGCCAATATACTGCCACCTTAAATAATCACCAGTCTGTTGTAACTGTCTAGGGTGGTTCCTGTTCATTCTAGTTATGCTTTTTTACTGTGAACAGCTAGCACAATTTTCTTCCTATGACATTGCGATTTTGTACTTTAATTTTGAGTTATAGTGATTGTTTACGCATCTTTCTTTTTTATAGATTGTTGATTCGATGATTGTTTGTATGAATGATGATGAGATGTGCAATTGATGACTTCATATATATATTTTCAAGTGTTTTCTTTTGTAACATTATCTCAGCCAGCATGCTGAAAAGTATGGCTACAGTGTAGTGGAGCGTTTTGTTGGGCATGGTGTTGGAACAGTGTTTCATTCTGAGCCGCTTATTTTTCATCATCGTGAGTGACCTATCATCTTAGATAATTTCTTCATCACATTGCTATTTCTATCATTAGATAGTTGTCTAAAATAAGAAACCTGTTAAACCGCACTTATTATGATTGAATCTTAACAATGACTACCTAACTGAATTATTTGTGTTATTTACAAGTAACTTAAATTGCTTGGTAGTCCTTAATTTTTACTTTCGAACTAAGATCTCCAGCTCTTATTATGACAGGTCATATTTTTGAAAGTTTTTGGTTGTTTGAAAAACCTGAAAGGCTGGTTTTTTGGATTGGTTTGTTTATTGTAATAAACTATTCCTATTTTTTAGGCAATAGTTGGTCCTAGTGGAAAAGTTGTTATCCTAGGCAAACCAATCATATATTGTTGTGGTTTGCATTCTAAAACTTCCCTGTATCTGGTATCAATGAAAGTGCTACATATCCTCTTGTTTGCATTAGCATTTACTAATGCAGAAAGATTCTGTAGATAGTAGCAAACCAATCGTCTTGTAGTATGATTTTTTTTTTAATTAACAGAATTTTTCACCTTTTATTTCTAAAGTTATGATTTCTAACTTTTTATCATTCCTTGATAGGAAATGACGAAGGAGGTTGCATGGTTGAAGGTCAAACATTTACAATTGGTAAGTGGATTGTAGATTTTTCCAAATATTGTAGGTGATCATTGCTACTATTTCTTTGCTATACTGCTTCACTTGTTGTGTCTGGAAAATTTGTGAGTGATGTGCCTGCCCATAATCTATTTTATAAAATTTGACTCCTATATTTTAAAAGGATACAGGAGGTAAGCTTCCGTCTGTATTGCATTTTAGGTTTCCAGTGGCATGGTGCCTTTTGCTTGAAAGAAAAGTTAGGGTATCACAAAATTGAATGGATTTTTGAAGTTACCCTGTGAATAAGTACATTTAGGGTATCACAAAGTTGAATGGATTTTTAAAGTTACTCTGTGAATAAGTACATTTAAATATACTTCATAGTCATTTAGGGTATCACAAAATTGAATGGATTTTAAAAGTTACTCTGTGAATAAGTACATTTAAATATACTTCATAGTCATTTAGGATACTGCAAGTTCATGCTGGAGCAGTGGATACTGCATGTTCATGCTGATCAATTGCTCTCCGTAACTGTTAAACTGGTGATGTCTTGAAATTGAATGATGATCCTGTAAAAATTCTATTAAACTGCAGAGCCTATACTTACCATGGGAAGCACTGATTGCATTACATGGCCTGACAACTGGACAGCAGTTACAACTGATGGTAGTCGGGCAGCACAGTTCGAACATACCATTTTGATAACTAAGACTGGAGCTGAAATTTTGACTACATGTTGATGTGGTAATTTCATTTTCTTTTCTTTAAACTACCATGTGATAATATAAAATCTGAATTATGTTTATAACCTTGTATCTAAGTTGCTTAATGTCTCTGCCTTCAGTTTCCTTCTGGAGGATTATGCACAAGGGAGAAACCCATTCTCTTTTGCGTAGATTCAACATTACTATTTCTATCAGCAAATATGAAGTTACTGCTGTACATCTAGTGAAAAACCTGCTGAGATGACCATCTGGAAGCTGGTAGATTTAGTGCTTTTATCAAGAAAAATAACTTCTTAGGTAAATAGGAGAAACTGTTGTGTTTTAAAAGTTGTATCTGTTTTTCTTTTGGGTAACAGAAAACAAAAATGTTGATAGAAGAAACTGATATGAACCTCTAGAATTTATTATTTTATTTACTTTTTATAAGTTAGCATAACATAATTTTTAGTAAAATTTTGAATTAAAACAAATTATTCGTATTAAATAGGATATTACCATTTAAATTTAAATAATAGTAATTTTATAAAAATATATTAATTTAGTCTAATTAGGACTATTCTTCTTCATCATCTCAAAGTCTATTTAAAGATATTATGATAGAGATAAAGATCATTCACATTATTTATATATATATATATATATATATATATATATATATATATATATATATATATATATATATGTATATATATATCAAAAAAAGACTATATAAGTTGAAGGAAAGGTAATATCGCATCTAGGACTATGTTAGAGACTAACAATTTGGTTTCACCAGCCAACATTGATGACGTAGAGTATATGACAGTTCGTGGGACAGCTTTGGAAGAACATATGGATAACCTCTCCGTCATAGTTCAAGGAGAGAATAAAGGTTTATGAAAAGATAATTCAAGAGATGCATCAAAATAGTAGTGACAACAATAATGATTACAAAGACAAACATGAAATAGTAGTGGCATGATTCCACACTATTTCAAAATGAGATTTCCCACTTAAGATGGAACATGGAACACATTGGGGGTGAAGCGCCATGATAGGTTATTTATGAACCAAAGAATAAGACAAAATGAGATTAACAATGTTTCACTTGTTTCACTTAATAGGAGAAGTGCAACTATGGTTTGAACAAATGGAATATAAACCCAAAATGGTGTGGAAACACTTCAAGAAATGTTGACATATACAAATCTGTTTTCCTTTGAGCAATAATCCACTGGGAGAGGGTAAACTGGATATGTGGAAGATTATCAACGTTAATTTCTATTCTTAAGCCTAGACAACAATTGAACCTATTTACTTGGTTGATAAATATGGCTCAAGCATTTGAACGCAAATTGAACTTATGGCACAAGCCAACTCATCCCAAATGTTCGATGGCAAGACTTCACCTATCTCCAATTAGCTTTTTGCAATAGAATAAAGATCATCAATAATTATTATAAAAAAAACTTATAAATTCAAGAGACTATGTGAAGGGCGGATCTGCCTCCGCCTTCCCCATTCTAAGTCTATGGCTATGTCAACACTATCCAAACCATTATAGAAACTAAAGAATGTTGTATTAATCTTTTCGGGAGGATTTGATTCTTCTAAGTAAGTAATCTATGTTAGTAACACAAGACACATCAACCATCGATTACATTAACATTGGAGTACCTGTCAACAAACTGATTATTTATAATACATGTTGACATTCGTGCCAACATACTTGTATTGATAACTTTATAAGTGTTGTCACAGACAAGTGCTTTGTATATCAAATAAACACTTATACAGGCTGCAAATTGACTACTAATTAGACTGTACTTCATACGTTGGAGCGATCACCCATTTTTTTGTGAGCAACTACCTATTTTTCAAACCACTGGTTTATCCGTCCACAACTACAGCCCCTCCTATATCTACCTCAACATAACCATTAGGTCGTGATTACTGGATTCTAGTTCGTGCAAAATGTGGAACTGATAGTCATTTCGTCGATGAATATCCCAATCAACGTCGAAATTAATTTTTTTTAATCTCTTGTAATTTGTAATTATAGTTAAATAATATTAAGAACGTAAACATTGTAAGTATCGTTTTTAATTAATATTATATGAAACAATAATTCTTTTATTTAATTTTTAAATTTTATTAAAAATAATGTAACCATTTATTATTAAATTTATTTTTAATACAATTTATTAATTATATGAAATTACAATTTATTTTAATACAATTTATTAATTAAATTAAATAACAGTTTATTATTAAATTTTATTTTTCATATTAATTTTTAATTAATCTTACATATTTATTACAAATATTATATAAAAAGGTATATAATTTATTAATGTTAAATAATTATTAATAAATATATTTTTAATATTATCTAACCATTTATTAATAAATTTATTTTTAATACAATTTATTAATTATATGAATTAACAATTTATTTTTAATACAATTTATTAATTATATGAAATAATAATTTATTATTAAATTTTATTTTAATATTACTTTTTAATTAATATTAAATATTTGTTACAAATATTAAATAAAAAGATATATAATTTATTAAAATTAAATAATTATTAAAAATATTATATAAAAAAGTATTTAATTTATTAATATATTTTTTAAAATTTATTATATTAAATATAATTTTTAAATTAATATTTATATTAATTAATTATTTTAATCATTTAAAATTAATTCAGAAATTTAAAAAAAAATACTCTATCCCAGATGACGCATCCTAACTGCACTTCTGGCGTGTCCGCCGTTTAGGATGGAGGGTCCTAAAAATTAATAAAAAACGTTACTAAAAGACAAAAAAAAATGTGGTATTGTTAGAATTTTTTTGAGCAGGTGTCATTTAGAGAATTAACTTTCATGAAAGTGGCATGCAGATCAAATTCTCACATAAATGACCAAGGACTTGAAGTTCAACTATAGAGCTGTCCTAAAAAGTTGAATAGTTTAGAGACATACTATAGAGCTGTCCTAAAAAGTTGAATAGTTTAAAGACACATTATCTGCTTCAAACGGTTGACTAAACAAAATATACATCGATGAACACTCCAGGTCTAAAACTAAGTCGTAATGATTGAATATATTCACAAGAACTTATGAAAGACTTGAAATTCAAGCAACTGCGACAGCTTGTTGCTTGGAGGGCTGAAGACCCTTGTCTGTTCTATTTTGATCAGAACCGCCAAGAAAATCTTCCATGTTGTAGATGACAGCGATGTAGAGGGAGCAACTAGGGCAGCTAGCGATCTCCTCGCCAAGTTTGAGATCTTCCTTTGTGATCTGGAACAGGTCCCCGCATGGACAAGGATCCCTGTATGACTGCAACTCCTCATTCCACTCCATGTCTTCAATTTCTACATCATCGTACGACATTGTTTTGTTGTGATTTTTTCTGCACTTAACAAGCAACAAATAAACAATAAGAAAACACAAGTTGAGGTTGAGACAAATAGCAATAGAGTAGAGACTAATCCCTTCACCATTATATAGATTTTGATATTTTCTAATGTTTTTACAAAAAATACATGATAAGTTGCAAATTAAACCTTGCGATTCAGGGAAAAATCAAATCAGTTTAAACAATGTATCTTATTAAAAACAGTTTGATGTCGAGAATAATTAATTTCCCGAATACGAGAGACGTGACTGAACAAGCTATCATATCAAGGTTAGAAATAAAGTATTTTAAAAACCATTTTAGATCAATTATTGACCAACACGATTGAACCAGATGATTTGCCTCAAAAAATTCAAAACACCCATGTAGAAAAATCACTGGACAGATTAACATACTTTCACATGCTCAATCTTCAAGTTAACATAATTTCACATTCTCAATGTTCAAATTTAAATCCATTGACCATGGCATAATTATCTAATCCAACACAAAGGAAAGTTCATGAACCAGTTTTTAACACAATTTAACAATTCAGTAGTAAAACCCAAATAAACTGAGCATAATCTTTATATCGTTAAAAAATCATGAATTCAGTAACATATATGAAAAAATCAATCAGAGGCATAAACAACAAGACATACAAATAAAACTAGTACAGAATCTACAAAACTAGTACAGACAATAAGTAAATATTCGCAGCAAATAAGGGCACGATGACGACAATAGAAGAAGGAGGAGGGTCGATGGGTAAGGAATAATACCAAGAAGCGTGTTTGTATTGCAGTTGCCACTGAAAGTTTTGCTAGATTAAACGAAAAGGAAGGAATATTAACAACTAAAACTTTACGAAATCTTTGATAACAGTTTATAAAGGGGCTATCCTATTTTTTGGTGGTGTTTTGCTTAAATTCAAAGCTCTTAGAAGAGCGCCAAACCGGAACCTTCGGGCTCTTCGTGCTTAAATTCAGAGCTCTTAAAAGAATGCCAAGTCGGAACCTTCGGGCTCCTCATACTTAAATTCGAAGCTCTTAGAAAACTTGTACCATCACATCTTATTCGAGCAATTAATTATTCTTCTCGCCATTAATCTGGTTCTAATAGAATATATTGTTTAAACTAATTTGCATTTTCCCTAAATCGCAAGGTTTAATTTGCAACTTATCATGAAATTTTTGTCAAAAAATTACAAAAGATCAAAATCTATAGAACAGTAAAGGGAATAGTCTCTACTCTATTGTTTATTAACATCCAACAAAATTTCATTATAAATAGCACACTAATATTAACAACCACAAAACAAGATCATTATAAAGCATCATCCATCATATTCACCCATAAATTCCACCATCAAAATGTCAACTATTTGGAGCCTTCTAGGCATAATAACAACAAATTTATAATTCACTTATTCATAAAATTCAAACATTAATTTAAAAGAACAATTAATAATAACCACCTAATCTCAAATAAAATCCATAACATGGGAACAAATACTATTACTAAGCTACGAATGGGAAAAATAGTACAACAACACCTTATAATTAAGGAAACCCGGTAATTAAGCATTACCATAAATAACATTGAGATATAATAGAGCATAAAATCGTAAGAGGGAATCGGAATCGTACCTTAGATGAAGTGTGCGGCTGCCAAGTGGTTTGCTCTGTGTTTATCAGTATTGGTGATGCATAGAAGTAAACCCTATGTGTTTGGCCTAAATTGTTGAGGATTTATGGTGCCATCCTTTTTCTTATAACTGGGCAACCAATGTCTACGATCTTATCAAAATAATCCTAACTAAATTTTTCCAATTAAAAAAAAAGCTTTTGTGGCATTTTGAATTTTTGAATTAATCAATCCTTAATTTTTATTTCTTCGAAATTTATAGATATTTATCAAATTTAATAAAATGTTTATAAAAATATATCGTTTTCAAAATTTTGATTTAAACTATTTGGTTTGGATGATTTTTTAATTCTAATTTCTAAACAAATTTATTAAAAGATTTTTCGGTTATTTAAGAAATCAGACAACAAATATTAATATCAGATATATTAACAATTTGGTATTCACATATTGTTTTAGAATTTTGTAAAAATCGAGTAGGCAATATATTTTTTATTTTTTATTTTTATATATTTTTTAAACTAAAATTTTGACATTATTAACATAACATTTATTCAATATAAACATACACTGATTAACATATCTTAAAATAACTTATTATGATGCAAGTTTGATAATTTGACTTAACATTTAAAAGTGACAGTACAATCTCAACCCAATAAAATATATACATATAATCGCAAGCATACAATAATATCAAATTACAAAAATTATGTTGATTTTTTAACGTCTTCTTACCAGTGCCTTATACGTCTCACATATGTTGTTTTCCATACTCTTGCATCTTCACTATAATTTTGTTTCCACCCTAAGTGACGAGAGACAATGGACAATCAGGTTTCAACTTCATCTGATCCCGACGACTATTGTTAACAAAACTAACTACAATAAGCTCATGTCTACTTAAAGACATATATGGAGATACCACAAGTGGGAAGAAAGTGATGTTAAAGTTACTTGTATCTAGAAGCAATAGGGTAACCCATGTCAGGAATCATCATCCATTTCTCATGATCTTGAACACTCATTATAGATACTCGCAACAAACTCCTAACTTCAGAGACCATGTCATAGAACACATTCGAATACAACTGTCTGTTTAGATAAACTTCACCATCTAACTGCGTCTGAACAAAGGACCGTGGCTTTTCACCCCATCTAAGTAAAGCTGCAATAGCATAAAAACCACAATTTTTTATCAAGCCCCACATCTATAATATCTTCAATGTAGTCATGTAAAAAAAAAAGGAAATTGAGACATGTAAAGATGTCTACAAGACTTGTTAGACATTTGACTTGACGGGGCTTTACTAGATGACCTCTTCGTCATCTGACTTCCCTGCGAGGCCTTAGCATACGCTCAATGTGAAGGATCATGATAAACATCACTCTCTTGCCCCTTTTTACTCTTCTTAACTCTTCTTTTGGGCTTGTACTTGATTGGTGGTGGACACGTGGAAGTTGTGCATGGATATGTTAATTCCCAATCTTTTTTCTTCTTTACCCTCTGGCCAACAATATCCAAGGTACTGAAATACCTCTTCAACTCTTCATATTCTTTTTCTAAGTCCAAACTGTGTCCCACTTTATTATTCGGTGACTTTATGCTCTTCAATGAGTAGTTTCTTCTAAAACACGTGAATGGATTCTAATGGAACATGATAATCTTGTATTTGAAGACATGTAAGGTCACACACACACACACACACACAAAGTAACCCCATGTATTGTTCTAATGAAGCAACCACATGCAACTTTGTCAGACCAACAAATTTTTATACTCTTTCCAACTCCTTTGCAATGTGTTGTATACACTGTCTTGATATGAAGTCGTGCAATTTCAAGTAAAATGGAGTGTTATACCAATGCTCAATGTTGGCAACACTTTTTTGGAACGATTTTCTGATTGCACGTACTTGCAACTATAACTTAGTGTTTACAACATCCCAACTTCTACACAAATCTCCTCGATTAGTACTCAACATGTTTTTGAGTCTCCAATGAGCACACTCAACCCTGTATAAACTATAGAGAAAGATGTAATAAATAAATTGATAAATAGTTAATAAAATTAAACTCACAAGGATGTATCTGTTTTGTTGTCGTGTATCCTAAATGAGTGACTCGATTAGTCTATGCAGAGGATGTCAACCATATTTAGTGCACATACTCAACAAATAAAGGGATATACTTAACAAATAAAGGGATATCAGCACATACTACCTTAAAATATTGCAAGTGTTGCTTAAACTCAGACTCACAATTGAATACATGACTTTGTTCCATAGATCCATGCTCTTGCCTATTAGATTCGACATACTCCTTAAACTTCATACTAATATTTTTTGAAATATGGAACACACACAACAACTTAATTGAGGTTGGGAACACAACTTCCATGGTATTCATCAGAGAAAATTCTCGATTTGTTACCATAACCATGTTCATGTGAAGTTTTCCTCCCTTTCATGTTCCAAATAGGAAAATCCAACTGTAAACGTCAACTTCGTTGACGTAACACCAACAATCTCAAGTAATGGGAGCCGATACATGTTTGTTTTGTATGTATAGTAAAAAATCAATATCATACGAAAAATGTTCAACATCTTCACAAAATCAGAATGTGTCTAAAATATATTAGCAGTAACATTTTGAAATTTTCTTCTTAAGGGGACATATGTTGGACCAGATGTCTAAGTCAACGTGTTCAACATCTGACACCAGAATTAACAAATAGTTGATAAACAATATGATCAATGAAGAAGGAAATAAAAGGACACAAATAACTGCTAACCTAGTTCGATGAAACAACACCTACGTATAGGGGGCATTATACCCAGGAAAGGAAACTCACTATTTTGAATTAGTACAATTAGTCTTATAGAAATAACAACTCTATGTTATTCAATGCATCTTCCTAATCTTACTGAATTTATATTTAGGACTCCCCATAAATATATGAACCCATCCCACTTCTCTCAATCACTAAGCCCAAGTGATCACCTCAATAAATAGAATATTGAACGTTGAATTACAACCCAACTAAACAAACCAAACTCTATGCTTAAAGACATGAATGAAAGTGCTAGAGTGGTATACAAACAATAAAACAAACAAAGACTCAAAAGATAAACCCTAACACAAGGAATCTTCAATATATGCACCATCCTTCAATGTTGGAATGAGTATCCTTAAATAACAATGCAAATTCTGGGCTTTTCCAATGGGCATTTGATCACGTCCAGAATTGTAGGATATCTTATTAAGATTTTTTTTTTCAAATATTCTCCAAAAAGATTTAATGTGATTCAAATTTAAATCTCCATTTAAATTGATTTGATCACGTCTAATCTAATCAAACAAATCCACGTAAATACATTTCTAAAAGATATCAACAAATCTAATTGAAACAACTAGAAAATAACATGCATACTAGCTATAACATTGGCTTGCTTACAAGGGCCAGATGTTGCACACATGCTGGGACATATGTCCCCACATGTGTCCTTTCTTCACAAAAATAACTAGAACATACCACACTGTTTTGCATAATACAACCAATCCTAAAGGAACAATAATCTCCCAATTTGGAAAATTTGACAAGACAATACTTTCAAAAACATAAAAGATGTGTCATATAAGTTGAGCATTAAGCACACCCCACACAAGCACACGCAAAAAAGAACAACAGGAGTAACACAATTAGAAGACACAGAATGTGGTTGCTACAACAAAATACATCGAGCATAATGCTCTATACAGTCAAACACACAATTAGTCAGTGTTGTACCCTAAAAATTTGCCCTCCCCTTTTAATTTTTCATTTGACTTTTGGTTCAAGATTCATCTGCATACTTTTTTGCCAAGTACATGTATGTCATTCATTCTTGTTAATACTTTCAAACATATATACAAGATTCAAGGTTGGTGGTGTTTATAAAAATATCATAAGGTTTGCCCAAGGTTCAAGCCCTAAGGTTGAGGTGCAGTAAATTTGGAGTGCTTGTCCCATGAATCAAAGCTTGAAACCATAGTTGTGAATTCATGTAATTTATGGACCATTTGTTTGGATTTGATGGCATAAGTCGTACTTCTTAGTTTAAGGTTATTGTGTATGTGGCTTGCGTATTGATATTGTGATTGGAACCCTAATCCATGAAAGGGGTTATTTGCTCATCATGGATGCATCATGCTTTTACTCTTTGGAATCACTCATCAAATTTGATCATATTTTGACTAGGTATTATTACATGACTTTTGGTTTGACGAGTCATTTTGGTCCAAGGCTTTGATATGCAAGCTTTATTCAAGTTCGTTCATGTTCTCATTCAAATCTCTAGTGCATGCAAGTTCAGGAGTCAAAAGGAATTCAAACTTAACTTTGGGAGGGAAAACTTTATTTGAAAACTAAGACATGTTTCTTTGAAATAAAAGAACTATTTCATTCAAATTTGTGCATTTCATTTACAAGGCCAATGTTACAAAGTCCATACAAAAATTACAAGAAAAAACATGGGTTTGACCCACAGTTGACTTTAGTCAACTGTTGACTTTTTGGTCGGCCAGTTGACCAAATTTAACTCGCCTTCAATGTCCCTTTGATTCTTCTTTTTTCCCCATCTCCTTATTTGTCTTTAATGGCTTACTTCATTCACAAGTAAACTACGCCATGCCTTGCCATCGGAACTTCAACCATGTTTCTTGAAGTCATGACGAAAATTCCAAGCATAGGTCCCTGCAACATATCACCAATGCATTAGAAGATGAATCCACAATAGACCAATTCATTTTTTCTCTTCCTACACTTACTAACAGTTCAACCTATTTACATTAATATTGGCCAAGGCGTTAAGCATATGTAACCTACAACCCTGAATGATGTTCATATAACAGGCAGTTTGACAGCATTACATAATAACACATATGCATGATTCATAACAACAGCTCTGGAAACACATTAATTTATTCATGCAAACATTCCTAAAATCTAACTTCAAGCCTAGCATGATGCCTCATTAAATAGCCATGGGCAATGGGAAAAGCTAACATGAATCACCACCATTTGCAATGGGAAAAGCTAACATTGCTTTCAATTAACAAGTCAACTTTAAATTAAACATGTTAATCTAACAGGGATACAACAAACCATGAACTCTGATCGGGAAAATAACAAGTGTACTATTTTGTCTTTTATAGTAATAATGGGGAAATTTCCCGAATGTCGATCTCAAGGACTGCACGTTAATATTGAGTTTAAATTATCATTCAATTAAACAAAAAGTATTAATTTGGTTTTTGAGTGAAAATATAATAATAAAAGTAAAGGTAAAGAAATATGAAAATAAGGGTTTATAGAGAAAAAGGAACAATGCCAGGGAAGGTGTATGATTTATCCCTGTAATAACTCTGAGTCCCTATTGCATCAACAAATATCAATTACTACCAGTTCTCAAGGGTATTTTCTCCCAAGTCCTTGGTGAGAAAACCTTTAATCAATCTACCCTAATTCCTATGTCCATAGCCAATTAGGGTGAAGTTAAGCTGTATAATATCAAGAATACTCTGGTTCATACAGGGTATCCCTAGTCCTAGGTGATATCTACTATAGAGTAACCTTATAAATGGCGGTCTAGCCTAATTGATAACCACACATCAATCTCAATTGGTCCGAAAGAGAAAGCAATAAACACATCAAAAGGTTACCGTAAAAACAATATTATAAATGCAAATGTAAACTCAAATTCATTACAATTCTAAATCAGGGACACCCCCTAGCATTGGGGGGTTTAGCTACTCATATTGTTTAAAACAAATTCAAGATAAAAATTACACATTACAAGTAATTGGATGACTTTGATCTTCAATCGCTCCCGCTCATGAATATCTTCAGCTCTCTGAATGCCTTGATCTCTGTAATACTTGATTGCTTCACAATACTGTGTTTTGCTGTATTCCAAGATGATTTTTCCTTTGGCAGAAGACCTCTTTTTATAATGAAAATTTCCAGCAGCAGTTGGACAGGTCCAAAGATGTCTCTAAAAAGCCCGACGAATGAAAAGCCCGAGAAAACTGGAAATTTTAGGCTTAGGCTGACACGCCCCGTGTCAGGCTACTGTTTTCGTCACTTGTCTTCCCTTGCCTTGACACGGCCCGTGTCAGGTGACACATGTGGCCGTGTCAGGCCTCCTATACCGGGGTTTTCTGCTCCTTTGTGTGTCGGAATCTCGCACAGTCTTGTTCTAAGTTCTCCGGTTCTTCTACCTGGATTTGTCGGAAAAAAACACAGCTATCCCACGCATAAAATCAAGATAATAAAAGGTAAAACATAACAAAGATTAAAAACGCGTAAATAAAATGACGGAAGTAAAACTAACTCGAAATGTACCATAAATGCTTGCACAGTGTGTCAAATGTCTCTATTTTGCGTCGGATCAGTAATAAAAACTTAATGTAAATGGTGACTGATCACAACCCCAAACTTAGCCCATTGCTTGTCCCAAGTAATGTTTCATTATCACTCCCCAGAATTCTTTATGCTTTCCACCACTGCTGAGATCATTCGCGAACGTCTTCCCTTTTCCTTCCACAAGTCCTGCCTATCCTCGTAAGTCATCATTCACACTTCCACTTCAAAGCACCGTTTCACCTGTCATCTTATTTCACATTCTCACCAATTCTCTCGGGGTAAGATGTTTACACTCATAATTCAAAGTATGCAATATCATTCACAAGTTTGAATAGTCTCTCTTTTCTCATCACCTACACATAACACACACACTTTTGAGGTCTTTCGGGTTGTAGCTTGGCTTGGGTTAGGGTATGGATTCAAAAAAGGAAAACAAGGGGCTTTTGGTTCAGAGTCGATGTTACATCCTGTGTTTGTTTCTTTTATTTCCTCGGTTTTCTTTTCTTATTTCTTTTCATCAACTGCCCTTTTCCGTGTTTCTTTCTTTTGAATCTTCGAGTAGTCAATTTTTAAAATGATCCATGATCATCTCTCAATAATCTCCTCAAGATAAAATAAAACCATATTCAGAATATTTGACACTATGGCCTCTCAAACAACAATTGCAAATAAGCATGTTCACAAGTAATAACATAATACTTATCCAAATAAGATACGAGTTCAATACTACTAATCTACCCCGTGTTACATGACCAGAGCATTGACTCATTACCTAGTCTCTAAGCTAAAACACGAAAACTCTCCGGCTAAATATCGGGTAAGCTACCGTCCACTTACTTCAGCAATACTACTCTTGAATATCTGCACGATGCCCACGTAAAGGCAACATTCAAACAGAAGGGTGAGAATTCAAATCATTATGAAGAAGTATAATTAGGCACAATGATTAAATCAACAATTAGCAGAATTCATCACACCTTGTATAACCATGTCAATAATATTAACCAACATTTACTTCACATATGTCAAACCTCCATCAAAACTCAAGGAGTACAATATTAAAATCCAAGACTATATTCCCAAAAATACACATAACTACAATTATCACATAATCACATAATCACATATTTTGCCAAGTTATGTATCCAAACATCACCAAATTCAATTACCATATCTCATACACACATCATAATCACATCAATGCATACACTCAATTATCACATAACTCTAATCTGACTCAATGCAAGACATGTGACTCTATGCATGTGGTACCGCAATGTGAACCCAATGTTTCACCGCTTTCCGATTCAATATCTAGAATCCAAGCCACGCTTCCGATCCGGACAAGATCAAAGCCACTACGTCTATTTCCAATTAAGGATCAACGTCTGCTACGCCTATTTCCAATTAAGGATCAACGTCTATGTGAACCCACAGTTTCACCGCTTTCCGATTCAATATCTAGAATCCAAGCCATTACGTCTATTTCCAATTAATGATCAACGTCTGCTACGCCTATTTCCATTCAAGGATCAACATCTATGTGAACCTACAGTTTCACCGCTTTCCGATTCAATATCTAGAATCCAAGCCACTACGTCTATTTCCAATTAAGGATCAACGTCTGCTACGCCTATTTCCAATTAAGGATCAACGTCTATTACCATGTGAACCCACAGTTTCACCGCTTCCACCATGAAGCCGACCATGCCATGAATGAATGTACAAATACCAACAACATATGCAATTAAGATCATCTCTACCATCTTAACATTCCACATATCACCATAATTCAACTCTATGAATTATCACCAATGGTACATATACACATCCATAACAATATATCATTCACAATATAGGCTAATTATCAAATATGCACACTTAGATTTCATTTCAAAATGAATACAACCTTTAAAATCTCAATTTTTCATTTTTCAAGAGTGTTAACCGGTTAACGCTTTTAGGTAACTGGTTAACGCGAAACAGAATGCACTTCCTGGCAGATTTTCAACAGTGTTAACCGGCTAACGCTTTTGGGTAACCGGTTAACGCAAAACAGAATGCAATTTCTACGCAGATTTTTAACAAGTAACCGGTTAACGCTCGTAGGGTAACCGGTTAACACAAAAACAGAATGCATAATTTTCTGCGTTTTTCATCGTTGGAGGACTTTCGGACCTCCGATTTCGATTCCGTAAAAAGCCAAACGCTCAGAAAATTATAACTCATACAATACTCTAAGTATATAAAGTTAATTTATAGTTTGACACAATTAAATCACCACAACTCAAGAATACTCATCAAAACCTAACAATTCCAAAAACCATGAAATTTAGGGATTTCAACGTAAACATATTACTACCCATTGACCCAATCATACTAAGCCATAATAATAAGGATTCTCCCCCTTACCTCTTCAATTTTCTGGAAACCTTAGCTTTTCTCTTGTTCTTCCCCTCTTCTCCTTACTTTTCCTCTTTTCTTTCTCTGTTGCCGTCAATGATCAAATGAATCCTATTTCTCACTCTCCTCTTACTATTCTAGTATTTATATTTGAGCTTAAAGAATGATACCTCTAATTTAATTATTAGGCCCAATAATACCTAGTATTATAATATCTCTATTTAATTCAAATAAATTAAACCAACACAATATACACACCAAGTTAATTAATATAATCAATTATTCAATTACCTAACAACCAATTAATTACTTAACACTCCAAATAAATAAAATAAAATATAGTAATAATAATATAAGAAATAATTACTAAAATTGGGTTGTTACAGTTGTGGGAAATGCAACATCAACTGTCGCATCATGCTGCTCATCTCATCCAACATCGCTCCCTGACGGGCTTGCTCGATGCCTTGTCGTTGTTGTTCAGTCCTCAAGTCACCTATCTCGGTCTGTACCCAGCTGCATTGGTCAGTTGACCAAGATGATGAACCCGCCACCTGCTGGGTGGGTTCCTGATGCTGTGGGACAAACTGCTCAAGAGGTGCTTGAGGATCTTCTTCTTCTACTTCCGTTCCTTCTGCCTGGTCATCCACAAAATGCTCACCTGCAGTAAAATGGTCAGTTTCGTGGCCTTCATCCGCATCGGGATCGGCGCTCACATACAACCAATTAGCACAATCAATAATAGCAACTCTATCAGGATCCGACAGAGCGATGATAAACCTCTTATGGATGAGTACGGAATAGTAAGTAGGGGCAACAACAATCATACCTTGGGAAATGAGAGCAGACATGTCAATTTTTGTGTTACCTGCAATTGGCGTGTCCTCGAGTAAAACAACTTGATACCCGAAATGCAATGCAATTTGGGTGATCATTCCCCCTATGGATATGCCTCCGGAGTTTGCTCGTCCGACTCTGCTCAGGTAGTCTGCTGCAAAGGCAGCTACATTGATGGTTTTGGTTTGATCCATCGAGTACATAAAGAATAGCTCTCTTTGATCTATCGCCTCTTCCAAACAGGGTATAGGCTAAACCTTTTTTGGCATACCTGAAACATGGATTCTGGATGCCTGAGGCTTTCGCACCTTTTGAGGAGTAATCCGTCCTCCCGGTGATGGCGATCCAGAAATCCTTAGGTGAGAACCCGTCTGGGACCGCTCCAGGTCTGTTCAGAGGGAGTCGGAGTATTGCAGCTAACTCCTCAACAGACAATTCATGATAATTATTAAACAACCGGAAATGTAAGGTGCCGAAATAATACCTGGTTGTGTCAATCCACTGCTTTTCCAGCTGGAATTCCAACGTGCTAAGGAGCTCGAGAGTAATGCGCTCATAGGCCGGCGCTTCCAAACTCATGAACTCGAGCATTCCCAAAACATGGAACATTCGGTCTACCTCAATTTTCAGCCCTTGTCGACGTGAGTTTGCGCTTCCGGTGAATATGGTATCGTCGTTCTTGTTCCAGATTGTCAAACACGATGTTGTGTGGATTAGGATTCCGACTCGGGCGCTTCCGTGACTTTGCCATTTCTGCAAGTTGTTGCTTTCCGGTGAGGATTCTCCGCGGGGGCATTTTGGACCTGCAAAAAATAGAAATATTCTGAACTTGCGAGTTAGGAAATTCCGAAACCGTGGTTAGGATCGGGACGGCGAGTGGAGTAATAATTATGAAGGGTGTTTTGGCGATAGGTGAGTGGAAATTGGGGTTATGGAAGGTTTTGTATGGTGAGGTTAGTGAGGTTTAATGGAAGTTGAAAGAGTGTGAGAGAAGGAGATGAAGAATGATGAGAGAGAGTAATGATGTGTGGGATAAAAATTAGATAATAATGAGGTAATTGGGAAAAAGGTGTGGTTAAGAGTGGATTAAGTGGGTGGGCCCCACGAAAAATAAAAAATTTCAAAAAAATTTCAAAAATTCCGCCTGCCTGACACGACCGTGTCAGGCTACTGTTATACCACGTTCCAGAAATTTCTTACAGTGCTCTTGACACACCCCCCCGTGTCAGGTCACTATTTACAAAATCCAAAAATCCAATTTCTTACAGTGCTCCTGACACGGTCCGTGTCAGCTGACACAGGTGGCCGTGTCAGGCCACTGTTTTCCAAAATCCTTCATACATTTTCCTCTCCTGACACGGCCCGTGTTAGTTGACACGGGTGACCGTGTCAGGCTGTCCTTTTGGCCTTTTTTTGGTTTTCTTGTCAGTTCAACTGCTGGTTCCTCTGGCTATGAGATGTTCCCTCCTTGTAGAGCTCCTGTATAAATCTACAGACATATACAACTGATTAGAAATAAAAAGCGTGGGTTGCCTTCCACGAAGCACTTCGTTTAATGTCGCATGGCTCGATGGTTCTCCGCCTGCTTAGGTGAGACAGATTTTTTCTATAGGACTACCCTCCTGGTCTTGTATGTAAGGTTTAACTCTCTGCCCATTCACCTTGAACGTGTCTTCGTTCGCTGGATTTCTTAGTTCAACGGTTCCGTGCGCAAATACTTTTTGTATCTCAAAGGGTCCTGACCATCGGGACCTTAGTTTCCCTGGGAAGAGTTTCAACCTTGAGTTGAATAATAACACCAGTTGTCCTTCCTGAAGGTCTTTCTTCTGAATATGCCTGTCATGCCAGGTTTTGGTTTGCTCTTTGTATATCTTGACATTCTCATATGCTCGATTCCTGAACTCTTCCAGCTCTTGTAATTGGAGGATCCGAGATTTACCAACTTTGGCAAGATCATAGTTGAGGAATTTGGTAGCCCAAAATGCCCTATGCTCAAGTTCGAGTGGTAGGTGACAAGCTTTACCATAGACTAACTGATACGAGGACATACCTATTGGTGTTTTGAACGTTGTTCGGTATGCCCAGAGTGCGTCATCGAGCTTGATTGACCACTCCTTTCTTGAGGCACTGACATTTTTTTCTAGGATTTGCTTGATCTACCGATTGGATACCTCAACCTGTCCACTAGTCTGGGGGTGGTATGATGTGGCGATTCTATGCTTGACATTGTATTTCCGCAGTAGGTTTTCCATCAATTTATTTAGGAAGTGGGTACCTTCGTCACTAATCAGTGCTCTTGGTACCCCAAACCGTGCGAAGATACAATTCTTGAGGAAATTGATTACCACCTTTGCATCATTCGTGGGCAGTGCAACTGCTTCCACCTATTTTGACACATAGTCAACCGCAACCAGAATGTATTGCTTTCCAAAGGAAGGTGGGAAGGGTCCCATAAAGTCTATCCCCCATACATCGAACAGTTCGACTTCTAACATGGCATTCTGAGGCATCTGATTTCTTTTGGATATGTTGCCTGTTCTCTGACATCTGTCGCACTCTTTTACCACTGCTTGTGCATCTTTGAATAGTGTGGGCCAGTACAATCCAAACTGGAGGACTTTGGCTGCGGTTCTGTCTCCGCTAAAATGTCCTCCATATTCTGAGTTATGACAGGCTTTTAAAATGTCCCTCTGCTCTTCCTCTGGAACACATCTCCTGACTAGGCCATCTAATCCTTTTTTATAAAGGAATGGATCGTCCCATACATAGAACCTGCAATCATGCAAAAACTTTTTTCGTCTGTTAGAGTCAAAGTCATCAGGTATCAGTCCACCTACCACAAAGTTCGCGTAATCGGCGAACCATGGGATATGCGTAACGGCTTGAATACGTTTGTCCGTGAACTCATCTCTGATGGGGTGCGTTTCTTTTGTTTCTTGGATCGGAGTCATTCGAGACAAGTGATCAGCAACAACGTTTTCACTACCCTTTTTGTCTCTGATTTCCAGGTCGAATTCTTGTAGTAGTAGGATCCATCGCAGCAGCCTTGGCTTCGATTCCTGTTTAGCAAAAAGATATTTTAAAGCAGCATGGTCAGTATATACAATTACCTTTGATCCCAGCAGATAGGATCTGAATTTGTCAAGCGCGTATACCACCGCCAGGAGTTCTTTTTCTGTGGTTGCATAGTTCATTTGAGCAGGGTTGAGTATATGGCTTGCATAATAGATCACATGCAAGAGCTTCTCCTTGTGTTGCCCTAGTACTGCTCCTACTGCGTTATCACTTGCATCACACATTACCTCAAAAGGAAGGGACCAATCTGGGGCAATAACTATGGGCGCTGACACCAGCTCCTTATTCAAGGTCTCGAAGGCTTTCCTGCATTCTTTGTCAAATAAGAACGGGGTATCTTTTACCAGCAGACTAGTCAGCGGTTTGGCAATCTTGGAGAAATCTTTTATGAACCTGCGGTAGAAACCCGCATGTCCTAAGAAGCTTCGGATGCCTTTTTCATTCACCGGTGGTGGTAAATTTGCTATTCCCTCCACTTTTGCTATATCCACTTCGATACCTTTGTTGGAGATCTTGTGTCCCAAGACTATTCCTTCCCGGACCATGAAGTGACATTTTTTCCAATTCATGATCAAATTTGTTTGCTGGCATCTTTCTAACACACGTGACAGGTTAGTCAAACAATTATCAAATGAAGAACCGAATACTGAAAAGTCATCCATAAATACTTCCATATGCTTTTCGAGCATGTCAGCAAAAATAGAAGTCATACACCTTTGAAAGGTGGCTGGTGCGTTGCACAAACCAAATGGCATTCTTCTATAAGGGAAGATACCATAGGGGCATGTGAATGCAGTCTTCTCTTGGTCTTCAGGGGCAACCGCAATCTGGTTGTACCCTGAATAACCGTCTAGGAAACAATAGTAATCGTGTCCTGCTAACCTTTCCAGCATTTGATCAATGAATGGTAACGGGAAGTGATCATTCCTTGTTGCCACGTTTAGCCTTCTGAATGGAATAAACTCATTCTTTTCATTCTTTATTACCGTTGTGCCCCCTTTTTTTGGTACCACGTGGACTGGACTTACCCAAGAGCTATCGGAGATAGGGTAGATTAGGCCTGCATCCAAGAGTTTTACAACTTCTTTGCGCACCATTTCTTTCATGGTTGGGTTAAGTCTTCGTTGTGGTTGCGCTACCGGTTTGTGGTCATCTTCCATTAAGATCTTGTGCATGCAAACAGTAGGGCTGATACCTTTTAAGTCCTCAATTTCCCATCCGATTGCACCCTTGTATTTTTTTAGCACTTGAATGAGTTCTGCCTCTTGGACACTCTATAGACTAGCATTAATGATAGCTGGACATTTTTCTTCAGTGTCTAGAAATACATACTTCAGATTTGTTGGCATCTGCTTCAGATTCACCCCTTTTTTTGGTTCTTCAGTGACATCGGATGGTGGTGGTCTTAGATCTTCCCACCGGTGTGGTCTAGATCTAATCCATTCATGTTGTTTTTCCATCAGAGCAAGCACCTCAGATTCTTCTTCATCTTCATTACTTTCAAAAAGGGACAAGCTTAAGACCCGGTTTAGTGGTGACCGGGGTCTATGCTGGTCATTTTCTTGAGCAATTACTTGGTCGATTATCTCTATAGTGTTGCTTGTGCCGATATCATCTTTGTATTGCATGGTATTCCTCACATCTATCTTTAACTCTTCATCATAGACCTTGAGGGTCATAGTTCCTTCCTCAATATTTATCATACACCTTCCTGTTTCCAAGAAAGGTCTTCCCAATATGAGAGGGATCTCCTCATCCTCTAGCATTTCCAAAATGACGAAGTCGACTGGAAAGACAAACTTGTCAATTTTTACAAGAACACCTTCCACAATACCATAGGGTCGCCTAACAGAGCGATCCGCAAACTGAAGGGTCATTCGAGTATCTTGAATATAACCGATGCCTAATTTCTTACAGATGGACAGTGGCATCAAACTTACACTCGCTCCTAAGTCAATCAGAGCCTTCTTGAAATTTCTATCACCAATAGTGTAAGGAATAGTAACCGATCCCCTGTCTTTCTTTTTCACAGGGATTTTCATGCCTTGGAGAATGGAACTGCATGTTTCAGTCAGGATGATCGATTCCGTATCAGTGGAACGCTTCTTGGAAATTATGTCTTTCATGAACTTGGCATATATTGGCATTTGTTCCAATGCTTCAGAAAAAGGGATATTGATTTCGAGTTTTTTGAACATCTCCAGAAACTTCTCAAAATTCTTCTCATGTTGATTTTTCTTTTTCTGTCATGGAGGGTAAGGGAGTTTGATTATGGGTTTTGGAACCTTCTCCTTATCCTTGACAGGAGGTGGTATTGCTTATTCATCTTGGACTTTTATTTCCTTGATTTCTAAATCCACCTCTATTAATCCATCTTTTTCTATATCATTTTCCTCTGTTGACTTTCCACTTCGAGTTGTGACAATGTTAACAGTGTTATGTTCCCGCGGATTTGTCACCGTACCACTAGGTAGGGTGCCAGGGGCTTGAGAGTTAGAAGCTAACTGTTGTGCTATCTGTCCCATCTGAACTTCAAGATTTTTGATGGAGGCTGTGGTGTTTTTCTGATTAGTCATTGTTTCTTCTTGAAATTGTATGTTGTGGGCTGCTAACTTTTCAATGGCAATCTCCCATTCAGCCTTTTTAGGCGCCTGTTGTTGTTGCTGTTGTTGCTGATACTGAGTCTGATATTGCCCTGTACCTTTTTGCGGAACATTCCCTCTCTGATCTTTCCAGGAGAAGTTTGGATGATTCTTCCAACCTGGGTTGTAAGTGTTAGAGTAGGGATTATTCTGCTTCAAGAATTTGATCTGTTCAATTTGTTGGGGAGTCGCAAAGCAATAGACCGTGTGATGAGGTCCATTATAGATTTCACAAGTGCTCGCATGAGCTGGCTGAACCTGTGCTATCTGTTGAGTACCTATATTCATAGCTTTCAGCTTTTTGTCTACTTCAGCAGCAACAATGTCTTCCAGACGGATTTTATTTGCTTCAATAATCCTCTTTATACCAGTGGCTGTTGAGAAATTTGTTGAGCCACCGACTGCTGTATCAATCAACTGTTTTGTTTTTATTTTCAGCCCATTAACGAACATCTGCATTTGTTCGGTCTGATCCATATTATGAGTGGGACACACGACTAATATTCTTTTGAATCTTTTGTAAGTGTCTCCCAATGATTCACCATCCTTCTGTTTGAAATTCAGAATTTCATACCTTTTTCTCAGGAATACTGATGCTGGAAAATACTCATTTAAGAATGCAGTTTCCATCTCCTCCCAAGAAGTGATACTATCGGCAGGGAGAGAATAGAACCATTCTTCCGCGTCGTCAGCTATCGTGAACGGGAACATTCTTAATTTTTTTGCTTCATCAGTATGACCATCAATTTTTAGGGTGGTGCTCATGGTCAGAAATCTTTGCAGGTGTTTGTTGGCATCTTCATTAACCTTTCCGGTGAAAGGTTTTATTTCCAATTGATTGATCGTGCTAGGATGTAGTTGATAATTCGTCACATTCACCGGTTGGTTAACAATGGTCAGTCGACCACCTGGTGCATTTGCACCTCCATAGTCACCCAAGAGTCTTTCTGGAGGTGAAGGAGGTGGAATTGGAGGAACTTCAGCCATTGGTTCCTTGACTTCTGAGTAATCAGAGGTACTTTCTTCTGTAGAATCCACTCTTTGTTCTCTGCGTCTTCTGTGAAGGGTTCTCTCGATCTCTGCGTCAAAAAGAAATTCAGCTGAGGGTTCCCCTCGCATACACAAATTAGTAAATTATAAATGACAGAAAAATAATTATTGCAGAGCAACAAAATTTTAATTGAAACAAAATTAAACTTTATATTTTTGGCAGTCCCCGGCAACGGCGCCAAAAACTTGATCGGGAAAATAGTGTAGCACCTCAAATTTGCACCTACCATTTGTACATTCATTTCATTTGTTAAGTCATTAACATTGCATTGTCATTGCATAGTCCATCAAGTCATCAGGAAAGACTGGTCAGGAGATTTAACTGTGCAGGCAAGCAAGTGCATTTTCTATGGAATCAAAGCCCTAGGGTTGGTATAATGAGTTCATGTGACCCAAGGATCATTTTGAAGTGGGTTGTCCAAAGATTGAAGGCTCAAAGCTCATCAGTCAATGATCAAATCATCTGAAACCCTAAAAAGTCAACAGAAGTCAACTGTCAGTTCATCTGTGGATTTGGAGGTGGGAGATGGTTAGAGATGCCTTATTCATGTGCCAACAAGTCTCATTTGACATTTCAAACACCAACATTGAAGGATTTGAAGTCAGATCAAGACTTTCCAAAAATAGCAGGTGACCTGTAATTTGAATTTGCCAAAAATGGAAAGGTTTTCAACTCAAGATTACATCATCAAGAAAGCTTCAAATGAAATTTTGTCCAACATGAAAGTTGAAGATATTTCTCTCCCATTTCCAAAAAGTCCAAGATCATGGATTTCTCATGCGTGGTTGAAGAGATATGGATCAATCTTGGCCAAGAGTGGTTTGAACTTCAAATGTGCATAACTTTCAAACCAAAAGTCCAAATTAAGTGGTTCTTTTTGCATTGTTCTTGTTTTGACATATGCTTTCCAAATCAGGTATTACATGCCATGCATTATCATCACATAATCATTTGGAAATTCACTTGATTTTTGGAGGGAAAATTAAAGTTTGAAATTGGTGCATTGTTCACACATTCTATCATGACCATTGGCTCCAAAATGGTTTTTTAAGTGAATTTGAACCCAAACCCGTGTACTGTTCATCCATAACTTTCATGCATAAGGTGAAATATCAAATTGGCATATACACCTCATTTCTTGCTAATTCCAATTACCATGGCTTAAACATGATTAGGAGAGTGATTAGGGAGAGGTATATAACACTAAGCATAACTGTTTTCAGCTAACCACAGTCACAATTCACAGATCTAGATCAAAATCACAAAGTTTTCTCTCAAAATTTTCTTCAATTTTTTCCAAACAAGATCCATTTCTCTTGATCAATTCATCATCTGGAGGCATTATGGAGCAAGTTTGAAGGAAGATCCAAAGGAATTCGTGCAGTTTTGAAGCAGCTTGAAGCTTGAACTCAACAATGGTGGATTCAGATTTTTGAGAGATCGCGTGCAATTAATCCTCAATTCTTCATCCAATCAATCATACAAGCATACTTGAGGAGCATTGAAGCATCACAAGGCCTTGGATCCATCGAATTTCAGTTCTGCACTTCAAATAGGTTCCAAATCGATCCTCTTATTTCTCAATTTCATTATGCTATTGTTGTTCATCTTTTGATGTCGGTTAATTTGAGCTTTATTTCATGAAAATCCATGCCGAATTGAGTGAGTTAGGTCAAGTTAAAGATTCGTGCATGAAAATAGATTGCTTCGATTCTCCTTGTATGTGCTGATTTAACCTTAACCATGCCTGGATTCGTGTTGTATGCTGAAAGATCTACACCATGATGTGCTTATTTTTGATTTCTGAGAACTTTTGTTCTTGAGCATGGCACTGTTCATGATGAACACGATGAAGATTGATGAATTTCGTTTCCAGAATTGCTTTTGATCCGTTAGAATGTTTTCCTGCGTTCCTGCATGTGTTTGTGTAAAGCTTAACATGTACTGGTCCACGTCCTCACATGCATGGCAAAATGATTGGCTAGCATTGCTTGACCGTGCCACATGCGTTTAATGAAACACAGAGTTTTGATGCTGCACGCCTCTATTTCAAATTTGGCTTCAATTCGATTCCGGCTGGTGACAATTATTCAAATGCATTTCATGATTTTTCATTTCCCTCCATTATAATTCATGCCTTGGCTTCATGTTTTTTATTTTATTTTTTCTTCACCTTTCAAAATTCATAAATAATTGATTAATGCTCCAAAAAATATGAGGATTTTTGCATTGCATTCCATTTTCTGTCTAGTACATGGTGGATTCTAAGGCCATCAGTTTGGCGCCAACACTGAATGTTAACGCTAACCCCGTGCCAATGCATGGTCCTGTAGAGGTGAAGGTGATGTCAAAGGACAAAAGAGGAATAGAGGTGACTAAGGGGGATCAGTTAAAAACTCCAATGTCTATGGTCCCAAATCATCTGATGAAGAGTGGAGCATTCCCTAGTGTTGATAACTGTTGTGCGGCTGTCGCCACAAATGGGTGTGTAGTGATGAGGGAAACGATCCAGAGAATGATGGAAGTAGAAATGGACGGTGGAAAATTTGAAACACTAGGTCAGGCAGTTGAAACCGTCAAGGTGGAGAATGCCATTCTTGCTGAGAAAGAGAAGAAGCTGTCCATTTCTTCTTACAAACAGGCCATAGAAGTGGTGAAGAACGGAGAAGCCCTAGGCTGGGGAAAGATCATAGACATTGTGGCGAAAGCAGATATGTTCGGGGTTGGCTATCAACCAGACCAAGGCTCGTCTGGGCAAAACAGAGGACGTCGTCAACCGTTCACATTCGTCAGTGCTGGAATGCTGGATCCAGGTCACACCTGTACAGTGGGTGAAGAGATCGACAGTGATCGCGAGCTTGAGTCGTGGATAAAGTCGTGCGTACCAGGGAACTGGAAGGCCTCAAAGATCATCACTGTCACTCATCCTGAAGTGTAGTATTTCTGTTTTTCAATTTTGTTTGCATGAAAGCCATACATTTTGCCCGAAGCGTAATGGTCCATTGTAAGGGCCATCTCATGTGTTTCATTGTGCAACATTTTGCATCATTAATAAATGGATGTTTTGTAGTAAAAGCGGTGCTCCCTGTCTTTCATTTATTTTTGCAGTTTAAAAAATAAAAATGGCAATGTTTATTTCCCTTTTTCTTTCCTTTTGATTCGTCTTGTTCCGACCTTAAAAGTGATTATCCTCCTGATCTCATTGATAACAATTCGGTTACACCTTTGTATGACTTCGACAATCCGATCTATCATGCCGAAGAATAAGGCGAAGAAGATTGTGATCTGCTGGAATTAGCCAGGTTGCTAAGACAAGAGGAGAGGGTGATTCAACCGCACGAGGAGCGATTCAAGATTGATATTCCGGACACCGCCGAGGTCAAAAAGGGAAGTGAAAATTGGGGCCGCTTCAGAGGCGAGTCGAGAGCAGGATGGTAGCCCTGTTGAAAGAACAGGTTGATAGCTTCGCCTGGTCGTGTCAGGATATGCCAGGGTCGGATACCAATGTCGTTGTGCACGAGCTACCATGGAGAGAAGATTGTCCTCTAGAGAAGCAGAACGTCGGTGCCACGTATCAGAGTGACTTTGTTTCATGATATGATTCATCGTGAAATCAAATGCTATGTTGATGACATGATAGCAAAGTCCCGAGCAGAAAGAGGGCATCCGGTAGACCGGGGCAAATTGTTTGACCGGATTGAGACAACTCAGACTGAGGTTGAGTCTGCATCAGTGTACTTGTGGAGTGCTGTCCGGTAAACTGCTGAGATTTATTATGAGCGGATAAGAGGAATCGAGGTCGATCCTGCAAAAAAAAAAAAAAAAAAAAAAAAGGAAAAAGCAATGCAAGAAATGCCTGAACCGAGAACAGAGAAAAAAGGTTCGTGGTCTCTTAGATAGATTGAATTGCATTTCACGGTTCACATCTCATCTAATAGCCACGTGTGAACCCACCCAAGCTGTTGAAAAAAAAAAGAGATCAAACGGTCAGGTGGATAATGATTGCCAAGGGGCATTGAAAGATAAAAGCGTAAGTTGCAGGAACCTCTGATTCTGATGCCTCCCGTGGAGAGACGGTCGTTAATTATGTACTTGACAACCCTCGAGGGGTCTATGAGGTGTGTACTGGGGCAGCATGACGAGTCTTGTCGAAAAGAGCATGCAATTTACCTAAGCAAAAAGTTTATCGACTGTGAAACAATACACTCATTGCTCGAGAAAACTTGCTGTACTTTGGCATAGGCTGCTCGCCGACTGAGACAGTATATGCTGGTTCATACCACTTTGTGGATGCCCGAGATGGATCCGATCTAGTATGCGTTTGAGAAGCTAGCATTGACAGGACGGGTTGCGAGAGGGCAAATGATTCTGACTGATTTGCGATATTTAGTATGCCTCTCAAAGAGCAGTAAGGGGGAGTGTACTGTCTGATTATCTCGCCCAGCAACCCATAACCAAGGAAGTTTGAGTTCCCTGAGGAGGACATCTCGAGGTGCTCAAATCGAAAGATTGTGAGGAACCGATCCCGGAGGAGGGGCCTGACCCTGAATCCGAACGGATTCTGATGTTTGATGGGGTTAATGTGAATGAGTTAGCGCTGCTTTGGTTACGCCAAAGGGATCCCACGTTCCCTTAGTTGCCTGGATAACATTTGAATGCACCAACAATGGTGGCTGAGTACGAAGCTTGTATCCTGGGTATCGATCTTCGGTGCGTACGTCTACTGGGGCAACGCCGCGCTCGCTCGGGTATGGGATCGAAATGGTATTACCTGCTGAAGTCTAGATCCCATTGTGGAGAGTCCTGATGGATGAGAAATTAGAGAAGGCTGAGTGGATAAGGACTCGGTATGACGCGTTGAGCCTGACGGAGGAAAAGAGGCTGGCGGTTACTTGTCATGGGGCAGTTGTACCCAGTGAATGAAGCGTGTTGTTGACCGAAAAGTGCGACCTCGTGCGTACCACGTGGGAGAGCTGGTATTGAAAAGGATCCTTCCTCCTCAACGATCGTAGAGGCAAGTGGACACACAATTATGAGGGTCCATTCGTGGTCAAGAAGGTTTTCTCTGGTAGAGCCTTGTTGTTGACGACCATGGATGGCAAGGATTCTCCATCCCCTGTGAATGCGGACGCAATTAAAAGATACTTCGTAAAAAAAAGAGACCCGCTGGACAAAAAGAATAAAAGAGTCCAGGCAAAAAAGGGCATCCCGGCGAACCGAAAAAAAGAAAGGGAAAAGGTTCGGGAAAAAATTAGGGATAAAAGGAGAAAAAACTGTACACCCGGCAAGTCGAAAACCCCACAAGGGCGGCTTGGGCAAAAAAGGGTATCCCGGTGGACCGAAAACCCGAAAGGGCGGTCCAGGCAAAAGAGGGAATGAAACGAACAACTGCGTCTAGCATGGTCGTTTGTGCTTTGGATATGACTTGGATAATCTCCGACAGAGATCGATCGGAAGCGTCTTATTTAGAAGACAGAAAGTGCGGAAAGTCTTGAGGACATACGAGGTGTAACCGAGTTGGAACTCGATGAGATCACGGTTTCACATTGCCATTAGGATAGGTTTTTCCTTTTATGCGCAATCACCTCTTTTTAGGGATTGCTTCCTGTGTGTTGCTTGGTTTTGAGCCACCTTTTTTCAGTTAATAAAATGCGTGTTCAGCCAACTAATTTTGTTTTTGTCTTCATTTCTGCTTTGATTGCGAAAACATCCGTTTATTTTTTATAAGAATATTTGCATTTTGAAACATAGAGGTCCCTTCCAATGCATGCTTATAAGATTGAAATCTGGAAATCTTATTCGGAAGTTTGAGTGACCTAGGTGTTGAAATGTTGGCACGCCTGGGGCACGCTTTTATCTAACGATCTCTTGTGCAGGTGCTGTTAGATATCTTCATTCACTTGCAGGTTGTGATGGATAACCTTTTGACAAAAGATCCCTGCAGAGTCCGATCAGGGGCAAGGGATAGAAGAACGGTGAAAAGACGGCAAAACAAGGACGACGATCCTAGAGGGTAATCAAGAAGACTCTTCAAAGTTTGAGGACTGGAAAGTTTGTATGAATCCTAGGAGTTCGATCTCCGTGGAGTACGGAGAAGTCGGGAATACAAGGTGATGAATCAGAAAAGTCCAGATGAGTCTGGGAGTTCTCAAAAGTGGAAAGTCAACATTGTGGTGGGATGGTGAACACCAGTATTTGACGAGTCGACGGACGGTCCGTGTCCAATAGGCTGTATTTCCCCAATGGGTTTGAGAGTGTTATCTCCCTGGCAGATTCGAGATCGGTATTTCCTCAGCAAGTCTGAAGGTTATTGTCTTCCCAGCAGAGGTTGTGTTGATGGTTTTCCCCCAGCAAGGTCCCCAAGCGGATCGGGTCCGGTGAAATTATCCCCAGTAGAGATAAGCATTGTTTGCTCCCCTTAGCAGGGTAGTCCCCAAGCAGTTCGGGTTCGATGGAGGTCATCCCCAGCAAGGGTTGTCTTTCCCCAGCAGGGTGGAAATCGACGTGGTAATGAAATCCTCAGCATAGTTCCTTGAGCTCCCCGGTGTTGTCTCTGGAGGAGATGTGTTTTTATGCATTCATCATTTAGATAAGCATAGCATATTGCATCATTAGTGCGTAGCATTTCCATGATCATGGAGCATTGCGCTAAAAAAAAAACTCGTGCATCAGCATTGCAAACATATCCATTAGCCCTAGGCCGTGGTGACCATCCGAGATTGGGTTGTCGGAAAAGGTTTAGCATCGCGCCATTGGATTGATTTCAGAATTGGGTTCCCCCAGCAGGGTAGAAAGGTGTTTTCCCAACAAGTGACTCCTTAGTTGAGTGGGTATCCCCAGCAATGTTACTCCCCACAAAATTGGTAGCATCTTGTAAGCTTGGATCGATTCCCCTAGCAGATGTGGGTGTGTCTGATCTCTCCATATAGAGTCGACCCCTTAGGCAGAAAGTGTCTGTCATTTCCTTCTGCACTCCCCACTGAGTTATATCCTCGTGGATGACGGTTGTTTTCGTTCCCTCCCTACACACATAATGGGATGGGTTTTCCCTATTGAGTTCTGTCCTCATTAGGATGAGTCTTGATTCAGTTTGCCTTTTTGGATCGATCCTAAATTGGCTTCCTTGTGGCTGTCTCTTATGCCTTCCTATGGTATAAATGAATAGTTGCTCACTAACCGGCACTCATTCATCTTATCCTCAGCGGAAGTTGTCGGCTTCTATCCACTACCCGGTAGTTGTAAGTCCTATCTTTGTGGTCTTCTACCTACTAACCGGTAGATGTAAACTCCATGTTGTCCCCTTTGTGGAGTTAACCCGTGTGCTTATCCTAATCGATGACGGTTACCGTTCCGTGGTTTTCTACCTACTAACCGGTAGATGTAATCCCCTCTTTGTGGTTATCATTATCCAGTTTTCGGTATTGGTATTCCTTTCCCCTTTTGGATATTTGCTTTGATTAAGCAACTTTTTCCCCAGCGGATCTTCCCCTTACTTTTGGGTAATTGCTCCAAGTAAGCCATTTTATCCTCAGTGGGTCCTCTTTCATTCACCGTTTGCCGGTGATGTTTGTTGTTTCCCCTTTTGATTGGTTGTCCTCTACATACCTAGTCCTGGTATCCCGATGCCTTTCTTTTCGGTCGATTTATCCTTTAACAACCTACAACCCGGTTATGGATAATCTTCCATGCGAGTGTATTATCTACATTTTGACGGCTATAGATGATATATCTCATGCACTCTTTGGCTGAACCCTTTGTTTGTTTCCCCAACCGAGTAAGATTCGTATTCCTTGTGGAATTGAATGTCCATCCTTTAACAAGATTGCTTTTCTAGCCCTCTTCAGGATGATGAGTGTTTTGGAACATAAACCAATTCACGCTTTGGTCGGTCACCTGTTTTATGCCTACAACCCGGTATCCTTGGTGTTCCTTCCTGTCTGCTCCCTGTCGTGACCTTGATCCCCAGTGAGTCACCTTCTCCGTTGGTGTCGATAAACGTCGAGCTTCCACAGGTCATCCGTTGATGTCTGTGCCACCTCTCCGTTGGTGTCGGTAAATGTTGAGTTTTTCTCAATCGTCCGTTGACGTTTGGTTGTGATTAGCTTTTCCCCAGTAGGGTCACCTTCTCCGTTGGTGTCGATAAACGTCGAGCTTCTCCCGTTCGTCCGTTGACGTCTGGTCGAGTCTTTCCCATTCATCCGTTGATGTCTGGTCACCTCTCTCCGTTGGTGTCGATAAACGTCGAGCTTCTCCCGTTCGTCCGTTGACGTCTGGTTGTTTTCCTTTCTTTCCATTCATCCGTTGATGTCTGGTTACCTCTCCGTTGGTTTCGATAAACGTTGAGTTTTTCCCATTCATCCGTTGACGTCTGGTCGAGTCTTTCCCATTCATCCGTTGATGTCTGGTCACCTCTCTCCGTTGGTGTCGATAAACGTCGAGCTTCTCCCGTTCGTCCGTTGACGTCTGGTCGAGTCTTTCCCATTCATCTGTTGATGTCTGGTTACCTCTCTGTTGGTTTCGATAAACGTTGAGTTTTTCCCATTCGTTCGTTGACGTATGGTTGTATCTCTTTCTTCCCAGTCATTCATTAATGTCTGGTCACCTCTCTCCGTTGGTGTCGATAAACGTCGAGCTTCTCCCGTTCGTCCGTTGACGTCTGGTCGAGTCTTTCCCATTCATCCGTTGATGTCTGGTCACCTCTCTCCGTTGGTGTCGATAAACGTCGAGCTTCTCCCGTTCGTCCGTTGTCGTCTGGTCGAGTCTTTCCCATTCATTCGTTGATGTCTGGTTACCTCTCCGTTGGTTTCGATAAATGTTGAGTTTTTCCCATTCTTCCGTTGACGTATGGTTGTATCTCTTTCTTCCCAGTCATTCATTAATGTCTGGTCACCTCTCTCTGTTGGTGTCGATAAACGTCGAGCTTCTCCCGTTCGTCCGTTGACGTCTGGTCGAGTCTTTCCCATTCATCCGTTGATGTCTGGTTACCTCTCCGTTGGTTTCGATAAACGTTGAGTTTTTCCCGTTCGTCCGTTGACGTATGGTTGTATCTCTTTCTTCCCAGTCATTCATTAATGTCTGGTCACCTCTCTCCGTTGGTGTCGATAAACGTCGAGCTTCTCCCGTTCGTCCGTTGACGTCTGGTCGAGTCTTTCCCATTCATCCGTTGATGTCTGGTTACCTCTCCGTTGGTTTCGATAAACATTGAGTTTTTCCCATTCGTCTGTTGACGTATGGTTGTATCTCTTTCTTCCCAGTCATTCATTAATGTCTGGTCACCTCTCTCCGTTGGTGTCGATAAACGTCGAGCTTCTCCCGTTCGTCCGTTGACGTCTGGTCGAGTCTTTCCCATTCATCCGTTGATGTCTGGTTACCTCTCCGTTGGTTTCGATAAACGTTGAGTTTTTCCCATTCGTCCGTTGACGTATGGTTGTATCTCTTTCTTCCCAGTCATTCATTAATGTCTGGTCACCTCTCTCCGTTGGTGTCGATAAACGTCGAGCTTCTCCCGTTCGTCCGTTGACGTCTGGTCGAGTCTTGCCATTCATCCGTTGATGTCTGGTCACCTCTCCGTTGGTGTCGATAAACGTCGAGCTTCTCCCGTTCGTCCGTTGACGTTTGGTCGAGTATTGCCATTCATCCGTTGATGTCTGGTCACCTCTCCGTTGGTTTCGATAAACGTTGAGTTTTTCCCATTCGTCCATTGACGTCTGGTTGTATCCCTTTCTTTCCATTCATCCGTTGATATCTGGTTACCTCTCCGTTGGTTTCGATAAACGTCGAGTTTTTCCTAGTCGTTCGTTGGCGTCTAGTTGTGATTTCTATTCCCATTCATCGTCCTTCGATGTCTGGATGTGGTTCCTTTTTTCTGAAAAGAAGTCAAAATCCCCAGTGAAGTCGTTGGTAGACATCTTGACTGGTTCATTGACAAATAGCAGTTCCCAGTGGAAGCTTCTGTCGGTGAATTTTCCTTTCTTGAATCCCCGCAGAGTGCAAATTTCTACGATTCTTTGGTATTCAATCCCTGTGTACCTTGATGGTCTGACAGCCATTGCTCTCATCCGTTCAGGTTCCCAGCTGATTGAATAGGGGCAGCTGTAGCACCTCAAATTTGCACCTACCATTTGTACATTCATTTCATTTGTTAAGTCATTAACATTGCATTGTCATTGCATAGTCCATCAAGTCATCAGGAAAGACTGGTCAGAAGATTTAACTGTGCAGGCAAGCAAGTGCATTTTCTATGGAATCAAAGCCCTAGGGTTGGTATAATGAGTTCATGTGACCCAAGGATCATTTTGAAGTGGGTTGGCTAAAGATTGAAGGCTCAAAGCTCATCAGTCAATGATCAAATCATCTGAAACCCTAAAAAGTCAACAGAAGTCAACTGTCAGTTCATCTGTGGATTTGGAGGTGGGAGATGGTTAGAGATGCCTTATTCATGTGCCAACAAGTCTCATTTGACATTTCAAACACCAACATTGAAGGATTTGAAGTCAGATCAAGACTTTCCAAAAATAGCAGGTGACCTGTAATTTGAATTTGCCAAAAATGGAAAGGTTTTCAACTCAAGATTACATCATCAAGAAAGCTTCAAATGAAATTTTGTCAAACATGAAAGTTGAAGATATTTCTCTCCCATTTCCAAAAAGTCCAAGATCATGGATTTCTCATGCGTGGTTGAAGAGATATGGATCAATCTTGGCCAAGAGTGGTTTGAACTTCAAATGTGCATAACTTTCAAACCAAAAGTCCAAATTAAGTGGTTCTTTTTGCATTGTTCTTGTTTTGACATATGCTTTCCAAATCAGGTATTACATGCCATGCATTATCATCACATAATCATTTGGAAATTCACTTGATTTTTGGAGGGAAAATTAAAGTTTGAAATTGGTGCATTGTTCACACATTCTATCATGACCATTGGCTCCAAAATGGTTTTTTAAGTGAATTTGAACCCAAACCCGTGTACTGTTCATCCATAACTTTCATGCATAAGGTGAAATATCAAATTGGCATATGCACCTCATTTCTTGCTAATTCCAATTACCATGGCTTAAACATGATTAGGAGAGTGATTAGGGAGAGGTATATAACACTAAGCATAACTGTTTTCAGCTAACCACAATCACAATTCACAGATCTAGATCAAAATCACAAAGTTTTCTCTCAAATTTTTCTTCAATTTTTTCCAAACAAGATCCATTTCTCTTGATCAATTCATCATCTGGAGGCATTATGGAGCAAGTTTGAAGGAAGATCCAAAGGAATTCATGCAGTTTTGAAGCAGCTTGAAGCTTGAACTCAACAATGGTGGATTCAGATTTTTGAGAGATCGCGTGCAATTAATCCTCAATTCTTCATCCAATCAATCATACAAGCATACTGGAGGAGCATTGAAGCATCACAAGGCCTTGGATCCATCGAATTTCAGTTCTGCACTTCAAATAGGTTCCAAATCGATCCTCTTATTTCTCAATTTCATTATGCTATTGTTGTTCATCTTTTGATGCTGGTTAATTTGAGCTTTATTTCATGAAAATCCATGCCGAATTGAGTGATTTAGGTCAAGTTAAAGATTCATGCATGAAAATAGATTGCTTCGATTCTCCTTGTATGTGCTGATTTAACCTTAACCATGCCTGGATTCGTGTTGTATGCTGAAAGATCTACACCATGATGTGCTTATTTTTGATTTCTGAGAACTTTTGTTCTTGAGCATGGCACTGTTCATGATGAACACGATGAAGATTGATGAATTTCATTTCCATAATTGCTTTTGATCCGTTAGAATGTTTTCCTGCGTTCCTGCATGTGTTTGTGTAAAGCTTAACATGTACTGGTCCACGTCCTCACATGCATGGCAAAATGATTGGCTAGCATTGCTTGACCGTGCCACATGCGTTTAATGAAACGCAGAGTTTTGATGCTGCGCGCCTCTATTTCAAATTTGGCTTCAATTCGATTCCGGCTGGTGACAATTATTCAAATGCATTTCATGATTTTTCATTTCCCTCCATTATAATTCATGCCTTGGCTTCATGTTTTTTTATTTATTTTTTCTTCACCTTTCAAAATTCATAAATAATTGATTAATGCTCCAAAAAATATGAGGATTTTTGCATTGCATTCCATTTTCTGTCTAGTATTTTATGAACATTTTTCCATAAATTGTGCATGGCTGGAATTGTTTTTGTGCTAGGGAATGTGAACATGTATCATATCTTGACCTTGCCTTGATCATTCATTTGTGAAATGCTGAGATTTTACCCAATGCTCATGAAAATTTACATGTTGAAACTAGACTCGTTGCTTGACATTTTGGTGTTGAGTTGGTATTTTTATCATGTGCCATTGCTGTTTTATGATCATGTTAAGGTAGGTGTGACAATTTGTGTCACACCTTGTGATGTTCAACTTGATTGATGAATTTGCCATGCCAAATGTTATCCAAATGCCTTGATTTTTTGCATGATGCTTGATATGGATGTTGTGATTGGTCATGATTTTTGTTGGAACTTTTGGATTGATTTCTGATTTAATTGGGATTTTTCATTCTGGATGGTCATATGTGAGCTTTTGAATTGCTTTGATCTTCATTCTTTTGTGAAATGCTTGTTCTTTATCCAATAAATGTGAAACTTTGCACACTATTTCTAGACATGTTGAATGGTGTTTTGGCTTTGGTTTGAGGTTTTTACCATGATTCATTTCTGTTTTATGCTTATGCTAAGTTGGTGTGACATTTTGTGTCATACATGTGCTTGTTATGCTTGCCTTGACTTATGCAATCTGATTACCATGCCTAGTATTGTCTAATGCTCCTAATTTTTTGTGTGATGATCATGTTATATGTTCTGTTTGCTCATGAATTTTGTTGAGATTATTTGAATCATTTTTGAATTAATGTGCATTTGTTCATTCTGATGTCACAATGTGGTTACAACTTGCATACCTTGCCATATTTGGTTCATGAAATGAATTTGGTTGATGATATTGATGTGGGACTTTTTGGATTGTGTTCTTGATTGAATGAAGTTGATCCATGTTAAATTTCATGTTCTGTTTTGAATGTTTGACCCTCTTTTGAACCTAGGCTTTGACCTAGTGGTTTGGACTCACTGTTTGGATTGTGGATTTCAGGTTAAGAAGCACATTGCCATGATTGAAGTGGTTCACTCTCTTGAGTTGATTAAGTGGTTAATATTGACTAACTTTGAGTTGTTTTGTAGGTTGATGCCAAGTTATTTGTGTTGTGCCCATTAGCTTGTGCCTTGCTCACTGTCGCATTACATGCTTATCTGTCTGATTGTGTGATTGACTGTCTGTTTGATTGTTTGACTTGTATACTGATTGGGTTAGATTTTTTCATGTACATAAGTTGTTTTGAGTTCTTTTGAACTTGCTTTTGCTTTGCTTGGTTGCTTAACCATTTGAGGTATAACTCTCTGACTTCATGTAGTCTGGAAGACCTGTCCTGTTATGTGGGCAGGCACCTGTCTGAAGTCCTCCTTAAGAGGCAATGCTTGTGTTTGCTTACTTTTGTGCCAAGCAGGAAAAGTCCTCTATGAGGCAATTGGCAGATAAAAGAGATGTGCAATCCATCTCCTGCTATTCAGTGTGTCATTCACTTTTCTCACACACCATGTGTTGATGCATTGTGGATATTAACCCAAGATCTTTGTTGTGTCAGTCATATGTGGAGAAGAGTTCCAACTTTCTGAACTCCCACACTTTCATCTGTCTGAAGCTCTCCCAGGCCAGGGATAAGAGCTGTGAGGTCTTACCCTCCCTTCCCATTTCATCTGCTTCACCTTAACTCTCAATGTTAGGGTTAAGAGCTAACTACACCCGATTCCAGTTAGCTTGTGTTTCACAGCCTAACCTTGTATGAGCCCAATTGTTTGCATATAGTGTGTGTGCTTGCTTTGTGTGCTTGTATGTCTTTGCCTATGCTGCTTAGGATAGCTTGCTCCCTGTGCAAGTTAGATAGAAACCTTAACCTAGGACCATGGTGAATTTACATGATAACTATTAGGCTCGAGTTAGTCTCCCTTCTAGTTTGTCATTTCCCAGTCTCTGGTTAGAAGTTCTTTCCCTGCGTAGGGGAACTACGTCGCCCTGATCCTCATACCAGATGAGGTACGTAGGCAGGAGATGAGCTGATCTCTCCGGGCGCCCTTTTCTTTTTCAACCCTTTGTGTTTGTTGGAGTCTAACGTAAGTCCAGCGATTGGCAGTTGGTTTCCAGTGTGTCTTGTTTGCTTGTTGGAGTCTGACATAAGTCCAGCTATTGGCAGTTGGTTTCCAGTGTGTGTTTGTTGGTTCGGAGTCTGATGTAAGTCCAGCGATTGGCATTCGGTTTCCAGGTTTGCCTGTTTGTGTGGAGTCTGACGTAAGCCCAGCGATTGGCAGTCGGTTTCCGGTATGGTTTTGTTTGGCGTGCGTTAGCCGAGCTACGAGTGCTCTGATTCTTCTCCGGTCAGAGAAGATACGTATGCATAGTGTAACACCCTTCTAAAATACCCCAAATATTTCAATTAAAATAGCAACATATCAATCAGAGTAATTATGCCCCGAAGGGTGTCACACAATCATTTCACAACCATCATCAGAATATCCTGTCATGCTCATTTATTTAATCCAAATTATAAAGTATCTGCATAATACGCAGCGGATAAAATCAATTCAATTATTCACATCATGTAACATATTACATGCAAAATGGTTCACAACCAATCAATAAAATATTCAAACATCCCTTCCCGATGTTACATCTATCAGAGCATGACCCACTAGGAGACTACACTAGACTCCAAGCACTAGCTCCTATTCAACTCACTGCTCGTTACCTGAAAAATAGGTGTAAGGGTGAGTTCCTCAATCAATATAATAAGCATTATACAACATTATGTAATGTTAAGTAACTAACGCATCAAATCACTCTAACCAGACTACACACTCAATAACGGCAGTATCAATTCAAACATCATATTCAATACCAATACAACTCATATTCATACTCAATATCAACACAAACACACGTATAATATTGGAATACATCCATTCATATTATACGCCATACACATATTATGCAATGAGACTCCATGCATGCGGTACCGACTATTTGTGAACATATAGTTCACCTCACCGTCCAAATCCAGGCACGGCTACCAAGTCCAACTAGTCCCACTCATTTGAGACCTAGTGACTCACTCACTAATTCCTCACCACGGGAATTAGCTACCACCCCTCAAGGGCTATGCTATGCACGCTAATTCACCTAGCATGCAAACATCGACAACAATCCATAATGACTAACTCACTAATTCCTCACAATGGGAATTAGCTACCACCATAAAGGCCACAATATGCATGCTAATCACCTAGCCATGCTACATCATCAACAACAATTCAAGAATAGACATATGCTCACACTCTAAGCCATAAAACAGTCTATTCACAAGTGCACACATAACTGATACATTCACAGCATCATGCATACCATCACACATCATCAGTATATTATCACATAAGCATATCATATCATGCCACATAATCAAAAACAGTATTAGCACACTCTACTAATGCCTATACTACTCAAGACCCAACAAAACAACAACAACATTACCACGATATCACATCTGGGAGTTTAAAACGCGAAATCTGCCCTTCAAACTGATATGGCGAACGCCATTAGGCTAATGGCGAACGCCATTAGCGTTACACACTCTCATTCTGGAAAAACTGTCTGTCAAACTGATATGGCGAACGCCATTAGGCTAATGGCGAACGCCATTAGCGTTACACGCTCTCATTCTGGAAAAAAAACCCAAACGGCGAACGCCGAAGGCATAATGGCGAACGTCATTTGGCTGTTATGTGCATAGATGTTAAATTTCTACGAATTCCCTTTCAATTATCATCTAATTTCATTCATCCACTGGCTGTTATGTGCATAGATGTTAAATTTCTACGAATTCCTTTTCAATTATCATCCAATTTCATTCATCCACTATTTCACAATTTCATCATACATCAATCTAATCAGAGATAAAACAATGGTTATCACTACCCAGTACATATTATCATATAATACCCTTTAACCGATGATAAACCCCCCTTACCTGAGTTAATCCGGCAAATCTCAAGCTTCAAGCTCTTCTCTTCTCCAACCTTCTTCCTCTTGCTCTGCCTTTGCCCTTTTCCTCTTTCACGATCGCTTCTCTGTTTTTCACGTAAAAACCTTTTTACTCCAAAATGGGACTTTTTCCTTAATTCCAACTTATATATATTTTCCAATAAATAATTATCCCAATAATTATTATTCCAAAATAATAGTAATAATAATCCCAAATTCCAATTATTCAATTAAATTAATAAAAAAAATATTAATTTAAATTAAATAATTATCTTATTTTAATTGGGGTGTTACAACTCTCCCCCACTAAAAGAGTTTTCGTCCTCGAAAACATACCTCAAGCAAATAACTCCGGATAAGACTCCTTCATCTGACTCTCAAGTTCCCAGGTCACATTGCCACCTGCTGGTCCTCCCCAGGCTACCTTCACCAAGGCAATCTCTTTACCCCGCAACTGCTTCAACTCTCGATCCTCGATCCTCATAGGTGATGTTTCAACAGTCAGGTTATCTCTCACCTGTACATCATCTATTTGGACTACATGCGACGGATCATGAATGTATCTCCTCAACTGAGACACATGAAAAACATCATGCAAATTCGCAAGCGACGGCGGTAAAGCGATACGATAGGCTACCTCTCCTATCCTTTCTAAAATCTGATAGGGACCAATAAATCGAGGTGTCAACTTCTTTGACTTCAAAGCTCGACCAACACCAGTTATCGGAGTTACACGAAGAAACACATGATCTCCCTCTTGGAACTCAAGTGCCTTCCTCCTCTTATCATGATAACTCTTCTGTCGACTCTGAGCAATTCTCATCTTCTCCTGAATCATCTTAATCTTGTCTGTAGTTTGTTGAACAATCTCCGGTCCAACCACAGCACTCTCACCGGACTCATACCAACATAAAGGTGTCCGACATCTCCTACCATACAAAGCTTCAAACGGTGCCATACCAATACTCGAATGAAAACTATTGTTGTAGGTAAACTCAATCAACGGTAAATAACAATCCCACGCACCTCTCTTTTCTAAAACACAAGCTCTCAAAAGATCCCCTAGTGACTGAATCGTCCTCTCAGTCTGACCATCAGTCTGCGGATGATATGCAGAACTCAATCTCAGCTTAGTTCCCAAAGCCTTCTGCAAACCTTCCCAAAACTTCGATGTAAATCTAGGATCTCTGTCCGAAACAATACTCGACGGAATACCATGCAAACTTACAATCTTCTCAATATACAACTCGGCTAATCTCTCTAACGGATAATCCATTCTAATCGGAATGAAATGAGCCGATTTTGTCAATCTATCAACAATCACCCAAATAGCCTCAAAATTCTTATTTGTCCTCGGCAAACCAGAAACAAAATCCATACTGATACTATCCCACTTCCACTCTGGAATAGCCAACGGTTGCATTAGCCCAGACGGCTTCTGATGCTCAATCTTCGACTTCTGACAAGTCAAACAAGAATAAACAAAACTCGCGATTTCTCTTTTCATTCTCGGCCACCAAAATAACCTTTTCAAATCATGATACATCTTCGTAGCTCCAGGATGAATACTCAGGCCACTACGATGTCCTTCCTCAAGAATACTCTTCTTAAATTCGATAACATCCGGAATACACACCCGATTACTAAATTTCAAAACACCATTCTCATCAATTCTGAATTCACCACCTTGACCTTGATTCACTAGAGTCAACTTATCAACCAAAAGCACATCGGATTTCTGACCCTTTCTAATCTCATCCAGAATACCACTCGTTAACTTCAACATTCCCAATTTAACACTATTGTGAGTACTCTCACACACCAAACTCAAGTCTCTAAACTGCTCAATTAAATCCAATTCCTTAACCATTAACATAGACATATTCAATAATTTCCGACTCAACGCATCAGCCACTACGTCTGCTTTACCCGGATGGTAATTCAAACCAAAATCATAATCCTTCAGAAATTCTAACCATCTCCTCTGTCTCATATTCAGCTCTTTCTGATCAAACAAATACTTTAAACTTTTATGGTCACTGAAAACCTCAAATCTTGATCCATACAAATAATGCCTCCATAACTTCAGAACAAATACCACAGCTGCCAACTCTAAATCATGTGTCGGATAGTTCCTTTCATGAACCCTCAGCTGTCTCGAAGCATAAGCTATAACCTGCTTATTCTGCATCAACACACCACCCAAACCCAACAATGAAGCATCACAGTAAACCTCAAATGGTTCCGACGAACTCGGTAATATCAGAATAGGAGCAGTAGTCAACCTTCTCTTCAACTCTTGGAAACCTTCTTCACATTTTGAGTCCCAAACAAACGCTTGCCCCTTTCTAGTCAACATCGTCAACGGTAACGCCAACTTAGAAAATCCCTCAATGAACTTCCTATAATAACCAGCCAAACCAAGAAAACTCCTTATCTTAAAAACTGACTTCGGAGCTTCCCACTTAGATACCGCTTCTATCTTAGAAGGATCAACAGCAACACCGCCTCTTGAAATCACATGACCAAGAAAACTAACCTCTTCTAACCAAAATTCACACTTTGACAGTTTAGCAAATAACTTCTTTTCTCGCAGAACTCCTAAAACCACTCTCAAATGCTCAGCATGCTCTTCTTCAGATTTCGAATATACCAAAATGTCATCAATAAACACCACAACAAACTTATCTAGGCACGGATGGAAAATCCTATTCATATACTCCATAAATACTCCAGGCGCATTAGTCACACCAAAAGGCATTACAGAATACTCATAATGTCCATACCTTGTTCTGAAAGCAGTCTTCTGAATATCCTCAGTCTTCACACGTATCTGATGATACCCAGATCTCAAATCTATCTTGCTGAACACACTTGCACCAACCAACTGATCCATCAAATCATCAATTCTCGGCAAAGGATACCGATTCTTGATCGTCACTTTATTCAGTTGTCTGTAGTCCACACACAACCTCATAGTACCTTCTTTCTTCTTAACCAATAACACTGGTGCACCCCACGGTGACACACTCGGACGAATAAATTTCTTATCCAACAGATCTTCCAACTGACTCTTCAACTCCGTTAACTCAACAGCAGACATACGGTACGGAGCCATCGATATCGGCCTAGTACCAGGTACCAAATCAATCGAGAACTCAACTTCACGCTCTGGCGGTAATTCATTCACTTCTTCCGGAAACACATCAGGAAAATCACACACCACCGCTAGATCGCCAATCACCAGTTTATCTTTAGCCTCCAAAGTCGCTAACAGCATAAACAACTCTGACCCATCTGCTACTTCCTCGTTCACCTGCCTGGCTGATAGAACCAAACTCTCTCCTTCCTCAATCTCAGGAAAGATCACAGTCTTCAACCGGCAATCTGCAGCCAAGTGACCACCTTTTCCACACTTGAAACACTTCTTCTCAGCACTGGTACACTCATGGACACGATGTCCAGCCTGACCACATCTGAAACACTTAGCAGGGGCACTAGAATCTCCCCCACTAGGCCTTTTCATCCCACTCTGCCTCTGAAAACCCTTGCCAGCTGCATACGGTTTCCCACGATCAATCTGATTCTTACCTTTCCTATCAACCCTCTGCTGATAGCTCTCTGCTCTAGCCTTGGAATCCTGTTCAAAAATCCTGCAACAGTCAACCAAATCAGAAAACACTCTAATCCTTTGATATCCAATAGCCTGCTTGATCTCGGGACGCAACCCGTTCTCAAACTTCACACACTTAGAAAATTCCCCAGCAGCCTCAGCATAGGGAGTGTAATACTTCGACAGCTCTGTGAACTTAGCAGCATACTCCGTACCAGACCGGTTACCCTGCTTCAATTCCAAGAACTCTATCTCTTTCTTCCCTCTGACATCCTCTGGAAAATACTCCCTCAGAAATCTCTCCCTGAACACAGCCCAAGAAATCTCAGCATCTCCAGCAGCTTCCAACTCAGTGCGGGTAGCAACCCACCAATCATCTGCTTCTTCTGAGAGCATATGCGTACCGAACCTGACCTTCTGGTTATCAGCACACTCAGTTACTCGGAAGATCCTCTCGATCTCCTTCAACCACTTCTGAGCGCCATCTGGATCGTATGCTCCCTTGAACATTGGAGGATTGTTCTTCTGGAACTCACTCAGTTGACGAGCAGCTCCCATCCCCACAACATTTGGATTTCCTCCAAGTACTCCAGCTAGCATACCCAGAGCCTCAGCAATTGCAGCATCATCTCTACCTCTTCCAGCCATCTCTATTCTGAGAACCTAACAAGATGAAACAATAAGTACTGATAGGGTTATACAACACCTATCACGTACAGGGAAACAGAATAATTACGACTCGACTCGACCGACTATGCTCTGATACCACTAATGTAACACCCTTCTAAAATACCCCAAATATTTCAATTAAAATAGCAACATATCAATCAGAGTAATTATGCCCCGAAGGGTGTCACACAATCATTTCACAACCATCATCAGAATATCCTGTCATGCTCATTTATTTAATCCAAATTATAAAGTATCTGCATAATACGCAGCGGATAAAATCAATTCAATTATTCACATCATGTAACATATTACATGCAAAATGGTTCACAACCAATCAATAAAATATTCAAACATCCCTTCCCGATGTTACATCTATCAGAGCATGACCCACTAGGAGACTACACTAGACTCCAAGCACTAGCTCCTATTCAACTCACTGCTCGTTACCTGAAAAATAGGTGTAAGGGTGAGTTCCTCAATCAATATAATAAGCATTATACAACATTATGTAATGTTAAGTAACTAACGCATCAAATCACTCTAACCAGACTACACACTCAATAACGGCAGTATCAATTCAAACATCATATTCAATACCAATACAACTCATATTCATACTCAATATCAACACAAACACACGTATAATATTGGAATACATCCATTCATATTATACGCCATACACATATTATGCAATGAGACTCCATGCATGCGGTACCGACTATTTGTGAACATATAGTTCACCTCACCGTCCAAATCCAGGCACGGCTACCAAGTCCAACTAGTCCCACTCATTTGATACCTAGTGACTCACTCACTAATTCCTCACCACGGGAATTAGCTACCACCCCTCAAGGGCTATGCTATGCACGCTAATTCACCTAGCATGCAAACATCGACAACAATCCATAATGACTAACTCACTAATTCCTCACAATGGGAATTAGCTACCACCATAAAGGCCACAATATGCATGCTAATCACCTAGCCATGCTACATCATCAACAACAATTCAAGAATAGACATATGCTCACACTCTAAGCCATAAAACAGTCTATTCACAAGTGCACACATAACTGATACATTCACAGCATCATGCATACCATCACACATCATCAGTATATTATCACATAAGCATATCATATCATGCCACATAATCAAAAACAGTATTAGCACACTCTACTAATGCCTATACTACTCAAGACCCAACAAAACAACAACAACATTACCACGATATCACATCTGGGAGTTTAAAACGCGAAATCTGCCCTTCAAACTGATATGGCGAACGCCATTAGGCTAATGGCGAACGCCATTAGCGTTACACGCTCTCATTCTGGAAAAACTGTCTGTCAAACTGATATGGCGAACGCCATTAGGCTAATGGCGAACGTCATTTGGCTGTTATGTGCATAGATGTTAAATTTCTACGAATTCCCTTTCAATTATCATCTAATTTCATTCATCCACTGGCTGTTATGTGCATAGATGTTAAATTTCTACGAATTCCTTTTCAATTATCATCCAATTTCATTCATCCACTATTTCACAATTTCATCATACATCAATCTAATCAGAGATAAAACAATGGTTATCACTACCCAGTACATATTATCATATAATACCCTTTAACCGATGATAAACCCCCCTTACCTGAGTTAATCCGGCAAATCTCAAGCTTCAAGCTCTTCTCTTCTCCAACCTTCTTCCTCTTGCTCTGCCTTTGCCCTTTTCCTCTTTCACGATCGCTTCTCTGTTTTTCACGTAAAAACCTTTTTACTCCAAAATGGGACTTTTTCCTTAATTCCAACTTATATATATTTTCCAATAAATAATTATCCCAATAATTATTATTCCAAAATAATAGTAATAATAATCCCAAATTCCAATTATTCAATTAAATTAATAAAAAAAATATTAATTTAAATTAAATAATTATCTTATTTTAATTGGGGTGTTACACATAGGATGCGACATCCTAGCGAGCATGTTTCCCCCTGTCCCGAACTACGTCGACTCTGATGTCTGTGCCTGACAGACTACGTAGGCCCAGGATGCGATATCCTGCCGAGTTAGTTTCTTTTGTCTTTCCTGTGTCTCTTTCCAGCCTTGTGTGTGCAGTTTGTGTTCAGTTTTTAGCAACCTTATCCTTCCTTTTGTGCGTGGATCCCGTCGAGTACGACGGATGTGTAGGGGTGCTAATACCTTCCCTTCACATAACCGACTCCCGATCCTTGCAATCTCTGGTCGCGAGACCATGTCTTTTCCAGGTTTACTTCGAGCGTTTCCTTTCCCTCCTTTGGGATAAATAACGCACGGTGGCGGCTCTGTTGTTTCGTTTTCCCGCCGGTTTTTCGCGTAATGCGACAAATAGCAAGTGTACTATTTTGCCTTTTATGGTAATAATGGGGAAATTCCCCGAATGTCGATCTCAAGGACTGCACGTTAATATTGAGTTTAAATTATCATTCAATTAAACAAAAGCTATTAATTTGGTTTTTGAGTGTAAAAATATAATAGTAAAAGTAAAGGTAAAGAAATATGAAAATAAGGGTTTATAGAGAAAAAGGAACAATGCCAGGGAAGGTGTATGATTTATCCCTGTAATAACTCTGAGTCCCTATTGCATCAACAAATATCAATTACTACCAGTTCTCAAGGGTATTTTCTCCCAAGTCCTTGGTGAGAAAACCTTTAATCAATCTACCCTAATTCCTATGTCCATAGCCAATTAGGGTGAAGTTAAGCTGTATAATATCAAGAATACTCTGGTTCATACAGGGTATCCCTAGTCCTAGGTGATATCTACTGTAGAGTAACCTTATGAAAACCTTATAAATGGCGGTCCAGCCTAATTGATAACCACAAATCAATCTCAATTGGTCCGAAAGAGAAAGCAATAAACACATCAAAAGGTTACCATAAAAACAATATTATAAATGCAAATGTAAACTCAAATTCATTACAATTCTAAATCAGGGACACCCCCTAGCATTGGGGGGTTTAGCTACTCATATTGTTTAAAACAAATTCAAGATAAAAATTACACATTACAAGTAATTGGATGACTTTGATCTTCAATCGCTCCCGCTCATGAATATCTTGAGCTCTCCGAATGCCTTGATCTCTGTAATACTTGATTGCTTCACAATACTGTGTTTTGCTGTATTCCAAGATGATTTTTCCTTTGGCAGAATACCTCTTTTTATAATAAAAATTCCCAGCAGCAGTTGGACAGGTCCAAAGATGTCTCTAAAAAGCCCGACGAATGAAAAGCCCGAGAAAACTGGAAATTTTGGGCTTAGGCTGACACGGCCCGTGTCAGCTGACACGGGTGGCCGTGTCAGGCTACTATTTTCTTCACTTGTCTTCCCTTGCCCTGACACGGCCCGTGTCAGGCCTCCTGTACCGGGGTTTTCTGCTCCTTTGCGTATCGGAATCTCGCACTGTCTTGTTCTGAGTTCTCCGGTTCTTCTACCTGGATCTGTCGGACAAAAACACAGCTATCCCACGCATAAAATCAAGATAATAAAAGGTAAAACATAATAAAGATTAAAAACGCGTAAATAAAATGACGGAAGTAAAACTAACTCGAAATGTACCATAAATGTTTGCACAGTGTGTTAAATGTCTCTGTTTTGCGTCGGATCAGTAATGAAAACTCAATGTAAATGGTGAATGATCAAACTCCAAGTGGATTCTCACATGATTTTCAACCTACTAACACTTCACTAACTTCGCTTTCTAAAAACTAATGGTAGCAAAAAAGAATTAACAACCAAACAAATTGACAACATAACAAATGTATACTAACAACATGAATTTAGAGATTTATTAACTGTTAGAACAAGATTTTGGTTCTGCAATATATCTCTAAGTTTTGATGATAACAAAGAATGAAACAATTTGGTACCCTAATAAAATTCTCTAAGTGTGCAGGACTCTAAGGTAAACTGAATCTGATGAAACAATGTCTGACATCAAACAAAGTCTAGAACAACTGATCCAGAAATGAAAAAATCATATTTGGCGTTGAACACAAGCATGTCCAAGAGAATCACATACAAATTCCAAAGACTCTGAAGACTTTAAATCCAAAGACTCTGAAGAATGTGCATCTATAGACTCTGAAGACACTCTATCTGAAGATCAGTCAAAGAACTATCTGAAGAAGACCTAACAAAGAACTATCTGACAAAGACCCAACAAACAACTATCTGAAGAATACAAGATCTAGGAAAAGACTATGAACTCCGCTCACTCTGGTTCACGTCCATCAGATCATCTGACTCATCAAAATCAAAATCTTAATCAAGAAGTATTCTAAGTATGGTATGAATATATATATGGACATTATTGACTACACTCCAAGGCTGCTATGGAAAGGATAAGAAAACGAATGTCATGAAGTCCCATCATTGGCAAAATATCACCATCAATATTCTCTCTAACAATATCATCTCCAAAGCACTATAAAAAGGCCTCACCATCATCATTCATACACGAAGATATTACACAAGAATTCTACAATACACCTTGAGCCACATACTAAATAACTTGCTATTATATAATTCAGTAATCACACACGAGTTGTTTCTCTTAGTGTGATCATTGATCATCTGTTTTTAGTCGTCTTCCTCTTGCTTATCTAGAAGCACCAAACACACTCTTGTAATTCTCAATAGTTGTTGTAATTCCTCAAGCGACTTGTGAAGTATGTAGACTTGAGAGGGCTAAGAGATTGTTGAACTCTTAGACGATTGTTGTAATCTTTCTAGATTATTGGAATAAGTCCTTATTGAAGGCAAAATCACCTTGTTCCAGGTGGACTGAAGTAGCTTTGACTTTTAAGCGAACCAGGATAAACTTATGTGTTATTTGTTTTTACCTTTGTGTATGTAGCATCGCAAAAAGTTTGTATTTCCAGTGAAAATAATTCAAACCCCCCTTTCTTGTTTTTCTCAACCTTCAATTGGTATCAGAGCTTCGGCTCTATTATTGATTTTTGAATCAAACACTTAATAGTGTAGAGAGATCCAGCGTGAGAAAAACATCATGACTAACACAAACGAAAGAGATAGCTACAACGTTAAACCTCCAGTTTTTGATGGAGAAAAATTTGATTACTGGAAAGATAGAATTGAAAGCTTCTTCTTAGGCTACGATGCTGATCTATGGGACATTGTTACAAATGATTATGAACCACCCATCTCTACCTTTAGTATCGTTATACCAAGAAGTAGAATGAGTGATGATCAGAAGCGTGATTTCAAGAATCATCACAAAGCCAGAATTATTCTGTTGAATTCTATATCTTACAATGAGTACGAAAAGATCACTAATAGGGAAACAACTATGAAATCTTTGATTCATTGAAGATGACTCACGAAGGCAATAATCAAGTCAAAGAAACAAAGGCTCTGACCTTAATCCAAAAATATGAAGCCTTCAGAATGGAGGATGATGAAGCTGTTGAGGTAATGTTTTCTAGATTCCAAACTTCAGTTGCAGGTCTCAAGGTTCTGGATAAAGGATACACTACAGCATATCATGTCAAGAAGATAATCAGAAGCCTTCCAAAGAAGTGGAGACCAATAGTTACTGCCATGAAGTTATCTAAGGATCTGAACAACATAAGCCTTGAAGAACTTATTAGCTCCCTCAGGAGTCACGAGATAGAGCTAGAGGAAGATGAACCTCATAAGAAAAACAAACCGGTAGCTCTAAAGTCTAGATTAGAAGGAAGGAAACCAGAAAGGAACAAAGCCTTTCAAGCTGAAGAAGAAGAAGACGAAGACTCTAAGAAGGAAGATTCTGATGATGAAGAGGAGTTATCTCTTCTATCCAGAAGAATCAAACAGCTCTAGAGAAAAATAAATAACAACTTCAGAAGATCCAAATAGAAGGGAGATCGTCCAGAGTCAACCTCTAGAGGCAGATCCAACAAAGAAGTGACCTGCTATGAATGCAAAGAACCTGGACATTACAAAAATGAATAAGGGACAACTCTAGAAAGGAAGGTTTCAAGAAAAGCTCCTTCAAAGCAAAGAATAAGGGACTCATGGCAACATGGGATGACTCTGAATATGAAGCCTCAGAATTTGATTTTGAAGAGGAGCAAGCAAACGTTGCACTCATGGCAACCACTTCTGAAAGTTCATCTGAAAAGGAATATGAATCTGAAGAGGTATTCTTTGATTTTTCTCGTTCTGATCTGGAAGCCCATTTATCAGAATCTCTAAGATCTTATCAGAAGCTTCGCCAGAAATTCAAGATCCTAAAAAGGGTTCATGAAGAAACTGTTGAAAAGTGTGATAAGCTTGAGAAAGAAGTTTCTGAACTTAAAGAAAACAAATTTATTCTTGAAAAGGAAAATGAATTCTCAATCAAAAAATGTTTAAAACTTGAAGAACCTCTTTCTAAAGCTCCACCCACTTCTGACACCATCATATATAAATATGAAAAAGCTTTTCAGAAATTCCTGAACAATGGACTTGAAAGAAGCAAAATGGCTTCTATGATTTATGGTGTTAGTCACAATAAGAAAAGAGGAATTGGATATGACTCTAATGAAGATGATTTAAAACCTTATGCAGAAAACAAATTGACCCAAATTCATTTAAAACCTTATCATTACACATATGCACAAACACATAAATTTAATAATGCTAGAAAACCCAAAGTTGTCAGAAACTCTGGGAGAACTAATCATAAAGGACCCAAAAGATTCTGGGTACTGTAAGACCCCAATTTTGACCCTAAGATCCCTCATGTTATCTCATTATTTGCATTGGCTTTGGGATCACACCTTGATATCCTCTTATCGTACCCCAAAATTTTCCCTCCCCCTTTTCACTTCTCACCTGACTTATGACTTGAGATTCTTCTACGCATACTCATGCTTCATTCATATGCATCCACGTTGATATTGGACAGTCAATAGATTTTAAGCTGGTGATTGATTCAAACCCTAATCAGGGGGAGCTTTAACCGTAATGTGCCTTACGACTTGATTTGTCACCCTATGCCTAGTAAAGTCCCTGATTCACGCCTCTTGGTTAATTGAGGTCATTCGTTGACTTTTTGGTCAACTGGTTGGCCGAAGTCAACCATCAGTTCCTAAGTCCGGGTTATATCGACTTTAGTAACGTCAATCATTATATATGCCTTTCCGATCATGATGTTTTCGATTCCATAGTCTTTTCTAATTTGAAATTAATTTTCAATTGATTTTAATCAGATCTTAGTTTTTTATTTGATTTCATTCTATTTCTAATTTCTCATTTGCAGAATTTCAATTTGATATTAATTTCAAAATGATTCAAATTTTAATCAATTTCAAATGAATTTTAGATTCTTTAGTTTGATTTTTTACTCTCAAATTGATGATTGGTTTTTTTCTATATTAATTGTAGTTGATTCTAATTGGATTTTGGGTTTTAAAACTTATTTTATCTTTTTTTATTGGATTGATTATTATAAATAACCGATATCCGGTTATAACCATTTGGGACTAACATCTAATTCACTAAACCTATTTGGCTCCCGCACTCCAATGCAAAAGAATTCAAGAATCACCATTTTTTTCTATCCTTTGGTACATTGCATTCAAATGAAATTTTCAAGCATGCGTTGCAATATTCATTCAATACATGGAAATCTGCCATCATATACTTTTCATAGAAGTTTCTCACTTTATAAAATTCACCCAATATTCATTCATGAACATGTGCCATTCTTACTCCTCACTCCTCATAAATGCATGCCAAAGGGCTCAATTTTACATTCAGAATCCAATTTCCTACGCACGAATCCATGGTAGAAGCTTAGCAGGGAGATAATGACGCCCACAAATTCCATACAGTTCAGTACTAATTAACCAGCAAGTCACTCATTTTGCATCACGTCCAACGCATCCCTACTACATCTTAACAATACTCCACCTGCAGAATTTAACACCAACCGAAATCAATAACGGAATTACACCAACTCAATCATCAATTATTTATTCACAAATACAAGCATAGCTTTGAATTTCAGGAAAGCATTCCGTTCTCCTTCCATACAAGGTTAACTTCTTGTAAATTCACACGGTAGAAAATAAATTCACAAGCTGCAGAATTTTGGCTCACATAACCCAAGCTCCTTTGTAGCCTAGCATACATAGAATCATCCTACTTTCTTTTAACAAAAGAATTTCAGAATTTATTAATAAATTACTGGGACTCCACCGCCGCAGCGGTCTAACCGGAAAACTGTCTTAGCAAACCACCAACTGCATACCTACAATCCAACATTCCGCAGTGTAACACCCTGCAACAATGACCCTTCCATAACTAAACCTGCAAGCGTTTCTCTAATAAAATCAACAATAGAATTCTCATCAACCAAAACTAATTATAAATTTAAAATAATTAATTAGTTTAACTATTAACAAAACAATAAAACAACAACATGACTCTAATGACTCCCATAACAAGGCTTCAAGAGTTACCTATTAATAGAAGTATAAATCCAAGGTTGAACTAACTGGTTCGGCTAATTTCCACTCCATTCAGCATGCAGACCTGCAACCAAAATAATAGAAACAACTTGAGTAGGATTCTAGCCAATCAATCATCAACGTTTAACTGACTTTCAAAACTAACCATTCATTGCTCTAACAGAAATAACTGACACCACAAGTCAAATTCACTCCATAACAGAAAAATTCCAAATCAATAACTAATTATCTCGAGTTCACCAATTTTCAGTTACATTTTCTAATTGAACAACATTTCAGAACCAAAACCAGAAATCAATATAAAACGCAACACTCACCATTTTTTCTGGTTTAGCAGTCACAGTTCAACTCAATTCTCCTTCATCTTCCATTTCTCTATGAGAATCCCTCTTGATCCCCACCATACGCTCCGTCCATCACTGTGAGAGCTTCAACATTTGAAGCTCTGCACAGTGGAGCTTTCAGCCTCCATCAAGAATCTCTGTCATTTCGGAACGTAAACCACCAATCGTTCCCGCACAATCATGACAGAAGATTGAATAAGAACAGAAGAATCAAAAGAAACGCAGGAGCAACGAATACACATCGATTCGCAACTCACATCGCAGGATAAGAAGAAATCGAAATCCAAAAGAAGCACAGAAGCGGCAGAAGCGGCAGAAGCGAGAAGAGGTAAAGGCAACTAGAAGATTTTGAAAGAGTGAAAAACGTTACATGTGAGATCGATTCTGAAGAAACACCGCGTTTAGATCATGGTACATTTTCTGCTGTTATGCTTTTGACTATTAAATCGAGCACCGATTCCGCATTGTCTCTATCCTCGTTTGTCAATCGTACGGTCCAATCTCTAACAACACTCGATGGAACACTTAGAATGACGCGAACACAGTGCGATGGCTTATAGGAGTCCGCGAGCGCAATAGCGGGACGCCGTTTCAGAGCGTCAGTGGAGTTCGCAAACACGGCCACGGGAAATGGTTGGAAGAACGCGACGATGAGGAAGAGAATGGTTATCGAGTCCATTGTGTAGTTGATTAGCGGCATGTGGACCGAGTTCTTGGGTTTGGGCTTGAAGCCCAAGATTTCCATTCCCCACATTCCAAACATTGGAAAATTTTACCTTGTACCCTACGGTTAACCTCATACCCCTACAATTTTTTAAAAATTCCAATTCTACCCTTAACTGGTTTTAACCAATTTATCATTTCATTTTTACCATTCAACTGAAAATTTTAGAAATTACACGTTTCACACCCCTCGCACCGGAACTCCTGCAAAAAGACTTTCGGTATGTATTTTTCTCAAATCGGAAGACTTCAAAAATGACTTCCGGAACACACAAAGCAATGAACCGGAAGACTTCACGAAAGAGTTCCGGTTCAATCAGAAAAAAGTTACAAACCGGAACACTTCTTGAAAGAGTTCCGATAAACAAATTTACACATATCGGAACTCTTTCAAGAAGTGTTCCCGATTTTCTTTTTTCTTTTTTAGTTTTTTTAATCTGTTTTTTATTTTGCAGGAATGGAAAATCTTCCCCAAATATGTGTAGATACTACTGATGCGTTTATAACGACTGAAAGATTTGGTACACGAGAAGAGATTATCAGATGGATTAAAGAGGTTGTAATCAATAATAAAGTAAATGTTATTATCAGTCGTTCAGATACTGAAACAGGGAAGAGAGGGAGAAGTAACAAATTAATATTTGGTTGTGATAAAGGTGGGAAACAAAAGAGTACTGATATTGGTACCCAAAGTGCGTCCAAGAAATGTGGATGCCCATTTAAAATCAAGTCGACTCCGGCGAAAGATGGATCTGGTTGGAAGATTGATGTAAAATGTGGGTTACATAATCATGGTTTACCTGATAGATTAGAAGGTCATTCGTTTATTGGTAGGTTGACCACAAATGAGAAGCAACATGTCGCTGATTTGACAAAGAGACATGTACCACCTAGACACATATTGCTTTCCTTGCAAGACCGAGATCCTGAGAATGTCACTCGGATTACGCAGGTATACAAGCATAAGAGTGTCATACAAAAAGAGATAAGAGGTCCTAGGAGTGAGATACAACATCTGTTTAAGCTTATTGAGGATGCAGGCTATGTCTATTGAAGTAGAAAAAAGATGACTCGGAAGTTGTGAGAAAGATATTTTGGGCACATCCTGATTCAGTTAAGTTGTTGAATATTTTTCCGATTGTGTTAGTTATGGATAGCACCTACAAGACAAACAAATATAGACAACCTTTGTTTGAAATTGTTGGCATGAAATCGACCGAGTTGACTTTTGCTGTTGCATTTGCGTATATGGAGTCTGAGCAGACAGAGAATTTTTGTTGGGTATTGGAGAAACTAAAAGAGTTGTTTGTGAAGAAAGACATGTGTCCACAAGTGATTTTGACAGATAGAGATCTTGCTTTGATGAAAGCAATTGAAATTATGTTTCCCAGATCGATTAATTTGCTATGTAGATTTCACATTAACAAAAACGTTGGTGCCAAATGCAAACAACATGTGGTGAATGACCTGCAAAAGACGATAGACACATTATGGATGGAAGTTGTTTGGGCTAGTGATGAGGTTGAGTATGGTCAACGGTTGCATCAACTTGAACAAGCATGTGTTGATTATATTGGATTTATTAATTATGTGAAAGACACATGGTTGACTCCACATAGGCATAGATTTGTTGGAGCATGGATTAATCGAGTGCTACATTTGGGTAACACAACGACTAATCAGTACGTCTTATAATTTTTTATGTGTTATTTTTATATGTGATATTATTTCTATGTATTTTTTATGTGTTATTTTCAATATTTTTAGGGTTGAATCTGCTCATTGGAAGTTAAAGTAGATGTTAGGAAACAGTATAAGTGACATGGTCAAATGTTGGGAAGCCATGAATAACAACTTGAGGTTACAACTGGGAAACATTAAAGCTTCTTTTCAAAAGAGTTTTTACGAAGTTGAGCACGCGCACATAAGTCCCTTTTATGGTTATTTGCGTGGTTTCGTATCTCGAGCTGCTTTGAGATGTATTGCTGAAGAGTTATTGAGAGTTGATTATGTTGGAACTAACAGGAAAATATGTGGTTGTACTCTTAGAACATCTTATGGGTTACCTTGTGCTTGTGAGTTAGGAAGATACACACTAGGTGGTATACCGATACCCATTGATGTTGTTCATGTTCATTGGAGGAAACTAACTATGGAAGTTGAGTTAGAGGTAGGTGCAGATGATGGACCAGAGGTGGATATGACTTGTGCAATGGATGAATTGTGGAGACGATTTAGGTCATTAGATGTTATTGGGAAAAGGGCATTAAAGAGTAGGGTATGTGAACTAGCATACCCAACAATGACTCCATTGTGTCCACCACCTGAGAAACTAAAAACCAAAGGAGGAGTGAAGAAGAAAGGGAAAAAACCAGCAGAATATGATGTTTATAGGGATCCTTCGTATCATGAGTATGTTGATAAGGCATCTCAATCTTCACAAAGGCAATCTCAACCATCACAGACTTCGAAGAAGTTAAAATTATCAAAGAAGCAACCACAATTCATTCTTCAATTTCCTAATCATATTAGGTCATACATTGAAGATGTAGTTAATGTTGAATCAGATGGTAATTGTGGATTTAGAGTTATTGCATCATTGCATGGATATGGTGAGGATGGTTGGCCAATGGTTCGCAGAGAGTTGGGGTTGGAAATAATAGACAAGGATAGGTCAACTTTGTATGACAAGTTATTTTCTAATCGGTTATCAGAAGTGAGAGAATCTTTGATGATAGAATCCTTTGGTTCACAGCCACCTGAAAAATGGTTGAGTCTACCAGATATGGGTTACTTGATATTGAATCGCTATAATGTTGTACTTGTCTATTTAGGTAATCTGTGCATGACTTTCTTTCCGATGACAAGTTCACATTCACCAAATGTCTCTATTTATTGCATTGGTTTTGTTAACCACAATCATTGGGTTCAGGTACGTATTTTGTATGACAAGTTATGTTATATGCCTTAATATTTTAATTATTTCACTTAATTATTTCACTTAATATTTTATATGACTTAATATTTTAATTATTTCACTTTATCTGGTTAACATGAAAGAGGGGTTTCCGTTGCCACCGATCACATTAGATTGGAGGAAATTTCGTTCTCATACAGCAACTACTTGGATGTTAGGATTTGCAGGACGTATGCAACATTGGCAATTACTTACACCTGTATTAGCATGAATATGTACTCAAAACATAAATATGTAATCAAAACATGAATTTTATATTATGTCTATTATATTCAGTTCTAAAACTTAATACATAAATCAATGTGAACGAGAAATATGCAAAGCTTCAAATAAATCAGCAAACTGTGGATCTTCCTCTTCGGCATTAACCTGTCTTAGATAGCGATGAATCAATGTAGATACACGAGCCCAATCAGGATCAGATGGTCCGGCGTCATATACAGGAACTGGTACCTCTCTTGGATCGTCACGATGGGGAGGGACCGACCGTGGATGAGAAACACAATAATACCACTCTAGATAACCATCTTCTACATCAGATGGAGTGATGGCCATGGTAGATGGATCGATCACAGCGATAACACTCTGATGGTAACTAATCAAATCAACATCAATATCCGTCGCCATCATACAATCAAGAGGTGGGGATGAAACATACTGCCTATACCCGAACTGACGTAAACAGCTGTCAGGCAAGTATGGAATAACTGTTTCACCCCACTTCAAACAGCCCCTGTAGAGACATATCTCATCAAACAGACGCCATACTCTATGATCCTCAAATGGACGCCATATGACGTCGGCAGGTGTCAACTCGTCCAAAATAGGTCGTAAATCATCAACCTTCAGGACTCCTTGCCTATACGACCATCTCATCGCTCGGGGAAGACCACAATTATCAGCTGGTTTCCAATTCTCCCCTCTTTTTCCAACAGTTGGAAAGTATTCGTGAATCCAACACTGTTGCAAAATACAAACATAATAAATAAAATAAATTAAGTTAACATATTTTATAAAATGAATCCAACACTTAATAAACAAAATTAAATTATATACCTGTAGGAGAGTAGGATATCCACCGAGCTGTTTGCAACTGTACATGGACGCATCTCCAAGATATCTGTATAGGGTAACTAGTGCAGCTGCTCCCCAACTATATCCTGAACATCTATCTAAGTCCGTAAACAGGAGGAGGTATCGTGCCTCTACAAGTGTAAAGGTCTTATCGGCAAAAATGGTGGAACCCACCAACATCAACAGATATGCTCTGGTCGCATATGTCCAGCTGGAAGCAGCTCTATGTTGTACGAATAAATCATATAACCACTCCAACTTGTAATACGAACCCCTGCAGCTACGAACATGTGATTGTGCCTCACCCTGTGACACTCCTAAGTAGTCAACAGCAAGTTCAACAGCTATCTCTTCCGTCACATCCCGAGGACTCCAGAAGATACCCCTGATGGGCAAGTGAAGTAGACATGAGACATCATCCAAACTAATGCTCATTTCACCAAACGGCATGTGAAATGAAGATGTCTCTAGATGCCATCTTTCCACAAATGCAGAGATAAGATTTGTGTCTATCTTGTTCAGACTGGTTCTCTGAAGTGAAGATAAACCAGATCTAGATACCCAACTCTCCATCTGTGGTGGAAGAGCCAATGGAACCCTAGATGTCAGCTTCAGTCCATGTCCAGCAACCTTCAACTATTTCTTTGGACCTCTTTCCTAAAAACAATTAAAACACATATTAGAAAACACAATATAAAATATTCAATTATTATTCATTTTCAAATATATCCCGTTTATTTACCTCACCAAACCATAAATGTCGAGCAACATGATGCTCGTACTTCACCAAAAGAGACGTATCGTACGACCCTTCTGGATATCCAGCCGACTCAGCTGCAGATGAAGATGCGCCCCCGACCTAAAGTGCGGTCTGGAATCATACCATCTGCACCTCGTCTTCGAACCACTACAAAAAAAAACATAATAAAAAAAATTATTAAAAATTATTAAAAAAAAAATGCACCGGAACACTTCAAAGAAGAGTTCCAGTTTAGAAAAATAAAAGGATGACTACCGGAACACTTTTTAAAAGAGTTCCGGCTTAGTTCATCCAAACCGGAAGTCTTTAAGAAAGACTTCCGGTATACAACCAACCAAACCGGAAGACTTTCTAAAAGACTTCCGGTTCAATGCCCCCAAAAGACAACAAACCGGAAGACTTTAGACATGTGTTCCGGTATACACTTTGTGAACCGGAAGACTTACTCTGAGTGTTCCGGTTTACAATGCCAAGAAATGGAAAATTTTGTCTTCCGGAAGTCTTCAAACGAAAATGGTAAAAAAAATTATTTCTGAAAAATATACCCTATTTATATGAGGGTATTTTGGTCAAAAAAAATTATATGTAGGGGTGTGGGTACAATTGCAGGGGTACGGGGTAAAGTTTTCCAAACATTGGTTACACCCTGAGTTCGGCTGAAGCTGTAGTGGGCTTAATCCTTAGGCCCAAACGAATTCGCTCTTACACCCTTGGTGATCCATTGGCACCCCCTAGTTCATCATTGCTTCATGGGCCAGGATTTCTAGGCCCATTCCTTCTTTCTAGGTTTTGCTGTTTTGTTATTTTTAGAAATAATCTTCATTAGATATAGGTTAATTAGGATGATTAGGAGTTTTAGTTGATTAGACTTTTTTTAGAGATTTAGGTTAATTAGAGTAAGTTTTTGGAACTTAATTAGAAATTTAGAATCGATTAGAAGTATTAGTGGTCAATTAGATTTACATTTAAATTTTAGATAGTTAGACTTTTGTTAGAATTTTAAGAGTTGATTAGAGATTTTAGGAATTGGATTTAAATAGAATTTTTAGAACTATTAAACTTTGATAAACTATTTTGATTAATTTCAGAATTAGGATTAATAGGACAATCTCTTAGAATTTTAGAATAACTAGATATAGTTTAGAGTTAAATCGAGATTAATTAAAATTTTAATTCAATATCCATAATTGTCAAATGACTGTTTTGCCCCTAGGTTTAGAAATAGTCCAACTTTGCATGTTTCCCTTAGGAATTTTGACTTAGAATTTTTAATCGAATTTTTAAGGCATGATCCCTTAGGACTAGAACTTGACATTAGAATTTAATCAATTCCTAGCAATTGCATGTTCCCTTAGAATTTGTACATAGAATTTTAGTCAAAACTTTGACTAACTATGATATGATCCCTTAGGATATTTTCTAACGATTCTAACCATTAGATTAGATTCAAACCTAGTTCCTTCAATCAAAATAAACCCATGATTAAGTTGATCAAAAGCAATTTTGGTCAATTAAATCCTTTGAACTTTTATAATTCCATAGTCTAATTTGAGTGACCAAAAGACCCTTGGTCACTTAATAAGACTTTTCTTCTAAGTTGTGGTGCTCGATGCCTCAAGTCAAGATCTTCAATCAAGGCATCCTCAGTCATACAAAGCAGCGGGTTATACAAGCATATGAAAGGTGGCATCTTCAAGGTCTTGTTAAATCAGAGTTAGAATTGTGTGGCACGAGCCTTAAGCAATAGAGAAAGAGTGAGATTGGAGTATTCCTACCCCCATTCTGAATATCTTTGGGTATGGGACGTATGACCCAGCGCTCATCGTATTCACCTCTATTCATAGACTTTAGCATAATTCTAATCACACGATTTCCAAGTCTCTCTTCACAAAGCAGTAATGCAACAAGCAAAGACTACGTCAACAACTTATCAATCATGAATCCAGTTGTACGACACGAGCCTTAAGAAATAGAGAAGGAGTGAGACTGGAGTATTCTTACCCCCATTCTGAGTATATTTGGGTATGGGATGTATGACCCAACTCTCATCATGTTCACCTATATTCATAGACTTTAGATCAATCATTCAATCCTCATTCAGTTCATGCATCTCTTGGGATTGTTATCTAAGGGTCAAATACCCATTTCTCAATCAATAACTTTAAGCATTACCTATCAGTTCAAACTATGGCTTACTTTGTTGCTTTCCCTCAAGGTGCAAACCTTGGCAACCTCCTTTAGCCCATGGAGTTCAGACTCTGGATTTATCATTCGCCTTAAGGTGTAGACCTTGGTGAGTTCTTTTAGCCCATGGAGTTCAAACTCTGGATTTGCTTCTTGCCCTTAAGGTGCAGACCTTGGCAAACCCCTTTCGCCCATGGAGTTCAGACTCTGGCTTTGTTCTTTTCCCATAAGATAGAGATCTTGGCATCCTCACCCTATTGAGTTCAGACTCTGGCTATCTTGATTTTGTTTATACAGTTCATACTTTGACATACTATCCTGCCTTACAGTTCAAACATTGGCATTCATTTATCCGGCTCTTGGAGTTTATACTCTGCCTACTTCTTTCACTGCCTAACAGTTCAGACTCTTTTGCCCTTATAGAGTTCAGACTCCGACCTTCAAATCGATTCCTTTGTCTTATATAGTTCAGACTATGGCATGCTTATACATCTTGCCTATGGAGTTCAGACTCTGGAAACCTTTGACACTGACTCAAAGTTCAAACCTTGACATTACATCTCCTTTACCCCCTTTGAGTTCATACTCTGGGAACCCATTCCTTGCCTTGTATTTAGTTCAGACTATGGTATTCGCCTATCTTTCCTTATAGAGTTTAGATTCTGGCTATATCTCACTTGTCCTTGTGGTTGATTACCATCATTAGTCAGTACCACATCCTTGCTTGTTAAGCAATATACCTTGCCTTCGGGCAATCCTATCGAATCTCTCTTTGCTTTCAGACATAGTAGGCTGAACTATGATTGCTCTGATTTTCTCATTGCACAATGAGAATACGTAGGCACGAGGGTTCGAATCCTCCGTGAGCATACTTATTTATTACTCCTGCCTTAGGGAATTTCTCCATTCATAATCACGACCTACATTCATATACTACCTTCATTCACTCCACATAATATACCTATTCTTTGAGCCAAATACACTACCTCTTTGTGCTCCTTCTTGCGTCACCTTGTGAACCAAGAGATGTTTGAGACTATGCCCAAACACCAATTTCTTCGTCTTTTCGGCTTTACCCTATAGTGGAGGCCTGCTGGTCCACATATTGGTAATAGCCACCTTACTCCTGGGTTCATCTTTTCACCCTTGTTGGAGTTCAAAACACTATTCTTTGGTTCAAACCATATTTCTATCACACTCCTTTCCATCTTCCGTCTCTAGTTCCTTGAACTACGAAGCTCTGAATTCCTCATTGCACTATGAGGATACGTAGGCATGAGGGCCCTAATCCTCACCGAGCACTCTATCTATTTCTTTTCCTTTTCCCATTCTTTCGTGAGTAATCTTTAGATATAACACCTATTCGAGCGAGACAAATCAAAACGGTTCCCATGGAGTACCATGGATGTTTGAGGTGCTAATACCTCCCCCTTGCATAACTGACTTCCTTACCCAGTATATCTCTTTCCCCCAGGTTTTATCAATGTTTTCCCTTCCCTTTGGGGATAAATAAAGTTCGATGGCGACTCTGTTGTATGTTCGAGCATGCAATGCGTTCTGGTATATTTCCGCTAGCTTCACCTCTTCACCCCTCATTCATTGGGTTTTAATTGAGAGAGATCACCAAGCTCTTTTGATTGTATCATACTTTATTTTTATTTGTTTAATAACCAAAATACCAAAAATATGTCTATGTGTTGCTTTGTTTCTTTTGTAGGTAGTGTGTGTGTCCACCTTTGCCTCATCAAGCTCAAAACTAGGGTTTGAGACCCTCATGGAAAGAGATCAATCAAGAAAAGGTCTACATTGGTTCTAAGTATCATATATGGATCCATATGTTCTTTATTTTAAATTTTGATCACGAATTCATCAAGAGTTTGAAGCTTGTTTGCCTTGGAAGCCCTAATTCATCTGGGTATCTTGTGTGACTTTCTCAGCAAGTTTCTTCATTAATTGGTCAAATACATCAAGGGATACTCCATTATACATCATCTAAATCATATATGATCCTCCATGATCCCCAAATATTAAGATAACTTCAAGTTTGCAAGGTGGTTCAAAGAGGTTGACCAGAGAAAGTCAACTGGTCAAAACTGGGGTTCCTTAGACCCTATCTCCTAAAATGTTTGTCATTTGAAAATGATTCCAAGAAAAAAGTTACTATATATGATATTACAAACAACTTTCATGTTGGCATCAAGAGCTAATTTTTCTTGGAAAGTCATTTTTTATGGTGAAATATTATAGGTCATTTTGTCTATGCCCTAGTTAGGAGGTCAACTTCCAAGGACCATAACGTGCTCAATTTTTATGAAATGAAGGTCATTCAAGTTTCATTATAAATTTCAAGATGTTCTATCCAACTTTTATTCTTTGATAAATGTAAAATTCAACTTTCAAGGGCATGTGCCATGAGGAAACATTATAGGTCATTTTAGGACATTACCATTGAACAAGCAATTTTCCTCAACTTCTAAAATACATAACTCCCTCATGCAAAATTCAAATGATGTCAAATTTTTGACCAAATTGAATAGGAATGAAATAGATACAACTTTTATGAAGGAACTATTTTCATTTGAAGCTTATAACAAAAGTTACTCAAGGTGGAAGAAGTGGTCATTTGACTTTGTACTTAGAAAATTTTCAACCATGTCTGATTTCTCCAACTTCCACCTCAAAATTCATCATGATAAAAGTTACAAATGGAAAAGTCTTTAACATTAAAGTTGTTCCCCTTTATGTCACCTTTCCAAAGAATTTAAGATCACTTCATTTGGACAAGAATTGAGGGACTTGCGCATGGATACTTTACATGGCTTCTTTTGGCAACTTTTGGACTCAAATTCCAATTACCTTTGCATGGCTCCATGTTATGACATCAGTAGCATTTGCGCACGAATTGGAGTGGATCACAATGATTATTTTGGGCCTAGCACATGTCCATGCACCCATGCACTTAAATTTCTATTTTTGGCTCAAAATTCAAATTGTGTGAATATCACTTTCCATGGCCTATGTAATGAACTCATTGGCCTCAGATTGAAAGGAGGACCTTGTTCAAGCCTTGCCAAGCAATCTCAGAACTCCATTCCATAGAATTCCTTGAGGATTTCATTGAAATCTAGTTCTTGATTCAACTTCTATTTGTGAACAAGAACTCCAAGGATTCATTGCCATTTTCATCTCAATCAATCACTGCAAGCTAGAGGAGGAAGAACCAAGTGGAATTGCATCGAGATCAAGCCAAATCACTGCAACTCGAAGGTGATTTTTTCAGATTTTCAAGTCTCTGTTTCTCCTTAAATTCTCCATTATTCTACTGGTGTATTGGTTATCTGAAGTCCTACCAACGTAGGCAACAAGATTGAGTTGCTTTGAGGTCAAACCGAAGTAACTAAGATCATGTACCTCAAAATTCAATTCCTTGTATCTTTCAATATACTTGGAATTAGGAGAAATTGAGGCCAGATTCGAGATCCTGAGCATTTTCTCTTTAAAATAGTGTATGCATTTTTTATTTTGGTGAACTTTGGTGGTGGACCAGTCCGGTGAGGTCTACCGGAGAAGACGACCGGAGATAAGGCTTCGGTTATGTGTTGGCATGCCTCCTGGCCATCTGATCATATGAAAATGTTTTAATCTGAGCCATTCCTTTTAATTACCATGATATGATGCGTTGACTAAGGACCATTGTGGAACACGCACACTTGGCCATCAGATCTGCCACCTGAATTAATGAGGGAGATCTGATGGCCCTTGTTTTTTCTATTTTCTTTTTAATTTCTGATTTTTCATTTAATCCATTTATTTTTTTAATTCATATTAATTTCATTTTTAATCCAAAAAATATGGGACTTTCACCAAAAAATCAATAAATATCTTCCCCTTCCATATTTTGAATTAAAATAATTTTTTGGATTAATTTTGATATTTTTCATGAATGAAATGATTTTTAACTTGTTTTAAATATTTTTAAATACTTCTGACTTTCCAAAAATTATGAAATTTTTTGTCTAAGGTCCTTTGACCTTGTTTGACCTAGGATAAATCCCTTGGCCATTTATTTGGTTTTTTGAAGGGATTTGAGGTTTTGTCCATTTAAAAAGGCATTTTAATTCATTTTAAAGTTGTTTATTAGTTGAATAAATGTTTAAAAATTGTGTTGAGCTATTTTTGTGGTCTTGTGATGTTTGACTTTCTGTGTGACCTTGATCATGGTAGATTTGACTTTTGTTTGACCAATACTATTGGATTTAGGGGATTGATAAAATGTACATTTCATCTCCTAAAATGAATGGATAGTATTAATCAGATGAAATTCCTTCTATGATCAATTTGAGTTTCTATTTCCCCTTCCCTCTTCCTGTTCATCCCTATTCTTCCCCAATCCATCATTGACCAATGAATTCTCTTCATGTCTAATGCTAATTGATTCATCAATGACCTTGTGTCAGATGAATCAACATGAGCCTGACTGAGATAGGTCCTTCCCATTTCTTTTAGTGTGTGGTATGTTTTAGGAATTTGGTTCTTTGTACCAAATCTCTAACATGCATTAACATCTATATTTTTATTGCCCGACCTCAGATAGTTGTGACTTCTACTTAAGTCCAATTACGATTGCTTAACATATAGATAAATTTATCCCGTAAGATATATCATTCTAGTAAGTGAGATTGTAAGTCTCCCATTCTTCATAATATTGTGTAGAAACTTGACCTTTTTCCTTTCATGAGAGCTAGTGGCATACTTGTTGATTTGTCCAAGTTGGAGCCCTTCTCATGGACGATGTCTTGGTTCAAGAATTCATACTTATGAATAAATGGTTGAGTGTTCTCCAAAGAATGACTTAATCAATTAAAACTCTTCACTAGTATTTGACTAACCATTGACTAACATTTTATTAACGTTGCTTTATTTTCAAGTCATTTATTTAATGCAATTTAAAATTCAGTAACTTTATCATTAATTATCATTTACATTTTATGCAACTTCTTTATGTTTCAAGTCCTTTTCCCTTTGCTCACTTGAGCCATATCTTGTGAATGTATATATTATTTGCTTGACTTTGTTTTTGTTTATGGTCTTAGGACATTAAAATACCTTATAACAACAAAAACCCTAAAAAGAATCTTGGTGGACTGTTGGACTTGATATGAACTTTTGGACTTAGAGTTAGGCGACATTCCCTATGCTAAAGGACTTGGCCAATGCCACTATTTGAGACTGAGCTATCTTTAACAATGCATTTCATCTGATGCAAGCCTTGAGCGCCCTTAATTCATCTGTCACTTTGTCTTTTTACTTATATGTTATATTGTTATTATTGTTAATGTCCAATGATTACTTATGAGTTGATCAAGGAATATTTTCATTTGATACAATGGAAGATATTGAAGACTGCTAGCTATTGGACTGCTTACTTAGATATTATGGCTATCTTTATTTGATGCCTTGGTCTTAATATAATTGTTTGGATATTTCTTATGCTTGTTGCTTGCTAAAGTCCAAAGGAAAATGGGTTTCTATATGACATTCTTGTCTGTGGATTGCATCCCATTGGTAAGATCTTTTCAACCCTTAGCTTTTAACTTTTGTCTAGGATAGTCCTTCATCTCCTCCCACTTCTTAAATTTCAAAATCTCTCCCTCTTTTAAAGAACTTTCTTTGTTTGTGTTTTTCAACTTAGACATGTTTTAATGATTAGAAACTTTGGCCTTTTGCCATTTAATTTTCAAAACTTTTTTTTGAATCAAACTTATAAACGAACTTAACCATATTGACTTAAATTTCAAAAAGAAAAAAAGAACTAACAACCCCATTCAAATCTTTGGCATTTTATGCCTTTTCTTTTTTTAACCTTTTGTTAAAATCAACTCACCAACTTCTTTGAAATTTTTACCACGAACTATAGGGTTTTGATCCCTCATTTTTATGTTGGTACGTAGGTAGAAGACCGAAGGTCTTGTCAAACAAAAAAAATATAATTAATGAATTCTTTCCTCATCCCCCACTCTATATTTTATCAAACATCATTTTGACCAAAACACTTGCACCCAAAAAAGGGCTCCCTAGGAGTACCTAGGACACTTTGGGTGCTAACACCTTCCCTTTGTGTAACCAACCCCCTTACCTGTAATCCTTGATATTTTATTAGTTTTGATTTGAAAACTTCTTATCTTTGGGTTTTGTTCGTACTTTTGCCTTTTTCCTTTGAAAACAATAAAAGCGCGGCGGCGACTCTGTTTTTATTGACGTCAAGTTTATCCATAGCTTGATGGTCATCAATTACCGCTACAGAAATTAAGTGGCGACTCTGCTGGGGAGTAGTCCTCAGTGGGTTTAGCCTACTTTTTTCTATGTATATATTTGTGTATTTGATGTTTCTTTGTATATATTGTTTGTATGATATAATCTGTCTATTGTGCTTGGTGATCTCTGTGTGGTGAGATAAGTTCTAACCCAAACTTGAGTGAAATCTAAGATAGAAGGGTCGTATAGTCATGTTGGCTTTAAAGGAGTAGTCCTGAAAGAGTTGACATGAGATCCCCCACTCAATGGAGACCTCTTTCGAGTTACTGATGTCACACGAGTAAGTCGTGATAGGCATTACTTTCTCTAATTTGGGGGTCCGAGAAGCTGAGGACCGTAGAACATTTAACCCAACTTGGCCTATTTAGGACGTAGTGCGGAGACTGTTCAAGTGTAGAATTGATAATAGTTGTTACACAATACTGCATTCAAACTAGTTTCTCTTGAGAATACTATGGGTTGATGAGTCAGTCATCCTAACCTACAGTATTCGATGGATGAGATCACGACTCTGGAAACTTTTTAGAAGATGATCTACAGGTTTTTACCCTTAGTACACTCCTTTAGGATGGTTCTTAACCCGAATCCATGCTCGTGACTCACAATAAACCCTTTGATTCTTGGTTGATCCGATCAAGTCTTGTCAATATCAATGGAACTTGGGTGTTGATAAGAAGAAAACCATACTCCACCAAAATGGATGATTGATCTTGATGATGGCTCGATCCATCCCTTGACCTTTGTTTGTATTTGCCTTGTGCCTGATCTCTTGTGTGTGATTGTTGCATTCATGCATACATGCGCATCATGACATTCATCACAGAAAAATAAACTTTAACGAAACTAAGGTCTTATTTGCAAATATTTTCAGACCATGGATTATGGACGAAGGAACACTAAAAAGTACAATTTTAGATGTCCTGATTTGAAATAGTTAATGAAGTTGTCATCCTTTGTATTAGATCCCTTGGACTTCAAGCAACGTGTGACATATGCAGAACTGTACCCGTCCTTGGTAGTCAAGAATCTGATCCAACCCAAGAATCCTCCACAAATTCCTGAGCCACTGCCATGGTGGTTCAAACCAGACTTACATTGCGCTTTTCACCAGGAAGCTCCTGGTCATGATGTTGAAAACTATTATCCCCTGAAGTACGAAGTTCAGAAGCTAATTAAGAGTGGTATGGTGTCCTTTGAGGAGAGAGCACCAAATGTTAAAGCCAACCCGTTGCCTGCTCATGGAAACGCTTTTGTGAACATGGTATACGACTGTGCTGGAAATTTCAGAGTATTTGATGTACGCCGTATTCGTAGGTCCTTGGTGGAGATTCACAAAGACTTGTGCCTGGTAAGCCATTGTGAACATGACCATGATTGTTGTGTTATTTATAGCATTAACCGTCGCAGCTATGTATTGTTAAAAGAGATATTCGAAGGTTGATGGATGAGAATGTTATCCAAGTTCAACAGTCAAGGTATGTGGGAATTGATGTGAACGTCATTGTGTCGGTATTCAAAACCCCTAAGCGGGTAGTTATTCAATTTGATAGCAGCAGTAAGAAAGAAAATAGATCGGTATCACCGTTGGTTATACGGTTAGCGGGCCCCATCCCCTATTCATCCGATAAAGTTATGTCGTACAAGTATAATACCACCATGATTGAGAATGGTCAAGAAATTCCTCTTCCAGTTGCAAATTCAGTGGTGAATATCGTAGATGTAGTAAAGGTGACCCGTAGTGGTCGTGTGTTCATCCCGGTATTTCCTAAAGTTGTGGAAGATGTGTCAATGGGTAAGAAGGCAGAGATTTCTGAAGTTGATTCGATTAGTGCTCCAACTAGTCAGTCTGGTGAGTCTAGTAAGTTGAAGACTAATGATGATGATGAGGTGTTGCGCATGATTAAGAGAAGTGAATTTAACATGGAGCAGCTGCTTCAAACACCGTCAAAAATTTATGTGTTGTTATTACTAATGAATTCTGAGGCACATAGGGAAGCATTACAGAGAGTGTTGGATTAAGCTTATGTGGAACATGATGTTACTGTGGATCAGTTTGACCACATTGTTGCCAATATTACTTCTTGTAACAATCTGAGCTTTTGTGATGAAGAACTTCTTGAGGAAGGTAGAAATCACAACTTGGCGCTTCACATTTCAATGAACTGCAAAGAGGATGCTCTGTCCATTGTGTTGGTTACACTAGTTCGTCGTTGAATGTGTTACCGAAATCAATTCTAGCAAGACTTTCTTATCAAGGCACCCCGATGAGGTACAAAGGTGTAGTGGTTAAAGCGTTTGACGGTTCTTGAAAAACTGTCATTGGAGAAGTGGACCTTTAGGTTAAGATAGGTCTGAGTGATTTCCAAATTACTTTTAAAGTAATGGACATTCACCCAGCCTACAATTGTTTGTTGGGAAGGCCTTGGATCCATGAAGCTGGCGTTGTGACGTCTACTCTGCACCAGAAGCTGAAATTTGTGAAGAACGACAAGCTTGTCGTTGTGGGTGGAGAGAAAGCATTATTGGTAAGCCATTTGTCATCCTTTACTTATGTAGATGCTGAAGAAGAAGTTGGAACACCATTCCAAGCTTTGTCTGTTGCTAATGAATTGAAGAAGACTAGGGCACTCATGTCTTCTCTAAAGGATGCCAAAGAGGTTATTCAAACTGGTAGCACCGACAGACGGGGTCGTGTTGTGGAAGTCATTGAGAACAAGAATAGAACATGGCTTGGATTTTAGCAAGGGCTATTCAACGCCAATGTCAAGGCTATACAACCAGTTTTCCATAATTGAGGGTTCATTCACAAGGATGATCAACACTCAGTTGCCATTATTGAAGATAGTGATAAAGACGAGGCTTGTGCCAACTTTGTAACACACTGCTAGACTTGCAATAATTGGGTTACTGTTGATGTTCCTGTTGTTATGCACCGTTCGAAGTAAATTTTTTTTAAAGAAAAATCCTTCTCCTATGCCTAAGGGAGAAGTGAAACATTGTTGGGCGTTTTCCTTATTATCATCAATAAAGTACAATTTTATTCATCCACATCTATGATGTTTGTTTTTACTTTTTGCTTTTTCTGAAAATGGTAGTCACAAAAAAAACATAAATAAATAATAATCTTCCAATCTGCATAATATTTGTTTGAACTTCACTTCTTTAAAATCAAAATATCAAATCATTATGCAGGTTGGTTCTCAAACCTATTGAATGTAATTATCCTAATCTCTCTCTCCAAACTTCGATTTCCTTGTGTTTGAAGCTGAGGAAGAAAATGATGATGAAGAAGTATCTGATGAGTTATCCTGTTTTCTTAAGTACAAGGAAAAAGCCATTCAACCGCTTGAAGAGCATATTTAATTAGTCAACTTGGGTTCCGATGATGATGTGAAGGAAGTCAAGATTGGGTCTCAACTGTGTCCACAAGCTTAGAAGGGGTTGATTGATCTTCTTTAAGAGTACTCTGACGTGTTTGCTTGGTCCTATCAAGATATGCCTGGTTTAGATTCTGAGATTGTGGAGCATAGATTGCCTTTGAAGCCAGAATGCCCACCGGTCAAGCAGAAATTGAGAAGAACTCATCCTGATATGGTAGTGAAGATTAAGAAGGAAGTGTAGAAGCATATTGATGTTGGCTTCCTTGTTACCTCCGAGTATCCACAGTGGGTGGCCGATATTGTGCCTGTCCCTAAGAAAGATGGAAAAGTCCGTATGTGTGTTGATTATAGAGATTTGAATAAAGCCAGTCTGAAAGATGATTTTCCTTTGCCACACATTCATATGTTGCTAGACAATACAACTAAATTCAAAGTCTTTTCGTTTATGGATGGAATTTACGGTTATAATCAGATCAAGATGGAACCTGAAGACATGGATAAAACCATATTCATTACACCCGGGGGAACATTCTGGTATAGAGTGATGCCTTTTGATCTAAAGAATGCTGGTGCAACGTACTAGAGAGCTATGACCACTCTTTTTCATGATATGATGCAAAAAGAGATTAAAGTCTACGTTGATGATATGATTGCTAAATCAAGTGATGAAAAAGAGCATATTGAGCATTTGTTGAAGTTATTCTAGCATTTGAGGCAGTATAAACTCCGCTTGAATCCCAATAAGTGTACTTTTGGCGTTCGCTCTGGTAAGTTGTTGGGCTTTATTGTCAGTGAGAAAGGTATTGAAGTTGATCCTACCAAGGTCAAAGCAATACAAGAGATGCCTACGCCCAAAATTGAGAAGCAAGTCAGAGGTTTTCTCGACCGCTTGAACTATATTTCGAGATTTATATCGCATATGACTGCCATGTGTGCGCCTATATTCAAGCTCCGTCAGAAAGATCAGTCTTGTGATTGGGCTGAGGATTACTAGAAAGCTTTTGATAATATCAAATTGTATCTGCTGGAGCCTCCAATTCTATCGCCGCCTGTTGAAGGAAGACCATTGATCATGTATTTGAATATGCTTGAAGAGAGTATGAGTTGTGTTCTTGGTCAGCAAGATGAATATGGGAAGAGAGAATATGCAATTTATTACCTCAGTAAGAAGTTCACCGACTGTGAGACTTGGTATTCTATGCTTGAAAAGACATGTTGCACACTGGCTTGGGATGCTAAGCGTCTGCGCCGGTATATGTTGAATCATACTACTTGGTTGATATCCAAAATGGATCTAATCAAATATATTATTGAGAAGCTTGCATTAACTGGAAGGATCGCCCGTTGGCAGATGTTGTTATCAGAGTATGATATTGAGTACCGATATCAAAAAGCTATTAAAGGTAGTGTCTTGGCTGACCATTTGGCTCACTAACCCATTGAAGATTATCATTCAGTGCAGTGTGATTTTCTTGATGAAGAGATTTTGTACTTGAAAATGAAGGATTGTGATGAACCATTGCTTGAAGAAGGGCCAGAGCCTGGTTCCAGTTGGGGCATGGTATTTGATGGAGCTGTTAATTCATATGGTAATGGGATTGAGGCAGTGATTATTACTCCACAAGGCACTCATTTTCCATTTACAGCTAGATTGACCTTCAAATGTACAAACAATATGGCTGAGTATGAAGCTTGCATTATGGGGCTCGAAGAAGCCATCAATCTCAAAATAAAATATCTTGACATATATGGAGATTCAACTTTGGTAGTTAATCAGATTAAAGGTGAATTGGAGACGAATCAACCCAGTTTGATACCATACAGAGATTATGCGAGGAGAATTTCAACTTTCTTTACAAAGGTTGAATTTCATCATATGCCTCAAGATGAAAATCGGATGGCAGATGCTCTTGCAATGTTGGCTTCAATGATTATGGTGAAATCTTGGAATGAAGTTCCTAATTTGACTGTGATGCATCTTGATAGGCCAACTCATGTGTTCGCTGTTGAAGAGGTCAAGGATGAAAAGCCATGGTATTTCAATATCAAATGTTTCCTCCAATGTTAGATTTACCTATTTGAGGCATCTTTGAAAGATAAGAAGATTTTGAGAAGATTGGTTGGTAACTTCTATCTGAATGGTGATGTGCTATATAAAAGAAACTTTGATATGGTTTTGCTTAGATGTGTGGATAGACACAAAGCAGACCTGTTAATGATAGAAGTCCATGAAGGTTCCTTTGGTACTCATTCCAATGGACATGCTATGGCAAATAAGATGTTGAGAGCAGGTTACTATTGGCTGACAATGGAATCTAACTGTTGCAAGTTTATGAAGAAATGCCACGAGTGTCAAATTTATGCAGATAAAATCCATGTTCCTCCAACACTTCTGAATGTCATTTCCTCTCCATGGCCCTTCTCCATGCGGGGAATTTCTATGATTGGCATGATTGAGCCCAAAGAATCGAATGAACATCGTTTCATTATGATGGCTATTGATTACTTCACAAAGTGGGTTGAAGCGGTATCATATACAAATGTGATCAAGCAGGTTGTGGTCCGATTTATAAAGAATCAGATTATATGCTGTTATGGTGTGCCAAGTAAGATCATTACTGATAATGGATCAAACTTGAATAATAATATGGTGGAAGCTCTTTACAAAGACTTCAAGATTGCACATCATAATTCTTCTCCCTACAGACCCAAGATGAATGGCGCTGTTGTAACTGCAAATAAGAATATCAAGAAGATCATTCAGGAGATGGTTATGACATACAAAGATTGGCATGCGATGCTCCCATTTGCTTTGCATGGGTATCGTACGTCCATCCGCACTTCAACAGGGGCAAACCCTTTCTCTCTTGTTTATGGCATGGAAGTTATGCTCCCCGTGGAGGTTAAGATCCCATTGTAGCGCGTATTGATGGAAGCCAACTTGACTGAAGCTGAATGGTGTCAGACCAGATATGACACGCTGAACTTGATTGAAGAGAAGAGATTGACTGCCATATGTCATGGTAAGTTATATCAGCAGAGAATGAAGAAAGCTTTTGATAAGAAGTTTAAGCCTCGTGTGTTCCGAGAAGGTGACCTCGTGCTCAAGAAGATTCTATCCTTTAAACCCGACGCTAGGGGCAAATGGACTCCTAATTATGAAGGCCCATATGTTTTTAAGAGAGCTTTTTCAGGCGGTGCTTTGATTCTTACAACTATGGATGGTGAAGAGTTCACGCATCCTGTGAACGCCGATGCAGTCAAGAAATACTTCGCCTAAAAAGAAAAGAACAACTCGCTAAGTTGAAAACCCGAAAGGGCGACTTAGGCAAAAATGAGCGTCTCGGTGGATTGAAAACCCGAAAGGGAGATCCAGACAAAAGTTAGAGACATCAAACAAAAAATTTATCCCGGTAGATTGAGTACCCCACCTTGGGGCAATCTAGGCCAAAATTAGGGATTATGGCAAGTAACTGCATTTGGCTGGTCCTGACCTTTGAAGCAGTTTTGAGCAGTCATTTAGTTCTGATTCATCTGTCTCAACCGAAGACGAGGACATTAGATTTTGAAGTTGGTAGGGAGAGTAGTGGTCATTGTATTCAATGTATCCCTTTTCCATGTAAATTTCCATTTTCAAACTTTGTAAAGATCCGTGGAGTCCCGCCATTTATGGACTACCATTCTATTAAATAAAGTTGAGCTTTTATCCAATCATTTTATAGTCTTATTTGTTTCTGTTTTAAAATTGAATTTTATGATGATAATTTTGGGAATAAATAAATCAATGACAATCATTTTTCTTAAAATAATAAGGCATTTACTTTAAGAATAATCAATTTCAAAAAGGAATGTCAACAACGATCTCAAGGACGGTTAGCCTGGATATGTGAAGCATTGTTTGTTTTTCCCAAGCAGTGGTTTGATAGCTTTTCCTCCACAACAGTTTGCCGTTCATCCTCAGCATGGTTGATAAGTTTCTCCCCGAGCAATTTATCATCCCTAGTAGAGTTGGTGGGTCTCCCCCCAGCTGAGTTGATGATTTGTTCCCTTTATAATCCATCTTTCCCCAACTGAGGTGTTCATGTTTTTTGCACCTCCTAGTTTGTGACTTGATGAATGAACCCTGAATTATCTTGGAACCCTTTAATTGGTCTCCAGATCCTTAACATATTTACTTGTTTGTTGCATAGTCGTGACAGTTTCTCCCTTGCGTGAGTCAGCGGATACGGTTGTTATTCTAGTGCCTTGGAATTGGTTTATTTCTCAATTTCCAAGAAGAGTATGATGACTATTATTTTCCTTTTGAGGAAATTTTTGCTGATTTTTGTATCCTCCCGTGGGCTTTGATTTGTCCTAGCAGATTGTTGTATCCCCAGTGAAGTCCCACTGAGATATTTTTGGATGGAATCCCCAGTAGTGTTTGGTTCTGAGCAGTATTGAGGATGTCCCCTGCAAGGTTGTCTCCCATTTGATATGGTGTTGACTTAAAATTCCCCGCAATATTGACTTGTTGCTTTGATAGAATCCTCAGCAGATCCCTTTTTATCCTCATCATTTTGGGTTGGATGCATGTTCTTCATGCCTTTCCCCAACCAAAGTTAAACTTATCTTGCAGTTAGGATTTTTATATCCTTGATAATTTATTTTCATCCCTAGCTGGTTCTCCAATTGGTGTTCCTATCTTGTCGAGATTAACCTAGTACCTAGTTGTGATGATTCATATCTTTGTTATTTGTATCATTTGTGCTTGCCCATCAGCATAATCACATACATACTCATGCATATACATGCATAAAACACTACATCAGATATTTCATTGAGCATTTTTATCGCATTGATCTTTCATTTGATCCCATGCTTTGGTGATATTACTTTCCCATGCAAATTTGGTGTGTCTGTCCTCCTTCAATTGTAGAGTCTTAACCCCTTTACATAGAAAAAGTTTATCTTTTCTCCTTTCTCCAATGAGTTATTACCTCGTGGATGATTATTATTTCAATTTCCTCCCTAGTTCATCATCTGGATGGAACCATTCCCCTTGAGTTATATCCTCATTGGGTTGAGTCTTGTTTGACCGTTTCTTTCTAGTTCTTACCTAGATAGATCTTTTGGTCCCCCGAGAGTTTATTACCCAGTAACTGGTAATATTCTTCTTGGTTTTGAGTACTTTACCTGTGTTAATTTACCCAGTGACCAGTAAAAGGTAATTTACTTCTTTGATTCTTTTTCCAGCGGATTCGTTTTTCGTTTCCTGGCAAGTTTATCATTGATATGTTCATCTTAACCGATGACATATATTCTCCCTCTTTGGTATTCTACCAAGTAAAAAGGTAGTTGTAATTCCTACTTTCCCCAAAAGAGTTCATCCTTGATATGTTCACTTTGACCTGTGACGAATTGTCTCTTTCTTTGGTATTCTACCCAGTAAAAAGGTAGTTGTAAACCCCATTTCCCTTTGCTGAGTCTATCCTTGATATGTTCATCTTAACCGATGACAAATTTTCTCTTCCCTTTTGGTATTTTACCCGGTGAATAAGTAGTTGTAATTCCTATTTGCGGTATTCTACCCAGTAAATGGTAGATCTAAATCCTATTTTTCCCTTTGAGTCTATCCTCGATGTGTTCATATTTACCGGTGACGGATTTTCTCTTTCGTCGGTCTTCTATCCCCACAGATAGTTGTAAACCCTATTTTTTCCGGTAGTTTATCCTTGATATGTTCACTTTAATCGGTGATGAATATTCTTACTTTGAGTTTATCCTTGATATGTTCACTCTAATCGGTGACAAATACTCTCTCTTTGGTCTTCTTCCTCATAAGAAGTAGTTGTAAATCCTATTTGGTTTCTTTTCCCCAGTAGGTTATTCTTACCTAGTAACTAGTAATGAATATGCCTCATTTTCCTCAGGGATTCATCCTTAATATGTTTACCCTAACCAGTAACGGATGTCCCTCTATTCGAGTATATCATCTTCTCACCCAGTAACCGGTAGTAGATAATATATCTCTTTTACTCCTGTGTTAAAGTTTTTCTTCCCCAGTTGAGTTTGGTTCGTATTTCTTTAAGAAATCGAATCCCCTTTTGCGTTTGAGTATTTCAGATTTGTTCTGATTTATGCATTTCCCCAGTGGGTGTTTCTTGCTGTACTGGGGTTATCCCAATACATGCATATTTCCTTTTTCCCCAGCCTAGTCTTTCCACTGATTTATTTTCATGGAAAATCCCCCTGTGTCTCCAACAGTTTTTAAGTCGTAGCTTGGCCTACACATAACTTTTATCCCCAGAGTTTCAGTCTCCCCAGAGAGGGTTCCTTACGGAATGCATTATGCTCCAGTGGACTTTCAGTCTCTCCTAGATTCTTTTGCTTTGTGGCATATATCTCCCACAAAGATTATTTTTGCATATATATCATGTGCATCATGAGGTCTCTTAGGGACCAAAGTTTTTTTTTCTAGATGTTGTTATTTAAGTCCATTATGCTGAGTTGATACAAATATTTTAATCTTCATATCCTCAGCTATAATGTCCTTAAATAGGGGCAGCTATAAGACCCCAATTTTGACCCTAAGACCCCTCATGATATCTCATCATTTGCATTGGCTTTAGGATCACACCTTGGTATCCTCTTCACCCCTCATTCATTGGGTTTGCATTGCTAGAGATCACCAAGCACTTTTGATTGTATCATACTTTGTTTTTATTTTTTTACTAATCAAAATACCAAAAATATGTCTATGTGTAACTTTGTTTCTTTTGTAGGTAGTGTGTGTGTCCACCTGTGAATCATCAAGCTCACAACTAGGGTTTGAGACCCTCATGGAAATAGATTTATCAATAAAAGGTCCAAATTGGCTGTAAGTATCATATATGGATCCTGTTGGTGTAAGCCCTAGAGGCCAATACTTTTGGTACTTGTATCGAATTATTTATTAATAATAAAAGGCATTTTCTTTATTATGGTTGATTAATAAAGTCCCTGGAATAGATAGTCCATTTAATGTATTAAGTGTGACTTAATCATGAGAGCACATTAAACATAAGGACACTATTCTTAAAGTATCTGTAGTCGAGCTTTAGTGTGAAGTGGGATAACATTAAAGCATTAAGACTATTATGTTTGTAGACTGATGATCACATCTCATGGATCATGGATAAAGAGTTATTAAGTCTTAAACATAGGTATGAATATTAGGAGTAATATTTATACTGGATTGACCCGCTATGAGAATACTATATAGAAAGTTATGCAAAGTGTCATAAGTTATTCTCATGGTGATAATAGTGTATACCACTCTTCAACCTGAAACCATTATGGATCCTAGATGTAGAGTCGAGTGCTTTATTGCTGATCCAACATTGTCCGTAACTGGATAACCATAAAGACAGTTGATGGGTACTCCACGAAGCATGCTAAGGGACATGAGTGACCTAGATGGAATTTTCCCATCCTGCGTAACAGGATAAATGTCTATGGGCCCAATATTGAACTGGACAAGGATGACACGGTCTATACCTTGTGTTCAATATAGACATAAGGGCAAAGGGGTAATTATACACATAATTATTATCACAGGAGGTTTTGTCAGATCACATGACATTTTCGTGACTTGGGTAGCAGTGATGTGTTGCTAGATACCGCTCACTGTTTATTATGTTAAATGCGTGATTTAATATAATTGCCAACATCGTAAAAACCTAAAGGGTCACACACAAAGGACGGATTGATGAGAGATAGAGTAACTAAGGAACATCGTAAGGTACAATGTACTTAAGTAAAATACGAAGTATGGTAAGGTACCAAATACTTAAGTGATTTTGGCATATTATGAGATATGGGCCAAAATACACTTAAGTGGGCTTTTTGGCTTGAAGCCCACACAAGTGATTCTATAAATAGAACTCTTGTGCAGAAGCATTGTATGGGAATACAACACAACTGAAGAGTCGGAATTTCGTATCTCTCTTTCTCTCACTCAAAGCCTTCATTCATAACAGCTAGCACTGCGATTGAAGGAATCCGTTCGTGTGGACTGAGTAGAGACGTTGTCATCGTTCAACTTTCGTGATCACTTCGTGGATCTGTATTAAAGGTTTTGATCATTATCAGAGATCTGCACCAAAGGTTTGAATTGCCACAAGAGGTAACGATTCTATCACTGATCATGCCCATTCGTAAGGATCACTAAATGGAGAAATTTTAAATTTCGCTGCGCCTTGGATGGCAATTCTCCTTCAGTGGTATCAAAGCCACTTACGAAACTATGAATCTGATAACTGTTTTTTGTTCTGTATTAATATGATTAAAGATAGAATGAATCAAAGATTAAATTGAGATCGATCAAGTCATATATGTGATATATGTAATCCTGATGCAAAATACATTATATATGATATAATGTTCTCGTTTCGTTCATTCAAACATTCAATGATTGTTTTCCTTTGAGCGATCAATGGTCATTTGCTTCTTGATCCGACATTAGTATGGTGAAGCAATGACGTGTTGATCAATCATACTGAATCAACAATCGAGATATGTTTGACGGTCTGAAATTGGTGCATCAGGGTTAGTGACGGCACAAGGGTTGTGTTGTCAGAGACTTATGCGATTGGGGTTATGACTGCACAAGAGTTGTGCTTTCTAAAACACTTTTTGGAACAGTGTTAACCGGTTAACGCATATGGTTAACCGGTTAACGCAATACGAAATAAATTTTTTAATTTTTCAAACAGTGTTAACGGGTTAACGCTTTTGGTTAACCGGTTAACGCAAGACGAAAAACAGTTTTCCAAGACATTTTCAAACAGTGTTAACCGGTTAACGCATTTGGTTAACCGGTTAACGCGAGGCAGAAAACAATTATTTGAACAAATTTCAAACAGTGTTAACCGGTTAACGCATATGGTTAACCGGTTAACGCAAGGCAAAATTCACCCGTTCGGCTAACTCAGTGCTTTAAAAGTATCAAGTGTTGATGCGAAAAGCGACATTAATTTTAAATGAATTGTTCATTAAAATGTGGTGATCGGTCGTCGAGATTTAATTTGATTTTAATTAATTAAAGGAATTAATAATAATAATAATAAAGTGTTTATTATTGTCTTGTGGTGATCGGTTATGGCCTTAGTCTTCCTTTATTTTGTTTTGGGTTTTAAAATACGACCTGCGTGTCGTGCCTCTCTCTTAATCTCCCAAATGTAACTTATTTTCTCATCTCACTCCCTCGTATGTAACTGTTTCATTATGTATGTATGTATGTTAATGCATGTGAATGTATGTTGATGCATGTGAGAGGCGATTTATATGATAAGTAAGCCAGTGAGATCAGAAAAATTGCAATTCCCTCAGATTAAATATTAAGTTTATGCTTTCCAAGTTTTAACACTCATCAAGACTAGTATCAGATAATGTAGGTTTCGCCTACGCGAGGTGCATGTTCTATATTAGTAAGGTGCGATGGGATAATTGTAATATCCAACTGTTAAAACAACGAGTCAAACTTAACTAAACAAATTATAATAAGATTATATATATGTTTAGAAGCAAGAGTTGGGAATGATCCATATGATGGATTGGAATAAGGAGTTATTCACCAAACTGAAAATTTCGAGAATTGTATGAGATACAATTGGAAGAAGTTCCTACCTAAATAACCTAGTTTTGTGTAATCCGCCTACGTGGACTTAGAACAAAGTGAAATATGGATCTCGACCCACTAGAAAGTCTTCCAACGGGATTTTCCGAATCAAATGACGAGGGTCATTTGTTTTGAATAAAATAGTGGGAGCATGTTTAATTAAAGGCCTAATTAAATATGTCAATGATACTTATATTTTCATTAATCTTTATGTAGATAACCATGACAGCAAACACCTCTAACAACATATTACGATCAAACCTTGAGAAGGAAAAATTGTCTGGGACAAATTTTCTTGATTGGTACCGAAACCTGAGGATTGTCCTCAAACATGATAAAGGGAAAGGCAAGGAAGTTACCAAACCCAAACCCACTATTGCTGCTTTGAAGCCTAGTGGAAGCATAGAAAAAGAAGACACCTGCTTCCATTGCGGTAAGACCGCACACTGGAAGAGGAACTGCCCAAAGTACCTGGAAGATAGGATGAATGGAGTAGAGACTCCAACTTCAGGAATTTTTGTTATTGAAATTAATTTATCTACTTCTGCATCATGGGTATTAGATACTGGATGCGGTTCTCACATTTGTACAAATGTGCATGGACTAAAAAGGAGTAGAAATTTGGCAAAAGGTGAAGTCGACCTACGAGTTGGCAATGGAGCAAAGGTTGCTGCCTTAGCCGTAGGAACTTATGAATTGACTTTACCTAGTGGTTTAATAATTCAGTTAGAGAACTGTTATTATGTACCAACAATTAGCAGGAATATTATTTCCGTTTCTTGTTTGGACAAGTTCGGTTTTTCATTCATAATAAAGAACAATTGTTGTTCAATTTATTTGAATGATATATTCTATGCTACTGCTCAAATGAACAACGGATTATATGTCCTTGATCTTGAAATGCCAGTTTATAACATTAATACTAAAAGGATGAAACCTAATGAGTTAAATCCATATTACCTTTGGCATTGTCGATTAGGCCACATAAATGAGAAACGCATTTCCAAACTCCATAAAGATGGACTGTTGGACTCTTTTGATTATGAATCATATGAGACATGCAGATCTTATTTAATTGGAAAGATGACAAAGTCTCCATTCACAGGAAAAGGTGAAAGAGCTAATGATCTTTTGGCCCTCATACATACTGATGTATGTGGACCACTGAACATACCAGCCAGATGAGGTTTTCAGTACTTCATCACATTCAATGATGATTTCAGTAGATATGGTTATGTGTATTTAATGAAACACAAATCAGAGTCCTTTGAAAAGTTCAAGGAATTCAAGAATGAAGTACAAAACCAACTAGGTAAGAATATTAAAACTCTTCGATCAGATCGAGGTGGTGAGTATTTAAGCCTAGAGTTTGATGACCATCTGAAAGAGTGTGGGATCCTATCCCAACTCACACCTCCTGGAACACCCCAATGGAATGGTGTATATGAGAGAAGAAATCGAACCCTGTTGGACATGGTCCGATCCATGATGAGTCACGCCGATCTTCCAAACTCCTTTTGGGGACATGCGTTGTTGACAACAACTTACACACTTAACCGTGTTCCATCCAAAAAGGTTGAGAAGACACCATATGCGATATGGAGTGGTGAGAAACCACATATGTCTTACATGAAGATTTGGGGTTGCGAAGTTTATGTGAAACGACAAATTTCAACTAAGCTTGAGCCCAAATCTGACAGATGCTTATTTGTGTGGTATCCTAAAGAAACAAGAGGGTATTACTTCTACAATCCTTCTGAGGGAAAAGTGTTTGTCGCTCGAACTGGAGTTTTCCTAGAAAAGGATTTTATTTCCAAAGGAACCAGTGGGAGGAAAGTAGAGCTTGAAGAAATTCAAGAATCATAAAGCATCGATACACCTTTGGAGGAATTAGAGCAAGAAACACAAGTGGTTGTGGAAGAGCAACCTGCTCAAGTAGAACAAGACCAGCGTAGGTCAAGCAGGATACGTCACCTACCTGAGAGATATGGATATCTCATAACAAATCAAGGTGATGTATTACTCATGGATCAAGATGAGCCTGTGACCTACCAAGAGGCCATAACTGGTCCCGAGTTTGAGAAGTGGCTAGAAGCCATGAAATCTGAAATGGATTCCATGTACACAAACCAAGTTTGGACCTTGGTAGATCCTCCTGTAGGAGTTAATCCTATAGGATGCAAGTGGGTCTTCAAAAAGAAGACTGACATGGATGGTAAGGTACATACCTATAAGGCAAGACTGGTTGCAAAAGGATATAAACAAATTCATGGTGTTGACTATGATGAAACCTTTTCACCAGTTGCAATGCTTCTGTTCGAATTTTACTTGCTATCGCTGCATATCATGTTTATGAAATATGGCAGATGGATGTCAAAACTGCTTTCCATAATGGAAATCTTCTTGAGGATGTGTACATGACACAACCTGAAGGATTTGACATACCAGAAGAAGCCCAAAAGATATGTAAGCTACAAAGATCAATCTATGGATTGAAGCAAGCTTCCAGAAGCTGGAATCTTCGTTTTGATGAAACGGTAAAACAACATGGATTCATCAAGAACGAAGATGAGCCTTGTGTCTACAAGAAGGTTAGTGGGAGCATGATCGTTTTCCTGGTATTATATGTAGATGACATATTACTCATTGGAAACGATGTCCCTACCCTGCAACAAGTATAAACTTGGTTGGTGAAATGTTTTTCTATGAAGGACCTAGGTGAAGCAGCCTATATATTAGGAATCAGAATCTATAGAGATAGATCACAAAAACTGCTTTGCCTAAGTTAGAGTACATACATAGACAAAGTGCTAAGACGCTTTAATATGCATGATTCCAAGAAAGGATTCATACCTATGCAACATGGCATGTGTCTATCAAAAACACAATCCCCTTCAACTAAGGAAGAAAGGGATTGCATGAATAAGATTCCATATGCATCTGCAATAGGATCTATCATGTATGCCATGTTATGTACTCGACCAGATGTCTCGTATGCTTTAAGTGCAACGAGTAGGTACCAATCTGATCCTGGTGATGCCCATTGGGTAGTTGTCAAGAATATCCTTAAGTACTTGAGAAGGACTAAGGACTCATTCTTGATATATGGAGGTCAGGAAGAGTTGGCTGTAATTGGTTACACCGATGCTAGCTTCCAGACAGATAAGGATGACTTTAGATCGTAATCTGGTTATGTGTTTTGGTTGAACGGTGGCGTTGTGAGTTGGAAAAGTTCAAAGCAAGATACAGTTGCTGATTCTACAACCGAGGCCGAGTATATTGCTGCCTCAAGTGCAGCAAAGGAAGCTGTTTGGATCAAAAAGTTCATTAGTGAACTTGGCATAGTCCCTAGCATTGTGGATCCCATTGGTCTTTGTTGTGATAACAATGGTGCTATCGCACAAGCTAAGGAGCCTAGATCTCACCAACGATCCAAGCACATACTCAGGCGTTATCATCTCATTCGAGAGATAATAGATAGAGGAGATGTGAAAATATGTAGAGTACCTACACTTGACAATATTGCTGACCCACTGACAAAGCCTCTTGCGCAGCAGAAGCATGATGGCCATACTAGATCAATGGGCATAAGGGGTATGCCTGATTGGCTCTAGTGCTAGTGGGAGATTGTTGGTGTAAGCCCTAGAGGCCAATACTTTTGGTACTTGTATCGAATTATTTATTAATAATAAAAGGCATTTTCTTTATTATGGTTGATTAATAAAGTCCCTGGAATAGATAGTCCGTTTAATGTATTAAGTGTGACTTAATCATGAGAGCACATTAAACATAAGGACACTATTCTTAAAGTATCCGTAGTCGAGCTTTAGTGTGAAGCGGGATAACATTAAAGCATTAAGACTATTATGTTTGTAGACTAATGATCACATCTCATGGATCATGGATAAAGAGTTATCAAGTCTTAAACATAGGTATGAATATTAGGAGTAATATTTATACCGGATTGACCCGCTATGAGAATACTATATAGAAAGTTATGTAAAGTGTCATAAGTTATTCTCATGGTGATAATAGTGTATAACACTCTTCGACCTGAAACCACTATGGATCCTAGATGTAGAGTCGAGTGCTTTATTGCTGATCCAACGTTGTCCGTAACTGGATAACCATAAAGACAGTTGATGGGTACTCCACGAAGCATGCTGAGGGACATGAGTGACCTAGATGGAATTTGCCCATCCTGCGTAACAGGATAAATGTCTATGGGCCCAATATTGAACTGGACAAGGATGACACGGTCTATACCTTGTGTTCAATATAGACATAAGGGCAAAGGGGTAATTATACACATAATTATTATCACAGGAGGTTTTGTCAGATCACATGACATTTTCGTGACTTGGGTAGCAGTGATGTGTTGCTAGATACCGCTCACTATTTATTATGTTAAATGCGTGATTTAATATAATTGCCAACATCGCGAAAACCTAGAGGGTCACACACAAAGGACGGATTGATGAGAGATAGAGTAACTAAGGAACATCGTAAGGTACGGTGTACTTAAGTAAAATACGAAGTATGGCAAGGTACCAAATACTTAAGTGATTTTGGCATATTATGAGATATGGGCCAAAATACACTTAAGTGGGCTTTTTGGCTTGAAGCCCACACAAGTGATTCTATAAATAGAACTCTTGTGCAGAAGCATTGTATGGGAATACAACACAACTGAAGAGTTGGAATTTCGTATCTCTCTTTCTCTCACTCAAAGCCTTCATTCATAACAGCTAGCACTGCGATTGAAGGAATCTATTTGTGTGGACTGAGTAGAGACGTTGTCATCGTTCAACGTTCGTGATCACTCAGTGGATCTGTATCAAAGGTTTTGATCATTATCAGAGATCTGCACCAAAGGTTTGAATCGCCACAAGAGGTAACGATTCTATCACTGATCATGCCCACTCGTAAGGATCACTAAATGGAGAAATTTTAAATTCCGCTGCGCCTTGGATGGCAATTCTCCTTCAGTGGTATCAGAGCCACTTACAAAACCATGAATCTGATAACTGTTTTTGGTAGAGATCACCAAGCACTTTTGATTGTATCATACTTTATTTTTATTTTTTTACTAATCAAAATACCAAAAATATGTCTATGTGTAACTTTGTTTCTTTTGTAGGTAGTGTGTGTGTCCACCTGTGTCTCATCAAGCTCACAACTAGGGTTTGAGACCCTCATAGAAATAGATCTATCAATAAAAGGTCCAAATTGGTTGTAAGTATCATATATGGATCCTCGTGTTCTTTATTTGTCACTTTCCGTGGCCTATATAATGAACTCCTTGGTCTAAGATTGAAAGGAAGACCTTGCCCAAGCCTTGCCAAGCAATCTCAGAACCCCATTCCATATAATTCCTTGTGGATTTCATTGAAATCGAGTACTTGATTCAACTTCTGTTTCTGAACAAGAACTCCAAGGATTCATAGCCATTTTCATCTCAATCAATAACTGCAAGCTAGAGGAGGAAGAACCAAGTGGAACTGCATCGAGATCAAGCCAAACCACAGTAACCTAAAGGTGATTTTTCCATATTTTCATGTCTTAGATTCTCCATAAATTCTCCATTATTCTACTGGTTTATTGGTTGTCTGAACTTCTACCATTTATTTTGTTTAATTTATATTAATTTAATTTTTAATCCAAAATATATGGGACTTTCACCAAAAATCTTTAAATATTTTACTTTTCTATATTTTGAATTAAAATAATTTTTTGTATTAATTTTGATATTTTTCATGAATTAAATGATTTTTAACTTGTTTTAAATATTTTAAAATACTTCCGACTTTCCAAAAATTATGAATTTTTTTGTCTAAGGTCCTTTGACCTTGTTTGACCTAGGATAAATTCCTTGGCCATTTATTTGGGGTTTTGAAGGGATTTGAGGTTTTCTCCATTTAAAAAGACATTTTAATTCATTTTAAAATTGTTTATTAGTTGAATAATTGTTTAAAAATTGTGTTGAGCTATTTTTGTGGTCTTGTGATGTTTGACTTTCTGTTTGGCCTTGATCATGGTTGATTTGACTTTTGTTTGACCAATACTATTGGATTTAGGGGATTGATGAAATGTACATTTCATCTCCCAAAATGAATGGATAGTATTGATCAGATGAAATTCCTCCTATGATCAATTTGGGTTTCTATTTACCCTTCCCTCTTCATCTTCATCCCTATTCTTCCCCAATCCATCACTGACCAATGAATTCTCTTCATGTCTAATGCTAGTTGATTCATCAATGACCTTGTGTCAGATGAATCAACATGAGCCTGACCGAGATAGGTCCTTCCCATTTCTGTTAGTGTGTGGTATGTTTTAGGAATTTGGTTCTTTGTACCAAATCTCTAACATGCATTAACATCTATATTTTTATTGCCCGACCTCAGATAGTTATGAGTTCTACATAAGTCCAATTACGATTTCTTAACATAGAGCTAAATTTGTCCCGCAAGGTATAACATTATAGTAAGTGAGATTGTAAGTCTCCCATTCTTCATGGCATTGTGTGGAAACTTGACCTTTTTTCCTTTCATGAGAGCTAGTGGCATACTTGTTGATTTATCCAAGTTGGAGCCCTTCTCATGGATGATGTCTTGGTTCAAGAATTTATACTTGTGAATGAATGGTTGAGTGTTCTCCAAAGAATGACTTAATCAATTAAAACTCTTCACAAACATTTGACTAACCATTGACTAACCTTTTGTTAACGTTGCTTTATATTCAAGTCATTTATTTAATGCAATTTAAATTTGAGTAACATTATTATTCTTTGTCATTTACATTTCATGCAACTTGTTTATGTTTCAACTCCTTTTCCCTTTGCTCACTTGAGCCATATCTTGTGAATGTATATATTGTTTGCTTGTCTTTTTTTTGGTTTATGGTCTTAGGACCTTAAAATACCTAATAACAACAAAAACCCTAAAAAGCATCTTGGTGGACTGTTGGACTTGATCTGAACTTTTGGACTTAGAGTTAGGCAACATCCCCTATGCTAAAGGACTTGGCCAATGCCACTATTTGAGACCGAGCTATCTTTAACAGTGCCTTTTATCTGATGCAAGCCTTGAGTGCCCTTGATTCATCTGTCACTTTATCTTTGTACTTAATTGTTACACTGTTATTATTGTTGATGTCTAATGATTGCTTCTGAGTTGATCAAGGAATATTTTCATCTGATACAATGAAAGATATTGAATACTGCAGGCTATTGGACAACTTGCTTGGATATTATGGCTATCTTTATTTGATGCCTTGGTCTTCATATAATTGTTTGGATATTGCTTATGCTTGTTCCTTGCTTAAGTCCAAAGGAAAATGGGTTTCTATATGACATTCTTGTCTGTTGGATTGCATCCCATTGGTAAGATCTTTTCAACCCTTAACTTTTAATTTTTATCTAGGATAGTCCCTTCATCTCCTTCCACTTCTTAAATTTCAAAATCTCTCCCTCTTTTCAAAAACTTTCTTTGTTTGTGTTTTTCAACTTAGACATGTTTTAATGATTAGAAATTTTGGCCTTAGGTCATTGAATTTTCAAAACTTTTTCTTGAATGAAACTTGTGAACGAACTTAACCATATTGACTTAAATTTTAAAAATACAATGGAACTAACAACCCCATTCAAATCTTTGGCTTTTTATGGCTTTTTTAAAAACTTTTGTTAAAATCAATTCACCAACTTCTTTGAAATATTTACCATGAACTACGGAGTTTTGATCCCTCATTTTTATGTTGGTACGTAGGCATAAGACCGAAGGTCTTGTCAAACAAAAAAAAATATAATTAATGAATTCTTTCCTCATCCCCCACTTTATATTTTATCAAACATCATTTTGACCAAAACACTTTCACACAAAAAAGGGATCCCTAGGAGTACATAGGACACTTTGGGTGCTTACACCTTCCCTCTGTGTAACCAACCCCCTTACTTGTAATCTCTGACATTTTATTAGTTTTGATTTGAAAAACTTATTATCTTTGGCTTTTGTTCGTACTTTTTCCTTTTTCCTTTGGAAACAATAAAAGCGCGGCGGCGACTCTGGTTTTATTGACGTCAAGTTTATCCATAGCTTGATGGTCATGAATTTACCTCTACAGGTACCAAAAGATAAAATAGTATATGTTACAGATACCTTACGCAGCAGAATTAAAACACGCACCATGGTACCTGGACTCTGGATGCTCACGAAACATGACGGGAAGAAAGCATATATTCCAAAGCCCGGAACTTAAAGACGCTGGTTTCGTAGGCTTTGGAGGAAATCAGAAAGGAAGAATAAGAGGATCTGGAACAATTGGTAATGAATCTCTTCCCTCTATTTCTGATGTCCTTTATGTTGAAGGATTAATGCATAACTTGTTATCCATAAGTCAATTAAGTGATAACAATTATGATATAATCTTTAGTAAAAAACGTGCAAAGTTGTTAATCAGAAAAATTACACAATCCTTTTCACCGATAAGAGGAAGAACAACATTTATAAAATTAAGCTTTCAGATTTAAAAGATCAAAATGTAAAATGTTTAATATCTGTAAATGAAGAGCAATGGGCGTGGCATAGACGCTTGGGTTACATTAGCTTGAGGAGGAGGCCTACCTAAGCTGAAGTTTTCTTCAGATGATCTTTGTGAGGCATGTCAGAAAGGAAAATTTTCTAAAACAACTTTCAAAAATAAAAATGTTGTTTCTACCTCTAAGCCTCTAGAACTTTTACACATTGACCTGTTTGGACCTGTTAAGACAATGTCAGTCAATGGTAAGAAGTATGGACTCGTCAATGTTGATGATTATAGTCGTTGAACATGGATAAACTTCCTAAGACACAAGAATGAGTCACATTCTGTGTTCACTAGTTTCTGCTCAAAAGTGCAAAATGAATTTGACTCTAAAATCATTAGAGTCAGAAGTGATCATGGTGGTGAATTCGAAAATAAACTTTTTGAAGAACTTTTTGACTCTAATGGAATATCCCATGGTTTCTCCTGTCCTAGAACTCTATAACAAAATGGAGTTGTAGAAAGGAAGAATATGACCCTCCAAGAGATGGCCAGAACCATGATCAATGAAACAAATGTGGCGAAGCACTTCTGGGCTGAAGCTGTGAATACACTGTGTTGCATTCAAAATAGAATCTCTATTAGATCTATTCTGGAGAAGACTCCGTATGAATTGTGTAAGGGAAAAATACTAAAGATAATCTGAACAAGTTTGACTATAAAGCACAAAAGTGTATTATGTTGGGATACTCAGAACACTCTAAAGGCTATAGGGTATACATACAGAAACACAAATTGTGGAAGAATCAATACATGTCAGATTTGATGATAAGCTTGACTCTGAAAAGTCAAAGCTAGTTGAAATTTTTGCAGAAAAGGAAATGTCAGAAGCACCTGAAGTCTCAATCACTCAGAAAAGATCAAGAAATAGACTGAACATTTTTGAAGAACTGATTCTAGGAAACAAGGATGAACCTGTCAGAACAAGATCAACATTCAAAGCTTATGAAGAAATACTTCTGGGACTAGTATCTCTAATAGAGCCAACATCCTGTGAAAAAGCTCTTCAAGACAAAGAATGGATTTTGGCAATGAAAGAAGAACTTGATCAATTTGCAAAGAACGATGTCTGAGATCTTGTACCAAGACCCAAGGGAACCCATGTGATTGGAACCAAATGGGTATACAGAAACAAACTCAATGAAAAGGGTGAAGTGTTCAGAAACAAAGCACGACTGGTAGCACAAGGTTATAATCAACATGGAGGTATTGACTACAATGAAACCTTTGCTCCAGTTGCTAGGTTAGAATCTATTCGTCTACTTGTATATTTTGCTGTAAATTACTCTATTAAATTATATCAGATGAATGTCAAAAGTGCGTTTTTGGATGGATATATTTCTGAAGAGGTGTTTGTTCATCAGCCTCCTGGTTTTGGAAACTCAAAATGTCCAGAACATGTTTTTAAATTGAAAAAATCTCTTTATGGTATGAAACAAGCTCCCAGAACTTGGTATTAAAGACTAAGTTCATTTCTTCTGGAAAATGATTTTATTAGAGGCAAAATGGACTCTACTCTCTTATGTAAAAACATCAGAAACGACCTTATGATTTGCCAGATATATGTTGATGACATAATTTTTGGTTATGCTAACCCCTCTATCTGTCAAGAATTTTCTGAGCTAATGCAGGCTGAATTTGAAATGAGTCTGATGCAAGAACTAAACTTCTTTATGGGGATTCAAATCAACCAAACATCATATGCTACTTATGTATATCAAAGAAAATACATAAAAGACATTATGAAGAAGTTTGAAATGTCAGAAAGCAAACCAAAAAAGACTCCCATGCACCCTACTTGCGTTCTGGAGAAAGAAGAGGTAAGTCAAAAGGTTTGTCAGAAACTTTATCGTGGTATGATAGGCCCTCTTCTGTATCTGACTGCTATGTGTTTAGATATATTATTCAGCGTGTGTCTCTGTGCCAGATTTTAGTAAGATCCAATGGAATCTCACTTAACTGTTGTTAAGAGAATTCTAAGGTATCTGAAAGGAACACCTAACCTAGGCCTGATGTACAAGAAAACATCAGAGTGTAGGCTTTCTGGGTATTGTGATGCAGATTACGCTGGAGGCAGATTGAAATACAAAAGCACATCTGGGAACTATCAGTTTCTGGGAGGAAACCTCATTTCATGGGCTAGCAAAAGACAATAAACTATTGCACTCTCAACTGCAGAAGCAGAATACATTTCAACTTCACTATGCAGCACTCAGATGCTCTGGATGAAGAATCAGCTTGAGGACTTTCATATATATGAGAGTAACATCCATATCTTTTGTGACAATACTGCTTCCATATGTTTAAGTAAGAATCCTATTTTGAATTCCATAGCGAAGCAGATAGAAATTAAACATCATTTCATCATAGACTATGTTCAGAAAGGGATAATAATTTTAAAATTCATAGATACAAACTATCAATGGGATGATATCTTCACAAAACCCTTATCTGAAGATAGATTTCTTTTCATTTTGAAACATTTAAATATGCTAGATTGCCCATAATGAATCTGAACTTGTGTCTCTCCTCTCAAATGTAAAATAGGCTTTGACTTAATCATCGCTGGGTTATCAGGTTTTAGTTATGATACTTATACAAGTTAGATGTTATATGGATTAGAAACCTTATGAATCACAAATATTTTGGTATTCTTGATGTCAGAAACATCAACACGTGGTATCTCAAACATGTGGCCTTGGATCTTCTAGACAACTGTCTAGCTCAGAACTCAAGAGCCAAACTGTTTAGATCTCCTCCAGTAGTATGCATATTCTTGAGATTAGACAACCATCATTAGCTGCATTTAATACTCCCAAAGTGTGTTAACTCAGAATTATGGAATATGAAATTCTGGCGTAGTCAGTATTCAGATGTTCTACTTCAAGTCATGACATCTGATCTAACATTGTACCTATTACAGCAAGACAGTTATTACACTCTGTACTAATGTGCACCTTTTCACAGTGTCACGACCTCTCCTTCTATGTCATCCTAGAAAGGAGGAACACTTAGTTATGTGCACCATAACCTTCACTTCTGTTGTTTTCCTACACAGATATCAGCACGATGTCTCAATCCTGTTTTGAACATCATCTGTTACATTGTTCCAGTTTGTTGGTCATGTACTTGTATTTCCTAAATTAAAGGTTGTAACAAGTTAAACTAATCTCCACTTATTAAGGAGCTAACAAATAAATTATTTGCCAGGTTCATTAATTGTAGATTAGTTGTTAGTTTCCTAGATTTTAGATCAGCTGGTGAATTCCTGAAGAATAGCCTGAGACAAATCCTGAAACAGAAAAACTAACCATCCAACAATTTAGCATATGCTGTCAGGAGTGAATGTCACAACATTCCGTTTGACATCCAAGTCCAGAACCATATGCTAAGTCTGTTTGGTTCCTGAAAACAGACTGAGCTAAATTTGCTGTACTGTAAAAGACCAACCAGTCTCTACTTCAGTATCAGCTTTCTGGAAGAACTGTCAAGACACCCAGTTTGACAGTTTCACAATGATCTTTTGGCCAGGTCTGTGATGCTTTTGAAATCCAGACTTCACTACATACTGAACTGAGATCATCAGCTTATTATACAGTATGTGCTGTTGTTGATGAATGTCAAAACATTCTGCTTGACATTCCAACAGAAGGCTATGTATCAGGTCTGCTATTATCTTGCTGAACAAACTGAAATACATGCTCAGCTGTGGCAGACATGATTATATCATACAGAAGGAAAACAAACACAGGAAATTGTTAACCCAGTTCAGTCCAACATGACCTACATCTGGGGGCTACCAAGCCAGGAAGAAGATCCACTATTAGTAGTATCAATTCAGAGTTAAACTCCCCCGTTTACAACTCATCACTTAATCCCTACCCAATGCAATCTATACCTAGGAACTCCTAGATAGAAACCTCCAGTTTCCATTCCTATCACTACAAATACAATGTAATGTGCAAACACCTTGAACTTGCTTCACAGCTTCATTCAAGAACATAATTACTCTTGCCTACAGGCTTTGAGTAACAAACACTCTCAGGTTTACCACTGAGAAACACATGGTAACCTTCCCACAGATTGGGAGGTTTACCTTACACACACCCCTTAAAAATTCATTCTAAGAGGCTTACAAAAACTAGATTACAATCAGCTATTTATAACCTAATCACCCAACTGGATTTGGGCCTTCAGAAAATTGCAGCAGACTTGTTCTTTGTTGTTGCAACTTCAGCAGAAAAATTCTGCTACAAACAAGGTCTTCAAGTTCCTAAACTCTCTCCATATATATCTCCATATTTAGAGCCTATATATATTCTGATTTAGTCTTCAAGACCTCCACAAGGGAGTTAGGATATTCACCAGATATCCTTGCTGATCCCATGACATATACTGAATTAATTAATTCAGTTTCCTACACATGTGCGATGTCACAGACCTGATGTCGTGACATCGTACATGACATGTTGGTCCAGATGTTGAATTTCTTCAACCCAACATATTAAAACAACAGAGATGATTACATTATTTGTTTTCTAAAATTACTGCCAATCCTAAGGAATCAACAATCTCCCCCTTTGGCAAATTTTAGCTAAAACAAATAAACAATACACTGGACAAAACATCCCAATTTGGGAATGCTCTTCATCTCCGTCATTGGCTCCACCACCACAAACACCAAGGTTGGTGTACATGGGGAAGAAGAGGGACAAGACTTAGTTGTTCCAGAACCCTTCCCCTCAACAGGAGAGCTTCCTGAAGAGTATGTAATGCTGAGTACATAGACAATGTAACTCAGATCACAGGACACAACTGTCTTCTTAACTCAGATCACAAGACACAAGTGGTAAACCCAGTTGGTGGATTTTGTGCCTGATGCCAACTCCTGTTTGCTGCCACATCCACAGTTGGCTTTCTTCTGGTACATTCTCAATCCCAGGACTATATTTCTCTCCCCCTTTTTAGCTAAACATTTGTAAAGGCACCCTTCACAAAACCAGATCCAGGCGCAGCTTACCCAAACCTTAACATACCCCATGATTCTGAGAATGGAGTGTTTTTCTTGTGAGAGGAAGAGTGCTATTGCATCCTTTAAATAGCCTTGTCCGTGCCTAGGAATTTCCGGTAGAAATAAATGCTGGGTCAAGATGCATTTATTTTTGCTGAGAAACAGTCAGAGAATCCCCAACAAAATCTCAGCCTATCTTTGAATACCTTTTATAGCTCTTGACTGTTTCTTTTCCAAAACAGCCGTTCCAGTGCATGGAGACCATTCCATATATGCAGTCAGACACGTTGCACGCGATGTCTTAACATTCCTGCATTCAGCCAGTATTCAACATTTCTCAAGACCTCTATCATCCCTCCAGTAGAGACTTGACACCTAGCACTGCTACAGCCAACTTTTCACACTTCAGTCGATGGTTACTCCCCCTGTACCACACAGCTGTAGCCATCAGGCTTATTCTGGTTTATCAGACTTAGCCACATCACCCTCATAATTCCTAATGACTTTAAGATTCAGAAGGAATTAACAGCAATGTCCAGGGCAATGTCATGACATCCGGTCAGACATTCTTCTACTCACTCAGCCTTGATATACATCACAACATCCTGATAACTACCTAGTCATCTGAGAACACATAGACCACAAGCTTGGTGATTGCTTGCATCACAAAGGCACAACTCCCCCTGTCATGGACAACCTACTCTCTTGGAGGTCACACATATCCAACATGGTTGGACCTTCACCTTCTTTCTAATTCAAAAAGAACTCAACCCACTTGATGAATGGAAAACATAAGACTCATCTTCATGTCTTCAAGGGCGCACCCTCTGTCCAACCCTCTTGGCTGAACACATCCACACTCTGTGTCAATCTCTCTTCTAACCAGAACAGAAGATCACTTCACAAGATGTTTTAACATCAGTTGGGAAGTCCTTCACAGCATCACAAGGAGCACTATCTGGTAGACTTCAGATATTACTGAGTCCTCAGCTTGGGCCAGAGGAACCCAAACATACATTGGGATATATACACTCTCATCCCACTACCAGAGACAGTCTTCCATAGATAGCTCAGAACTCCTACCACAAGCTCCAAGGGATGAATAGAGATCACCTCCTTTTGTCTTCAACTTAATACTTTTCTGTTCAAAAGTAATTTGTCTCAGACTTTCCTCAAGAATAATCAGCTGCCTTATGTTGATTATCTTGATTCTTCGAACTCACTTCTGAGATAGACCAAATGCCACTGGTTGATTACCTCCTTCATGAATTCTCATATGACAAGGTCAAATGCTGCCTTTTGACCTCCCCAAGTTTATCAGACTTCTCCCCAAGATATTCTGACCTTCCAAGCGAGATTTGAACTTCAATTTTTGAACTGTCCAGTCTACACCCCTGTAGATCCTTCTATCTCAAGTTGATGTGCCACTTCACCAACTAAGAATCTGATGCTGAACCGAATGTCACAACATTGTGCTTGACATCCAGCTGTTGAATTCAGCTCCTTCTTCTGCCACTTGAAAGAACTTCCTCCCTTCACAGAACAAGAGTTCAATGTTCTCATAGACTTGATTTTGGAACCAAGTTTGAGTAAACAACCTCCATCCTGCAGGTTTGCAGTTAAGTCATCCAAGCTCACACCTTGATGAATCCCTGCTTCTTCTCGAAAGACATCAGACACTCTGATGTATGAGTCTTCAGAAGGATTAGTTAGAACCTAACCCTTCAGCTCTGCCAAGGATTCTACTTCCTAAAGCAAGGCTGTTTCCATGATGTCAAGAATGCTGTCACTTGTTCTTGACTCCACAGTGTGCATTAGCCAATGCACTCTCTTACCTAGATCAGAAATAAACTGATCCAAGTAACCACCATCAGGACTATGATGTCTTCTTCTTCTCGTACACACTGAGGCTGTACAAGTTTCTTGCCATGAAACCTTTTCAGAGATCATACGCTTTTGCTGCCACCAAAGAGATAGATCCTAAGCCAATGTACTATCCTTCCTGTGATTCTACACAGGGTCTTGAAGAAGAGATGTTCCAACATCTTTAAGAACATCAGTTGTCTTGAGCTCCAAGGATAATCAATTAAATACTTGTACTTGACACAAGTAGACATTGATCTTAAATCCTTTCCCAATTATCCTTTCAGATACTTCCACCATAAGAATACTTTGAAGGTACTCTTCTTGTGTCAACATCTTCTGCTTGCAAGCACCTCAACAGTCTTGAGACTCCTTCCAGATTAGATTCACCCTTAGGAATGAGAGAGATGAATCCTTCCTTGCAAATGTGTCACACAGCCACCAGAACCCATGTGACACAGGTCAACAGCCAACCAGACCCAAGGCTGACCAGACTTGAGGAGGTTAACCAAAACTCCCCCTCAAATTAACAATCATGGAAACTCCACACCAATATCCATGCATTGTATACATATGTCTCAATATGACATACACTATCCCTACCAGTGGCAACTAACTCCTCCAATCAGACCAATCAGACTTCAGCTGACCATAAGTACTAGTGAGACAAACAACACCAGTCAATAGTAGATATGCATTGCCAGAGCATATTACCTCAACCAACCACTGAATCTTCATATTCTCACTCCTAGTAAGAACTGCCACTTCTGAACGTGGTGTTTGAATAACAAGATTCATGGTTCCAACTCCCTTAAATGATATCACAATCAGGTTACCCCATTATTGACTGCTAACATCCAGGAGACTTGTCTTCCAACACACCATAGTACTTCAGGGAACAACTATCCAATCCTGATCAAACTGCAGGGAGATGCCTAACAGCAGGAGATTGCACAATGTCACATCTCAACCAGCTCAACTTTTAGGGATGACCTTCTTGAGCTCACATCCAGTTGACTCTGCTCTTGTCAACTTAGCACACACAGATGTCTCCTCTTCCAGGTCAGGAGTAGGTTCCAAACAGAATTATCCCTTTGTTTGAACCCTAAAAACATCTGCTCTTCAACCAGTAGCTGCATACTTGTTGAACAACATGTTCTAACATCACATAGAACATTGGTTCCACCTCCTTGGAACAAACCTTCCTTGAAGGTCTTCAAGGTCTTCATATACACTACTCAAGAGAGTAAAAGAATCAGTGATTAAGTGACTCTTACCATCCTGAAGTGAGAACGTCATGATGAGTGGACTTGAGGAGACTCAAGTATCTTTGACATCTTCAGTAGATTATGATGAGATCCTGAACACAGCAGCATTTCATCCATATGAGGGGAAACTACATCAGAGTTTGAGTTTTGCCAGGTATTATGCAGCGGAAATCATAATACAACTCAACCTATGAACACACACTTCACCAGATTGGCCTCCAAGACCATACCAGGTTTGAATGTGATTTAGTACTGGCACATCTGTCCCACACACAGGCCAATTGCCAACCTCCAGAGACAGGTACACACCATTCCTGTCATGAACAGTCCATCCACCTACTTCAAGGGACCATTCAGGGAATTACAGAATCTTACACAGGTTCTAGCATCAGTACTAACATAACTCCTTGCCAGCTACCAGAAAGTATCACCCATGGATCTCATCCAGAGACAGAACAGGATGCCTGCTCTGATACCAATTGAAATTCTGGCGTAGTCAGTATTCAGATGTTCTACTTCAAGTCATGACATCTGATCTAACATTGTACCTATTACAGCAAGACAGTTATTACACTCTGTACTAATGTGCACCTTTTCACAGTGTCACGACCTCTCCTTCTATGTCATCCTAGAAAGGAGGAACACTTAGTTATGTGCACCATAACCTTCACTTCTGTTGTTTTCCTACACAGATATCAGCACGATGTCTCAATCCTGTTTTGAACATCATCTGTTACATTGTTCCAGTTTGTTGGTCATGTACTTGTATTTCCTAAATTAAAGGTTGTAACACGTTAAACTAATCTCCACTTATTAAGGAGCTAACAAATAAATTATTTGCCAGGTTCATTAATTGTAGATTAGTTGTTAGTTTCCTAGATTTTAGATCAGCTGGCGAATTCCTGAAGAATAGCCTGAGACAAATCCTGAAACAGAAAAACTAACCATCCAACAATTTAGCATATGCTGTCAGGAGTGAATGTCACAATATTCCGTTTGACATCCAAGTCCAGAACCATATGCTAAGTCTGTTTAGTTCCTGAAAACAGACTGAGCTAAATTTGCTGTACTGTAAAAGACCAACCAGTCTCTACTTCAGTATCAGCTTTCTGGAAGAACTGTCAAGACACCCAGTTTGACAGTTTCACAATGATCTTTTGGCCAGGTCTGTGATGCTTTTGAAATCCAGACTTCACTACATACTGAACTGAGATCATCAGCTTATTATACAGTATGTGCTGTTGTTGATGAATGTCAAAACATTCTGCTTGACATTCCAACAGAAGGCTATGTATCAGGTCTGCTATTATCTTGCTGAACAGACTGAAATACATGCTCAGCTGTGGCAGACATGATTATATCATACAGAAGGAAAACAAACACAGGAAATTGTTAACCCAGTTCAGTCCAACATGACCTACATCTGGGGGCTACCAAGCCAGGAAGAAGATCCACTATTAGTAGTATCAATTCAGAGTTAAACTCCCCCGTTTACAACTCATCACTTAATCCCTACCCAATGCAATCTATACCTAGGAACTCCTAGATAGAAACCTCCAGTTTCCATTCCTATCACTACAAATACAATGTAATGTGCAAACACCTTGAACTTGCTTCACAGCTTCATTCAAGAACATAATTACTCTTGCCTACAGGCTTTGAGTAACAAACACTCTCAGGTTTACCACTGAGAAACACATGGTAACCTTCCCACAGATTGGGAGGTTTACCTTACACACACCCCTTAAAAATTCATTCTAAGAGGCTTACAAAAACTAGATTACAATCAGCTATTTATAACCTAATCACCCAACTGGATTTGGGCCTTCAGAAAATTGCAGCAGACTTGTTCTTTGTTGTTGCAACTTCAGTAGAAAAATTCTGCTACAAACAAGGTCTTCAAGTTCCTAAACTCTCTCCATATATATCTCCATATTTAGAGCCTATATATATTCTGATTTAGTCTTCAAGACCTCCACAAGGGAGTTAGGATATTCACCAGATATCCTTGCTGATCCCATGACATATACTGAATTAATTAATTCAGTTTCCTACACATGTGCGATGTCACAGACCTGATGTCGTGACATCGTACATGACATGTTGGTCCAGATGTTGAATTTCTTCAACCCAACATATTAAAACAACAGAGATGATTACATTATTTGTTTTCTAAAATTACTGCCAATCCTAAGGAATCAACAGAATAATTATTATTGTTGTCCCCTATTCACTTTATATACTGTCGTTTTGCATGTTAGTTGGTTAGGTATATTGTAAGACCCTAATTTTGACCCTAAGATCCCTCATGGCATCATATCATTGCTCATTACATTTGCCTTAAGGACCATAGCATCTTAGCTCCTTAACCCTAGGGTTGGGACTTGTGTGAGTTGGTTTGAGACTACCAAGCATGCTTGAATTGTATATTATTGCTTTGCTTATTCCGTTTTGTTTTCTTTTATTCCATTTATTTTCAAAAATTCATAACTATTTTATTTGGAATCACAAAAATATGAGACCAATTGCAAAATTTTTCTTTTAAAATCTAGTTTCATAATCTGATTATTAATTATTTTTGTGATTCCATTTAATATTTTTTGTGAACTATTTTGTTTTTAATAGTTTTTAATTCATTTTAAATACTCTCTGATATTCAAAAATTCCAAAAATATTTTCTTAACACATATGGATCATGATAAGTCTATGAAAAATATTCTCATCAATTTCTTAATTGATTTGAGATTTTAGTTCATTTGTGCTATTATTCTTGATTTTTAATTGTTTTAAAATAGTTTCTGTTTTCAAAAAATATTGAGAAAATTTGTCAAACTTCGTTTGACCATGTTAGACTTATGATGATTCAATTGGACTTATTCAAGTTGTTTTGAATTGAATTTTATGTTTGACCATATTTTGTTCATTTTATTTTATGTTTTATTTTAATTCCAAAAAATACCAAAAATATGTTTGACTTTGTTGACCTCTAATCTTCATTTCTCTTCTGTTTTACATTGGTTGATGTTGATTTCATTCACATTATATCATTGTGTTTTGATTATGTCATTTGATTTCTCCTTTATTCATTTCATTTCATCTTCATCTTCATCTTCTTTTTCTTTTGGCCAATGAGTTAATGATTTGTGGTTAGTCTAGACATATGAGAGGCTTAACCTTCTTTGAACCAAATCAAACTCAACTTGATCAAAGATCAAGTGAGTTGCTTTGTGTCCAAGATAGGTTGCTTCTTGGTCAAGCAAAAAAACTTAAAATCCATACAAGGCTTTCCCTCTTTTCTTTTGGCATGGCAAGTTGTAGGAGCTTGGCTTACTAGTCATGATCTCTAACTTGTGTTTATTTGCCTATAGTTTTATTGACCGGCCTCAGATAGGTGTGACTACTATATTAGTCCACTTACGATTGCTTAACATAGCGCTAAATTGTCTTATGACACACTAACATTAACTACTAACACTAACTTTAATTCAAGCATTTAATTCTTGCAATTTACTTTAATGCAATTTAATTTTTAGCTCATTTATTCATATTGCCTTTTTCCTTTGCTCACTTGAGCTCATATTTTATGTTTATGCTATTTTCCTTTTGCTCATTTGAGCTCATTATTGTGTAAATATATTGTGGCTTTGTGTTTGTTTTGTCTTTGTTTGTGTGAACCCTATGCAAAAAGGAGAAATGACTTAGAATTAGGACCTTACCTATGTTTAAAGGAGTTCAAGAGCAACTAGGCCACATGCCTTTAGAATGCTAAATTTGTTGAAGAGCAACTAGGCTTCATGCCTTTAGAATGCTTAATCTTAAACTTGACTTGAAAGGACCCCTAATCTAAACTCACTCTTTGTCCATTCCTCTTATTGCATTGTAAACTTTTTGATTGTTTGTTCTTGTGTGATAGGGATTCCAACTTGAGATAGTAAGAAGGACCATTATCATGAATAGCCAAGTTATGAGAGGCAAGCCAAATGGAGATCCTAGGAGCTTGAATATAATATTTGTTTTGATTGCTTGTTGCTTGCTAAGTCCAAAGGAAAGGAGCATCTTGAATCATCTTTATGATCTCAAGAAAGGAACTCTAAGGGTTTTATCTCTTCTCTCATCTTTGGATGTTTAGGACTATACCTTCTCTTCTTCTCTACACTCTAACCCAAGCCAAACTCATTTTGTGCAAACATTGACATTATTTTTCAAACTAGAAACCTAGGCTTTATGCCTTTGATTTTTCAAACTCTTTTCATTAATACTTATTTTGAATGAACCTTAAGTCAACTTTGACTTCATTTTGTGAATAGTTCTAATTTGTAAATACAACTCATTTCAAGTGATTTTTGTGGTTCCAATGGCCACCTTTGTTAAAACTTTTCATAAACATTAGCCATATGTTTGAGTTATCATAGTGGTTGATGTAAACCTCACATTATCCTTAGTGATTGGACTATAAGTCTTCCATACTTATTATATGGTGGATCCCTCACTAGTATGTTGAAGCTCTCCTCACATGGTGGATTGTTGGTTTAGGTTGAGTTTTCTCCCTTTGATAACAAAAGACCTTAAGGCTTTTGACAAATCAATTCACCAATCTTTGAGATTTTTACCCCGAACTACGAGGTTTTGATCCTACCTTTGTGATGGTACGTAGACAATGGGTTCATCCATTCAAACAACAAAATTGTAAATAATATGTATATTCTCTTCTCATCTCCCCAATCATGTTTTGCACAAATATTTTCACAAATACCAACCTACATTACATATTTGCAAAAAGGGCTCCCTTAGAGTACTAAGGATGTTTTGGGTGCTTAAAACCTTCCCATTGCATAACCAACTCCCTTACCCAGATCTCTGACATTTTTATTAGTTTTTGATTTGATAAAACTTCTTACTTGGTTTTTGTTCGCTTTCTAACCTTTCCTTTGGATAAATAGAAGTGCGGTGGCGACTCGAATTGTATGCTTACTTTTTATTTAGTCAATAAATCTAAAGGTAACGAATACCCCACTACATATATATATTTACCATATTTCACACTTTCACACTTTTCACTCACAACCCACACAAACCCTCTTACGCTCAGTTTTCTCTGCAACTTCATCAATCTTCATCCTCATCAACAATCTTGATCTTCTACAACTTCAAATGGATACTCAACAACAACAAATTTATGAATATTCCCAGCAAATGGATGTTGCTGAACAACATACTGAAGCTCCCCAACAGGCTACTACTCAAACTGCTACAACTTCAATAACTTCTTACAAAGAACCCCACGTTCTTGACCGTCCCCCTCATATAAATCTTGCCACACCATTTAAGAAGTTGGAAGTATTATGTGAACTTTTGGTGGATTTCGACAACTTGAAGAGAAACGGTGTTCATCTCACTGAAGAATTAGAGAACCAAGGTTGGGGAAACTACTTCAAGAGGCTCTACGGTCCTGTACACACATTCCCTATGAAGGAATTATGGAGATTTGCAGACTGCGACAACCACTGCATTGTCTCCTATGTCCCGGGGGTAAAGATGTTTATCACAGAGAAGTCCATTGTGAAGATTTTGGACATGAAAAAGGCAGAGAGCAAAATGATCTACAACATCAACCTTAGGGAAAATACATGTCCCAGGAAATAATCCCCAGAATATTCAATCAGAACCCAAAAGGGAAAACCTCCAAGAACAAGGAACTTCACTAGAATCTGAGGGTATGGTTGAAGATTATTCTGGGAACTATCCACCATCGTCCAACGTCAAATTCATCTGACTACATAAATACAGATAAAAAATGCATCCTGTACTGCCTTCACAAAAGATTGAAGCTGAATCTTCCCTCCTTACTCTTCAAATATCTGAGGGACTCAGTCAGAGATACAAGAAATAATATGAAGCCTAAAAACTACATCCCTCTAGGGAGGCTGATCTCTGATGTCTTAATAGAAAGTGGGATGGTGGACCACATCATCTCCATTAACATGATTGAGGATGTAACGGTGGATGTTGGCAAGCCTCTGAATGCCAGAAATCTGAAGAGCATGGGGGCCATTGACAAATTCTTAGCCAAACCAACCTTGGACACCTCCTGGGAAGCTCTAAAGGATCAGAGGAAGATACCAAATGGGTTGTATCCTTTCTCTAAGATAGATCCCCCAAAGGTTATTGCTCATTACCTTCAAGATCCGACGTCTCAAGGTATTGACATATCTGAGTTCTCTGTGGACTGGCTACCAGAACAGCCACCAAACTTCATGAAGAGGAAGAGCGAGCCCTTTGAAAAGTCAAAGAAGAAGAAGACTCTGAAGTTGAGAGAACCTTCAACAACTCAGTCGCCTGTGCCTCTGATCTCCTCCGCTCCAAGTAAGTCTTCTCTCTCTGAAGCTCCTTTACCTTCTAGGTCTAAGCAAATATCCTATTCCCTACCTCAACCACCCCTTACATATTCTCCCTTTGAACAAACTATTTCCATTCCAACTCCCTCAGAACCCCACAACTCTGAAGCTAACACATCCTTATCCCCTCTACAAAAATTCGACCTCACAACCATAACTCTCCCCATATCTAAGGCCCTGTTTTTCAATGAACCCATTTCACCTCCCTCATCTCCTCCATACTATGACCTTTCTTATGACTATGAACAACCAGAATTTCCTAATCCTTCATCTCCCACCTTGGCACAACTCTAAGCCACAACAAACCCTGGATAGACTTCGTCTATCCCAGAAACTTCTGAACCTATACCATCTCCCTCCGCACCTCCTTCAGCACCCTCAAAAACTCTACCATCTTCTGAACCTCCACCTGAACCCTCTGAAACCACTCAAATTCCCTCTAAACCCATTCATCTAACCTCTGAACCTGAACCAACCTTTCCAACCCTGGAAGAGGTATTTGCTATATTCTCAGAAAGCTCAGCTACGAGGCTTAGACAACCATCTGAAGAATCCAGACTAAGTGACAATCCTTCTGAAGTAAGGACTCAATGGAATGGATTTCTCATATGGATGACATCTGAGGTCTTTAGGCTCAAAGGACTCTCTGAACAAGTCAAAAATGACTACATCAGAGGAGCTGAAGAAAGACTAGAGCCGCGTACGGCGCATGAAGCTGAAGAGGAGGCCAGGAAGGAAGTCGAGGAAAAACTTGCCGCTGAAGCTGCTGCTGTAGAAGCTGAAGCTAAAGCTAAAGCTGATGCTGAAGAAGCAACACACATAGCTGTAGAGGAGGATGCAAAGACTACTGAAGTTGCTATGACTCGAGGTGAGTCATTGATACCTAATATTGCTCCGTTGGTGCTCCAGACTCTGGAAGAACTTCATAAGGAACAACAACTTGTGAGAGCTAGACTCGACAAGCAAGATTCAGTCAACTCCAGCATTCAGAACCTTCTTGTCCAGCTACTTCAGAGGATGCCTCCTCCTTCAAACTCTTAGGCACTCTAGGACTACTTTTTGCTTTGATTTTTTCCTAGTCGAAGTGTTTTTGCGTCTGAGGCTTTCTTATTCTATATATTTCTCTCAACTTATCTAATGAAACTTTGATTTGCTCTATATGTTTTTCTCTTAATTTTATGAATTCTTTTTGAGTCTGACAAAAAAGGGGGAGAAATAAATAAACAACCTTCTGATGAAATAAATATCTAACTCTCATAATGCACTACTTACATTCTAATACTTTAAATAAATTGCGCAGTCTAAGTGTTCTTACAAGATGTATCTGAATGAATATATGAGAAATAAGATAAGCAACATAAGAAGCTCTGGTAAGAAGCTCTAAACTCTCTAAATATCAGATTTAGGGGGAGCTTGCCAATCTCAGGGGGAGTCATACTATATCTAACTCTAATTCATTTTCCTCTCCATCTTGTGAAGTATCATTGTTTCATCAATAGTCTGAAGTTTTTGCCATGATCAAAAAAGGGGAGATTGTTAGAACAAGGTTTTGGTTATGCAATATATCTCTAAGTTTTGATGATAACAAAGAATGAAATAATTTGGCACCCTAATAAAATTCTCTAAGTGTGCAGGACTCTAAGGTAAACTGAATCTGATGAAACAATGTCTGACATCAAACAAAGTCCAGAACAACTGATCCAGAAATGAAGAAATCATATATGACGCTGAACACAAGCATGTCCAAGAGAATCACATACAAAATCCAAAGACTCTGAAGACTATAAATCCAAAGACTCTGAAGAATCTACATCTGTAGACTATGAAGACACTTTATCTGAAGATCAGTCAAAGAACTACCTGAAGAAGACCCAACAAAGAACTATCTGAAGAAGACGCAACAAATAACTATTTGAAGAATATAAGATATGGGAAAAGACTCTGAACTCTGCTCACTCTGATTCACGTCCATCAGATCATCTGACTCATCAAAATCAGAATCTTAATCAAGAAGTATTCTAAGTATGGTCTGAATATATATATATATATATATATATATATATATATATATATATATATATATATATATATGGAAAGTATTAACTACACTCCAAGACTGCTATGGAAAGGACAAGAAAATTAATGCCATGAAGTCCCATTATTGGCAATATATCACCATCAATATTCTTTCCAACAGTATCATCTCCAAAGCACTATAAAAAGGCCCCACCATCATCATTCTTACACGAAGACATTACATAAGAATTCTACAATACACCTTGAATCACATACTAAATAACTTGCTATTCTATAATTCAATAATCACACACGAGTTGTTGCTCTTAGTGTAATCATTGATCATCTGTTTTTAATTGTGTTCATCTTTCTTATCTAGAAGCACCAAACACACTCCTGTAATTCTCAATAGTTGTTGTAATTCCTCAAGTGACTTGTGAAGTTTGTAGACTTGAGAGGGCTAAGAGATTGTTGAACTCTTAGACGATTGTTATAACCTTTCTAGATTATTGGATTAAGTCCTTATTGAAGGAAAAATCACCTTGGCTGGGTAGACTGGAGTAGCTTTGACTTTCAAGCGAACCAGGATAAACTTCTGTGTTGTTTGTTTTTACCTTTGTGTGTGTAGCATCGCAACAAGTTTTTATTTCCAGTGAAAACAATTCACCCCCCACCCCCTTTCTTGTTTTTCTCAACCTTCATTAACAAGATAACTACTAACATAACAAACCAGATTTCCTTTTTCAGTAGTGTTATCCAAATTCAACTATCCTAACAATTTCAAAGTATTGCATAACTAACTGATTTCTAACAGTACCACATAACTAATTAACTTTTCTTTTCATTAAAGCAACCTAACTGTTTTAATTGGTCTGACCAATTTCCTTAATTATCATTCATAACATATTACTAACAAGAGAAATTATCAACATCCATTATCACAAAAGGTGTAACTAATTTTCATTCAAATACATCAACCCATCCATTCATTTAACCATAACACTAATAGAATTGATCAACAACTTCTAACAATTCTCACAAACTGCTAATAGTGCTTCAACTCAACTAAATTAACTCGTAACCTAATCAACTAGCAAAATTTGTAGTTTAAAGACATACCTGCAGTAGTAAGTTAGCTTCAAATCCAATAACGCATTTCCACTTAACTTCAAAGCAAAACAACCTGCAGTATTAAGTCCTACCCCAATCCAATAACTGACATTAAGTGAATCTCTAATCTAACTGATAGAGAAAAAGCAGTAACATTTTCAGTTAACTGTAACAGATTAATCCTAACCAACTATTTTTCTGCACGACTTTCAAAGATCACGGAGTTAACAAACCACAACTGAATTCCTCATGAAGAGCTTAACAAAGTTAAGCTCTATTAAGATTCAAGCTCTATATATTCAACTTCCACTAATCTCAGGGTCACCCTGTGATTCCCCATAATTCACTCCAATTCAATCTTCATCTTCTCTCTCTCTCTCTCTCTCTCTCTCTCTCTCTCACACACACACACACACACACACACACACACACACACACACACACACACACACACACACACACACACACACATACAAACACACACATACACACACACACACACACACACATACACACACACACACACACACACACGCACACACACACACAAAAGCTTCAACAAGGCCATTGAAGCTTCACGTGGAAGCTTCAATTGGTTGAGTTCAAACCTAACATATCTCATAACTCTATTAACAATCTCATAATCTCACAATGCTCCTCCTCCGACTCGCCTCTCATAACACACATAAACTAGAGCGAATCTCAACCTACAGACTAAGGTAAGAGTAGAAGAAGAAGAGGATAATTCCATTTAAGGAGGAATTCAATTACTTTATTCAAAGTTCCTAGAGTATCTCATCACCTCTGTCTTCGACCTTTGAGCGGAGCATTTCGTCACTTTGTAGGTTGGTACTTCTTGTTCGACTTATCTCGTTTTGGCATATTCCTATTATTAGTTGATGGTAGCAGTGTAAGATATCCATAAACCTAAAATTTTGATCTGAATTGAACTCGTATAACGTGTAATTTGGAATCTGAGAGGTTAGGGTTTTTGCGATGTGTATTTCAGTTTTCCGTTTTTATGAGGATTTGGAAGAAGCAAGTTGGAGATTATGGTAAAGGGAGGTGAGGCGATCAAAATGGTGTAGGTGTTGTAGTCATTGGTCCTTTGCCGCCGTCAGAGGCGATTCCCGTCGCGTCGTAGCAAGGTGAAATCCGATCAGAGGTGTTAAGTGAGGGCATGTTAGGATGAGCGTTGAACGTGTTTTGAGATTAGCATGAGCCTTCCTGAGTGTTGTGCTTGGATGAGTGGTTAGGCCTCATGCCTAAACTGGGATTTGTCCCTTGCACTCCTTCTCTAGTCCACCTACACCCCCTCTGTCCAGCAATTAGCACCTGGGCCTTAGGCTCCCAAGCCCAATAGGAATTCCTCTTTTTCAAACGCAAAACCAGACTTGCACTCCATCCTGTGCATAATACTCAATGTTGAGCCTTGAACCAAGCCCAAGCACATTTTTTTGTTGGCAAAAAACCTAGCCTTGGGCTTTTACCCTCTTTTAAGCCTTTTTGTTTACTAACTAATTCTGTTTTTTTATAATTATAATTAATTGTAATTAATTAGGATTAATCATGTTTGGTTATGCTAATTAGAATTCCAATTAAATTTACTTGTCAGAATAACTAAAAATTTAGGTCTTAATTTGATTTTAGGATTTAGTTAAGTTTTAATTAGGCTATGTTTAGATTTAATTAGAATAATTAGACTAATTAGATTGTTTACATAATTAAGTATAATTAGCATTAGTTTTGATCAAATATTTATTTTTAGAAACTATTTTTCTAATTAATCAATTTTGGCATGTTGACCATTTTGCCCTTAGGGCTTAGAAATCCCGATTTTTGCATGATCCCATAACTTAGGGTTACTTAGAACCATTTGATTCAATTAATTGATTAATTCATTTAGGATTGTACATAGTCTATCTAATTTCTCTGAATCCCACTGATTAGTGTTTATCGAAGGTCACTTTGGTCAACCAAATCATTTGTATTATGCTTTAATCCCCAAGCCTATTTAAGTGATCAAAAGACCCTTGATCACTTGATATGGAAAGTCCATTGTGCTCAAGCTATATTAGATATACTGAATCTCAGGAGCTAAAAACATCAAGGTTCAAATCCAAGATAGTCAGCATCATACAAGCACAACTGACAAAGTGGACTACTTCTCAAGCACAACAAAGGTATCAATACTTATTAATCAAAATTCTGATTGTGTGGCACAAGTCTTAAGAAATAGAAAATGAATAAGAGTGGAGAATTCCATTAACTTATTTTGAATATCTTTGGGTACAGGACGAATGACCCAATTGCTCATTGTATTTACCTCTATTCATAGACTTTAGCACAATTCAAATAAAATGATTGTCAAGTCTTCTTCTACATCAAGATCAACACTCAAGATCTCCTATCAACAACTTATCAATTCTGATTCATCGTATTAAGTAATAAAGAATGATGAGAGTGGAGAATTCCTATCCTTGTCTAGGATATCCTTGGGTACGGGATGAATGACCTAGTTGCTCAAGGTATTCACATTTGTTCATAGATTTTTGTGCAATTTGAATCATACAATTGACAAGTCTTCTTCAAGGAAGCATCAACCATTCAACACTTCAATAATGAAGCACTTTTGCTATCAACACCTTGTGGTTATACACCCTTTTTCAATTAATTCAACCTTTTCTTGCCTGTTAGGTTTTGGACCTTGGCAACTTGTTTTTGCCTGTTAGGTTTTGGACCTTGGCAATCTTTCTTGCCTTTAAGGTGATAGACCTTGGCAATCTTTCTTTGTCCCATGAGGTGGTGGACCTTGGCAAGCTCTTTGTGTTCCTATGGAGTTATAGACTTTGGCACTTGGTTATAGACCTTGACAATCCCTTTGAGTAGCCTTGTAGAGTTATGAACTCTTGGAAATTCCCTTGACTACCAGGTTATGGACCCTTACAATGCTTTCCTTTTCCTTGAGAGTTATGGACTCTGGCACACTGTTCTCTTTGCCTTTTAGGTTATAGACTTTGGTAGTTCAGTTCCTTGCCATTAGAAGTTATAGACTCTGATACTTATTCCTTGCCTAGCAGGTTCTGAACCTTGGAGCTCTTTTTTTTTGTCTCGAAGGGTTGTGTACCCTGACAATGAGTACATAATTTCTCTTGCCTCAGTCTCTTGCTGTCAGCCGTAGAAGGTTGCCCTACGAAAGCTCTAACTTTCTCATTGTACGGTGAGAACATGTAGGCATGAGAACTCAGATTCTCCGCGAGCTACCCTATTTATGAATCCTACTCTATTTATTCCTACCATATTTATTAATCTTATCCTTCATTTATCCATTCATCAATCAATACCATCTTTTTGATATCAAATATCACTTTCTCTTGGACTCCATGCATATCCTTTTAGGACGATATAGCGGCAGTCCACCTTGTGAACTAAGATATGTTTGTGTTGTGAAACTAAACACTTCATTCCTTCTTTTTTTGGCTAAGACGTCTGTTTACTCTTTGGTTCAGAGTTTATTCCTTCATGGATCCAATATACCATTTTTCTTTGATTTCAAATCGTTTGTTCCCTATAGTGATAAACTATTCCCTGTACTAAACAACACTGCAGCCAACCCTTGAAGTTTTGTTTGTCTTAAGAGTCCCTGTTGCCTAGGAAAACATCTTTTTATGCTCCACTGCAGTTAACCCTTTAAATTATGTTTGTCTTATAAGTCCTTGTTGCTTAGGCAAACATCCTTTTGTTTCCACCATTCTGTTGGTACAAGTTATACTTTTCATCACTATCAATCTCTTTGTTCTCGTGGTTCCACGAACTATGAGTGCTCTGACTTTCTCATTGCATGATGAGAATATGTAGGCGCAAGGCTTTGAACCCTTGGCAAACACGATACTAATTATTCTTCTGCCTTAGGGCACCATTCATATCTTTCACGAACCATCATTTACCTTCAAACATTGAACCATTCACTTCAGGTGATGTGTTTCTATCTTTGAGCCAAATATACTATCCCTTTGAGATTCATTTTGTATCTACTTGTGAACTAAGAGATGTTTGTGCTGTGAAACCAAACACTTAATTCTCTTTATTTTCGGCCATACCATATATAGTGGCACCACGCTTTCGGCTACCCCACATATTGGTTAACGCCAGTTTTACTCTTGGGTTCAGATCTAACCCCTTTTTGGAGTCAAACAATACAATCCTTTGGTTCAGACCGTACCTTGACCACAACTTTTTTTCACCTCCTATAACTAGTTCTATGAACTACGGAGCTCTGAATTCCTTATTGCACTATAAGGATACGTAGGCATGATGACCCTAATCCACACCGAGCACTTTATCTATTTCTTTACTTTCTTTTATTCTTTCACGAGATATAACACCCAATTGAGCAAGAACAATCAAAACGGTTCCCATTGAGTACAACAGATGTTAGGGGTGCTAATACCTTCCCCTTACATAACGACTTCCTTACCCATTTTTTTGTTTCCCTCGGGTTTTATCGATGTTTTCCCTTTCCTTCGGAAATAAATAAAGTTCGATGGCGACTATGTTGTATGTTCGAGCGTGCGATGCGTTCAGGTATATTTCCGCTAGCTTCAGTTGGCGACTCTGTTGAGGACTGCTCTATTACTTGGAGTATTTCCAAGTCGCTACAAGGAGTTGGGCCTAGTTTTGATTACTTCTCCGTTTGTTTGGGTGTTTACCTTTATGCTTTACTCGCTTTTATTTATCGTATTCTTTATTGCTTTAAATATTATTTATTCTGGATATTATTATTATACTATATGTTGGGTTAGGGTTATGCTACATGAGAGAAGCTTTACACTCGAGCTGAGTACATACACATGATAGACTCGTGGATAGTCGTGTACACTTGCGTTTCGCACGTTGGGTTGTCACGAGAGCCACACCCAGACTAGATTCACTTGGAATTACTTTTGTCCGTGAGAATTTGCTACGGCGGGGTATTTTAATTTCGAGTCGATGACTCTGGGAACCTTCTAGGAACTACCTTTTGAAGACTAGAATCTACCTGTGAGGGGGATATGGATTTTTTCTGCAGGAAACCATATACTCTACATACCTTTATTCTGATGGATGTCGGACCTTTAATCCTGCATCGGGCAGTATGCAGATTATCCGGATTATTTTGTGCTGTTAACCTACATTATTACATTTCATTTTTGCATTATTATATATATGCTGGAGTTTTGAACCTGAGATATTACACCATCAATGCTTTGAGTCTATGGATGTTGCATAATTATTTGCATTCCATCCTTAACATGTGCATCACTTCATTTGCATCACATGCCCATCAACCAGAAAGAGCTCACCTTGTCCTTTTCTTAGTCAAAAAGACGACGACTCTTTGACACCAGAACTTCATAAGAGCTAACAAATCGAGAATTATGGAAGAGACGGAACATGAGAACCCTACCTATAGGGAAACCTTGGCTAAGTTCCAAGGAAAAATGGACACCATCCAAGGTAACATGAACACCATAATGGAGTACCTTCAAGCTCAGAAGGCCACTACCTCCACTTCTACTGGCCGTCATGTTACCACTGTGGTTACTAATGCCATTGTTATTGTAACCACTCCTGCTACTGCTGTTGTTGACACTATCATCCAACCTGTGGTAAGTCAACCAATCTGTCAGGCGGGTCCTAGAAGGAATGTTGTTGCCTATCCGTGGGGGTTGCCTCTGAATTTTACTCCCCAAGTTGCTAATGGGAATGCTTTTGTGCCGTATCAACCTTTTGTTGTGCATCCTGCCAATGGGAACTCTGTTTCCCATCCTTGGGGCATGACCACTCACTCTCCTCAGATGGTTACTGCTGACAACCTGAGATAAACCTAGAACAGGTTCTTTAAACTTATGCACCAGTTATTGTTAAAACTCCTAATGATAACGAAGATGAGTACAGAGGCCCTAGCCTTCATTTTCATCTTCCTCCTCGGGCTACTCAACTTGTTGTTCAAAATTTGAATCAAGGTGTTAAGATACCTCCTCCTTACCTTGGGGCATCGTTTGCCGTTGCCCCTCCATTTGTGTATCCTGGGGCACCCTATGCTCCATATCAGGGTCAGTATGGTCAGACTGTTGGTCAGATGGTTAATCCAAGATTGATGTATCCTCAGGGGTATCCCCAGTTTTCTTCTCCTTCGGACATTGCTCAGGAAACTTCTCAAGTTGTTCAACCCACCAACCATTAAGCTAATCCTTAGTCTGTTAATCAAATTGATTTTAGTTCATATCAGAGCAGGCATGTAGACTATCAGTTACTAGATGAGAGGATAAGAGCCATTAAAGGTTTCTCTACTTACGATATGGATGCTAAATATGTATGTCTAGTTCCTAATGTGGTGTTTCCTCCTAAGTTCAAAGCACCAGACCTACCAAAATACAAGGGTTTAAGCTGTCCCACAAGTCATGTTATTATTTATTATAGGAAGATGGTATCTTACATTGATAATGATGAGCTTCTTATCCACTGCTTCCAAGGCAGCTTATCCGGGGTATCCTTGGATTGGTACATGAGCTTGAAGCGCAGTAAAATAAAATCTCGGAAGGACTTGTCTGAAGCCTTTATCAATCAATATAAGTACAACCCGGACATGACTCCCACCAAGTTAGAACTGAAAAATCAAGCCTACAAAAGTAGCAAAACATTCAAAGAATACGCTCAGAGGTGGCGTGAAATGGCTTCTCGAGTTAGACCTGCGCTGACAGACGCTGGATTGGTCGATATTTTCATGAGCACTCTTCAAGGTATGTACTATGAGAAGATGGTTGGTATCTCTTCGCCCAACTTTGCTGATATAGTAACCATTGGAGAACGTATTGAGAATGGGCTGAAAATAGGGAAGATGGCTAATGTTGATAATCAAACAGTGGTTAAGAAATCTCAGGGTTTTGCTAAGAAAGAGGATGAGGCAAGTGTTATGATAACAAGTGTCTACCCTCAAGTTCAAGTTCATATGGCTCATGTGCCATACTACCCTTATTCGTACATTGTCGCTGCCCAATATCAGCAACCTGCATACCAACCTCAGTATCAGCGACCTTCAAATTTCTTAGAATCAGCGCCCTCCGTAGGGTAATAGAAACCATAGTCAGGGTCAGGGAAGACATTATGCTAATAAGCATCCTCTGCATGACCAAATCCCTGTATCATATGCTCAGTTGCTCCCATATCTCATTCAGCAAGGGGAAATTGTGCCAAAGGAGATTTCGCCTGCCACTGTCCCTTATCATGCAAAGCATAATCCTGATGCCTCATGTGCCTACCATGTCGGGCACATAGGGCATTCTACCTAGGATTGTTGGCCTCTCAAATCCAAAATACAAGATCTGATTGATCAAAAGATCTTATTCTTCTTCAAGGCAGGGCCCGATGTTATATATAACCCATTGCCAGATCATAATGTGCAGATAGTAGATGCAATTGTTGGTAGAATTTGCTCAGATCCATATAAGTATCAAGGCTAGGCATATCATGCAATATGATATTGTTCAATCATGTCTCATTTGTAATGATTTCTTGTTTGTTAATTGTTGTTCATTTGTAAAACTTGTCTGGTTTCAAGATGATAATAATAATGAAATAAACGTGCATGTTTTGATTAAATCCATTCATGTTCACTCATATTTTATTTATCAATATCAAACTATTGCTCAAGCAAAGTCAAAAAGAGAATGATGCAATTAAAGTGTGCAAGATCGCTACCTGTATGCTTTTGAATAAAACTGAGCTGATGATCTAAGGCATTGTTTCAAATCCCTAAACATCGGAGATATAAGGAAGTTAATCCCTAGTCAACCCCTTTGGGACTTGAAGTGGGAGTTTCTTTCTTTATATACATAAAACCCTTATCTTTTAACCAGGGGAAGGGTATCTGAACATCTTCGTTACTGCTGACAACCTGAGATCAACCCAGAACAAGTTATTTAAACTTATGCACCAGTTATTGTTAAAACTCTTGATGATAACGAAGATGAGTACAGAGGCCCTAGCTTTCATTTTCGTCTTCCTCCTCGGGCTATTCAACATGTTGTTCAAAATTTGAATCAAGGTGTTCAAATACCTCCTCCTTACCTTGGGGCATCTTTTGCTGTTGCACCTCTATTTGTGTATCCTGGGGCACCCTATGCTCCATATCAGGGTCAGTATGGCCAGACTATTGGTCAGATGATTAATCAAAGATTGATGTATCCTCAGGGGTATCCCTAGTTTGCTTCTCCTTCGGACATTGCTCAGGAAACTTCTCAAGCTGTTAAACCCACCAACCATTAAGCTAATCCTTAGTCTATTAATCAAATTGCTTTTAGTTCATATCAGAGCAGGCATGTAGGCTATCAGTTACTAGATGAGAGGATAAGAGCCATTGAAGGTTTCTCTGCTTACGATATGGATGCTAAATATCTATGTCTAGTTCCTAATGTGGTGCTTCCTCCTAAGTTCAAAGCACCAGACCTACCAAAATACAAGGGTTTAAGATATCCCAGAAGTCATGTTATTATGTATTGTAGGAAGATGGTATCTTACATTGATAATGATGAGCTTCTTATCCACTGCTTCCAAGGCAGCTTATCCGGGGTATCCTTGGATTGGTAGATGAGCTTGAAGCGCAGTAAAGTCAAATCTCGGAAGGACTTGTCTGAAGCCTTTGTCAATCAATATAAGTACAACCTGGACATGAATCCTACCAAGTTACAATTGAAAAAGCAAGCCTATAAAAGTAGCAAAACATTCAAAGAATACGCTCAGAGGTGGCGTTAAATGGCTTCTCGAGTTAGACCTGCGCTGATAGACGCTGAATTGGTCGATATTTTCATGAGCACTCTTCAAGGTATGTACTATGAGAAGATGGTTGGTATCTCTTCGCCCAACTTTGCTGATATAGTAACCATTAGAGAACGTATTGAGAATGAGATGAAAATAGGGAAGATGGCTAATGTTGATAATCAAACAGTGGTTAAGAAATCTCAGGGTTTTGCTAAGAAGAAAGAGGACGAGGCAAGTGCTGTGATAACAAGTGTCTACCCTCAAGTTCAAGTTCCTATGGCTCATGTGCCATACTACCCTTATTCGTACATTGCCGCTGCCCAATATCAGCAACCTTCATACCAACCTCAATATCAGCAGCCTTCCAATTTCTTAGAATTAGCGACCTCCGTAGGATAATAGAAACCATAGCCAGGGCCATGGAAGACCTTATGATAATAAGCATCCTCAATATGACCAAATCCCTGTATCATATGCTCAGTTGCTCCCATATCTCGTTCAACAAGGGAAAATTGTGCCAAAGGAGATTTCGCCTGCCACTGTGATACGTCTCGTGACTGTATATAGAATATAGTCTATCGGGTACTTGACTGCAAGTGCACAGTTAAGTCGTTTTAGTTTTAAAAGATATCGAACCCACAGGGGCCGATGGCAAACTAATGCTACTGATGTTACTATGTTTAGCCAAGGGAATGATTTTTAGAAGTTTGGTTGAAGAAAATTAAATCTAAGAGAAGTTGAGTTTTAAGAAAATATTAATAGGAGGATATCGGTATGCAACACATTAATCGTCAGGGATTCGATAAGTCATTGGTATATAATTTAAGTACCAAATATCTTTCAGTAGAAAATACTTATTTAAAAGGCTTTATCTCACAATCTCGTGATTGTTGATTCAGACTATACCTTTAAGTCAGAATGTATGCTCTCGCTGTCCCATTTGAAGTTAAAAATACTTTTTGAAAATAGATAAGTTCTAATTGCTTTTAAAGGGCTCTCGCTGTTTTTAAAATCAATGCCTAGTTTTTACTATCCAGTTCGACCCTCACGCTCTCGCGATTGTCGGTCTCATCTTAGTTAATTTTCCACTCTCATGGCAAAATCGTATTAAATAGCTTCTCACTCTTGTGACAAAGTTAACTAAATTTATATTAAAAACCAGAGCCAAAAAGATTGTTTGAGACAAAAAGTTTTTCACCGATTATTATTAAATCCCGTCTAATTAAATTGTTACACACCGATATCGGTAGTTTAGCCAGGCATGTTAAATAACGCAAACACAGACGAACATAAACAAATTAACAATATCGAAAACATAATTATAATAATAACAAAGCAATAACAATAATAATTGAATAAAAACCTGGCAATTGAATTAATAGAATACGCCGAATCTTGAAGTACTTGAGCAGTCCTCCACAGGTCGGTAGGATTCTTCTTCTTCGAAATAATTGCTTAAACTAAATTAAATAAATTGTAGTAGTTGCCAAGTGTAGGAAACTACTACTTTGGCTAAATGAAAAATGGAAAGGGAAAATTGGAAACGCTAAACGGAATGGTAACTAAATTGCGGTAGAGGAAACACTGTTGTTGAATAATAATAATACTAGAAAGCAGAATTGTTGTAGAAAACAAATTGCAGAGAAAAATTAAGCGTCCCCTTCGTTTCCAACCTCTAGTCTTTTTATATCTCCTGGATGTGGAACGAGAATTTAGGCACATTGACTCAGTTCTGTTGACTGTTTCAAGGGGCTGATTTTGGCCGCGTGACATTCGTCATGGGCCTGTGACGGTCGTCACAGGCTGGGCGTGCCACATGCTTTGTGACGGTCGTCACATCCACAATTTTTTTGTCCCCTGTTTTTCTATTTTTCTGCGGCTTTCTCTTCTGTTTCTTCTTCTTTTCCTTCCTTTTCTACACTTTGCTCATTTATGCATGGGGATTGAAATACCTGCAAAAATAACTCGAATACTTGTGGAATAATCGGAATATAAATGAAAGTGGTACAATTTTTGAGTGTAAATCAAGGCAAATATACGATGTATTTTCGCGTTATCAAACTCCCCTAAACTTGAATCTTTTCTTGTCCTCAAGCAAATAAATTTGAAAACACTAGTTAAACGCGAATACATTTCCAATTCGTACGTGGTTGTTAGGTACTTTGTTAAGATGGCAGATACTCAAGTAAAACACTAAAGATATAGTGACGACACAAGCAATAAGCATTAACGTAGATCTCTCCTTTTTACAAGCCAGTTCGAATCATGCTATTATAGCTCAACCTAGTGTTTCTCGTTCCTATTTCACCCGGTTTCATTCTAGCGTAATCACATTAAGCCCTTTGCCTTCACACACACTTAGTGAAGTAGCCGGTTAGTGACTTTGATCCTTTTCTTAGCACGGGGTCTGGTACACTAGTGTGGTACCCCTTTATGTATCCCATTTGAAGGTTGTGGGGGATCGAATCGTAGTTTGCCCTACCGAGTCCAGTACCAGGTACCTCTGAACCAAGCAACCGGGTTTTTCTGTTCCTTCCTTTTGTATATCTTGCAACCGTTTGTATGGTTCATTTATTAATTTCTCGATAGTAAAAGTATGAAGGATCTTCTTAATTCGTAGGCATTAATCACTTATATTCATCGGCTCTTCACATGGTTTGTGCTTAAGACCGTGTTGACTGCTAGTATAAACTACTAGGGGGTTAATCTAGGACGGAGACTTAAGGTATCAGTATAATGGGTATTCAAACTGATCTCGCAGAAGTGAGGGATCTAAGGTGTCGGGAAGATATCAATCTTGTTATATTTTTCTCAGTTTCCTAACAGAACCTCTGTAAGATAACCTATATACTCGTAGGGTATGCATTTAATCTTAAGAACAAAAATTTTGTTATGTCAAATTAGGTATAAATGAATGAACGATGGTAATGATTAAATAAAGACAAAGATTTTTTTTGTTATGGCTAAAAATAGAAACAAGTAAAGGAAATATAAGGATTTCCTCCCACATTTAAACAAAGCATTGTCCTAAATGCGACAATATAAAGAAAAAGGGAAGAAACATGAAGATCACTACTCGTCGTCACGACGTTGGCCTCTGCGTGCTCTGGCTCTTGCTCGTGCACGCTCACTTCTTCCTCGCTGGGTAGGATCCAACCCTACGTGCTAAGTGTACTCCTGGATGGCATCAATGCGATGTGTCAGGGCACTCATCTCTTCGGAAAGCTCCGCCATCCCCTGGTCGTGCCAGTTTGCATAGTCATGTTGATCCCTCTGTATCTGCTGGATTATTTGCATCATTTCTGTCTAGAGCTCCTCCATCCTCTGGTTGTGTCGCAACATCTCAGCGTAGATGTCTTCCATGGTGGTGGATCATCGCTCATTTCTTCGCTGGCCTCGGGAAGATGTCTCCGCAGCATACTCAGGAGGTGGCTGTGGCATTTCTCGATCAAGTTCCTCCTCGACTTCATCTGTTCCATTATTAGGATCTCCTTCATTTTCCTCAGGGGCGTTCAAATCAAAAATCCAATTTACCATATTCTGCGGATCTGTACGGTTCCTGTTGGGCATGATGATGCTTCGAACTATCTTGTTTCTAACCATAGGATGATACTTCCCGTCGTCTCTGGCCTTGATGAGGTATGAAGAATGGCAATAGTCGATGTCGAGGAACTCGGCTGGCAAGTCGGTGAGCCTATCCCCCAGATTCAGGCCTAGTGATATGGAGGTGATGATTCCCCCAAAACAGAACGCTTGGCTGCCTCTCATGCATGCAGCCTGTATGTTGGCCAATAGGAATAGGGTGGCATTGAATGCGATCGGGGTGAACACACAGTGAAGAAAGAAGAGTTCCTTAGAGTTTACCTTGTGATTGTTGACTCTTCCGAAAACCGTTTGCCCTAGGACTCAGTGGAAATATCTTATAGCTGGGTTGTGGATGTAAGTTGCGTTAAGCGTATCCCAGCTTGTGGTGTTCATGTTGGTAAAGCTATGCCACACTCAAAATTCTATTTTGGACCATCCGTCAGGAATACAACAGTGAACTCCCTCTCCATGTCGGAAGCCAAGCATTCACGCTATTTGAGTTTGGTTCAGGGATTACTTAGTACCGAACATTCTGAATGTGGCGACTCCGGTGAGAAACTGAGTTGCGCCAGGGGGGGTAATGTAGGAGAAAGAACTCAGGAATTCCAAGGTCAGCGCCTTGTAAGTTGGTTGCGGTGTGGTGCAAAGCTGTGTCAAGCTGGAGTTGGTCAGTATCCAACCCACGCCATCTGAAAGTCCCAGCTCCGTTAGACATTCGTTATCAACATACCTCGTAGCTTGGACTGAACGTATATAGAATTTGAGGTAGTTGTCTCTCTGTCGTCGCCAACTTCTACATTTCTGAATACGATAGTTGAGAGGTCGGGAGCAGCTCTCTCTTGACGAGCCATTAGTGTGGTTTATGAAAATATAGGTATTGGTGGGAGAGATGGATTTCGTGAGTTATAAGGTACTCACATGCTTCTCACTTAAAAGGATGTAAAGAAATGGTTAATGGAGAGAAGAATGGTGTGAGTGGGAGAGTAGGATGATTTGATGAGGAAGAAGAGAGGAAGTGCGTCTGTTTTTATAGGCGCACCCTCTGAATTCGTGACGGTCGTCACAAGGGGGTTACGGTCGTCACGCATAACGGTTGTGGAACGGTCATCTGCATGATGTGTGACAGGCGTGGTGCATCCGTGACGGGCGTCACGCCTGTTTGGTGGGCGTCACACTACATGTGACGGTCGTCACATGCACGTTCATAATTTTTTGAAGTAAACGTAACAACAGTATAATAAAATGATTGGAAAATTGAATTTATTGTAGTAGCATAAATAAATAAATAACAATGTTATTAAATTAAAAGATTAAAGTTAAATGTAATATTAAAAGAAATAATAACGATAAAAGTGCTAAATAAGAGCAATAAATAAAAGCAATAAAAATGTGCTCCCTCCCCACACCAAAACATAGCAGTGTCCTTATTGCTTAATGTGAGTAGGAGAGGTCAGCGGTCAGTGAAATCAGCCACGATTCTGTCCCAATGCAGCTACAACCTGGTTCAAGTGATCAAACTGTTCGACGGTGACATCCATTAGCCTAAGACATCAAGGCGCATGATCTTTATTTCTTCTTTCACAGTGGTAATGTCAGTATGGAAATCATCCAGACGGGTAAGAAGTATGGCAAGATTTTCTGCATAGGATGGAAGTTCCGGTTCATCTATGTTATAGTAGTTTGGAGGGGTTTCAGGGTCAGATTCATCAACAGGGATAGGGTCATCTAAATACTCATATATAGGCGGTGTCTCAGGAGGTGGAGGTGGATCAATTGGGTGTTCATCTAAATCATAAATCCAGTTATTTCGGTTATGAACACTTGTTCTCTCATGGTTAGGTAGGGTAAACAGCTGGATAAATTCGTTATTAATTGTGTAATCAAAAGTATCCGGCCCAAGGTTTCCTATGATTCTATGGTCAAAGAAAAATTTAATGTCCATGGGTCGGATGTGTCCAAACGGTACATGCTCGTAAAGTGGGCGTCTAAGTCCAATGGCATCAACTATCATGGTTCCTAGGCCGCCTATCATGATTGGGGTGCGATTGTTCTTTGCAAGGTGAATGAATCTCTCCATCATAAATGTCACAACATTGACATGTCGACCTTGGTCGACACAGAGTAAGATGAAAAGTTCATCTCGTGACACTATGGTGTTGTTCACTTCCTTTCCAAATAGGGTGTGGGCTAGTATTTTATGGAAGTAGCGGATAACAGGGTTGTGGATCATTTAGGAGTGCATCTTGTTTGAGTTAGGGTGGTAGTCTCCAGTTAAACTACCCCAACAGTAATCTAGGTCGATGTCATCGATTAATTCCTCCTGGCGGGTAGTGAAAACAAATGGGCCACTAGGAAATCCTAGGAGGTCAGCAAGGTCTCTACGATTATAAGTGAAGTCCATGCTAAACAGCCTAAAGGAAATCAACCCTTTGTTGAGTCCGTAACCATGCTCGGGGTTGTAAACCAGGGAGCTAAGGAATTCTAGAGTGAGTTCACGGTAAGTGACAAACCTTCTCTTAATAGCAGCATTCTCCCATCCTAGCTGGTTAAACATAAACAAGATGCTATCTCGGATACCTAACCTATCCATAGTAGGTCCATCATGATATATGGATAAAGCCATATCCTTCTGAACTAAATAATCATAGCGTCTTCTCTGAACTCTGCCTCTGAAAACTGTGTCTACCGGTTTCATGATGAAAGTTAGTGACTAACTAGTTATAAATTCACCTGTTAATCAGTATCCAATGTTTCTAAGTTAGTAACTAGAAGCAACAAGTATTACTGCATAGAATCAAGGAAAGGGAGCAAAAATACATTTGAAAGTCAAAGAAGGAAAATACTTAGTAACAAAGATAACAAATAAAAGAAAAGGTAGGTTGTCTCCCACTAAGCACTTTGTTTAACGTCGTAAGTTCGACAGTAACGTTGCGATGTACTAGTTTTGGGGTTGAGCAAGCAAATCTATAAGTCTTAGACTGTTTGAATAATCTCTGTTGTCAATATTATAGTAATGTTTCAATCGTTGTCCGTTTACCATAAATGGTTCACTATTCCGACCTTTGATTTCTATCGCACCGCTTTTAAGGACTTTTGTGATTTCGAAAGGGCCTGACCACCTAGATTTAAGTTTTCCCGGAAAAAGCTTAAGTCTCGAATTACATAGTAGTACTATGTTGCCGACATTAAACTCTTTCCTAGATATACGTTTGTCGTGCCATTTTTTGGTTCGCTCTTTATATATCCTGGCATTCTCATAGGCGTCTAGTCGAAGTTCTTCCAATTCATGAATGTCCAAAATTCGTTTCTCACCTGCGGAAGTATAATTTATATTTAGGGTCTTAATTGCCCAGTAAGCTTTGTGTTCTAATTCCACAGGGAGATGACATGATTTACCATAGAATAATTTAAAGGGTGTGGTCTCTATTGGGGTTTTGTAAGTTGTCCTGTAGGCCCACAAAGCTTCGTTTAGTTTAGATGACCAGTCTTTTCTGGATATTCCGACAGTCTTTTCTAGAATCTGTTTGATCTCTCGATTCGAAACTTCGACTTGCCCACTGGTTTGTGGGTGATAAGGTGTTGCTACACGGTGTCAGACTCCATACTTCAGAAGAAGTTTTCCAAAGATATTTGATATGAAATGCGTGCCACCGTCACTAACGACTAGTTTTGGCACACCGAGTCTAGGAAAGATGATGTTCTTGAACAACTTAATCACTACTCGTGTGTCATTTGTCGGAGAAGCTACGACGTCGATCCATTTTGAAACATAATCGACAGCAATGAGTATGTACTTATTACCAAAAGAAGATGGTAATGGTCCCATGAAGTCAATCCCCCACACATCGAAGACTTCCACTTCTAAGATTCCTGTTTGTGGCATTTCATCGCGTCTTGAGATGTTACTAGTGCGTTGGCACCAGTCGCAATTTATAACCGCATTATGGACATCTTTCCATAGAGTAGACCAAAAGAGGCCCGATTGTAAGATCTTAGTAAAGGTTTTTGAAGTACTTGCGTGCCCACCATAGGGAGCAAAATGGCAATAAGAGATTATGTCATCTATTTCATCCTCAGGAACACATCGACGGAAAATACCGTCGGTACCTCTTTTGAAAAGCAGAGGTTCATCCCAGTAGTATTGTTTTAGATCATGAAAGAATTTCTTCTTTTGTTGGTAAGATAGGTCCGGTGGAAGTACTCCAACAGCTAGGTAGTTGACAAAATCAGCATACCATGGCAGAGTTGCATTCACATGAATTTCTTCCACGGATTCTTCTATTTAGGTATCATTTATTGTTAGTTCAGACATGTCGCTTTCCATTTGGGCTATAAGTCGTTCGTAAGGGAAATCATCATTGATTGGAATTTGTTCAGGTTTATTCCCTTCGATTTGTGATAAGTGGTATACTACTACGTTTTCAGTGCCCTTCTTATCTTTTATCTCTAAGTCAAATTCTTGTAAGAGTAGGATCCATCTTAAAAGTCTTGGTTTGGCATCCTTCTTACTTATCAGATATCTAATAGCGGCGTGGTCATTATAGATAATGACTTTCGCCCATACTAAGTAGGAACGAAATTTGTCCAAGGCGAACACAACGGCTAAAAGTTCCTTTTCAGTGGTGGCGTAGTTCATTTGGGATGGATCTAGTGTTCTACTTGCATAGTAGATAGCATGAAGTTTCTTATCCTTTCTTTGTCCTAGTACTGCGCCTACGGGGTAATCACTCGCATCACACATGATTTCAAAAGGTAATCTCCAGTCAGGTGGTTGCATGACATGTGCGGTGATTAAAGATGTTTTTAATTGATTGAACGCTATTAAACATTTTTCATCAAAGATAAAATTAGCGTCTTTCCTTAATAGACCCGTAAGTGGCTTGGTAATTTTCGATAAATCTTTGATGAAACGTCGGTAGAAACCGGCGTGTCCTAAAAAGCTTCGTATTTCTCGTATGGTTTTCAGAGGTTGAAGATTCTTTATGATTTCAATCTTAGCTTTGTCTACTTCAATTCCTTTATCAGATACTACGTGACCTAACACGATTCCTTGTTGGACCATGAAATGGCATTTCTCCCAGTTCAAAACGAGATTCACCTTTACGCATCTTTCAAGTACCATTTCAAGGTTTGATAGACATCCTTCGAAGCTCTGCCCACAAACAGAAAAGTCGTCCATAAATCTTTGGATAGTTGCGGGAGCATTGCATAATCCAAATTATAAAATCAGCGAAGATTCACATCACGCATCTTTGGAATGTTGCGGGAGCGTAGCATAATCCAAATGGCATTCGTCAGTAAGCGAATGTACCATAAGGGCACGTGAAGGTTGTCTTCTCTTGGTCGTCAGGATGGATTGGAATTTGAAAGAATCCTGAATAACCGTCTAGATAGCAGAAGTGGGAATGCTTAGCCAACCGTTCAAGCATTTGGTCAATGAAAGGAAGAGGAAAATGATCCTTCCGAGTGGCTTTGCTTAGTTTTCTATAATTGATGCACATTCTACTTCCGGTCACAACTCTTTGTGCTATAGATTCGCCCTTCTCATTCTTAACAACTGTAACACTCCCTTTCTTGGGTACTACATGAACGAGGCTAACCCATTTACTGTTGGAGATCGGGTATATGATTCCAGCATCTAGTAACTTCTTTACTTCATCCTTGACTACCGTACTTAATATAGGGTTGATCCTTGTCTGGTGTTCTCTAGAGGTTTTACAATCTTCCTTCAGCATAATGCGATGCATACAGATAGAAGGACTTATCCCTTTTAGGTTGGCGATGTTGTATCCTAACGCAGTTGGATATTTTCTTAAGACATTTAGTAACTTTTCAGTTTCCATCTGTCCCAAGTCAGCGTTGACTATTACTGGTCTTTTGAGTTCAGTGTCTAGGAATTCGTATCTTAGGTTCTTTAGTAGTTCTTTTAATTCCATGTCAGGTCTCTTTAGGCATGGCATGTAGTTGGGCGTAAGTGCTAAGCATTCACTTAGACTGTCATTTTGGTATGGTTCATGCCAATTATCGTCTTCAAAGATTGGAGGGATTTGGATTTTCATTATATCAGAGTATGTGGTTTCTTGCATCTCCATCTCTCTTACACACTCGTCTATGACATCAAGTAGATAATAGGTATCATCTATAGCTGGCGCTTGTAAGAATTGTGTCAAGATGAATTCAACCTTTTCCTCTCCAACTTCGAATGTTAGCTTACCTCTCTTTACGTCTATTATGGCTCCGGCTGTAGCTAAGAATGGTCTTCCTAATATAATAGGTGTATTGGCATCTTCTTTGATGTCCATGATTATGAAGTCTGTAGGAATGTAAAATTGTCCTACGCGTACTGGGACATTCTCTAGTATACCGACAGGATATTTGATTGAGCAGTCAGCTAATTGAACAAGCATCTTGTTTGGTGTTAGTTCTCCCATATTGAGCCTTTTACATATGGTTAAGGGCATTACACTAATGTTGGCTCCTAGGTCGCATGGAGCTTTGTCTATGACAAATTTTCCAATGACACAGGTATGGAGAAACTACCTGGGTCTTTTAGTTTGGGAGGCATGTTATTTTGGATTATTGCGCTACACTCAGCAGTAAGTGTAACTGTTTCGTTATCCTCAATCTTTTTCTTATTGGATAGGATCTCCTTAAGAAATTTGGCATATGAGGGCCTTTATGTGATGGCTTATGTAAAGGGAATTATAATGTTTAGTTGCTTCAGAAGTTCAACAAATTTCCTAAATTGCCCTGCAGTTTTAGAACTTGCGAGTCTTTGAGGATACAGAATGAGTGGTTTATAAGGTGGTGGAGGCACATAAGGTTTTTCTTTCACTTCGGCCTCTCGGGTATTATCTTCCTTTTCCTTCGGTTCACTTACCTGCTCAGTTGTGGTTTTGTCTGGTTTTTGGTACATGGCAGGATTTTGGAGTCTTGGATCTACGGGTCCGTCTATTTCTTTTCCACTCCTCAATACAACGGCATTTGCATGTCCTTTTGGATTAGGTTGCGGCTGTCCAGGAAATGTTCCAGCGGGAGCGGCAGTAGATGCTTGTTATTGAGCCGCTTATGAAATCTGCGTTTCAAGCATTTTGTTGTGGGTGGCTAAGGCGTCTACTTTGCTCGCTAGTTGTTTAAGTTGCTCGCTAGTATGCATGTTTTGGTTCAAGAAGTCTTTGTTTGTCTGATCTTGGGTAGCTATGAAGCTTTCTATCATTAATTCAAGGTTTGACTTCCTAGGCATGTTAAGAGCATTATTAGCTGGCTTTTGATATCCAGGCGGAACAGCGGGTGCTTGGCCAGGTGCATACAGGGCGTTGTTATTCTTATACGAAAAGTTAGGATGGTTTTTCCAACCCGGGTTGTAGGTATTCGAATAACGATTTCCTTGTGCGTAATTCACTTGATCGGTTGGGACTCCTGCTAATATCTGACATTTTGGTGCAGTGTGTCTAGGGGTTCAACATAACTCACAGTTTGGAGTCACGGCAGCCACGGTGGCTGCGAGTGGTATGGTCAAGTTGTCTAACTTTTGAACAAGGGCATCTATCTTAGCATGGACATGGTCAAGGCTACTGATTTTGTATATTCGACTTTTTGTTTGGGACTTTTCTACTGGAGTTCTTTCACCTCCCCATTGGCAATGGTTTTGGGCCATGTTTTCAGTGAGTTTATAGGCTTCGTTGTATGGCTTGTCCATAAGTGCACCGCCTGCGGCAACGTCTACTGTCAGTCTTGTGTTATACAGAAGCCCATTGTAAAATGTGTGAATGATCACCCAGTTTCCGAGACCGTGATGTGGACATATCCTCATCATGTCTTTGTATCTCTCCCACGTGTCGTAGAGAGATTCTACATCTTTTTGTCGAAATCCGTTGATTTGAGCTCTCAACATAGCAGTTTTGCTCGGCGGAAAATATCGGGATAAGAAAATGTTCTTCAGTTCTTCCCATGTTGTAACTGAGTTGGATGGCAAGGATTGCAACCAAGCCCAAGCTCTGTCTCTTAGTGAGAAAGGAAAGAGGCGTAGTCTTAATGCATATTGAGATACACCATTCGCCTTCATAGTGTCTGCTTACTGCACAAACTTGGTCAAATGTTCATTAGGGTCGTCCGTAGGATTTCCAGCAAATTGATGTTGTTGGACGACTGATAATAATGAGGGTTTCAGCTCGAAATCATTTCGATTGATAGCAGGGGAAACAATGCTGCTGTGAGGTTCTTGTTGGGACGGGGTAATGTAGAACTTAAGAGGACGATTATGTGGTCCTACTTCAGCCATGGTTGGTTTTCCGACTGGTTCAGTAGTAGGAAAGAAGATATCGGGAATATTGTACCTTTGTTGGTACTCTAGTAATCGGCGTCTTATATATAAGAAACGCTCTAATTCAGCGATTGGCGGTGTTAAGTTATCGCCTTATGAGCGAGTACTGGGCATACAATCGGGGGAAATAAGGGAAAGGAGATTAGTCTTTTTTACCTTAGTCTATACCGTGCAACGAAAGAATCGCACTATTTGACTAAATCAGGTCCCCGGCAACGGTACCAAAAACTTGATAAGTCATCGGTATATAATTTAAGTACCAAATATCTTTCAGTAGAAAATACTTATTTAAAAGGCTTTATCTCACACTCTCGTGATTGTTGATTCGGACTATACCTTTAAGTCAGAATGTACGCTATCGCTGTCCCATTTGAAGTTAAAAATAATTTTTGAAAATAGATAAGTTCTAATTGCTTTTAAAGTGATCTCGCTGTTTTTAAAATCAATACCTAGTTTTTACTATCCAGTTCGACCCTCACGCTCTCGCGATTGTCGATTCTCACCTTAGTTAATTTCCCACTCTCGTGGGAAAATCGTATTAAATAACTTCTCACTCTTGTGACAAAGTTAATTAAATTTAAATTAAAAACCACAACCAAAAAGATTGTTTGAGACAAGAAGTTTTTCACCGATTATTATTAAATCCCGTCTAATTAAATTGTTACATACCGATACCGGTAGTTTAGCCAGACATGTTAAATAACGCAAACACAGACGAATATAAACAGATTAACAATACAACAAGCATAATTATAATAATAACAAAGCAATAACAATAATAATTGAATAGAAACCTGGCAATTGGATTAATAGAATACGCCGAATCTTGAAGTACTTGAGCAGTCCTCCACAGGTCGGTAGGATTCTGCTTCTTCGAAATAATTGCTTAAACTAAATTAAATAAATTGTAGTAGTTGCCAAGTGTAGGAAACTACTACTTTGGCTAAATGAAAAACGGAAAGGGAAAATTGGAAACGCTAAACGGAATGGTAACTAAATTGCGGTAGAGGAAACACTGTTGTTGAATAATAATAATACTAGAAAGCAGAATTATTGTAGAAAACAAATTGCAGAGAAAAATTAAGCGTCCCCTTCGTTTCCAACCTCTGGTCTCTTTATATCCCCTGGTAGGTCATGTTAGTTGAGAGAAACAAGGATGACTTGGTTGAGTGAGGAATCCACGGGAAAGTGGCTGTGGAACGAGAATTTAGGCACATTGGCTCACTTCTGTTGACTGTTTCAAGGCGCTGATTTTGGCCGCGTGACGTTCGTCATGGGCCTGTGACGATCGTCATGGGCCTGTGACGGTCGTAACAGTCTGGGCGTGCCGGTCGTTACATGCTTTGTGACGGTCGTCACATCCACAATTTTTATGTCCCCTATTTTTCTGTTTTTCTGCTGCTTTCTCTTATGTTTCTTCTTCTTTTCCTTCCTTTTCTACACTTTGCTCATTTATGCATGGGGATTGAAATACCTGCAAAAATAACTCGAATACTTGCGGAATAATCAGAATATAAATGAAAGTGGTACGATTTTTGAGTGTAAATCAAGGAAAATATACGATGTATTTTCGCGTTATCAAACTGTCCCTTATCATGCAAAGCATAATCCTGATGCCTCATGTGCCTACCATGTCGGGCACATAGAGCATTCTACCTAGGATTGTTGGCCTCTCAAATCCAAAATACAAGATCTGATTGATCAAAAGATTTTATCCTTCTTCAAGGCAGGGCCCAATGTCATATATAACCCATTGCCAGATCATAATGTGCAGATAGTAGATGCAATTGTTGGTAGAATTTGCTCAGATCCATATAAGTATCAAGGCTATGCATATCACACAATATGATATTGTTCAATCATGTCTCATTTGTAATTTTTTCTTGTTTGTTAATTGTTGTTCATTTGTAAAACTTGTTTGGTTTTCAGATGATAATAATAATGAAATAAACGTGCATGTTTTGATTAAATCCATTCATGTTCACTCATATTTTATTTATCAATATCAAACTATTGCTCAAGCAAAGTCAAAAATAGAATGATGCAATTAAAGTGTGCAAGATCGCTACCTATATGCTTTTGAATAAAACTGAGCTGATGATCTAAGGCATTGTTTCAAATCCCTAAACATCGGAGATATAAGGAAGTTAATCCCTAGTCAACCCCTTTGGGCCTTGAAGTGGGAGTTTCTTTCTTTATATACATAAAACCCTTATCTTTTAACTAGGGGAAGGGTAGTCTTTAGTTAGTTTGACCTTGCGTTCAAAATTCAGAAGGAGAATATCCCATCAAAAGAGAATGAAATCACAAATCCAGAATGATTATCCCTTACCAACAAAAGGAGTGAGACAGTCACGACCCTTGCAACAAATAAAACAAGAAAATGTCACAGGATGTGTTCTAATACAAAAAAGAAAGATGAAATGAATTTAAAAAAATGAAAATCAAATCAAAAGCCCACTAAGTCAGAAGCTTGAAAACAATAATGACTTAAGCAAAAGTTAGGGCATCCCGATGGACTGCGAATCCCAAAGGATCAGTCCAGGAAAAAATAAGGGAAAGCAAAAGAAAAATAGAGGATTAATAACCAAATTCCTCAGCAAGAGAAAATTTGTCGCTGCAAACAAAAGCAAAAGGTGAGTAATTTTTGCTCCAAACTCTCATGGGTTCCTTAACCATCATTAATACTATCAAATTCCTTTTCTGAAAGATGGACACTTGTTTTAAGCTAACTGAACATAGATCTGGAGAACATCACAGAGAATTGTAGCGTTAAATTCATGACCATCAAGCTATGGATAAGCTTAACGTCAATAAAACCAACGTCACCACCACACTTTTATTGTTTCCAAAGGAAAAGGGAAAAGTACGAACAAAACCCAAAGATAAGAAGTTTTCAAATCAAAACTAATAAAATGCCATAGATTACAGGTAAGGGGGTTGGTTACACAGAGGGAAGGTGTTAGTACCCAAAGTGTCCTAGGTACTCCTAGGGAGCCCTTTTTTATGTGTGTATGTGTTTTTGGTATAAAATGATGTTTGAGAAAAATTTAGTGTGGGGATGAGAAAAGAATTCATTAATTATATTTTTGTGTTTGACAATACCTTCGGACTTGTGCCTACGTACCAACATAAAACTGAGGGATAAAAACCTCGTAGTTCGTGGTAACAATTTCAAAGTGAGTGAGTTGCTTTTAACAAAAGGGTTAATGAGAAAGGCACAAAAGGCCCAAAAGTTGGATGAGGTTATTAATTCTTTTTGTCTTTTTGAAAGTTTAGTCAATATGATTAGATTTATTTTACAAGTTTGATTCAAGAAAAAGGAGTTTGAAAATCCAATGGCATAAGACCAAAGTTTCTACTTGAAATAAGGTCTAAGTTTGAAATCACAAGCAAAGAAAGTTTTTGAAAGGGGGGAGAGATTTGAAATTTAATAAGTGAGGGGAGATGAAGAGACTAATCCAAGCATAAAATTAAAAGTTAAGAGTTGAAAAGATCTGACCAATGAGATGCAATCCAATAGACAAGCATGTCATATAGAAAACCCACTTTTCCTTTGGATTTTGAATCAAGCAATAATCAAGCAGGCAATTAGCAATATCAGATCTCATGAAGATCAAGGCATCAAATAAAGATAGCCACATCCAAGCAAGCAAATCCCATAGCTAGCAGTCTTCTTTGTCTTCTCATGTATCAGATGAAATGCTCCTTGATCAACTCAAAATAAAGCATTAGACACAAGATCAAAATAACAATTTGCACCAAGACAATGTAGCAGATGAATTCAAATAAGACACCAAGACTTGTATCAGATGAAGGCTCGGTTCATAATAACTTGGTCTCAGAATGTTGGCATTGGCCAAGTCCTTTTTGCACATGGAATGTTGCCTAATCCTAAGTCCAAAAGTTCAGATCAAGATCAACAGTCCACCAAACATTTTTTAGGGGTTTTGTTGTTTATTAAGTATTTTTAAGGTCATAAGACCATAAACAAAGATCAAAATGCACAAACAAAATATATACAATCACAAGATATGGCTCAAATGAGCAAAGTAAAAATGGCATAAACATAAACAAGTTAAATGAAATGTAAATGGCAATGAATGATAAATGAATAAAAATTAAATTGCATAAAGTAAATGACTTAACAGTAAAGCAATATTAATAAGTTTTAGTTAAATGTTATTCAAGATTAATTGAATGTTAGTGGTGTTTTTGCTTTTTTAATTGATTAAGTCATTCTTTGGAGAACACTCAACCATCTATTCACAAGCATGAATCCTTGAACCAAGACATCTTCCATAGGAAGGGAAAAATGCCAAGTTTCCATACAATACCATGAAAGATGGGAGACTTACAGTTTCATTTACTAGAATGCTATGCATTTAGGGTCAAATTTAGCTCTATGTTAAGCAATCATAATTGGACTTATGTAGAAGTCACAACTATCTGAGGCCGGACAATAAAAATTTAGGTGTTAATGCATGTTAGAGATTTGGTATGATGAACCAAACTCCTAAAACACACCACACACTAAAAGAAAAGATCAAAAAGGGTGGACCTATCTCATCCATACTTATATTGGTTCATCTGACACAAGGTCATTGATGAACCAACTAGCCTTAGTATATTTGAGATTTCATTGGTCAATGAAAGTAATGGGGAAGAATAGGGATGAAGATGAAGGGGGAGGGGAATGAGATAAACACAAATTGGTCATGGGAGAAATTTTATCAAATTAAAATCATTCATTCATTTTAGAAGATGAAATGTACATTTCAGCAATCCCCTAAATCCAATGATTTTAATCCAACAAAAGTCAAATCAATCTTGACCAAGGCCTAAACAAATAGTCAAACATCACAAGACCAAAAAAATGGCTCTACATAATTTTTACACAATTAATCAATTAAAAATCAAATTAAAAATGCATTAAAATACAAATTAGTTTGGTCAAAACCTAAAATCTCTTCAAAAACACCAAATAAATGGCCAAGAGATTTATCCTAGATTAAAAAAGGTCAAAGGACCTTAGACAAAAAATTTCATGATTTTTGAAAAGTCAAAAGTATTTTTAAACAATTAAAAATATGCACAAAAACATTTAATTCATGAAAAATATCAAAATTAATCCAAAAAATAATTTTAATTCGAATAATGAAAGAGAAAAATATTTAAATATTTTTGGTGAAAGCCCCATATTTTTTGGATTAAAAATGAAATTATTATGAATTAAACAAAATAAAGCAATTAAATGAAAAATCAGAAAATACAAAAAAAACAAGGGCCATCAGATCTCCCTCATTAATTGAGGTGGCATATCTGATGGCCAAAAGCGCGCATTCCACCAACACTTCAATCAACGCGTGCACACGCAGATTAGAAGCTAGGAGGAAAATCTGATGGTTCAGGACATTGCCAACACATCACCAGAGCTAGGGCTCCGGTCTTCTTCTCCGGTGGACCTCAGCGGACTGGTCCACCACCACCAACCACCAAAATGAAAAACAAGGACATGGATTTAAATAAAAAATGCTCAGGAGCTCGAATCTGACCTCAATTTTCTCCAATTCCAAGTATATAAAAAGATACAAAGATTTGAATTTTAAGGATCATGAACTGAGTTGCTTCGATTTTACCTCAAAGCAACTCAATCTTGTTGCCTACATTGGTAGGACTTTAGCCAACCAAAAATCACAAAGGAAAGTGAAGAATTGAGGAAGAATCGAAGAGATGAAAATTATAAAAAATTACCTTCGAAGGAGCTTCAACCTTGCTTGATCTTGATCCCAATTGTGCCTGGCTTTGCTTCAGAAGCTTGTAGGAGGTGATTAAGATCAAAGAGAGGCTTGGACTCTTGGAGTTTCAATCTCAAAACAAAATGATATTTGAAGCTCGATTTTCAAATGAAAACCTTCAAGATTATCCTTTAATGGTGTGGGTTTGGATTGCAGGTTCAAAGCTTGGGCATCAGGCCCTCAATTCTGAGCCATGGGGGTTGTATTTATAGGCAATGTCATTCATTTCAACACACTTCCAAAATTTTCTAAATTTAGCAATTCACCTTGCATGCTTGTATGGGCGTGTGATAGGCCCATCAAGTGGTGTATCCAGGTCCAAAATTTCTTGTGACTCATGCTGAAATCATGTTATGTGGCCACGTATTTGAATTTGAAATGTGAAGGTGAAATCCATCCAAATGGTCCTTTGAAAAGAACCCATGCGCAAGTCCTTCATTTCTTAGAAAAATGAGATAATCTTGGACTTTTTGGAAAGGTGCGATCAAGGGGAATAACTTTCATGTTGAACACGTTTTTGTTTGAAGCTTGGATTATGATGAATTTTGAGGTGGAAGTTTGTATAATCAAACATATTTGAAAATTTTCTAAGTACCAAGTCAAATGTTCACTTCTTCCACCTTGAATAACTTTTGCTATGGACTTCAAATGGAAAAAGTTCCTTCATCAAATTCGTATCTATTTAAAACTTATTCAATATGGTCAAAAATTTGACCTCATTTGGATTTATAATGAAGGAGTTATACATTTTAGAAGTTGAGGAAAATCACTTGTTCAATGGTAATGACCCAAAATGATCTATAATTTTTCCTCTTGGCACATGCATTTTCAAGTTGAATTTGAACTTCTTCCAAACATAAAAGTTGGATAAGACATCTTGAATTTGATCATGGAACTTGAATGAATTTCATCTCATAAACATTGAGTAAGTTATGGTCCTTGGAAGTTGACCTCCTAACTAGGGTTCAAACAAAATGACCTATAATCTTTCACCATAAAAAATGACTTTCAAAGCAAAACTAGCTCTTGACTTCAACATTAAAGTTATTTAGAATGTCATAAGAAGTAATGTTTCTCTTGGAATAAGTTTCATATGACAAAAATTGTAGGAGATAGGGTCTTGGGAACCCCAATTTTGACCAGTTGACTTTCTTTGGTCAACCACCATGAACCATCTTGCAAACTTGACATTCTCTTGATATTTAGGACTCATGGAGGATCATATATGTGTAAGATTATGTATAATAAGGTATCCCTTGAAATATTTGATCAAATGATGGAGAAACTTGCTGAGGAAGTCATATAAGATACCTAGATGAATTAGGGCTTCCAAGGAAAACAAACTTCAAACTCTTGATGATTTCTTGATCAAAATGATATGTGAATACCATGGGGATCCATAAATGATGTCAAGGGCCAATGTAAATCATCTCTTGATTGATCTCGTTGCATTGAGGGTCTTAAACCCTAGATATGAGCTTGATGGAACATGGGCGATCACACACACTATCTACAAAAGCAACAAATTATACATTGACATATTTTGGCATTTTGGTTAGTAAATAATGAAAAGCAAAGTATGATACATTCAAATGTGCTTGTTGATCTCTCCCAATGCAAACCCAATGAATGAGGGGTAAGGAGGATGCCAAGGTGTGATCCCAAAGCCAATGCATATGATGAGATAACATGAGGGATCTTAGGGTCAAAATTGGGGTCTTACAGCTGCCCCTATTTAAGGACATTCTAACTGAGGATGTGAAGGTTAAAATGTTCATATCAACTCAGTAGGATAGACTTAAATAACAACAATAGAAACAAATTTTGGTCCCTAAGAGACCTCATGATGCATATGATATGAAGTGTTAAAAATAATCTTTGTGGGGAAAATATTGCCACAAAGGAAAAGAATCCGGAGAGACTGAAAGTCCACAGGAGCAAAATGCATTCCACAAGGAACACTCACTGGGGAGACAAAGACTCTGGGGGAAAAGTGTTGTGTGTAGGCCAGGCGACGACTTAAAAACTGTTAGAGACATGAGAAGAATTCCATGAAAATAAATCAATGGAAGGACTCAGTTGGGGATAAGGGAAAGCCCGCGAGAGCAATGGGTAAATAAGAATAAAACTGAAATACTCGAACCAAACAGGGGATTGGCGACCTCACTAAGGAAATACGCACCCAAACTCAACTGAGGAAGAATGAACTTCAACGCAGGAGTACCAGAAGTATATTATCTATTACCGGTTACTAGGTAGGAAGATAATGTACTCTAACAGAGGGACATCCATTACCGATTAGGGTAAACATATCAAGGATGACTCACTGAGGAAAAAATGATGTATTTATTATCGGTTACTGGGTAAGAATAGTCTGCTGGGGAAAAATATCAAATAGGATTTACAACTACCGGTTACTAGGAAGAAGACCAAAGAAAGAGAATATCCGTCATCGGTTAGGATAAACATATCAAGGATAGACTCATAGGAAGAATGTCTGTCATCGATTAGGATGAACATATCAAGGATAGACTACCGGGGAAAAGTAGGAATTATATCTATCGGTTATTGGATAGAATACCGAAAAGAGAATATCTGTCACCAGTTAGGATGAACATATCAAGGATAGACTCAGCAGGGGAAAGCAGGAAATACAACTATCGGTTACTGGGCAGAAGACCGCGAAGAGGAGGAAATCCGTCATCGGTTAAGATGAACATATAAAGGATTAACTCTCTGGGGAACGAAATAGGGATTATAACTACCTTTTTACTGGGTAGAAAACCACAAAGGGGGAGTATCCTTCATCGGTTAGGATGAACATATCAAGGATAGATTTCCTGGGGAAACGTCAAAATGAATCCGCTACGGATAACAAAAGGAAGTAAGTTACAATTTACCGGGTATTGGGCAAAATTAAAGTACTCAAAATCGAGAAGAATATTACCAGTTACCGGGTAATAGATTCTCTAGAGACCCAAAAGTATCTATCTAGGTAAGAACTAGAAAGAAACGTCAATCAAGGACTCAACCCAAATGAGGATATAACTCAAGGGGAGTGGTTCCATCCAGATAATTAACTGGAGAGGAAACTAAAACAATAATCATCCACGAGGAAATAACTCAGTAAGGAAAAGAGAAAGGTTAAATTCTTTCTGCTTAATGTGCTGACACTATACCATTTGAAAGAGGACAGACGCACCAATCCTGTAGGGGGGAATAATGTCACCGTAGCAGGGAAACAGAATAATAAAATCAAATGAAATAACAAATGCATAACGAAACATCTGATGATGTATTTTATGCATGAATATGTGTATGTTTGATGATTATGCTGACAAAACTTATCATAAAGGATACAAATATCACAGATTTGAAGCACTACTGCAACACTCGACTAATCTCAACAAGATGGGAACGCCAACTGCCGAAAAATCTTGGGGATGAACACCAATAATCCGGCTCTGAATAACTCAACCCTAGCTAGGGAAAGGAGAAAAAGAACTGCTGAGGATCCAAGTTGTCAATTATGCGGGGAATTTTAGGTCAACACCATATTGAATGGGGGGGGACAACGTCGCAGGGGACCAAATCAAACATTGCTCAAGACTAAAAACTGTCGGGAATCAGAGATCTTCAATATCTGAAGATGGACTCAGTAGGGGAATACATGAGATAAAACTATGCACAGGGTCTGAGCCAATTTGCTGAGGATGCGAGCCTTCAACTCAGTTGGGATAAGTTGTAAAAGGGATTACTCACCAGTTCAACTCCACTGGGGATAGATGATGAACCGTTTCAGATTTATCACCAAACCAACTGCTTGGGGGAGACCAACAAGGCTCCGCATTTCAAGACTTACCTGTTCTTGGGTTCCTGTTGATATTCTTTGCTGAAACTAATTGCTTTTAAAGTGATTACTCTCATATTTTTAAGAAAAAAATGATTTTAATTTATTAATTCTTTTCAAAATTATCATCATAAAAATTCAATTTTATTTAGCTGAAATAAATAAGAGTAAAAACAATTGGATAAAAAGCTCAACTTTATTTAATAGAATGGTAGTCTATAAATGACAAGACTCCATGGATCTTTACAAAGTTGAAAATGGTAATTTACATGGAAAAGGGCTACATTAAATACAATGATCACTACTCTTCCTACTGACTCCAACAACCACTGTGCTCTTGGCTTTGGTTGAGAATGACGAATTAGAACCAAATGACTTGCTCAAAACCACTCCAACCGAATGTAGTTACTTGCTATAATCCCTAACTTTTTGCCCAGATTGCCCCAAGGTAGGTATTCAATCTAGTGGGATAAATTTCTATTTTACGTCTATAACTTTTGCCTGGATTGCCCTTTCGGATTTTCAAATCCACCGAGATGCTCATTTTTGCCTAAGTCGCCCTTTTAGGTTTCCAACTTTGCGAGTTGTTCTTTTATTTTTAGGCGAAGTATTTCTTGACTGCATCGGCATTTACAGGACGAGTGTACTCTTCCCCATCCATAATTATAAGAATCAAAGCACCTCCTGAAAAGACTCTCTTAACAACATATAGGCCTTCATAATTAGAAGTTCATTTTCCCCTAGCATCAGGTTTAAAAGATAGAACCTTCTTGAGCACAAGGTCACCTTCTCTGAATACATGAGGCCTGAGTTTCTTATCAAATGCTTTCTTCATTCGTTGCTGATATGATTGACCATGACACATGACACATGGCATTCAAATTCTGTCAACTTGGCTTCCATCAGGACATACAATGATGGGATCTCAACCTCTAATGGGAGCACAACTTCCATGCCATAAACAAGTGAGAAAGGGGTTGCCCCTGTTAAAGTACGGACGAATGTACGGTACCCCTGCAAAGCAAATGGGAGCATTTCATGCCAATCTTCGTAGGTTACCACCATCTTCTGAATGATCTTATTGACGTTCTTATTTGCAGCTTCAACTTCCCCATTCATCTTAGGTTTGTAGGGAGAAGAATTATGGTGTGAAATCTTGAAGTCTTTGCAAAGATCTTCCACCATCTTATTGTTCAAGTTTGATCCATTGTCAGTAATGATCTTGCTTGGCACACCATAACGACATATAATCTGATTCTTGATAAACCTTACAACAACTTGCTTGGTCACATTTGCATACGATGCCACTTCAACCCACTTTGTGAAGTAGTCAACAACCACTAGAATGAAACGATATTCGTTTGATGCTTTGGGCTCAATCATGCCGATCATATCAATTCCCCATATGGAGATGGGCCATAGAGAGGAAATGACATTCAACAGTGTCGGAGGAACATGAATTTTATCTGCATAAATTTGATACTTGTGGCATTTCTTCACAAACTTGCAACAGTTAGATTCCATTGTCAGCCAATAGTAACCTGCTCTCAACATCTTCTTTGCCATAGCATGTCCATTGGAATGAGTACCAAAGGAACCTTCATGGACTTTAGTCATCAATAAGTCTTCCACCCACTGCGGATACTCAACAGTAACAAGGAAACCGACGTCAATCTGCTTTTACACTTCTTCTTTAATCTTCACTACCATATCAGGATGAGTTCTCTTCGACTTCTGCTTGACTGGCCGGCATTCTGGCTTCAACGACAATCTATGCTCCACAATCTCAGAATCCAACCGAGACATGTCTTGATAGGACCAAGAAAACACATCTGAATATTCTCGGAGAAGATCAATCAACCCATTCTTCACTTAAGGACACAGTCGAGATCCAATCTTGACTTCCTTCACATCATCCTCGGAACCCAAGTTGACTAACTCAGTCTACTCTTTGAATGGTTAAATGGCTTTTCCTTCATGCTCAAGAAGACGAGACAATTCATCACTCACTTCTTCATCACTTTCCTCTTCAGCCTCAAACATAGGGAATTCAAAATTTGGAGAAGGAGAAGGATCATTGTATTCAATGGGGTTAGAAACCAACCTGCATAGTGATTTGATATTTGAATTTTAGAGAAGTGAATTTGTGACCAAATATTATGCAGATTGACAATTATATTATTTATTCATGTTTTTTGTGATTACCATTTTCAGAATAAATAAAAAAGTAAAAACAAAACATCATAGATGTAGATGAATAGACTTATATTTTATTAATGATCAAATTGAAAATTCCTAAACAATGTTCACTTCTCCCATAGGCATAGGAGAAGGATTTTCAAAAACAAATAAAAGCAATTACTTAGGTCGATGCATAATAACAGGAATATCAACAACAGTCCAATTGTTGCAAGCTTTTCCATGCATCACAAAATTGGTGCAGTCTTCCTCTTCGTCATCCTCTAGCACGACAACTAAGTGTTATTCATTGCCATGAATGAACCCTTCGCTACGGAAACTGAGTTACATATCTTCAGATCTGACAACTGAAGAACCCTGCTAGAAGCCCAAACCGGCTCTGTTCTTATTGTAGGAGACCTCTACAATCTGCCCCCACTGATCAACATTTCCATCTTCGACAATCTTTCTTGCACTTTGAATGAGGACATAGGTTCCCCGACTCTCTTTTTAACAACAATAGATAAGGCTTGGAACGGAGTTCCAACCTCATCCTCAACTTCAACATAAGAGAAAGACGACAGGTGGCTGACTAACAGTGCCTTCTCCATGCCGACAATAACATGGAGGTAACAGCTCCCGCCTCGTGAATCCATGGTCTTCCCAACAAACAGCTATAGGCCAGGTGTATATCTGTTACTTGAAAAGTAATCTGGAAGTTGTAGCGGGGTATTCGTTACCATTAGAGATATTGACTAAATCCAAGGAAAACCATACAAGTCGAGTCGCCACCGCACTTCTATTTATCCAAAGGAATGGTTAGAAAGCGAACAAAAACCTAAAAAGTTTTATCGAATCAAAAACTAGTAAAAATGTCAGAGATCGGAGTAAGGGGGTTGGTTATGCAATGGGAAGGTTTTAAGCACCCAAAACATCCTAGGTACTCCTAGGGAGCCCTTTTCACATTTGTTGTAAGGTTGGTATTTTGTGAAAATTTATTTGTGCAAACATGATTGAAGAGATGAGAAGAGAATATACAATTTATTTACATTTTGTGTTTGGATGGATGAACCCATTGCCTACGTACCATCTTAAAAAGATTAGGATCAAAACCTCATAGTTCGGGGTAAAAATCTCAAAATGAGTTGGTGAATTGATTGGTCCAAAAGCCTTAAGGTCTTTTGTTATCCAAGGGAGAAAACTCAACCTAAAACCACAAATCCACCATGTGAGGATAGCTTCAACATGCTAGTGAGGGGTTAACATTATAATAAGCATGGAAGACTCATTGTCCGTCACTAAGGATATGGGTGAGTATTACATCTACCTCAAGAATAACTCAAACCTAATAGCTAAAGGTTATGAAAAATTTGATTAAGAGAGTGGTCATTGAAACCATAAAAAGGTATTTGAATGAGTGGTATTTACCAATGAAAAGTATTTACAAAGTATGGTCAAAGTTGATTTAAAGTTCAATTAAAAATAAGTGTTATGAAAAGAAAGTTTGAAAATCAAAAGCATAAGGCTTAGGTTTCTAATGTTTGAAAAGAAGTGTTAAATGTTTGCACAAAAGTTTTGGCTTGGGGTAGAGTGGAGGGAAGAAGAAGAATGGCTAAGTCCTAAGCATGCAAAAGATAAGGGATAAGAAACTAGACCACAAATGGAGTTCCTCTCTTGAGATCATATTGATGATCCAAGTAGCTCCCATCCTTTGGAATATGCAATCAAAATAAGTATAAGCTCAAGAAATCAACATAATCAAACAAGCTTCTTAGAAGATCCCCAATGTATCTTGTATCTTTCACGTTAGATGAACATGGCAATGATTCTTCAAGTTGAGCTCTCATAGGATCCCTAACACAAAAGTACACACATCAAAGAGTTTTATGAAGCAAATCAAGAATGGACAAGAGTGAGTTTAGAGGTTTGGTCCTTCTAATCCATCTTCAACATTAAGGTCCTTTTACTCCAATTTGCATAGGGAATGTCCTAGAAACTAAGTCCATTTGTTCATTTCTTTGCATTTGGTCCACAATAATCAAAACAAAACACAAGCACAATGATATATACACAATTATGTGCTCAAGTGAGCAAAAGGCAAATTGCACTAACATAAACATGTGCTCAAGTGAGCAAAGGGGGAAAAGCAAATGAATAAAATTACAAGAATAGTAAATTGCATAAATGTAAAGAGCAAGAATTAAATGTTAATGGTTAATAGTTAGTGTTAGTAGTTAGTGTGCCATAAGGCAAATTTAGCGCTATGTTAAGCAATCGTAATTAGACTTATGTAGAAGCCACAACTATCTGAGGCCAGTCAAAAATAATGTAGGCAACAACACAAGTTAGAGGTCTTGATTAGTGAATTAAACTCCAACAACTTGCCATGCCAAAAAGAAGATAAGAAATGATCTTGTATTGATTTAGGTTCTTTGTATGATTTAAAAAGCAATCTATCCTTAATGCAAAGCCATTCACTTGATCCATGATCAAGATGAATTAGAATTGAATCAAGGAAGATTAAGCCTCCCTAATCAATGCTAACCACCAATCTTTAACTCATTGATAAAAAAGAAGAAAGAAGGAGAAGAAGAAGAAGATGAAGAATATAGTGCATTAAATGAAATGGAATGAGATAATCAACAAGCTATGACCAAAGATATAGAAGATCAAGGTCAAACAATAGAAAACAGAAGCAAAATGAAGATTAGAAGTCAAGAAACAAATAAAATATTTTTGGCATTTTTAATATTTAAAATAAAACTTGAATTAAAATAATAAAGAAAGGTCAAACTTCAAATTCACTTCAAATCAACTTTGAAAAGTCCAACTGAATTATCCCAAGTTCAACAAGGTCAAACAAAGTTTGGCAAAAAATTTCAGCATTTTTAAAAGTCAGAAACTATTTTAAATCAATTAAAAATGCATAAAAATAACCTAATTGAACTAAAATCTCAAATAAATCTCAAATTAATTAATAAATTGATGAGAATATTTTTCATAGATCCATCATCATTCAAACAGGTTGATAAAATATTTTTGTATTTTTTGAATATCAAAAACTATTTAAAATGAAAATGATGAAATAAAAAATATTAAAAATCATTTTTAGAAATTAGAAATTAAAAGAGAAATAATGCATTTGGTCCCATAATTTTTAGACCAATAATGAAAGAGATATGAATTTTAGAAATATAATGGAATTAAAAGAGATAAAAGAAAATAGAAATCAGAAATTAAAAATAAGGAAAAAGGAAAAGCGTTGGATGATAGCTCATTAATTGAGCTGACACATCACACGGCTTCTGAGCGCGCTTCCACCATACACGTGAGTCAATGCAACCACACAAACATTTAAAAAAAGTCATAACGATGGACAACTAGGATTAAATCTGGAAATGGAAATGGATGGCCACGATTGGATCTGGAGACTAGACGGTGGTCAGCGCCACCGTCTTCTCCGACTAGCTCCGGCGAAGGCCAAAAATTACAGGGAAATAAATATGCACCCAAACGCACGATCCAGGTACCAAACGAAAGGTGGAGTGATGTACATCAATCTTATGCCACTCAATTCCACTATAGATCTCTAGATTGAGGGAAATCAAATATGGAAGTTTTGTGGTGGTCAAGTGAACTTGCTTGATTTCAAAAATTCAAAGCTCAATAATGATGCCTCTATGCAGAGGACTTCAGATCACACAAAAGCAAGGAAAATGGAACAATATAAGAGTTGTTTCGAAGCAAAATGTAGTTGAGTAAAACCTTTGAATTGTGAAGAATTGAGTCACGATCTTTGAGTTCTTTTGCAAACAGAAAGCTCTATGGATCAAGGTGAAGGGGTCTAGGAACTTTAGATCTGAAATTTCAATCGAGGAAATCAAAATTCAGATATGAAATTTGAGAGAAAATTGAGATTGTTCCTTTGGTGTGGGTGTGGGATTTCAGTTGCACAGCATGTAGGGCGCCTTAAGGTTGAAGAATTGAAGAGCAAAGCACTTGTATTTATAGATGGAGGGAGCTGCAAGCATCATCAAACTCGTGTGCATGAGAGAAGAGGGCCTCCATGCATGGGCCTGTGCATGCGCATGGAGGGCCCAATTCTGATTGGAATTGGAAGCTATACATCACCAAATATGAATTGAACGTGCAAATTGTGTATTAATGGATCATGCATGGCAATTGGAATGATTTTCATAAAATGCACTATTTCATTGAAGCCTTCGAAAATGCCATGTCCAAAATCCAAATGCAACCTTATGAGTAATGGTTGGAAAGCTTGTTGCATAAGGAAAAAATGTCATGTTGGTCAAAACTTCATTTGGGCCTTGGAAATTAATGAAATTTGAGCTTGAAGTGTAGGGTGCAAAACATGCCTATGTGAAATTTCCAAATTTGGCCAATGTTCAAGCCCCTCTGTCTCAATGATACAGGCTCCAAATGTTAAAATCCTCAACATGAAAGTTGTAGATATTTTCAAGGAAATCAATTTGGACTTAAATTTTGCATCATTTGGATTTTTAATGAAGACGTTATGGGCACTTGAAGTTGGACTTTTTCATATTTCAATGCATTTGGTCCAAAGTGACCTATAACGTTTTGCATTATCACATGTATTTATTTTGATATTTTGCAGTTTTGCTCAATATAAAATTTTAAGTATACACATTAATCTTTCCAATGCATTAAGTATCACCTCAAAATCATGAAAAATGAAGGAGTTATATCCTTGGGAAGTTGACCCAAAATTAGGGTTTCAGTCAAAATGACCTATAATGTCTTGGGATGGATGATGACCTTCCAAGCTTCAAATCAATATTTTATGAACATGAAAGTTGTTCATGTTGTCCTTAAGAACAAGTTTTATCTTGGGGTCATCTTCATTTGACAAACACATAAAAAGTTAGGTCTCAGTGCATTTCAAAATAGTCAGATGAATTGACTGGTCAACTTCTCAAGTCCAAATCTCATACCTTGATGAATTCATGATTGAGGACACTCAAATAAGCTCAAATATGCATGGAATGATGAGTTAAAGAACTTCCCTTGATTGTATTTGACCATGGGCTGAGGTTGCTTCATGAGCAAGGCACAGTTGATGAATAGATGAATTAGGGTTTCCTTGGGAAACAAACCTCAAACCCTTTGATTTGCTTTGATAAAAATGATGAATTCAGATACTTGGGAGGCATATTTGATGGATGAGAGCTTTGGGAACCATTACCATGCTTGCTTTCATCTTCTCTTGACCATATCATTGCACAAAGGATCTCCTAGAAGCTTTGGATCTTGTGACTGCTCAAGCTACAAACAAGAAATGTTAGTGACATATTTTTGTGCTTTTGGTTAGTAAATAAAATGAGAAAAGCAATAATATACAATTCAAGCATGCTTGGTGATATCAAACCACTCACAAGAGATCCCAACCTAAAGGCAAAGGGAACCAAGATGCTTATGATCCTTGAGGCAATGTAAATGCAATGTTATAATGCCATGAGGGATCTTAGGGTCAAAATTGGGGTCTTACAGATGCCCCTATTTAAGGTCATTCTAGCCGGAGAAGTGAAGGTTAAAATCTTCGTCTCGACGAGGTAGAATGGGCTTAAATAATAACAAAGAGATGAATTTTGGTCCATAAGAGACCTCATGATGCAAATGTATGTATGCAAAAAGGTAATACTCTGTGGGGATATGTGTCCACAAAGCAAAAAGAAATCCGGAGAAACTGACAATCCATATGAGTAATTCACTCCATGGGACAAAGACTATGGGACTCCTATGGGGATAAGAAAAGAGAATAAATTGCGTGAGCAGGTCACGACTTAGAACTTGCTGAGACACAAGAGGGATTCCCTAAAAATAAATCAATGGAAGGACTCGAGCTGACTCAAAAATGCGTGTATCGGGGAATATGCCAATACAACGGAACTATCCACAAGGATACTTCGGATGAAAATCCAGACTCAGATGGGGAAAATCTATTAAGGGACTCCACTGAGGAAAGTCCAAACAGGACTCCTCTGGGGAAACACCAGGATGAGGTATTACCGGTTACTGGGTAATAAGCTCAGGGAGACATGTGATCAAAACACCGGTATGAGGGTGAAAGAACAACATGCTCGGGAAGAATGAATATCAAAGACCGGTATGAGGGTGAGAGATATCAAACATCCAAAATCATCTGAGGAAAACCTAAAAAAGGTATATTTCAACTCAGGAAATCTGACTCCACAGGGGACGAAAAGTCATAATAGGGAGCAGAAGGGAAGGAACACCAAGGATACCGGTTACTGGGCATATAATAGGTAACCGACCAAGGCGTGAATTGGGGAATATTTCCAAGACACTCATCATCCAAAAAGAGGGCTAAAAAGCATACTCGATTACAGGATGGGCATTCGATTCCACAAAAGGGGATACGAATCTTACTCGACCGAGGAAGAACAAAAGACTTCGACCAAAGAATGCATGAGATATATTATCTATTACCGTCAGAACGTAGATAACATACTCGCATGGAAGATTATCCACAACCGGTTACTGGGTTAATAAAGGATAAATCGACCGAAAGACAAAGGCATCGGGATACCAAATACTAGGTATACAATGATGACCGATCACAAAGGGAGAAACGATCATTGCCGACAATCGGCAAATGAAAGATGACCCGCTGGGGATACATTGACAAAGGCAACGATCCGGGAGACATATCACCGGTTACTGGGAGATATACTCAAAAAGGGTGAAGGAATATCATTACCGAATATTGGATAAAGATAACCGTTAAGGAGGGGATTACATCTACGAGATACTGGGTAGAAAACCACGGAAGAGTAACCGTCATCGGTTAGGATGAACAAAAACAAGGTTACCTCTGCAAGGGGATAGAAATAGGGTTTACAACTACCGGTATAAGGGTAGAAAACCACAGACTCCGCCGGGGAAAAGATGGATAATTGTTGGTTACTGAATAATCATTCACTTAAACCTCGGGGAAGCGCAGGGACAACTCAAGAAGCCGATCTAGGGTCAAACTAGAGAGGCACAATGAAACAAGACTCATCCCTATGAGGATATAACTCAGGGGAGTAATCCCATCCCAATATATATTTTGGGAGGAAACTGAAATAACAATCATCCACGAGGACATAACTCAGTGGGGGATATAGAAGAAAGGATAAACACTTTCTACTTATGGGGCTGACTCTACATGGAGAGATCAAAAACAAACATCTGCTTGGGGAGATATATTACCAACTAGCAGAAGATAACAAACAAAGATATATAGCAAAGAATGCATCATGAATATCTGGATGTTAAAAATTATATGCATATATGTGTGGTTTATGTATGATGAATGCTTGACAAAACACACATATCTAACACAAATAGGTCCAACAAATGATGAACAAACATCCGGTACTACGTCTCAAGAGAGAAAGTCAGGCCCAACGGAGAACATCCAATCTGATGGGGGCAAGAGATACCAGGAAACAAAGACCTCTGCAGGGGAATGAGCATCAGTCATTCTAGTTAGGGACAGGATCATCGCATAGATAAAATCTGCTGTAGAAGCAACTCTACTAGGGAAATTATCAGAGGGGAGGATGGATCTCTGTGGGGAACAACCACCAATCAGAAGCTTCCAAGGTCACCACTAAATATTGTACTACCAAAATAGATCACAACTGTTGAGGAGGAAGGATCACTACTCTGCTGAAGGACAAATAAACTTCTTCATCAACCACTCTGCTCGGGAGAAAACCCATAAAAAGGCTCCAGAGGAAGAGGATACAAGCATGCCAGGAATATGAACAAATGTCTTACCCTGTTGGGAATCATACCATCTTTAGGAGAGCACTGAAGACATCCCAAGTATCCTTTCATCATTGTGAATGTTCACTTTGTTTAAAAACAAGTTATGAAAAATTTATTTATTTAAAACAATGATATTTCTCAATTAGAACATGCAAAACATTTGTTGAATAAAAACAAATAAGAGTGCAAATAATTGGATAAAGGCTCAAATTTATTTGATGGAATGGTAGTCTGCAAATGGCGAGACTCCATAGATCTTTACAAATTTGAAATTGGTGATATATATTGGAAAAGGGCTACATTGAACATAATGACCATTTCTCCACCAACTCTGAATCTGATGTATTTGAAGCTTCAGTTGACGATGACTGAGCGAGAATCTCTGACAGATGACAGTTTGCAGAACAAAGTCTTGTCAGGATGCAGTTACTTGCCAAATCCCTAATTTTTGCCTAGATTGCCCCAGGGTGAGGTACTCAATATAGCGGGATACATATTCATTTTTATGTCTCTAACTTTTGCCTGGATTGATCTTTCGGGTTTTCAATCCACCGAGATGCTCATTTTTGCCTAAGCCGCCCTTTCGGGTTTTCAACTTAGCGAGCTATTCTGTTTTTTTTAGGCGAAGTATTTCTTGATTGCATCTGAATTCACAGGACGAGTGAAATCCTCCCCATCCATATTTGTAAGTATCAAAGCACCGCCTGAAAAGGCTCTCTTGACAACATATGGACCTTCATAGTTTGGAGTCCACTTTCCCCTGGAATCGGGCGCGAAAGATAAAACTTTCTTGAGCATAAGGTCACCTTCTCGGAACACACGAGGCTTAACCTTCTTATCAAAGGCTTTCTTCATCCTTTGCTGATATAACTGACCATGACACATGGCAGTCAATCTTTTCTCTTCTATCAAATTCAGCTGATCAAAACGACTATGAACCCATTCAGCATTAGTCAACTTGGCTTCCATCAAGACTCTCATTGATGGGATCTCCACCTCTACTGGGAGTACAACCTCCATGCCATAAACAAGAGAGAAAGGGGTTGCCCCTGTTGAAGTGCGGACAGATGTACGATATCCATGCAAGGCAAATGGTAGCATCTCATGCCAATCTTTGTATGTAACAACCATCTTCTGGATAATCTTCTTGATATTCTTATTAGCAGCTTCAACAGCCCTATTCATCTTGGGTCTATAAGGAGAAGAATTATGATGTGCTATCTTGAACTCGCTACATAGCTCTTTCATCATCTTGTTGTTCAAGTTAGATCCATTGTCAGTAATGATCTTATCAGGCACACCATAACGGCATATGAGTTGATTCTTGATAAACTTCACAACCACCTGCCGGGTCACGTTTGCATAAGATGCCGCTTCGACCCATTTGGCGAAGTAATCAATTGTTTCGAGAATAAATTTGTGATCGTTGGACGCTTTCGGCTTTATCATGTCGATCATGTCAATCCCCCACATAGAGAAAGGCCATGGTGATGAAATCACATTCAGAAGTGTCGGAGGAATATGAATTTTATCCGCGTAAATCTGACACTTGTGGCATTTCTCCACATATTTTCAGCAGTCAGATTCCATTGTCAACCAATAGTAGCCGGCTCTCAACATCTTTCTAGCCATGGCATGTCCATTGGAATGAGTACCAAATGAACCCTCATGGACCTCAGTCATCAACAAGTTTGCCTCGTGTCTATCCACGCATCTGAGCAGAACCATGTCAAAGTTTCTCTTATAAAGCACATCGCCATTGAGGTTAAAAAATGCCTGATAATCTCCTCAAAGTCTTTCTATCTTTCACAGATGCCCCAGGCGGGTAAATTTTGCTCTGAAGAAATCACTTGATATCATAATACCATGGCTTATCATCTTGCACCTCCTCTACTGCAAGTATATGAGCTGGTCTGTCCAAGCGCATCATAAGTGATATTGGGAACTTCATTCCGAAGTCTAACCACAATCATTGAAGCTAGTGTAGCAAGAGCATCTGCCATCCGATTCTCATCTCGAGGAATATGATGGAATTCAACCTTAGTAAAGAACGTTGAAATCCTCCTCGCATAATCTCTATATGGGATGAGGCCAGACTGATTCGTCCCCTATTCACCCTTAATCTGATTAACGACAAAGGCTGAATCACCATAAACATCAAGATGTTTGATCCTAAGATCAATACATTCTTCCAATCCCATAATACAGGCCTCATACTCATCCATATTATTCGTGCATTTGAAAGTTAGCCTGGTGGTAAAAGGAAAATGTGTGCCCTGAGGAGTAATAATCACTGCCCCAATAACATTTCCATATTGATTTACAGCGCCATCAAACACCATGCTCCATCGGGAACCAGGCTCTGGCCCTTCATTAAGCGTAGGCTCATCGTAATCTTTCATTTTCAAATACAGAATTTCCTCATCCGGGAAGTCATACCAAATTGACTAATAATCTTCAATAGGTTGATGTGCCAAGTGGTCTGCCAATATACTACCTTTTATCGCCTTCTGAGCTCGATACTCAATATCATACTCAGACAACAACATCTGCCAACGGGAAATCCTCCCAGTTAAAGCAGGCTTCTCAAAGATATACTTGATTGGATCCATTTTGGATGTCAACCAAGTCGTATGATTCAACATATACTGGCGTAAGCGCTTAGCAGCCCAAGCCAAAGCACAACATGTTTTCTCAAGCATCGAGTATCAAGACTCACAATCAGTGAACTTCTTACTCAGGTAGTAGATGGCATATTCTTTCTTCCCTGATTCGTCTTGCTGACCAAGGACACAACCCATTGAGTCTTCAAGAACTGTCAGATACATAATCAACGGTCTCCCTTCCACAGGTGGAGACAGAATCGGAGGCTCAGACAAATACTCTTTAATACTGTCAAAGGCCTTTTGGCAATCTTCGGTCCAATCATGAGACTGATCTTTCCGGAGGAGCTTGAATATCGGCGCACATGTGGCAGTCATGTGGGATATAAATCTGGAAATGTAATTCAAGCGGCCAAGAAAACCTCAGACTTGCTTCTCAGTTTTGGGTGCAGGCATCTCTTGTATTGCTTTGACCTTTGCAGGATCAACCTCAATACCTCTTTCGCTGACAATGAAACCCAATAACTTGCCGGAACGGACTCCAAATGTACACTTGTTAGGATTTAGACGAAGCTTATACTTCCTCAAACGCTGAAAAAGCTTCAACAAGTGCTCAACATGTTCAACTTCCGTTCTTGACTTTGCAATCATATCATCAACATATACCTCGATCTCCTTGTGCATCATATCATGAAACAAGGTAGTCATAGCTCGTTGATACGTGGCTCCAGCGTTCTTCAAACCGAAGGGCATCACTTGATAACAGAATGTTCCCCAAGGTGTGATGAATGTTGTCTTCTCCATATCCTCAGGTGCCATTTTAATCTGATTATATCCGGAAAATCCATCCATAAACAAGAAGACATTGAATTTAGCTGTATTATCTACCAACATATCAATATGTGGCAAAGGGAAATCATCTTTCGGACTAGCTTTATTCAAGTCTCTATAGTCCACACACATTCGGACTTTTCCATCTTTCTTAGGCACGGGCATAATATTGGCCACCCATTGAGGATATGTAGAAGTCACCAGAAACCCCACGTCAATTTGCTTCTGAACTTCTTCTTTAATCTTCACTGCCATATCAGGATGAGTTCTTCTGAGCTTCTGCTTCACAGGCACGCACTCAGGCTTCAGAGGCAGGAAATGTTGCACGATATCAGTATCCAGACCAGGCATGTCTTCATACGACCAGGCAAAGACGTCGACATATTCTCGTAGTAACTCAATCAACCCCTTCTTAACAGACTCTTCCAGGATTGCCCTAATCTTTACTTCTCGCACACAATCTTCAGACCCCAAGTTGACTGTTTCTAGATTCTCAAGATGCGGCTGAATGATCTTTTCTTCATGATCAAGTAGACGGGTAATCTCGTCAGGAATCTCTTCAACATCATCTTCTTCCGCCTCAAATACAGGGAACTCAAAGTTGGGAGATGGTGTTGGATCATTATGTTCAATGGGTTTGATCAACCTGCATAATGATTTTGGATATAAAAAGATTTTAGAATTCAAACAAGGCAAATCATTATGCAGATGAAAAGATTGATTTTATTCTTATTTTTTAGGGTTTTATGTGATCATCAATTTCATGCAAAAGCGAAAAGGGAAAATAATTGGAAAAACAAACATTTAACATGAATTTATTGAATGAAAATATCATTGTATTTATGAGCCAACAATGTCATCACTCCTCCTTTTGGCATGGGAGGAGGGTTTTTAAACACAATGAACATTACTTTGACTTATGGATAACTGTTGGAATATCAACAGCGACCCAATTATTGTTGTCCCCTCCAGGGATGATGAAGTTGCCAAAATCCTCTACATCCTCTTCCAAAATAGCAGCAGCCTCTTCGTCTTGACCGGTGTGAATGAATCCACCATTCTTGAACAACCCTTGCTTGTTGAAGACGCCAGAAGAATACCCTATGTTAGCCCGGGATTTGTTGTCTTCCAGCTTAATCATTTGCCCCAATCCAGCACTCGCACCATGCTCAATGGCCAACTTCGCATCTTTATAGGAAGCAAATGAAGAAGTTCCTTTCTTAATAGGTTCAGCAATATATAAAGCTTGGAATGGAGTTCCAACTTCAGCCTCAGCATCTATATAAGAGAAGGAAGACAAATGGCTAACCAGGAGAGCCTTTTCTCCCCCTACCACCACCAGCTTCTTATTTTTGACAAATTTCAGTTTCTGGTGTAGGGTGGATGTCACGGCGCCTGCCTCGTGAATCCATGGTCTGCCCAATAGACAGCTATACGATGGGTGAATGTCCATAACCTGGAAGGTAATCTGGAAATCACTTGGTCCAATTTTGACTGGGAGTTCTACCTCTCCAATCATAGTTTTATGGGACCCATCAAAAGCTTTCACCACCACTCCACTCTGCCTCATGGGAGGCCCTTGATATGATAGTTTTGCATGAGTGGACTTTGGTGTCGCATTACGCGAAAAACCGGCGAAGAAAACAAAACAACAGAGCCGCCACCGTGCGTTATTTATCCCAAAGAGGGAAAGGAAACGCTCGAAGTAAACCTGGAAAAGACATGGTCTCGTGACCAGAGATCAATGGGATCGGGAGTCGGTTATGCGAAGGGAAGGTATTAGCACTCCTATGCATCTGTCGTACTCGACGGGATCCACGCACAAAAGGAAGGAGAAAGGTTGCTAAAAACTGCTCAAACATCACACACTGGCTGAAAGAGACACAGGAAAGACAAAAGAAACTAACTCGGCAGGATATCGCATCCTGGGCTTACGTAGTCTGTCAAGCACAGACATCAGAGTCGACGTAGTTCGGGACGGGGGAAACGTGCTCGCTAGGATGTCGCATCCTTTGCATACGTATCTTCTCGGACTAAAGAAGAATCAGAGCACTCGTAGCTCGGCTAACGCACGCCAAACAAAACCACACAGGAAATCGATTGCCAATCGCTGGACTTACGTCACCACACAAACAGGCAAACATGGAAACCGAATGCCAATCGTTGGACTTACATCAGACTCCGAACCAACAAACACACACAAAGGAAACCAACTGCCAATCGCTGGACTTACGTCAGGCTCCAACAAAGAAACTGGAAACCGAATGCCAATCGCTGGACTTACATCGGACTCCAACCAGAAAAGGAGAAACAACTCACACAAACAAAACAAAAGGGCGCCCGGAGAGATCAGCTCATCTCCTGCCTACGTACCTCATCTGGTATGAGGATCAGGGCGACGTAGTTCCCCTACGCAGGGAAAGAACTTCTAACCTAACCAGAGACTGGGAAATGACAAACTAGAAGGGAGACTAACTCGAGCCTAATAGTTATCATGTAAATTCACCATGGTCCTAGGTTGAAGTTTCTATCTAACTTGCATAGGGAGCAAGCTATCCTAAACAGCACAGGCAAAGCAATCAATCACACAAATAGCACACACTATATACAAACAAAGCGGGCTCACACAAGGTTAGGCTGTGAAACACAAGCCGACTGGAATCGGGTGTAGTTAGCTCTTAACCCTAACATTGAGAGTTAGGGTGAAGCAGATGAAATGGGAAGTGAGGGTAAGACCTCACAGCTCTTATCCCTGGCCTGGGAGAGCTTCAGACAAATGAAAGTGTGGGAGTTCAGAAAGTTGGAACTCTTCTCCACATATGACTGACTCAACAAAGATCTTGGGTTAATATCCACAATGCATCAACACATGGTGTGTGAGCAAGGTGGATGACATACTGAATAGCAGGAGATGGACTACACATCTCTTTTATCTTCCAATTGCCTTATCAAAGGACTTTTCCTGCTTGGCACAAAGATAAACAAACACAAGCATTGCCTCTTAAGGAGGGCTTCAGACAGGTGCCTGCCCAAGTAACAGGACAGGTCTTCCAGACTACATGAAGTCAGTGAGTTATACCTCAAATGGTTAAGCAACCAAGCAAAGCAAAAGCAAGTTCAAAAGAACTTAAGCAACTAATGTACCTTAAAAAAATCCAACTCAATCAGTATACAATTCAGAAAGTCAAACAGACAACCAATAGTCCACAGTCAACAGTACACAGTCTAACAAGCAATGCAACAATGTGCAAGGCACAAGCTCAACTCAAAAGGCACAAGCTCAACTCAAATGAGCTAAAATCCACCTACAAAAAAACTCAAGATTAGTCAACATTAACCAATTAGTCAACTCAAATGAGTGAATCAATTCCATCATGGCCATGTACTTCTTAACCTGAAAACAAAGCTCAAATGTGAGAGGCAAACCACTAGGGCAAGGCCTAGGGTCAAAGAGGGAGAAATAATTCAAAACAGAACATGAAATTCAACATGAATCAACCTCAATCAATTAAGAACATAATCCAAAAGGTCTCATGTCAATAGCATCAACCAAATTCATTTCATAAACCAATCATGGCAAGGTATGCAAGTTGAAAGCACATTGAGGCAACAGAATGAACAAATGCACATTAATTCAAAAATGATTCAATTAATCTCAAGAAAAATCATGGCTAAACAGAACATGCAACATGATCAACACACAAAAAATTAGGGCAATTGGACATGATTAGGAATGGTAATCAAATTCATCAAGTCAAGGCAATCAAAACAAGCTCAAATAGGACACAACTTGGCACATCAACTTAGCACAAGCCTAAAATAGAAATGAAACATGATAAAGACCTCAAACCAAAGCCAAAACAAACTTCAACATGTCCAGAAACAATGTGCAAAATTTCACATCCATATGATAAAGCATAAGCATTTCACAAATCATTGAAGTTCAAGACTATTTGAAAGCTCACAAATGACAATCCAGAAAGCAAAATCCCAAACAAATCAGAAATAAATCCAAAAGTTCTACATAAAATCATGAGCTTTCACAACATCCATAGGAAGCATCATTCAAAAAATCAAGGCATTTGGAATTTATTTGGCAAGGCAAAGAAATTAGTCAAGTTGAGCAAGCAAAGGTGTGACACACATTGTCACACCTACATTCACAAGATCATATCTCAGCAACCACAAATGATAAAAATGAAAACTCAACACCAAATTGTCCAGCCAAGAGTCTAGTTTAAGCATGTAAAATTTCATAATCATTGGATTAAAACTCATCATTTCACAAGGGATATGGCAAGCAAGGTACAAAATATGACACATGCACACAAACCCTAGGCCAAATTAATTTTCATCCGAGCATAATTTCTGGAAAAATCATCACAAAAACTAGAAACAATAAGGAGCATGATGCAAAAATCCACACATTTTTTGGATGATTTATCATTTAGTTATGAATTTATGAAGTGAAAGAAAAAATATAAAAAACATGAAAAGCTAATATGAATGTAATGGAGGGAAAAGAATAAAATGCAATGCCATTTGAATTTGTGTCACAGCCAGGATTCGAAGTGGAACCACATTTGAACTGAGGCGCCAGGTGCTAAACGCACCGTTTCATTTAAAATTGCCTTGGCCAATCAGAATTGAGCATGGACGCGCGCATGCACCAATCAGGAAACGCGTTTCTCATAAACACATGCAAACGCGGATTACACCTTACAAACAGATCAAACACATTCTGGAAATTGAAACCCTACCATCTTCATCGTGTTCATCAGGCCTCAAGAACATTTTTCACAGAAACACAAAATAATCACATCAACGCGTTCATCTCTCATCATACATCAACAATCCATACCTAGTTTGTTCTAATTCCACATGTATCAAGCAAATCGAACACATACATTTTCATACATCAAACTTAAATCTAACATATCTTGCTCAATTCTGCATGGAAATTGATGATTTGAAGCTCAGTTTGCTCAGTGTTCAAAGATCTATCATAAGCACATAATAATTTCAAGAATTAAGACATGCGATTTCTGACCTTGATGAAGCTACAGAACTGGAATCAATGGATTTAGGTCTTGAAAAGCATAAACAGATCTTCCTAAGCTCTTGTATGATTGAATGGAGGAAGGTTTGAAGGTTAATCATGCGTGATCTTTCCAGAATTCTCAACTGCCATGGATGAGTGCAAGCTTTGAGCTGCTTCCAAAATGCATGAAATCCTTTGGATCTTGCTTCAATAATGCTCCACAATGCTTCCAGGTGAAGAATCAATCAAGAACAAGGCAATGTATTTGAAGAAAATTGATGAAAAGTTTGAGAGAAGAATTTGTGAAAATGGATCTAGATCTGAAAAAGTGATGTGTTAATGCTGAATTCTGTTATGCTTAGCTATATATATGCTCTGTTAATCATGTTGTTAATCACACTTAAGCCAATTGCCAAGGGATTAGTGAAAACAAGGTGTGGATGCAAATTTGAATAATGCACCTTATGCATGGAAATGCAATGTAACAGTGCACATTTTGCATTGGAAATTCACTTGAAATGTTATTTTGGAGCCAATGCAAGTGTTAAAATGTGAAAACAATGCTCCATTTTCAAATTTGAATTTTCCCTCCAAAATTCAAATGATTTTCCAAAAAAATATGTGATGAGAATGCATGGCATGTGATTCATGATTTGGATATTAGAGATCAAGAGAAAAATGTTGCAAAAAGAGCCATTCCATTTGGACATTTGGTGTGAAAGTTATGCATGTTTGAAGTTCAAATTCATTTGGCCATGATTGATCCATATCTTTTCAACCATACATGAGAAATTCATGATCTTGGACGTTTTGGAAATGGGAAAGCAAGATCTTAAACTTTCATGTTGGACAAAATTTCATTTGAAGCTTCCTTGATGATGTAATCTTGAGGAGAAAACCTTTCCATTTTTGGCAATTCCAAATTACAGGTCACTTACTATTTTTGGAAAGTTTTCATCTGACCTCAAATTCTTCATTGTTAATGTTTGAAATGTCAAATGAGACTTGTATGGACATGAATGAGGCATCTCTAACCATCTCCCACCTTCAAATCCATGATTGAACTGACAGTTGACTTTTGTTGACTTTTAGGGTTTCAGATGGTTTGCACATTGACTGATGAGCTTTGAACCTTCAATGCTTGGCCAAACCACTTCAAAATGATCCTTGAATCATATGAACTCATTGAACCAACCCTAGGGCTTTGATTCCATGGAAAATTCACCTGCTTGCTTGCACAACTGGATCTCCTGACCAGTCTTGACTGATGACTTGATAGACTATGCAATGACCAATGCAATGTTAATGACCTAGACATGAAAATGTATGTACAAAATGGGAGGTGCAAATTTGAGGTGCTACATTTGGCAACACATTCAATGATGACCCAGTGTCCATCAACACATTGGACATGGCATCATCTTTGCAGCTCATGGAGATGTGTAGTGCCAAGTTGTGGTCTCTTCCCTCCTCGGGGAGATCAGCATCACAAAAACTCAAATTGTTACCAGTAGTGATGTTTGCAACAATACTATCAAATTGTTCTATCGTGACGTCGTGATCCACATACGCCACATCCAACATCTTCTGCAGAGCTTCTCGGTGTGGTTCTGAATTCATCAGTAAGGATAGTACAAAGATTTTGGATGGCGTTTGTAGAAGCTGATCTACCACGTTGTACTCACTTCTCTTGATGAGCCTCAGCATATCATCACAGTATTCTTTCGCATTGCCACTCTGGCCAACAGAGATAGAAGTTTTCAACGTAGAGGTAGGTTTGGCAACAAGTGCCGGATTCAGAGCATTAACAGCATTCCCAACCGGGCATTCAGCATAATCAGCAGTATCATTCCTTCGAACATCAGCTTGAGGTTTCGGCAGAGCCGAGAAGACACGACCGCTACGGGTCAGGCCGCTGACGTCGGCAATATTAACAACAGATGAAGAGGGCAGGGGCACCTCTTTCCCATCCTCTAATGCTACAGCATTGTAGCGATAGAGGACCGCCTTCTCAGAAGAATAAGGCACAGGGCCAGCTGGTTTAATGGTCAAAGCAGGAGAAGCCTTTTGCTTTCTACTATCATACTTGATCATAGCAGGCTCAGGGATCCGAAATACTGGAGAAATTACATTAACTTCATCAGCATCTTCATCAACATTTCTGTTTTGAAGTATCTCAATGACTCCTTCATCCAGCATTTCTTGAACATCTTTGCGCACTTGGCGACATCCTCTTTGGTTAACAGAACAAACTCGGCATCTATCGTGGTCATGCTCGTAATGACTGTAATCACACAACAATCTATGCATCTCGACCAGAGATTATCGAATATGACTGACATATTTGATCTTGTATTTACCAGGGCAACCCTGGACCATGTTGACAGATTTCCCATGCTCGGGCAATGGGTTCTTCTTTACATTAGGACCTACGTCCTCGAAACACAGAATACCACATCTCACAAGGTCTTGAACCTTGGTCTTCAGTGGGTAACAATTTTCCACGTCATGTCCGGGAGCACCGAAATGATAAACATAGTGTAATTCGGGCTTATACCACCACTGGGGGTTGGTTGGTATAGCCGGCGGGTCTCGTGGAGTAATCAACTTCCTCTCTATCAAAGAGGGATATAATTCAACGTAGGTCATAGGAATAGGATCGAAGGTGACCCTCTTCCTCTCATAACTTGTACTGGCTTGATTATTGTTTCGAGGTTGGTAGGCCTGTTGTTGAGGACGGTGTTGTTGTTGTTGATATTACGGATGTTGCTGTTGCTAATTATTATTGTGATGCTGATACTGTTGATTATCTCTGAAAACAGGTGCTATATGAGCCACCTGGTGTTGGTTACTGACAAGACGCACGGTCTTCCTCCTCACTGAGGGTCTTCTTGGTTTAACATGGGAGGTCACAGCATGTGCCTCGCCATCTTTCTTCTTCCAAACGTCCCATACCGTTTGGCAGAAAAGCCTTCTTCTCTGGTCAGGCGCCCTTCCCTGACTCCCTCTTCCAAACGCCTCCCCATATTCACCATCTCGGTGAAGTCAGAAGGAGCGCTGGCAATCATCCGCTCGTAATAAAAAGAACTCAAGGTCTTCAGAAATATCTTGGTCATCTCTTTCTCCTCCAGCGGGGGCACAATCTGTGCTGCTACCTCTCGCCACCTCTAGGCGTATTCTATGAAAGTTTCCTTGTCCTTCTGGGACATGGCTCTCAATTGATCCCTATCGGGAGCCATATCCACATTGTACTTGTACTGCTTGATGAAGGCCTTGCCAAGGTCGTTGAAGGATCGGATGTTCGCGCTATCCAAGCCCATATACCATCTTAGGGCAGCACCAGACAGACTGTCCTGGAAGTAGTGAATGAGGAGTTGATCATTGTCGGTCTGAGTCGACATCTTCCTGGCGTACATGACCAGGTGGCTGAGAGGGAAAGTATTTCCCTTGTACTTTTCAAAGTCAGGGACCTTGAACTTTACAGGGATTTTCACGTTAGGAACCAGGCAGAGTTCAGCAGCAGACTTGCCAAAAAGATCCTTTCCTCAAAGAGTTTTCAATTCCTTGTGGAGCTCAAGAAATTGGTCATTCATAGCATTCATCTTTTCGTAGACATCTGGGCCCTCAAACGACTCAGAATGATAGATGGTGTCGTCTACTCTGGGCATAGTATGCACGACAGGAGGAAGAATAGCAAGGATCGGGCTAGATGCCGGCAGAGAAGCAAAGGTGGGCGCAGGACCCTCAGGCATGAAGTTGGGAGGCATCCCCCATGGAAATCCGGCTGGCATGGCTGTTGGAGAAAAGTGTGCGCTGGCCGCAGGCACAGTTGAAGAGACAATCTCAAAGATGACTGTCCTCTAGGGAGGAGTTGAAGGTGTCAGAGACGACTGGCTCTGGGCATCCATGAATGACTCCATCAGGGCAGTCAATCTGGATACTTCCTCCTTAAGCTCATGGTTCTCTTGTTCCAAATGATCCATCAGTCTTGAAATGTTGGCTCTGGTGTAGTACCGGTGAGTTAGCTTGTCTTCAAAATAAATGAAGAACATAGAGTTAGACCATAGAACAAGAATCCTGGAGCAAAACCTGCTGATGCACATGATGCATGCAATGCATATGATTTAATTTTTATATCAGAGGAACTTTAGAGTCCTATTTGCAAATATTGGAAATATTAAACATTTATCACATATGGAAATATCTCATCAAATAATATTTGGAAAATATTTTTACACCAAAGAAGTACAGTTTTGGTAACCAGATACAATGAAAGAGAGAAGGAAAATGATCATCCTAAAGAACCCTAGAAGCAATCATCTAAAGCTCTAGAGACTGGAAGATAAGATGCACGAAGCCTCTTCACCTCTCTCTCATAGGCTGCTTCCATATCTGCCTTCTCTTTAGCGAGTTGATCATACTTCCTCTTCCAAAACTTGGAAGACTGAGGAAGTAGAGAAGTCCATGCATCATCAAGATCATCAATGACTTGGTGCTCGAGGAACTCTATCAAAGCATCTTTCTCCTTGATCTGCTGAAGCAACTCCTCTCGTTCACGAATCCAAGCACGTGAACAGTCTTCGTCTCTCAACTCCTCTACTCCTTGGCTAGGGAGGGTTGAAGGCCCATCCACAACCAAAGGTGTAGGTCTCGGATACTCGTAAGGCATGAGGTACTCGGACGCTCTCCTCCTAACCCAAGAAGTACAAGGCTCCAAAGTGATACAGTTCTTCGGACCTAGCTCCTTCTTTCCTTTCCTATAGATCTTGCGCCAAGGGCGGACTATCCTGCCCTTCAAGCCTTGGGGATCTTTACCTTCCTGAAATAACACACCCTCTAACAGAATGTTATTGGGTTTATCCTTTAGGGGGAACCCAAGCTGATGACGTGCCAAAATAGGGTTGTAGTTAATCCCACCACATGTACCAAGAAGAGGCACATTGGAGAATTCACCACAAGAGTCAATGATCTGCACACCATCATATATACGGTTGTACCAAAAGATATCATCATTAGTGAGAGACATAAGTCTCGTGGACCACCGTAGACATCCTTTGTTCTCCTTGAAGGCGACCGTCTGTGGCAAGTGCGAAATAAACCACTTGTACAACAGAGGCAAACAACACACAATGGTATCACCACCCTTTGCATTCCTCATATGCAAAGAAAAGTAAGTGTCACCCAACAGAGTCGGAACGGGATTAAGAGTAGAGAAAATCCTAATAGAGTTCACATCCACAAACTTGTCGATGTTGGGGAATAACACTAGCCCATAGATGAGAAGTACAAATATGGCCTCAAAGGCGTCCTCACTCATGGCCTTCCCATACATAGTAGCTTGAGCAATGAGGAACTCAGAAGGGAGACCCTGAATTCCACCTTTGGTAGTCATATGAGCACGAACCAGAGATTCATCTATATGCAACATATCAGCTATCTCTTGAAAAGTAGGAATACTCTCTAAGCCACTGAACGACAACTGGTCTAGAATAGGTATACCCACAAGGTAGGCATACTCCTCAAGCGTGGGCAAAAGCTGAAAATTCGGAAATGTGAAGCAACGGTACAAGGGATCATAGAACTGCACCAATACACTCATCAATCCTTCGTCCACCTGAGTAGTCAGAACAGATAGAAGCTTCCCAAAACGAGCCTTGAAACCCAAGGGATCTAATACATAAGGTGTCAAATTCCTTATCTCTTTCAAGTCGGGTTGTCTGAAACTGTACTTCTTTGTATTCCTTCTTTGTCTTTCCATGTCTGAAAATTTGCAAATAGGCCTCTTAAGTTCCTTGAAAATTTTCTCATTGTTGATGATATGGATGCAAATGGGTGCATGAATGCATGAATGCAACAATCACACTCAAGGATCAAGCAAAGCACACCAAACAAAGGTCATGGGATAGATCAAGTCATCCTTAATATCAATCATCCATTTTGGTGGATTATGGTTTACACCTTATCAACACCCAAGTTCCATTGATATTAAGGATACAAGAACGGATCAACCATGAATCAAGGGTTTGTTGCAAGTCACGAGCATGGAGTCTCGGTTAAGAACCACCCAAAGGGAGTGTACTAGGGTTTAAACCTGCCAAACATGTTCTACAAGAGGTTCCCATAGTCACCATCCCATCTTTCGGATATTATCGGAGAAACGACTACTCGTATCAAATCTTACACTTGAACGACCTTCGCACTGCATCCTAAGAATAGGCCAAGATGGGCTTGGTAAACTAAGGTCCTTGGCTTCTAAGGTCTATATTGGAAAGAGTAATGTCTACCCACAACTACCTGTGTGACATTATTGATCCCAACATGACCTCCACCAAGTGAATGGGCTTGCAAGTCAACTTGCTAAGGAATAACTCCACACAAGTCAACAAGACTATGCCATTCTCCTATCCTAAGGAATAACTCCACACAAGTCAACAAGACTATGCCATTCTCCTATCCTAAGTGCACTCGAGTTCGGGTATAGAACTCATCTAACAAAGATCACCAAGCATACAAGGAATTAATATTCAAGCAATTCAATCATTACATACAATACAGTAATCCCAAATTCCACAAAAATATGTCACAAGATAATATACACAACAATACAACAAACATGAAAAGTAGGCAAAACCCACTAGGCAAATATCCCCAACAGAGTCACCACTTTTCTGTAGCAGGGTATTCGTTACCATTAGAGATATTGACTAAATCCAAGGTAAACCATACAAGTCGAGTCGCCACCGCACTTCTATTTATCCAAAGGAATGGTTAGAAAGCGAACAAAAACCTAAAAAGTTTTATCGAATCAAAAACTAGTAAAAATGTCAGAGATCGGGGTAAGGGGTTGGTTAAGCAATGGGAAGGTTTTAAGCACCCAAAACATCCTAGGTACTCCTAGGGAGCCCTTTTCATATTTTTTGTAAGGTTGGTATTTTGTGAAAATTTGTTTGTGCAAACATGATTGAAGAGATGAGAAGAGAATATACAATTTATTTACATTTTGTGTTTGGATGGATGAACCCATTGCCTACGTACCATCTTAAAAAGATTAGGATCAAAACCTCGTAGTTCGGGGTAAAAATCTCAAAATGAGTTGGTGAATTGATTGGTCCAAAAGCCTTAAGGTCTTTTGTTATCCAAGGGAGAAAACTCAACCTAAAACCACAAATCCACCATGTGAGGATAACTTCAACATGCCAGTGAGGGGTTAACCCTATAATAAGCATGGAAGACTCATTGTCCATCACTAAGGATATGGGTGAGTATTACATCTACCTCAAGAATAACTCAAACCTAATAGCTAAAGGTTATGAAAAGTTTGATTAAGAGAGTGGCCATTGAAACCACAAAAAGGTATTTGAATGAGTGGTATTTACCAATGAAAAGTATTTACAAAGTATGGTCAAAGTTGATTTAAAGTTCAATTCAAAATAAGTGTTATGAAAAGAAAGTTTGAAAATCAAAAGCCTAAGGCTTAGGTATCTAATGTTTGAAAAGAAGTGTTAAATGTTTGCACAAAAGTTTTGGCTTGGGTTAGAGTGGAAGGAAGAAGAAGAATGGCTAAGTCCTAAGCATGCAAGAGATAAGGGATAAGAAACAAGACCACAAATGGAGTTCCTATCTTGAGATCATATTGATGATCCAAGTAGCTCTCATCCTTTGGAATATGCAATCAAAATAAGTATAATCTCAAGCAATCAACATAATCAAACAAGCTTCTTAGAAGATCCCCAATGTATCTTGTATCTTTCACTTTGGATGAACATGGCAATGATTCTTCAAGTTGAGCTCTCATAGGATCCCTAACACAAAAGCACACACATCAAAGAGTTTTATGAAGCAAATCAAAAATGGACAAGAGTGAGTTTAGAGGTTTGGTCCTTCTAATCCATCTTCAACATTAAGGTCCTTTTACTCCAATTTGCATAGGGACTGTCCTAGAAACTAAGTCCATTTGTCCATTTCTTTGTATTTGGTCCACAACAATCAAAACAAAACACAAGCACAATGATATATACACAATTATGTGCTCAAGTGAGCAAAAGGCAAATTGCATTAACATAAACATGTGCTCAAGTGAGCAAAGAGGGAAAAGCAAATGAATAATATGTACAAGAATAGTAAATTGCATAAATGTAAAGAGCAAGAATTAAATGTTAATGGTTAATGGTTAGTGTTAGTAGTTAGTGTGCTATAAGGCAAATTTAGCGCTATGTTAAGCAATCGTAATTGGACTTATGTAGAAGTCATAACTATCTGAGGTCGGTCAATAATAATGTAGGCAACAACACAAGTTAGAGGTCTTGATTAGTGAATCAAACTCTAACAACTTGCCATGCCAAAAAGAAGATGAGAAATGATCTTGTATTGATTTAGGTTCTTTGCATGATTTAAAAAGAAATCTATCCTTAATGCAAAGCCATTCACTTGATCCATGATCAAGATGAATTAGATTTGAATCAAGGAAGATTAAACCTCCCTAATCAATGCTAACCACCGATCTTTAACTCATTGATCAAAAAGAAGAAAGAAGAAGAAGAAGAAGAAGAAGAAGAAGAAGATGAAGAATATAGTGCATTAAATGAAATGGAATGAGATAATCAACAAGCTATGACCAAAGATATAGAAGATCAAGGTCAAACAATAGAAAACAGAAGCAAAATGAAGATTAGAAGTCAAGTAACAAATAAATATTTTTGGCATTTTTAATATTTAAAATAAAACTTGAATTAAAATAATAAAGAAAGGTCAAACTTCAAATCAACTTTGAAAAGTCCAAGTGAATTATCCCAAGTTCAACAAGGTCAAACAAAGTTTGACGAAAAATTTCAGCATTTTTAAAAGTCAGAAACTATTTTAAATCAATTAAAAATGCATGAAAATAACCTATATTAACAAAAATCTCAAATCAATTAATAAATTGATGAGAATATTTTTCATAGATTCATCATCATTCAAAGGGGTTGAGAAAATATTTTTGTATTTTTTGAATATCAAAAACTATTTAAAATGAATTAAAAATAACCAAAAAAGAGAAAATTACTAAAAAATACCAAATGATGAAATAAAAAATATTAAAAATCATTTTTAGAAACTAGAAATTAAAAGAGAAATAATGCAATTGGTCCCATAATTTTTGGACCAATAATGAAAGAGATATGAATTTTAGAAATAAAATGGAATTAAAAGAAATAAAAGAAAATAGAAATCAGAAATTAAAAATAAGGAAAAAGGAGAAGCGTTGGATGATAGCTCATTAATTGAGTTGGCACATCACACGGCTTATGAGCACGCTTCCACCATACACGTGAGTCAATGCAACCACGCAAACATTTAAAAAAAGTCATAACGTTGGACAACTAGGATTAAATCTGGAAATGGAAATGGATGGCCACGATTGGTTCTGGAGACCAGACGGTGGCCAGCGCCACCGTCTTCTCCGGCTAGCTCCGATGAAGGCCAAAAATTACAAGGAAATAAATGTGCACCAAAACGCACGATCCAGGTACCAAACAAAAGGTGGAGTGATGTACATCACTCCTATGCCACTCAATTCCACTCTAGATCTCTAGATTGAGAGAAATCAGAGATGGAAGTTTTGTGGTGTTCAAGTGAACTTGCTTGATTTCAAAAATTCAAAGCTCAATAATGATGCCTCTATGCAGAAGACTTCAGATCACACAAAAGCAAGGCAAATGGAACAATATAAGAGTTGTTTCAAAGCAAAATGCAGTTGAGTAAAACCTTTGAATTGTGAAGAATTGAGTCACAGTCTTTGAGTTCTTTTGCAAACAAAAAGCTTTATGGATCAAGGTGAAGAGGTCTAGGAACTTTAGCTCTGAAATTTCAATCGAGGAAATCAAAATTCAGATATGAAATTTGAGAGAAAATTGAGATTGTTCCTTTGGTCTGGGTGTGGGATTTCAGTTGCACAGCATGTAGGGCGCCTTAAGGTTGAAGAATTGAAGAGCAAAGCACTTGTATTTATAGATGGAGGGAGCTGCAAGCATCATCAAACTCGTGTGCATGGGAGAAGAGGGCCTCCATGCATGGGCATGTACAGGCGCATGGAGGGCCCAATTCTGATTGGAATTGCAAGCTATACATCACCAAATATGAATTGAACGCGCAGATTGTGTATTAATGGATCATGCATGGCAATTGGAATGATTTTCATAAAATGCACTATTTCATTGAAGCCTTCGAAAATGGCATGTCCAAAATCCAAATGCAACCTTATGAGTAATGGTTCGAAAGCTTGTTGAATAAGGAACAAATGTCATGTTGATCAAAACTTCATTTGAGCCTTGGATATTAATGAAATTTGAGCTTGAAGTGTAGGGTGCAAAACATGCCTATGTGAAATTTCCAAAATTTGGCCAATGTTCAAGCCCCTCTGTCTCAATGATGTAAGCTCCAAATGATAAATTCCTCAACATGAAAGTTGTAGATCTTTTCAAGGAAATCAATTTGGATTTAAATTGTGCATCATTTGTATTTTGAATGAAGAAGTTATGGGCACTTGAAGTTGGACTTTTTCACATTTCAATGCATTTGGTCTAAAGTGACCTATAATGTTTTGCATTATCACATGTATTTCTTTTGAGATTTTGCAATTTTGCTCAACATAACATTTGAAGTAGACACATTACATGTTCCAATGCATTAAGTCTCACCTCAAAATCATGAAAAATGAAGGAGTTATGTCCTTGGGAAGTTGACCTAAAATTAGGGTTTCAATCAAAATGACCTATAATGTCTTGGGATGGATGATGACCTTACAACCTTCAAATCAATTTTTGATGAACATGAAAGTTGTTCATACTATCTCTAAGAACATTTTTTCTCTTAGGGTCATCTTCATTTTCCAAACACATAAAAAGTTAGGTCTCAGTGCATTTCAAAATAGTCAGATGAATTGACTGGTCAACATCTCAAGTCCAAATCTCATACCTTGATGAATTGATGATTGAGGACACTCAAATAAGATCAAATATGCATGGAATGATGAGTTAAAGAACTTCCCTTGATTGTATTTGACCATGGGCTGAGGTTGCTTCATGAGCAAGGCATAGTTGATGAATAGATGAATTAGGGTTTCCTTGGGAAACAAACCTCAAACCCTTTGATTTGCTTTGATAAAAATGATGAATTGAGATACTTGGGAGGCATATTTGATGGATGAGAGCTTTGGGAACCATTACCATGCTTGCTTTCATCTTCTCTTGACCATATCATTGCACAAAGGATCTCCTAGAAGCTTTGGATCTTGTGACTGCTCAAGCTACAAACAAGAAATGTTAGTGACATATTTTTATGCTTTTGGTTAGTAAATAAAATGAGAAAAACAAAAATATACAATTCAAGCATGCTTGGTGATCTCAAACCACTCACAAGAGATCCCAACCCAAAGGCAAAGGGAACCAAGATGCTTATGATCCTTGAGGCAATGTAAATGCAATGTTATAATGCCATGAGGGATCTTAGGGTCAAAATTGGGGTCTTACAGAAGTCACTCGGACCTATCTTCACCGAAAGATCCACTTCGCCAATTACAGTTTTGCGTAAACTGTCAAAAGCTTTGACGATCACGCCACTATATCTCACAGGCTCTCCTTGATATGACAACTTTGACAATGTTGACTTTGGCAGCAGATTCAACGAAGATACGGTGTCAACTAGCACATTTTACAAAGCGTCATCTTTGTAGTTCATGGAGATATGCAAAGCCAAGTTATGAATCCTAACTTCCTCAGGGAGTTCTTCATCACAGAAACAAAGATTATTATAGGAAGTGATGTTAGCCATAATATGATCAAACTGATCCACCGTAACATCATGTTTCACAAATGCTTTCTCTAGAACTCTTTGCAGTGCTTCTCTGTGCGTTTCTGAGTTCATCAACAAAGACAATACTGAAATCTTCGAGGGGGTTTAGAGCAGCTGCTCCACCACATTGAATTCACTCTTCCTTATTAACCTGAGTACCTCATCATCGTCATTAGGCTTCAAGCTGCTAGATTCACCAGACTGACACCTTGGAGCACTAACTGATTCCACAACAGGCACCTCCACCTTCTTACTGATAGTCGAATCGTCCACGTTCTTTGGGAACACCGACCTAAACACAAAACCACTGTGAGTCATCTTAGTAACATCAGTAATGCTTACGATAGAACTGGTCGTAGGCAAAGGAACCTCTTGACCATCTTTCACCATAGTTGCATTATACTGAAAAGGAACAACTTTATCGGATGCGTACGAGACTGGACCTACCAACCGTATAACCAACAGCGATACCGATCTCTTGCTGACATTGTTACTGCTGCTACTGTCATACTAAATAACCACTCTCTCAGGATTCTTGAAAACCGGTACTATAACATTGACATCGTCATCTATGTGACGAGATTGAATGATTTGGATCAAGCCTTCATCCATCAACCGTTGGATGTCTCTCTTCACAATCATACAACCCCTAGGGTTGACACTGCATATAGCAAAACCATCATGGTCATGCTCACAATCACTCACCAAGAAAATGTCCTTATGCATACTCACCAAGTACCTCCTAATGAAGCGTACACCGAATACCTTGAACTCCCCTAGACAACCATCCACCATATTAACAAATGAATTTCCATGGGTAGGCAGTGGATTAGCTTTAACATTTCGGCGCTCGGTCCTTAAAAGACACCATTCCACTCTTTACCAGCTTCTGAACTTCATATTTGAGTGGGTAACAGTTCTCTATGTCATGTTTGGGAGCTCCTTGATGGAAAGCATAACGGAGTTCTAGTTTGTACCACCAGGGAAGTGGTTCAGGGATTTGCGGAGGATTTCTTGGTTGTAATAGGCTCTTGGGAACCAAAGAGGGATATAGTTCTGCATATGTCATCGAAATTGGGTCGAAAGAGACCTTCTTCCTCTCAAAAGTTTGTTGCTGATGATTGTTGGTATTGTTGTTGTTGTAGGTGTTTGTTCGTTGTTGATGTTGTTGTTGTTGACGTTGTTGTTGCTGAACTAATGCTGATTGATTTGCAGAAAACACAGGAATAACTGAAGATACTTGATGATGATGTTGATGGGGTGGTTGATTTCTTCTTATCTGAGGCCTCCTTTGCCTCCCAACTGAAATTGCACTGGTCTCGTTCTCTTTCTTCTTGCTGAAACTGTTGCCATACCTCTTGCTGGATGACACCTCCTCTCTAGACAACCGTCCTTCTCGGACACCTTCTTCTAGCCTCATCCCCATGTTTACCATTTCGGTAAAGTCACTAGGGGCACTGGCAATCATCCACTCATAATAAAATGAGCTCAGGGTCTTCAGAAAAATCTTAGTCATCTCCTTTACCTCTAAAGGAGGGGTGATCTGAGCAGCAAGCTCTCTCCATCTCTGCGCATACTCCATGAATATCTCCTTGTCCTTCTGAGACAATGATCTCAACTGATCTCTATCAGGAGCCATATTAACATTATATTTATACTTCTTCACAAATGCTTCACCCAAATCGTTGAACGTGCGGATGCTCGCACTATCCAACCCCATGTACCACCTCAGAGCGGCACCAGTCAGACTGTCTTGAAAATAATGGATTAACAGTTGATCATTATCTGTTTGAGTAGACATATTTCAGGCATACATCACCAAATGACTGAGTGGACGGGTATTCCCTTTGTATTTTTCAAAGTCAGGCACTTTTAATTTCACTGGAATCTTCACATTTGGGACCAAACACAGTTCTGCAGCACTCTTCCCAAACAAGTCTTTACCTCTCAAAGTTTTCAACTCCTTCCACAGCTCAAGGAGTTGATCCTTCATCTCATCCATCTTCTCATACACATTCGGGCCCTCAGACGGCTCGGAATGATAGATGGTGTCTTCTACACGAGGCAGGGTATGCACAACAGGTGGCGACACAGACATGACCGGGCTAGATGCCGGCATGGAAGCAAAGGTAGGTGAAAAACCTTCAGGTATGAAGTTTGGTGGCATTCCCCACGGGAATCCGGCAGGCATGTTGGGTGCAAAGTGAGCAGCAGTTGCAGGAATAGTAGAGGTAGCCACCTCGGAAATGACAGTCCTCTAAGGAGGAGGAGTTGCGGGTGTTGGAGAAGACTGGCTCTGAGCAGCTAAGACTGACTCCATCATGGCAGTCAGGCGGGCGATCTCTTATTTCAAGTCTCTATTCTCTTGCTCAAGATGTTCCATAATTCTGGAGTGATTGGCACGAGTATTGTATCGATGAGTCAGCTTGGCTGAAGCACAAAAGAAACACCAATGAGACATCTGGCGAAAGAGAAACCTGCTTATGCAAATGATGCATGAAATGCAATTCTTGATTATTTTTATTTTCAAGGAACTTACTATATTATTTGCAAATATATACTTTTAACAATAATTGCAATAATTTGATATGACCATAAAAATCTCTTCTATTTATATAATTGGAAGGATTGCACTGAGTACAAATTCAGAAACCAAATTAAAAATACAAGAGAAAAGGAAACTAGTCATCCTAAGGATCCCTAGCAACAATGTCAGAAGATCTGGCTGTAGGCGCGTACTTCCTTCGAATGTGTCGGATCTCGGTCTCAAAAGAAGCCTTCATCTGAGTCTTCTCGAGGACAAGCTGATCGAGAATCTTCTTCAAGCAACGGAAGGTTGAGGCATACTAGAGGAAGATGAAACCTCTGGCTCTCTATGTCTCTTTATCACTCGGTCTTCAAGTAGCTCAATAAGTGCATCTTTGTCCTTAGACTCAAGCTGCAAATCTTCATGCTTTCTGCTCAAAGCATGGAAATGCCCTTCTCACATATCTTTCTCTTGTTTCATCTAGGCGAGCGCCTCATCCAACTCCTCTACATCCTGGTTAGGGAGAGTTAATGGCTCAACCACAACCGTAGACATAGGTCTCTCACAAGGATAACACATCTTCAACTCCAAAGCTCTTTTCTTCACCCAAAGAGTGTAATATTCCAAAGCTACACAGTTGCATGGACCAAGCTCGGATCTTCCTTTCCTATGCACATTATGCCAAGCATGCATAATCTTCTGCTTCAAATGTTGGGGATCTTTACCCTCTTGATAGAAAATACCTTCTAACAAAGTGTTATTAGGTTTGTCTCTAAAGGGGAACCCAAGTTGATGACGAGCCAAAACAGGGTTGTAGTTAATTCGTCCTGTGTACCAATGAGAGGCACATTAGAGAATTCACCACAATTATCAATAATCTCCAAATTGCTCAAAGAAGGATCATACCAAACTATATCATCATTTGTGAGAGACATAAGTCTCTGAGACCACTGTAGACATTGTTTGTTCTCCACAAAAGCAGGTGTCTGAGGCAAGTGCAAAATAAACCAATTGTATAGAAGAGGAACACAACACATAATAGTTCCACCACATTTAGAATTCTTTAAATGCAAAGAGAAGTACATATCACCTAATAGAGTAGGCACATGATTCCCAATCAAGAAAATTCTAAAGGCATTAATATCAACAAAACTATCTATATTAGGGAACAAAGCTAATACATAGATGAGTATCACAAAGATAGCTTTGAAAGCATCCATATTATCGGCTTGAGCAAAGGTAGTAGCTTCCTTGATGAGGAAATTAGAAGGCAACCCAAACAATCCTCCTTTGTTCACCCAATGAGCCTTTATCTCAGACTTCTTCAAGTGAAGAGCTTCAGCAATAAGATGAGATTTGGGAATCTCTTCCAATCCACTAAAAGGAACTTTGTTAGAAACAGGTATCCCCAAGAGATGGGCATACTCCTCCAACATAGGCACAAGCTGATAATCCGAAAAAGTGAAGCAACGTTAGAGAGGGTCATAGAACTGCACTAACACACTCATAAGTCCTTCAACCACATCAGTAGACAAGATAGATAGAAGCTTTCCATGACGTTGCTTGAAGTCCAAGGGATCTAATACAAAATATCCTAGCTTCCTTAACTCTTTCAAGTCGGGACATATGAAACTATACTTCTTACTGTTCCTTCGTCCACAATCCATGGTCTGAAAATATTTGCAAATAACACCTCAGTTCCTTGAAATTTTTGTATGATGAATGGTTATGATGCGCATGAATGCAACAATTACAAATAATGGACCACACACAAGGCAAACAATCAAAGGTCAAGGGATGAATCGAGTCATTGTCAAGATCAATCATCCATTTCAGTGGATTATGGTTTTCCCCTTTGTTGGTTCTATGAATTGGCATTAATTTTGGTAAAACTTAGTGTTATCACAAGATGTCACGCTTGTAGTCTTGACATGTGATATCAGCTTTCACAGCAGAGTAATCTTGAGAAAAGGGACCTCAACCACTTTATATGAAGTCTGGGAGGGAAGAAGATCTACTGTCAAATACTTCCATGTGTTTGGTAGTAAATGATATATCCTGGCTAATCGTGAACAAAGAAGGAAAATGGACCCCAAGAGGGATGAAGGAATATTTCTAGGCTACTCAACAAACAGCAGAGCCTTTAGAGTCTTTAATTCTAGAACTAAAGTTATGATGAAATCTATCAATGTTGTCATTGATGATCAAGAGACTGATGTCACAGACGATGTTGAAACATTTCTGAATGATGCCCCAGCTAGACCTTTTGATAAAAGTAGTGAGAGTGAGTCCACCCAGGCTGAACCTGAAGCTGATCAAGTAAACAAGGGACCCTCTATCATAATTCAGAAGGATCATCCTAAAGATCTCATTATAGGGGATCTAAATAAAGGAGTCACCACTAGATCAAGGGAAGTGATATCTCATGCCTGTTTTGTGTCAAAGATTGAGCCTAAGAATATTAAAGAAGCTTTAACTGATGAATTCTGGATCAATGCCATGCAGGAAGAGTTAGGGAAATTCAAGAGAAATAAAGTATGGGATTTGGTTCCAAGACCTGAAGGAATAAATGTTACTGGAACAAAGTGGGTATACAAGAATAAATCTGATGAAAAAGGTGTGGTTACTAGGAATAAAGCAAGGTTAGTAGCTCAAGGATACACTCAAGTTGAAGGAGTTGACTTTGATGAAACATTTGCACCTGTAGCTCGCCTGGAGTCCATTAGATTATTGCTAGGAGTGGCATGTGAAAAGTGCCTTCTTAAATGGCCACTTGAATGAGGAAGTATATGTTGAACAACCAAAGGGATTCATAGATCCAAATCTTCCAAAGCATGTGTATAAGTTGAGGAAAGCTCTTTATGGGTTGAAACAAGCTCCTAAAGCTTGGTATGAGAGACTCATAGTGTTTCTCATTGACAATGGATACAGAAAGGGAGGCATTGATAAGACTTTATTTGTCAAAGATGAAAGAGGAAAGCTTATGATTGCTCAGATCTATGTAGATGATATTGTGTTTGGTGGGATGTCAAGTAAGATGGTTCAACATTTTGTTGAACAAATGCAGTCTGAATTTGAGATGAGTCTTGTTGGAGAACTAACTTATTTTCTTGGCCTGCAAGTCAAGCAGATGGAAGATTCTATCTTTCTATCTCAAAGTAAATATGCCAAGAATATAGTTAAGAAGTTTGGCATGGAGAATGCAAGTCACAAGAGGACACCTGCTCCTACTCATCTAAAGTTGTCTAAAGATGAAAATGGTGTCAGTATGGATCAAAGTCTCTACAAAAGCATGATAAGGAGTCTGTTATATCTTACAGCAAGCAGACCTGACATTGCTTTTGTTGTAGGTGTATGTTCTAGATATCAAGCTGAACCAAAGGGTAGCCATATAAACCAAGTGAAAGGGATCCTGAAATATGTCAATGGCACTTGTGACTATGGGATTCTATACACTCATGGATCTGATTCTGTGCTGTCTGGCTATTGTGATACTGATTGGGCTGGAAGTGTTGATGATAGGAAAAGCACATTAGGAGGATGTTTCTTCTTGGGGAACAATCTAATATCATAGTTTAGTAAGAAGCAAAATTGTGTTTCTCTGTCTACTGCTGAAGCTGAATACATAGCAACTGGAAGTAGTTGTTCTCAACTGGTGTGGATGAAACAAATGCTGACTGAATACAATGTCACACAAGATGTCATGACATTATACTGTGACAACCTGAGTGCTATAAACATCTCAAAGAACCCTATTCAGCACAGTAGGACCAAACATATTGATATCCGTCACCATTTTATTAGAGAACTTTAGGAGGATAAGATTGTAGCCTTAGAGCATGTTGCTATTGAGATGCAGTTAGTTGATATTTTTACAAAGGCCTTGGATGCAAATCAATTTGAATTCCTGAGAGGGAGATTAGGGATTTTCATTTATGAAAATTTGTAGCAATTAATATGGAGTGGAAAAAATACTCAAATTATAGTCTATTTTCCTAAAATAAAGTGCCCCCATTATGGTAAATCATTACCTTGTATTGGAAATACCATCTATTCCATCTTCACACGCTACCCCCATAACCCCATTACCTACTCCAACTCTTCCATCTTCCTTTTCCTTCTCCACAAACCTCTTCTAGGGAAACCTTACTTTTTCTAGAAAAACTCCAAAATGTCACAACATCAAGATACATCTGCTTCTAAAAATACTAAGTCTACTCCAAAATTTAGTGTTCCTCCCGTGGGCGTCCCTGATGATGAGATTCTGGATGTTGTTCCTCTCTCTATTATTCCCGCCGCGGACATTGATTTGAACTAACCCATCTCCATTGATGTCTCCGCTTCTGCATGTTCCAATCAAGGTAATCCCTCTAGTATTTCGTCTGGTTCAACTCCTGTCACTGAGTATAAGGAAGGAACACACTATATTGATCGTGTTATAAGAGACATAGTTACTAGAATCCTTAATGAAGGCCACTCTGTGAAGGGGGTTTCTACTCCCCTTGCTCAAATGTATCCCCCTCCTGAGGTTGAACAACCTAGTGGTAAGGGTGATGATTCCTCTAGTTCTGAAAAGGACTTGGCTGCTGAAGGGTTACGCTCTCTAGGGCAAACAGTGTTTGACAAAGGGAAATTTGTGGCCTCTAACACGACTAATGCTTTCCACTCTGAGAAGCATGATGACGCAAATGTTGTGATTGATCTAGAGGATGGTAGCTCTGATGATCAAGAGGAAAGCTTGATTCATCACATAAATCCAAGTGTGGCTAAACGCATGAAGACTCACAAAGGAAAATTTATGGTTGAACTTATGTCAGCCAGAAAAGCTAAGAAGATTGTTGTCATTGGTCCCTCCAAACCATGGAGCAAGGTTGAAATAAAGAAGAGGAAGGTCAGAGATGATTCTGAGCCTGAAGAGGATGTTGAGGAAGATGTCCCTGACATCTCGCCTGTGAAGAAAACTACTGTTAGGAAGTCTCCTGTTAAAGTACCTGTTGTTAATTTGGATAACATCTCCTTCCATCTTGAGGATGGAGTTGCTAAGTGGAAATTTGTGATTCAGAGAAGGGTAGTTGTGGAAAGGGAATTGGGAAAAGATGTTGCTGATGTCAAGGAGGTCATGGATCTGATAGAAGTTGTTGGGCTTTTGAAGAATGTTGTTGGGTTCTCTCAATGCTACGAAGGTTTAGTCAAGGAATTTGTTGTTAATATTCTTGAGGATATTTCTGATAAGAACAACAAGGAGTTCTGTAAGGTGTATGTGAGGGGTAAGTGTATAACATTCTCTCCTACTGTTATTAATAATTTTCTAGGCAGAAATAATGAGGGTGCAGGAGAATTAGAGGTTACAGACAATCAGGTCTGTAGGGAGATTACAACTAAGTAGGTGAAAGTTTGGCCTTTTAAAAAGCATCTTCCTGCTGGGAAGTTGATTGTCAAGTATGTTATCCTGCATAAAATATGAGATGCTAACTGGGTCCCTACCAACCATGTCTCCACCATTTTTAATACTCTTGGGAGGCTTATTTTTGCTGTTGGGACAAAAGTGAAATTTGACTATGGTAGATATATGTTTGATCAAATCATCAAGCATGCAACTACTAATGCAGTTAAGCTGCCAATTGATTTTCCCCCTATGATCTATGGAATTATCTTGAACCAACATCCTGGTATTTTATGCTCAAATGATTTACCTAGTAGGAGAAAACCAACTCGGTCTGTGCACTACAAACTCTTTGAAGGCAGTCATGTCGAGGATATTGTCATGACATATGCCATGAGGAGGCCAGTCTCAAAAGTTGGAGCAATTGCTGAGCTTAAGGATGTGAAAGAATTCTTTAACTTGAATTAACTTTTAATGATAGCAAATTGTGTGATCATCATCCAAATTGGTTGTGCATTGCATTTCATGATATATTTGTGTTCTTACTTTGTCCTTCATCCCACTCTATTGTTGCATAAACATACATATAAATCTACATTGAAAATTCCCTTCAAATAACAATTAAAATGCATTTTATATCAGTATGTATCAATACATGAGCCTCTGCATCGATACATGTAGCATATGATTAATTACAAAACAATTTCTGTTCAGTATGCATCGATGCATACGAGCCATGCATCAATACATGGAAGGGCAAAAACTCTATGCATCGATACACACGAATTCTGCATCGATACATGACCACTTGAGACAGCCTGTGCATCAATACATGCGCATTAGGCATCGATACATATTAGTGTAAAAATCACATGCATCGATACACACGACTTATGCATCGATACATGATTAATTGATTTCACCAAAAATTCACACAACTTACAGTATGCATCGATACACACCCTGCATGTATCAATACATAAAGTTGTTTTATGTCATAACAGCAACTGTTTTTGCAGCATATAAAAGACAGGTTTCAACAGCAGATGCAAAAACGAATTCATTGAGGGAAAACAATTGAACACAGATCAAAAGCAGTGTTGGAGCAATTGTTTGTGAGCACATAGAAACCTGAAAGAGACTTCATCTTCTTAATCTTCTCAATCACTTTTCTTCAAGAACATTTACACATAACAATTCTTGTTCTTTGGATTAAAGAAGCATCGAGATAACGTTCAGTGGTACGATCAAGGATCTAGCTGTGGTTTGCAGTGGAACGATCGAGGATCTAGCTGAGTCGAAGATTGAAGGGGGTTTCTAGGAAAAACCTACTGGTTTGTCCTTCAAGAACTGGTGTGTTCTTGAGGGTTTGGGAGTCACATTTGCAGAACATATTCAGCCGCAGCGTTGCGTTTGGAGATCGGGGGATTTCGCAAGCAGGTCGTGGAACCGGTGAATTGTTTGCAACTTTGTGCAGGAAAATCTTGATCGTGCTCAGATCAAGTGAAGGTTTATACAAGAAGAGGTTCTTAGAGTTTAGAATTCTGTCTTTGTATCAAAACCTTGTATCAACGGATTCGGCAATAATTGATAATCAAAGTTCTCAATTTCATTTGAAATTGAGAGGGAGACGTACCCACACGCGAGGACGACGTGGGGAACTTCCTTACCAAATCTCTGCGTATCGTATTCTTACCTTACTCCTCTTTACATTTTTCAAACTGTTTTTGCAATATCAGTTAGTGTGCGGTGATTGCTTCTTTTTCAAGACAGCAGTGGCAAGAATATTTTAATCAAACTCCATTGCTGTTCATTGACGATCACACATACACCAACTGTTTGATAAAACGGTTAGCTTGATTTTATTCATTGGAAATAGAATTTAAGGATAAGCGCATTCAATTTGTTAGAATTCTGGTGTGAACTGTTTTTTGTCATTCTCATTAAAATCCAGCAATTATACTTGTATGTCCGGCTTTCTAGTAGCGGTTCAGAATAGACGGAAGTCGATTCGGGACTGATTTTTCCGCCATTTTTGAAAACTCTGATCAAACGTTAAATCCGTTAATTTTTTAAAGAGGTGATCTATTCACCCCCCCTCTCGATCACTAGCCACACCGTCTAACAAGTGGTATCAGAGCGCCGGTTCGCTGGTGCTCTGTGGCTGCCTGTAACAGTATGGATTCTGAACCAAAGGGGGCGTATAATAGAGCGCCTATTTTCAACGGTGAAAATTATGGCTACTGGAAAGACTGCATGCGAGTTCATATAAATTCTGTGGATAGGTTAGTATGGGCTGCCATTGAAAACGGTCCGTTTCAAATCACTATGACAAATGCGGCTGGCGCCATAGTACCTAAACCAGAAGATGATTGGAATGAGAAAGATGAGAAAAAGTGGTCGTGTGATTGGAGAGCTCGAAACATGTTAATTTCAGCACTTGGTGTTGATGAGTATTATCGAGTATCCCATTGCACGACAGCTAAAGAAATGTGGGACGCTTTAGAAGTTGCCCATGAGGGTACTACTGAAGTAAAACAGTCCCGCATTAACACACTCAATCAAGAGTTTGAGCTCTTTCGCATGAAACAAGGAGAATCCATCTCCGACATGCAAAAGAGATTCACCCATCTAACTAACCGATTGAATGCTCTTGGAAAACCTATTTCCAGTGAAATTGCTACTAATAAAATTCTCAGGTGTCTTAGCAGGGAGTGGCAACCTAAAGTTACAGTAATCAAGGAAGCCAACGATCTTACAAGACTTACGATTACAACTCTGTTTGGAAAGCTGGAAGAACATCAGCAAGCTTTGGAAAGTCTTGAAAAATATGAGAATAAAAGTAAGAAGGAAAAGGAGAAGAAAAGAGACAAAGAGGGAGAGAAGAAGCCAATAGCTCTTGTGGCCTCTAGCTCTAAGTCCTCACGAAAAGAGCAAAGCGACAATGATTCAAGTAGTGACAAAGATTCGGATGATGAGGAAATGAGACATTTTGTAAGGAGATATAATAGATTCATTCGAAAGAACGGAGTCAAGCATTCCGACAAAAATCTCATGAAGTTTCGAAGACAATCCATAAATTCGAAACAAGACGAAAACAAGAAGAGTAGAGGAAGAGGATCCTGTTTCAATTATGGTAAATCTGGACACTATAAAACAGACTGCCTTATGAAGTATAAGGACCAAAGAAAAGATCCACCAAAAGGGCACAGCAAACAAAGAAGAGCTTACATTGCATGGGAAAGTGATAGTGATTCATCAAGCACACAAAGTTCAAGTGATAGTGATGAATCCGCAAATCTGTGCCTTACGGCTCACACCAAAAATCTGTCCTACCACAAGAAGAAAAACAATGACAAAAAGGTAAAACAAGCCTATTACAATAATTTCTCCTCTATGTCTTTTTCGGAATTAAAAATAGCTTTTGAAAAACTGCATAACGAAGCTGTAGATGCTTTTAAACGACTAGCTTCCGACAAACATATCTTCTCTTTTTTGGAAGGAAAAGTAAACAAAGCTGAAATTGATTTAGAAGCATTGAAAACTAGTATTGCAGAAAATTCAAAAACTATTGACATTGACGGATGTAGTAGAGTTAGGTATTGTGACGCTTGTTATGTTTGGCAAAAAGAGGTAAACACTCTTAAGGTCAAATTAGAGAAAGCGCTACAACCTAAAATTACTTATGCCGTTGACCCCAAGTTGTTTAAGAAGTCATTGAATCCTCCATATGCAAAATACTCTTTTATTCTAAAAGATTCAATGAACAAGAAACAACAAACACATCATCATGGTTTATGTCATTATTGTTGTCATGCTGGCCATACCATTGAGAAATGCAAGTTTAGGAGATTTCTTGTCCCTAAAGGTATTTATCAATGGAAGCCAAAAGGCAACCATGTTAACACTTACCCACTCGGACCCAATGAAAGTTGGGTACCAAATTCTCTCTTTTGATATTGTAGGATGAGTGCCTTGCTTCCGTAAATAGAAGATGGTTTCTTGACAGCGGCTGCTCAAGGCACATGACCGGTGACATATCGCTTTTCATAGACTTCAAAGCAAAGAAGAAGGAATATGTTACTTATGGAGACAATAACAAAGGAGCTATACTCGGCAAAGGTAGTGTAGGTAATCCCTCCACCACTACTATTTCAAATGTCCATTTTGTGGAGGGGCTTAAACACAACGTGTTAAGCATAAGTCAATTGCGTGACAAGGGTTATAAAGTTTTTCTTTCATAAAAACTTGCTGCATAATTGAACATGCTGAACAAAACATTGTGTTTAAAGGAGCAAAAGCATATAGAGTGTATAATAAGCGTTTACTTACTGTTGAAGAATCGGTTCATGTTTCTTTTGATGAGTCTTATCCTAAAAATGTTGGAAAAGGTATTTCTTTTGATGACGCAGGTGTATCTACAGAAGACATACTCAAGGAAGCTGTCGAGGAAACTGATCAGTCCAAAACAGCTGGCCATGAGAAGGAGGAAGATACAAGTCATGAAGAAATTGAGGAAGAAAAGACAGCTGAAGTGAATGATCTTCCAACAGCTTGGAGATCCTCAAAAGACCATCCCATTGACAACATTTTGGGAGACATTTCAAAGGGAGTAATGACCCGGTCTAAGATAAGTAACTTTTGTTCTCACTTCGCCTTTGTTTCACAAGTAGAACCTAAAAATGCCAAAGAGGCCTTGATTGATGAATTTTGGCTAATGGCCATGCAAGAAGAGCTTAAACAATTTTAAAAGAAATGACGTTTGGGAACTTGTTCCTCGTCCGCGAGATCATCATATCATAGGTACTAAATGGGTTTTTAGAAATAAGCTTGATGAAAACGGAGTGACAACTAGGAACAAGACACGTTTAGTAGCACAAAAGAAAGCACAGTCTTTTAGCTCAAGTTTATGTCGACGATACAATATTTGGTTCAACTAACATACACTTGGTCGAGGAATTTTCTAAGGTTATGCAGGGTGAATTTGAGATGAGTCTAATGGGGGAGCTGAACTATCTCCTAGGACTGCGGATAAAGCGACTTGATGAGGGTATAGCAGTGTGTCAAACAAAATACTGCAGAAAACTACTCAAGAGCTTTGGAATAAATGACTCAAAATCAATTGACACCCCTATGCCTACCAACGGGAATCTGGATAAGGATAAGCATGTTTCTTCTTATCTATATTATGCCTCACCTTGGTTGATGAGATTTGTTTTAGATTTCATTTATGCCTCGCAAGATTACATCAACAGAGGTAATATCAATCCTTTCTACAATTTTCTTATTGCTAAGTGATTGTGTTTGTTAGAACAAATGTGCTTACTCTAGTTGATGTAAAGTTTGCTTGCATATACTCCTTGTCTATATTGTGTGCACATTAACAATCTGATTTCTGAGCATAATCATCATGACATAGTGCATAATGCATAATCATACTGCATTAAAATCCATTAAAAACTGGTTCAGCATCAGTATGCATCGACACAAACGAAGCCTGCATCGATCCATATATTCTAAAATTCAATTTTTTTTCAAAAACTGCTTCAGGATGTATCGATGCATCCATCGCATGTATCGATACACAGGGCAATTGTAAACACTTGGCATCGACGCATCCATCGCATGTATCGATACACATGACAATTTTGAATACTAGGCATCGACGCATGACTATTTGCATCGATACATACTGATGCTATCTGCATTAAATGCATTTCTTTCTCTCTCATGCATCGACACATCAGCCAATCATATCACTTCCTATCTCATTACTTCATCTCATCTGCCCTCAAAAACCCCAAAACCAGTGGCTAACCCTAATCCTTCTCATCTTCACTCTCTCTCACAAACTTGGTAAAACCCTAAATCTCATATCACCATGCCTCCACGCACTATTCCAGCCAGAGCCAAAGGAAAAGGAAAGGGAAAGGAAGCAGCCGGTACTTCTCAGCAACCACCAGATGTTCCTTCAAATGCCTTAGACATTCTTCATCCTGCCATTGCTGCTGAATTTGAGGAATCCTTCAAGGCCAGGTTGGTAATGAAACCTCATATCTTTGATAAAACAGATGCTGTTCATCTGCACCTAAATGAAGTAGTTGAACTGTTACATGCACAAAGACTTGGGTCCTTTCTATCTACAAAAGATGAGTATCATGAGGATTTCATCCGGGCCTTTTATGCTGGTTTACAAACTGGTAGAGGCTATATGTTCCGGTGTTCTATCGGAGTCAGAACATATACCTTTGAAGCCTCTGATTGGGAAACGGTGTTTCAAATGCCGCTTCCGTCGATGGCTGTCAAGTCTTGGCATGACCTGCATTTTGATCCTGAATTTGACCTGAAGGACTTTACAACTTCTATCCTAAAGATTGATAGACCATTGAGTGAGGACGAACACGTCACGTCAGGTATGATCAAACAAACTCCGCGTATTCTTCACTGGATCATTACACACATTCTGCGTCCAACCAACAGTGGCCACTCTCGGTTGGATAGGCCTAGCATACATCTTCTCTACATTCTGCAAAATAAGATTCTCTTAAATTGGGCGAACTACTTTGTAAAACGTCTATTTTATGTGCGAGACAGCTCCAAAACTGTGGCTCTAGGGTATGCCTCTCAAATAATGAAAATTCTTAAGTTTTGGAAAGTTGCAATACCCATTGTACCTCTCCTATCTCCATCTGCAGCTCAAGAATTTGACTCTGCCACTCTATCGCATATGGGATATCGATGGGACAAAGACCGCAAATGCTTCTACTTTTTTGAAAGAAAATCCAAAACCAGAATTTACAACTTTGACGTGCCTTCGGAACGCATCCATGTTGCTGAAGAACAGCCTGATGAAGAAATGCAGGATGCGCCTGAAACAGATGTGCCTCAAGCTGAGGCCAATACTGGTTAGGGTGATTGGGTGCCACGAAGGTGGTCTCCTACCAACTATGTACCTGAACCTACAGCCCCTCCATTCTCCGGTGGTACTTCAGCCTCAACACCAACTGCGGACATCACTCACATGCTTCAACAGATGGAACTTGTCAACAAAGAACACCATGAAGAAGCACGGTATTGGCATGTTCAACAAACTGAATGGCACAATGAGCATCGTGAATGGCATGATGAGCACACACGGATGTATCACAATCAACATGCTTGGCACCAAGACTTGGTTAAATGGCATCAAGTGTTCTACAACGAAATGTCCGGCTTTATGGACGACTGCCGTGAAAATCCTGGGATTATGGACAGCTTTCGAAGCATTGAAGTTCAGAACCGGTTTAGGCAATACTCCTTCATGGGCCAAAATCCAGACAAAATGCCTCCTCCTCCACCTCCGCCAAGCCACCGAGACCCCGACAGACATGATGAGGAATCCTTTGGTGGCCACAATCCAAATTAACCCACCATTTTTTTCATTTCAATGCATTTCATTTTATTTGGTTGCACATTATATGTTCTAGCTTATGTAACTACTAAACTCGTTCGCACACTTAAAATGCTTTTCAATTTCTGTTTACCTCTATTTGTTATTGCCCTTACTTTTTGAATGATTCTTTGTGAATGATTCTTTAACTTGCAGCTTCTTTCTTTGTGATTGATAGCCTATTATCCATTTTTGCCATGCCCTGCTACACTTTCTGCTGGATAACTATGTTTCTTCCTCTTTTTGATGTTGACAAAGGGGGAGAAAATGCAGATATGCACAAACTCAGGGGGAGTATCACACATCTTGCCAAGAATTTGCCATCATCAAAAAGGGGGAGTTTGTGAAAGAATTCTTTAACTTGAATTAACTTTTAATGATAGCAAATTGTGTGATCATCATCCAAATTGGTTGTGCATTGCATTTCATGATATATTTGTGTTCTTACTTTGTCCTTCATCCCACTCTATTGTTGCATAAACATACATATAAATCTACATTGAAAATTCCCTTCAAATAACAATTAAAATGCATTTTATATCAGTATGTATCAATACATGAGCCTCTGCATCGATACATGTAGCATATGATTAATTACAAAACAATTTATGTTCAGTATGCATCGATGCATACGAGCCATGCATCAATACATGGAAGGGCAAAAACTCTATGCATCGATACACACGAATTCTGCATCGATACATGACCACTTGAGACAGCCTGTGCATCAATACATGCGCATTAGGCATCGATACATATTAGTGTAAAAATCACATGCATCGATACACACGACTTATGCATCGATACATGATTAATTGATTTCACCAAAAATTCACACAACTTACAGTATGCATCGATACACACCCTGCATGTATCAATACATAAAGTTGTTTTATGTCATAACAGCAACTGTTTTTGCAGCATATAAAAGACAGGTTTCAACAGCAGATGCAAAAACGAATTCATTGAGGGAAAACAATTGAACACAGATCAAAAGCAGTGTTGGAGCAATTGTTTGTGAGCACATAGAAACCTGAAAGAGACTTCATCTTCTTAATCTTCTCAATCACTTTTCTTCAAGAACATTTACACATAACAATTCTTGTTCTTTGGATTAAAGAAGCATCGAGATAACGTTCAGTGGTACGATCAAGGATCTAGCTGTGGTTTGCAGTGGAACGATCGAGGATCTAGCTGAGTCGAAGATTGAAGGGGGTTTCTAGGAAAAACCTACTGGTTTGTCCTTCAAGAACTGGTGTGTTCTTGAGGGTTTGGGAGTCACATTTGCAGAACATATTCAGCCGCAGCGTTGCGTTTGGAGATCGGGGGATTTCGCAAGCAGGTCATGGAACCGGTGAATTGTTTGCAACTTTGTGCAGGAAAATCTTGATCGTGCTCAGATCAAGTGAAGGTTTATACAAGAAGAGGTTCTTAGAGTTTAGAATTCTGTCTTTGTATCAAAACCTTGTATCAACGGATTCGGCAATAATTGATAATCAAAGTTCTCAATTTCATTTGAAATTGAGAGGGAGACGTACCCACACGCGAGGACGACGTGGGGAACTTCCTTACCAAATCTCTGCGTATCGTATTCTTACCTTACTCCTCTTTACATTTTTCAAACTGTTTTTGCAATATCAGTTAGTGTGCGGTGATTGCTTCTTTTTCAAGACAGCAGTGGCAAGAATATTTTAATCAAACTCCATTGCTGTTCATTGACGATCACACACACACCAACTGTTTGATAAAACGGTTAGCTTGATTTTATTCATTGGAAATAGAATTTAAGGATAAGCGCATTCAATTTGTTAGAATTCTGGTGTGAACTGTTTTTTGTCATTCTCATTAAAATCCAGCAATTATACTTGTATGTCCGGCTTTCTAGTAGCGGTTCAGAATAGACGGAAGTCGATTCGGGACTGATTTTTCCGCCATTTTTGAAAACTCTGATCAAACGTTAAATCCGTTAATTTTTTAAAGAGGTGATCTATTCACCCCCCTCTCGATCACTAGCCACACCGTCTAACAAAGGAGACATGCAAAGAGCTAGGTGAAGGGATTAAGGTAGCCACAACTAGAAAATAATCTTTGGAAGCCTTGATTGAAAGCTCGGAGCAGGTTAAGGGTGAAAATGTTGAACATGCTAATGTCAGCCATGAAGAAGAAGCTGAAGCCCACACCTCTAGTGAGAGGGCTGCTAACAATGATGATGCGAGTGGCAATTCTGCTTCTGGTGCTGCTGAAGAGGCTGCAAACGCAAGCTCTACTGAGTAGCTCTGTTGGCTTTGGTCCCTCTTGTTTTGTTGGTTTTCTTGGCTTTTTGTTGTTGTTTTGGTGGATTTCTTTGTGTTTTTTTGGTTTGTTTCTCAGAATTCTTACAGATGTGTCTGTACTTGGTGATGTAACTCTTTAACTTCTGGTATTTCTGTTAATGACTAGATAGACATTTATTTTGTCTCTTTGGTCTCTTTTGGCTAAAAAGGGGGAGAAGTAGATGTAGATGTAGTTGAGTATCTTAGCTTAGCTCTGTAGTATTGTTGTTGCTCTGTGTAGCACCTCAAATTTGCACCTACCTTTGTACATAAATTTTCATCATTAGGTCATTAACATAACATAGTCCATTGCATAACATTGTATTGCCTTTTGCCCAAGTGCAAGTCATTCAGACAAGTTAGGTCAACTGATCAGGAGAATCAGTCAATCAAGCAAATAAGTGCAATTTCCATTGAGACAAAGCCCTAGGGTTGGTTTATCAAGTTCATATGATTATGTGGTCATTGTGAAGTGGTTTGGCCAAAGATTGGATGCTCAGCTCAACAGTCAAGTTGGATTTCATCAGAAACCCTAGAAAGTCAATTGTGGTCAACTGTGGTCAACTGCGCCTGAAATCAAGGATTTGAAGGTGGGAGATGGTTTGAAAGGCTTCATTCGTCCATACAAGTCTCATTTGACATTTCAAAGATCAAGGTTGAAGGATTTAAAGTCAGATGAAAAGTTTCCCAAAATAGCAGGTGACCTGTAATTGGAAACTGCCAAAAATGGAAAGTTCTTCTCCTCAAAATTACTTCATCATACAAGCTTCAAATGAAATTTTGTCCAACATTAAAGTTGAAGATCTTGATCTCACCTTTCCAAAAAGTCCAAGAACATGCATTTCTCATGTGTGGTTGGCAAGATATGATCAAATCATTTTCAAAAAATGTTGAACTTCAAAAGGCCATAACTCATGAACCATAAGGCCAAATTGGGTGATTCTTTTTTGAGCAAGCCACATTTGACATGTACTATCACATTGCATCATTACATTGCATCAAAAATCAACACATCAAAATGGCATTTTTCAAGTGGACTAATTTGTGTTTTGGTGGAAAAAAAAGTGATTTTGAAAAATACATGGCATTTGCACTTCAAACCAATTCCAACACATTCTAAACATCAAATATGACTTGTTTGCATGGCATTTTTACTGTTGCATTGGCTGCATTGTGAAAAGGGCATTTTGGCCAATTGTGCATAAACTTCATTTTGCTAATTCACTTGAATTTTGCCTAATCTTGATTAGCATTTGGATTAACACATGTTATAAGTTCATAATCATAACAGAAACTCCTAATCACAATCTCATTTCTCAGATCTAACAGAAAATCACCAAAATTCTCTCAATTTTCTTCAAACTTTTTCACACTTTTTTCACCATTTCCATTGAATTTCTTCACTCTTTTTGCTGGTTCTTTTTTATCTATCTTCTACAGGTATTATTGAAGAACTGTTTCACAAAACCTTAGCCAAATCATTGAAGATTCGCAGCTGTCATCATCAGGTTCATCCATGGCATTTTGATGATTCTTGAAGCTAGTGCGTAATTGAGCTACAAGATCTACTCCATTCACTTCCTAGAGCATCATTCAACTTCTGTTTTGGCAATTGGCATCTTGAAACGCGCGAATCCAATAGCTGCACATTCATAAGGTTGGATTTCAACTTTCACCATTGATGAAATTGTGTTATGCATCTTGTAGGTCTTAGATCATAGAGTCTGTTGCAATTTGTAGAATTGATTTTCGTTAAGAATTAAGTGAGAAATCTGGAATTGAAGCTTTGACGTGAAAACTTCTTTGGATCGATTCATGTTGTGTAGTTCGAATTAGGTTAAATCATGTGGATATTGTTGTTGTGCTTGATTAGACGATTCCATTGATATATGATTTGCTAAGTTTCGTGAACAAATGTTCTTGTTGATTTCTGGAGATGGACTGTTGAACGCGTGAAGAAGGCTGAAAAAATTTCCGGAAATGGCCTTTTGATCTTTATTCCCATTATTGTTCATACTTAATTGTGTTTGCGCGCGCCATGAATTCCAAACTGACACTCACTTCGATCCCGTGCCATAACACTTTCACTTTTTGGCTTGGCAGTTATTTCCACATGTGTTCATCATCTTTGTTTCATTTTTTCATTTTATCACCATGATTAAAAAATGATAACTCCTTCAAAATAATCCAAATAATGTGCAATTTTTTGCATCCTTCTCCTTTTGATGAGCTTGATTTTATGAACATTTTTAATAAAATTGTGCACGTGTGGAATAAATATTTGGCTAGGGTTTGATTGAATGTGTCTTTTTGTGCACCATGCTTACTCTTTCATTCATAAAATGATGATGCTTCATTAGAAATTCATGAAATTTTTTGTGCATATTCTAGACATGTTCCTGGTCATTTTGATATGTGGTTTGAAATTTTTGAGTTCCTGGATTGAGAGTTATGACATGATCCTTGGAGGTGTTACATTTTATGCCATGCCATGTTTTGTGCATATTCTTGATTTTATTTTCTATGCTGGTTGAACTTGAATTGAGCTGGATTTTTGCATGAGAATACTTGTGAATGTTGAGAATATATGTGAATTTTTCTGGATCTTTTGAATTCATTTCTTATTTGATTGGGATTTTATTTGCTGCTTGAGCAATTGTTGACCATTTGTGATACATGTTTGTATTTGATTTGGGAAATTCTGGTTATTAATTGGATGGATGTGAAATTTGGCATGTGTATTGTAGACATCTTGAGGTACATCTTGGTTTTAGTCCCATTCATTTATCATGTTTTATTTCTGTTTTATGATTGGTGGAAGTGAATGCTTGTTTTGATGCCTTGTATTGGCTTGCTTGAACTTGTGTTGACTTTATGAATTTCATTGACTTACTTCCTCTGGTCCAAATGCCATGAAATTTGGTATGTTGCTCATTGAATGTGTTCTGTTTGAGCTTGAATTTTCTGGGAATTTATTGAGCTATTTTGGTATTGGTTTGATTGTGATCATTCTGTTTGGTCCTTTGTGATTCCAAAATGCATAGTTTGACATGTTTTGTTCATAAAATGGATTTGGTGCATAGTTTTGATGTGAAACCAATTGGATTCTTTTCTTGCTTGATTAATCTTGGTTTTGATCAATTTTCACTTGCTGTTTTGGATTTTTCACCTCCTTTTGACCCTAGGCTTGTCCTAGTGGTCTTGTTTCTCATGTTTGAGTTTGCTTTTCAGGTTAGGAAGCAAATGCTTTAAGGAGATTAATGCAATTTGATTGAGTTTGGTTGATTGTTATGAACTAACTTGTTCTATTTTGTAGGATGCTTAGCTCACTTGCCTTGAGCTTGTGCTTTGCACATGTGATTGATTGTGTGTCTGTTGGTTCTTATGCTGTTTGTTTTGACTTTGTGACTTGAATACTGATTATATTTGATTGATTTCAGGTACCATAGTTGCTTTAGTTCTTTGAGAACTTGCTATTGTTTTGCTTTGCTTAAGCATTGAGGTAGAATCTCTTGTCTCCATGTAGTCTGGAAGACCTGGCTTGTTACCTGGCCAGGCAACTGTCTGAAGTCCTCCTTAAGAGGCAATGTTTGTGATTGTTTACTTTGTCCCCAAGCAGGAAAAGACCTCATATGAGGCAATTGGTAGACAAAAGAGATATGTAGCCTATCTCCTACTATTCTGTGAGTCACTCACCTTGATCATACCACATGTGTTGATGCATAGTGAGTAAAAACCCAAGATCAGTTGAGTCGGTGTCATAAGTGTAGAAGGGTTCCCACTTTCTGGACCCACACTTCTTTGTCTATAGCTCTCCCAGGCCAGGGATATGAGATGTGAAGTCTCATCTTCACTCACCTTTCATCTGGCTTCACCTTGACTCTCAATGTCAAGGTTAAGAGCTAACCTCACCCTGATACAGAGGCTTGTTTGTCGAGGTTGACATGACCCCTCGACTAAAGCCTAGCCTTGATGTTTGAGCCCCTTGTTGGTGTGTTTATTTCATGCTATATGTGTTTGTGTGGTGTGATTGTATCCCCTAGGTTTGCTAGACTCCGCGTAGTCTCGTTTGCATGTTAATTAAGGTAGCACGGTTCCTTCGTATAGGACTTCCTTTCTTGCTTGAGCTTTCCTAAAACACAAACAAACATTATCCCCTTTTAAGGATACGTCAACTCCTTCTACTACAGGTGAGTAAGTCTCCAAAGGTCGAGCATCCGGTAGATTGTGTAGTGACGTCGTCCACTTAAAAAACACAAACCAACAGGAATAGTTTAGCCGAACTACGGCAACTCTGATTCTCATGTCCAGATGAGATACGTAGGCACGAGATGCGATGTCTTGTCGAGTTTGACTAACAACTAACACTAACTTCTTTTCTCTCGCCCTCGTTGCGATTGAGACCTTCCCTTTCTCTTGCCCTAGTTGCAATCGAGACCCTTCTTCTTCCTGTGTTGGTGTTAGGAGATGGATGTAAGCCCAGCGATTGGCATTCCGTATCCTCTTGTTGTGTGCTTGGAAGCTGATGTAAGTCCAGCGATTGGCATTCGGGTTCCAGTGTGGGTGTGTTTGGTTCGGAAGCCGATATAAGTCCAGCGATTGGCATTCGGGTTCCATGTTTGCCTGTGTTTGTGTGGTTTTGTTTGGCGTGCGTGAGCCGAGCTACGAATGCTCTGATTCTTCTTCGTCCAAGAAGATACGTATGCATAGGATTCGACATCCTAGCGAGCATTTGTTTCCCCCCGTCTGAACTACTTTGACTCTGATGTCTATGCTTGATAGACTAAGTAGGCCCAGGATGCGATTTCCTGCCGAGTCAGTCTTGTTTGTTTTCTTGTGTCTCTTTCAGCCGATTTGTTTGTTTATGAACAGTGTTTTAGCAACCATTTTCCTTCCTATTGTGCGTGGATCCCGTCGAGTACGACGGATGCGTAGGGGTGTTAATACCTTCCCTTCGCATAACCAACTCCCGATCCCATTCTCTTTGGTCGCGAGACCATGCTTTTTCCAGGTTTACTCTGAGCGTTTCCTTTCCCTCCTTTGGGATAAATAACGCACGGTGGCGGCTCTGTTGTTCTTGTTTCCCGCCGGTTTTTCGCGTAATGCGACAGCTGGCGACTCCACTGGGGACAAGAGAAGTTGACCTCTTGCTGGTTCATCTTCCCTAAGCGAGTCTCTCCTAGCGCTCTCTAGGTTAGGGTTTTGGTTGCTTTTTGCTTCTATTTATTGCATTCATGATTATTATGTTGTATATATGTGCATATCTGTTTGCATGCATCATACTGTCATTGAGCTGTCTTCTGTATAGGTTGTTCCTCTGTTCGGGGTGGGTGTTCTGAGTGAGGCCCAATACCCAGGCATGAGCATACACCTAGGATTAGAGTGGTCTCATGTTTCTTCACATGTTGTACGACATGATGAGGAGACGTGTCACCACAGCCGGACGAGGTTCATTTGAGAGAGTCCTTCCGGGTGGAGTTATTCCGCTTAGGTCGGATTATCTCTTATGAGTTGTTGACTTCGGTGACCGTTCTTTCCCGGATCTTTGGTTTAGACGATCTTAAGAGAGCTACAACGGCACACCCGAGAGGGCAAACCCGTTGAGTATCTTTGCCCGATTGTTGAGACCCTTGTCCGCCTTAGGATGACCTTGTTAGAATTCACCTGTGAGGGGAGGGTTTGATCTCTACAGATACGGTTTCTGCCAGTGATGCTGTGATGGTGACTTTGGTTCAGCCGAATTTATGGACATTTATTTCTGGGACGCCGGAGTTCTGTCTGTGGTTTATCAGCGGGTTCCGTTTATTTCGGATCCCCGGGTTGGATTTGAAAGTACTTGTTCAGAGGATCTGGCCGTCATCCGTTTAGTGGATGTTCCTGTGATAGTGATGTAATCTCCAGTTCCGTTTATTTCGGAACTCCCGAAGTCGGATTTATGGTGACTCAGTTGACTGTGACTGGTTCAGAGATGGGTCTTCAGATGACTAGATGGCCCAGTGACCTGCATTCATGCATTTGCATCGGTCTCATTTCGCATTCATCTACATTCCCCCCATGTCTATCCGTACTCAGGGTCCACTTTTTTTTATTAGGATTCTGGTGGAGGGACATCCAGATGTCAGAATGTTATTGATGAAAAATTATTTGTCTCTGTGATGCTAGAACCAAAGGACAGATATTCCTGGTACGGGTAGACATTGCATGTGTGAGTCATACTAACACATTTGCTGTTTTGTAGGTGTCAACCGGTGCGCATAGCTCGTCTGCTCAGACATCCTGCTAGGGGTAACAAATCCGAACTGATGGATCCTCCCAACGCCGACATCCTCGAACTGAAAGAGATGGTGAGAGATTTGTTCAGTGTTGTGCGAGGGCTTGCCTTGGGGCAGAAAGCCATGGCCGAGAGATTGGAAAGGATTGAGGGTTGGATGATCAAGGAGAAAGTTCAAGGAAAAGCTCCATCATCCGAAGTGACAAATCTCTCTGACTCTGTAGCAAAGAAACTCTCTGGTAGTGGTTCGCTCAAAAAAGAGGTTGAGTCAAGCAGTGTGCCAGCAAAGAAAGAACGCAGTAAGGGTCGTTATCATCCTTATGCTGCTGTAACCGCTCCTGTTGGTAATCCACTTGTACCACCGCAACAACCACCACCTCAACAGAAAGCACCGAAAGCTAAGAGCCAGGAGAAGAAGAAAAAGGAGGATCGTCAGTTTGAGGAACCACCTGTGACCTACACCCTGTTGTTCAGGAGATTGAGGGATTTGGGGTTGGTCCGGCCAAGGATATTGATTCCCATAGCACAACAGAAGAGGCCTGCACACTATGATGAGAATGCCAAGTGCGAGTTCCACTCTGAGGCACCCGGACACAGTATTGAGGGTTGTAGAGCTTTCAAGCATGTCGTCCAGGACATGGTGGACTCTAAGACCATCAGCTTGGCACAGATAATGAATGGCGAGGTCAACCCCGTACCAAGGCAGGGTCCTGTCAAAGTGAAGATGGTGAAAAAGGACAAAAGAGAAGTGGGGGTGACTGAGGAAGAACAGCTAAAAATTCCGACGTCTGTGGTCTCAAAACCTCTGATGCAGGATGGAGCTTTCCCTGCCGTTGATAATTGTTGTGCGGCCGTCACCACAGAGGGGTGTGTATTGATGAGAGATACGACCCAGAAGATGATAGAAGTAGAAATGGACATTGAAAAAGTTGAAACACCAAGTCAAGCAATCGAAACCGTCAAGGTGGAGAATGCTGTTGTTGTTGAGAAGGAGAAGAAGTTGTCCATTTCTTCTTATAAACAAGCTCTAGAGGTGGTGAAGAACCAAGAGGCCCAAGGCTGGGGCAGGATCATTGACATAGTGGTGAAGGCAGACATGTTCGGGATCGGTTATCCAGATCAAGAGTCGTCTAGACCAAATAGAGGACGTCGTCCATCGTACACCTTTATCAGTGCAGGAATCCTGAATCCTGATCATGCCTGTCTAATGGGTGAAGAGATCGACCGTGATCCCGAGCTCGAGTTGTGGATAAAGTCGTGCGTACCAGGCAATTGGAAAGCCTCCAAAATCACCACTGTCGCTCATCCGGAAGTGTAGTATTTCTGTTTTTCAATTTTTGTTTGCATGAAAGCCATACGTTTCGCCAGAAACGTAATGGTCCATTGTAAGGGCCATCTTATGTGTTTCATGGTGCAACATTTTGCATCATTAATGAATGGATGTTTTTGTGATTAAAAGCGGCGTTCCTTGTTTTTCACTTATTTTTGCAGTTTTAAAAAATGAAAATGGCAATGTTTTCTTTTTCTTTCCTTTTGACTTATTTGGTTCCGACCTCAAAAGTGAATATTCTCCTGATCTCGTTGACAACAATTCGGTTACACCTCTGTATGACTTCGACAATCCGATTTATCATGTCGAAGAATAAGGCGAAGAAGATTGTGATCTGCTGGAATTAGCCAGGTTGTTGAAACAAGAGGAGAAGGTGATTCAACCGCACGAGGAGCGAGTCAAGATTGTCATCCCAAGTACCGCCGAGGTCGGAAAGGAAGCGAAAGTTGGTTCCGCCTGGAGGCCAATGTCAAAAGGCGATACCAATCGGTCTCAGGAATACCGATGCCACGTATCAAAGTGACTTTGTTTCATGATATGACTCATCGTGGAATCAAATGCTATATTGATGACATGATGGCAAAGTCCCAAGCCGAAGAGGGGCATCCGGTGGATCTGGGGCAAATTGTTTGACCGGATCGAAACTACTCAGACTGAGGTTGAGTCCGAACCAATGCACTTGTGGAGTGTTGTCCGGTAAGTTGCTGAGGCTTATTGTGAACGAAAGAGGAGTCGAGGTCGATCCTGCTAAAAAAAAGGAAAAAAAAAGAAAAAGAAAAAAGAAAAGGAAAAGAAAGAATAGTGCAAGAAACGCCTGAACCAAAAACAAACAAAAAAAGAAAGAAATCAAATGGTCAGGTGGGATGGGGACTGCCAAGGGGCATGGAAAAAAAATGAGTAACAGGAACCTCTGATTCTGATATCTTCCTTGGAAGAAACAACTGTTAACCTGGTACTTGACAGCCCTCAAGGGGTCTATGAGGTGCGTATTGTGTCAGCATGACGAGTCTTGTCGAAAAGAGCATGCAATTTACCTAAGCAAAAAGTTTATCGACTGTGAAACAATACACTCACTGTTCGAGAAAACTTGATGTACTTTGGCATAGGCTGCTCGCCGACTGAGACAGTATGCTGGTTCATACCACCTTGTGGATGTCCAAAATGGATCTGATCAAGTATGGGCTTGAGAAACTAGCATTGACTGGACGAGTTGCGAGAAGGCAAATGATGTTGACTGAATACGATATTCGGTATACCTCCCAGAAAGCAATCAAGAGGAGGGTATTGTATGGTTATCTCGCCCAACAACCCATTGATGATTCTCAACCAAGGAAGTTTGAAGTCCCTGATGAGGACATCTCGAGGTACTCAAATCGAAAGATTGAGAGTGACCGATCCCGGAGGAGGGGCATGACCCTGAATCCGAACGGATTCTGATGTCTGATGGGGAGAGTGTAAAGTGAATGAGTTAGTGCTTCCCCGATAACATTTGAATGCACCAACGATGGTGGCTGAGTACAAAGTTGGTATCCTGAGTGTCGTACTTCGGTACGTGCATCTGCTGGTAGGGGTGTGCAAAATAACCAATAACCATGAACCAATTTCCTATCCAAATTAATCCAAACATTAAAACCCAACCCAAAATTATATTTAGAAATTGGTGATCCATTTATCAAATTAAAAAAAAACCGGTAACCATTATTACAAACCGGTTCAGGTAAACGGTTACCATTTTTCAATAATCATTTCAAATCCCTAATTCTCAAATTTCAGAATCCCTAATTCTCAAAAATCCAAATTTTTTTCATCTTTTTTTTCTCTTCATCATTTCACAAGACTAAACACTTCCATTTTCTCTATTCCAATTTCAACTCTTCACATTTCACCATTCATTTTTTCCTCCTTGCTTGTTCTGGGAAGGTCATTGGTTCTCCTTTCTTCCACTCATGTCTTTTGATTTCGTATCAGCTTAGGTTCATCAACTCTCTTATGTTTTTTTTTCCTTTCTTTTTTGGGTTTAAGCTAAATGGTTTCATTAGTTCTTGAATTGTGATGGAATTGGAAAATTTTGTAACCTAGATTTTAGGTTTTTGTTTGATGTTTTGATTTGAAGGCACTGTGCAGGTTGTTTTTGGTTCTAAATCTTAGGAAGGATAGATAGTTGATAATCTTTGATTCTAAGGAATTGTTTGAATTAGTTGACTTCTGTTGAAATTTCTGTTCTGGAATCTATTTACCAGGTTCATTTTGTTAGGAAAAACTTCATATTCTTGCTTTCCCAGTTGTTGCTGTGTCTTTTGAGTTTTTTTCTTCTGAATTCCCATGCCTTTGCAGTTTGCGTGCTTATATCTCCTTGTGTTTGGAATTGAAATGTATGAATGAGTGACACTTTGCTTATGTTGTAATACTGTAAATAATGCAGGCATAACAGAAGAGTTGTTACATTACATACCAGGATCATTATGAGTTGTGGCTGCTTTGGAGCCTCAACTTTCAAGAAGAAAAGGACTCCGTCTAATACTCCTAATGAAATTGATGGTGAGTGTCTGTGGTTACTTATTTTAATATAATTATGTTCATTTAGTTTGCACTTAAGTGAAAACATGGTTTAAGTATTGGCAAAGACCTCCCTTTGTAGCTTTTTTACTGGTTAGGTTTTATTCGACATGTAATACAACGATGATGTTCAGAAATATTCTGATAGCAATACTTTTTTTGTAACTACAACCTTTTCCCATTAAGCACTATACTTAATGTAAGGCCTTGTTGTCCAGGATAAATACTGATATGAACCATCAATTGCTATAAATTGCAAAACTTGTTAATACCATTTTTCTTTCTGCTACACTTCTACTACTGATTTTCACTGCAGGTTAGAAAGACAACGAGGTGTTGGAAACTATGACTAGCTTACCCTCTCAACGCTGTCGTCTTGGTGTGTTCTCCATTGCTTTCTGGTGAATGGTTGTAAGGACACGTTATCAGCCCATAATTCCACAGTTGGATTCTCAGTCTGCATTGCTAGTAAGTTTCAGATAACACAATTTCACAAATATCAAAATACATGAACACAACCACTTTCATCATTTTATCCATTCTCTGATTTTGGATTGTACTCAAGCATATGGCCCCTACTTATAAACTCGTTCTCAGGTTAGATCTCATCAAATGTAGGACTATTAACACAATCCTGAACAAATATTTAAATAGTATCAAAATGTAAATTTCATTTTCTACATGAGGAATAATAGAGTTGTAATAGAGGCACACAGAGTTGAGGAAGCTTGAAGAAATATAAGCAAAATCACCTCAAAAAGAATCTCAGCAGGGGTTGAAAAGTTAGCAAGAATGCCCCCTTTTAGCAGAGACCAGCATCCATGGTTGGCTATGACATGACCACCATGTACCGATTCACTTCCATTTGTTTTAAAAACAACCGAAACAATCTCACTTCCTTCACTCAGCTGAAGCCAAGCTGAAATGTCCAAAATGTTTTACAAAACTAACTTAATGAATCACCAACATTGTATAACATTCATGAAATAACCATTAACAAAAGATAAACGCGAGTTACCAGAAAAAATGTATATCAGTCCTTTCTTCAGATGAACCTTCTGAGAGAAACCATCCAATGCTCGTGTTCTGTTGCGAGCAACAATGAATCTATTGCCGTCATTTGATATCCGTTCCTCAATTGTTCCATTTCCAAACACAGTCCAAGCCTTAATGTTATGATCAAACCCTGGATTTACTATAATGCCTCCTCCATATTGTGCCCTATGAGGTTCTTTCACACACTGCATTATTTCAAAGCATTGGCAACACAAGTAATTTAGCTGAATGAAAACTTGCAGAAACCAATTTCAGTTAGTCATAAACATGTTAACTGATAAAGAAGAGACATTACCTGAGTAGTAGCAGAAGTTAGTGATTTTAGATTTCAGTTATTAGTTAGAATGTTTTCAGTTTAATCTCAGTTATCAGGTGAAGATGAGTTGTGCCACCTTTGTTGTTGAAAAGAAATGTTTAGTTGGGAAAAAGTCAATTTTTGTGAAAAATGCTCAGACTGTTAGTTTGTTACTGCTGAATGATATTCATGCTATGGCTGCAACATTCTGTTTTTGCCTATTGCTAGTTATTAGTTAATTGTTGTTCTGTTAATTGGAAATGCATTGCCATGTTGGATGAGTCAGCTGTAGAATCTTGTGAAAAAGTAATGCATCATACATACCAATTGAATAAGGAAATGTCATATTCATATCAGATTTTTTATTGTGTTTTTTTATCATAATTTGTTTTCCTATTTTTAACAGAATCAAGATGACTAATGTTGGTACAACTTATGCAACATCCGAGAATACAGTTTCAACCCCTCCACCTACAATCTCTAATGAAATGCCACCTCCTCACACTAAGAAGCGAAAGAATCGTTCAGAGGTTTGGAAGCATTTCATTGTATCGTCGGAAGAAGAACAAAAAGCTTCGTGCAAATACTGTGACACGAAAATTAAGTATAATAATGGAACTAGTTCCATGCATGCTCATGTATCGAGATGCCTTGTTTACAAGAGGCAAAGGACATTATCTTCTACGACAAGTGTTGAAGAACATGTTGGCTCTCCTTTAATTGTCAAGTTTGACCAAGAAGCCATTAGAAGAGCAATGGTTAAGATGTTCATAAACATGGAGATTCCTTTTCGGAAGGTTGAACATGAGTCTTTTCATGAATTTATGAGTCTCGCATCACCAAGATTTCAGATTTGTTCACGCACAACACTAGCGCGTGATGTCTTGAAACTATGGGATAGTGAAAGAATGATTTTGAAAAATTTTCTCTCTCTGAATTGTCGAAGAGTTTGTCTCACTACTGATATGTGGACTTCTTCTTGTCAAAAGTTGAGTTATATGTGTGTGACAGCCCATTTCATTGACAATAATTGGCACTTACATAAGAAGATTTTAACTTTTTGTCAAGTCACAAGTCATACAGGGGATGCTATTTGTGCAACAATGGAGATGTGCTTGAACAGTTGGGGGTTAAACCGTGTGCTTAGTTTGACAGTTGATAATGCTTCATCTAATGATGTTGGGGTTGAGCGTCTCAAGAGAAGGCTTTTGTCTAGGAATAGTTTAGTTATGAGTGGAAATCATTTTCATATGCGGTGTTGTGCGCATATATTGAATTTAGTTGTGAAAGAAGGTTTGAAAGACATTGATGACTCTATTGGTAGAATCCGTCATGCTGTGTGGTATGTTAGATCTTCTCCTGCGAGGCTTGCTAAATTCAAGGCATGTATTGATGAGGAAAACATGGATTATAAAGGTTTAGTTTGGCTAGATGTTGAGACTCGTTGGAACTCAACATACTTGATGTTAGTATCCGCATCAAAACATGAGAGGACCTTTGAAGAATTAAGTTTTCGAGATAAAAAGTATGTGAATGAGTTGACAAAGAAGGGGAAAGGTGTTCCGACAGAAGAAGATTGGAAGCATATTAACTTAATCATCCCATTCTTGAAGTTATTTTATGATGCTACCTTACATATATCGGGGTCATCTTATTTGACAAGCAATATTTATATGTTTGAGATCCTAGGTATTGGAAAGAGCATTGTGGATATGTGTGCGTCTGAAGATGAGCATCTACGTTCAGTAGCTCAAAAAATGAAGAAGAAATATGATAAATATTGGGGAAATCATGAGAAGCTTAACATGTTGTTGTTGATTGCTCTAGTATTCGACCCTAGGCGCAAGATTAGATTGGTCGATTGGATGGTAAGGCGATATTATAATAAGGATGATGCTGACGCCTTGAAAGCAAATTTAGAGTCTAGCTTGAAATCTATTTATGAGGAATATCGTGTTGGATTTATGTCTCCTCAAGGTAATTCAGATGAGTTGCAAGTTTTTGGTGGTGTTAGTGATCCTTATGGAACTGCCGAGTTCTATATTTCAGAAGGGTGTGACAATGCGGATAATGAGTTAACTACTTATCTTGGAGAGAAGTTAGAGCATAACATGGAGATAAATGTTCTAGAGTGGTGGAAAGTGAACTCTGGCCGATATCCCATCCTTTCAAACATTGCAAGAGACATGCTGGCTATACCTATAAGCACAGTGGCTTCTGAATCTGCATTCAGTACAGGAGAAAGGGTGCTTGATCCATATCGCAGCTCATTAACACCTACAACAGTCGAAGCGTTGATATGCACCCAAGATTGGCTCAAAGGAACATCTTCCTCTTTGATTACAAATGAAGATTTTGATATTCTTGAGAGATTTGAGCAAGGTATGATAACTAAGTATATTCGCTAATGTATTATTATTTATTATATTTGAGGTATAATGAAATCTCTTTATATGTTTTATAGAATTACTTTATACGGAAGATGGTGCTAGTTGTTCAACCTCTTCAACTTCTGTTACACTCGAAGATGATTTAACGGTAAAGAATTCTAAAGTTTGTTTTTGCATATTCTACTCAATTTATTATATGTGCATTTTCTGCATTTGTGGGTTTATGTTGTTGCGTGATTTGTTTTGACTTAATGTGTTACTGAATCTTCCCTTACACGGGTCTCATATTTTTGTACTTTAAACTAGGCTCCTTAACTTGAATATATTTTTTTTTGAGATAATGAGTTTGAGTTAGATTTTGTTCGAGACATGGTCTTAGAAATCGGGTCGTCCATGTCTTAAAATGTAAAATAGACTTGCAATTTCACTGTTTTCACTTTTGAATATGCTAACATTCTTGTAATTTCATTTTATTTTATGCAGCATTAAGCTTATTGTAGAAGAAGCTGATTAATTGCTTATGGAACTAGAAGTGAAGAGATGAAAACAAGTGTTAAAGAGAAAGGAATCACGTCATAAGAAGTTGCTTGGAGTTTTGAAGTCAAAGTTGCTGTCACATAGAATTTCTGGGACTGTGTCACCTGAACTGAAGTTTGCCGTTGATGCCGAAAATTCTTCTTTGCTGTGGAAAATCAAGTATTAGTTCCTATAAGTAAGTTGTGATGATCAAACTAGTTATTTCATATGAATCTTTTTTGAGCTCTTGGCTTTGTATGATGTAAGTGTAAATGCGGTATCAGGTTGAACTGTGGAAGAAAAAACATTGAAGACTGAAAAATAGATTTGAATGAGGTATAGTCTAGTGAATGTTGAAAGCTTGCGTGTTTTACCTTTTGTTTTGAATTGCATATGAAATGCAGATGTAATGTTCTAAACCACATGTGAATGGAAAATTGGTATAAAATGGAATATTTAGAATTTTTGATAATATTTATAAGTTTGTGTATATTTAGAATGGAAAAATAGTGATTAACTTCAAGAGCGATTGGATAGAGTTAAGAAGTTGTTGGAATGAAAATTAAATTTGAGGGAAATTTGGTTTTAAAATTGATCCAAACAAAAATTAATTTTTTTAGTACAAACCGGTTATTAACCAAACCGATCCAAACATAAACCGATTTTAAAAATATAAACCGGTTTTATCAAAGTGGTTTTAAAAACCAAACTGATCCATATATTTGGTTCAATTTGGTTATGGTTTTGAACCATGCACACCCCTATCTGCTGGGGCAACGCCTTCCTCATTCAGTATGGGATGGAAGTGATATTGCCTGCTGGAGGCCAGATCTCATTATGGAGAGTCCTGATGGATGAGAAGAGGGCGAGTGGATGAGGACTCGGTATGACGCGTTGAGCCTGATTGAGGAAGAGGGCTGACAGTTGCTTGTCATAGGGGCAGTTGTACCCAGTACATGAAGCGTGTTGTTAACCGAGAAGTGCGACCTCGTGGGTGGCATGGGAGAGATGTGGTGTTGAAAATGATCCTTCCTCCTCAAGACGATTGTGGGGCCAATGGATAAGCAGTTATGAATGTCCATTCGTGGTCAAAGAAGGCTTTCTCTGGCAGAGCCTTGTTGCTGGCGACCACGGATGATGAGGATTTTCCATCCCCTGTGAATGCGGACGCAGTTAAAAGATACTTCGTGAAAAAAGAGACCCGCTGGACAAAAAGAATAAAGGGGTCCAGGCAAAAAAGGGCATCCCGGGGAACCAAGAAAAAAAAAGAGAAGGTTCGGGAAAAAGTTAGGGATAATAAAAGAAAAGAATTGTACACCCGGCAAGTCGAAAACCCCACAAGGGCGGCTTAGGCAAAAAAGGGTATCCCGGTGGACTAAAAGCCGAAAGGGCGGTCCAGGCAAAAGAGGGATTGAAACGAACAACTGCGTCCAGCATGATCGTTTGTGCTTGAGATATGACTTGGATAGTCTCCGACAGAGATCGATTGGAAGCGTCTTGTTCAGAAGACAGAAAGTGCGGAAAGTCTTGAGGACATATGGGGCGTAACCGAGTTGGAACCCGATGAGATCATGGTTTCACATTGCCATTAGGGTAGATTTTTTCACTTTTATGCGCAATCACCTCTTTTCAGGGTTTGCTTCCTGTGTTTTGCTCAGTTCTGAGCCACCTTTTTGTTTCAGTCAATAAAATGCGTGTTCTGTCAAATAATTTTGTTTTTGTTTTCATTACCGCTTTGATTACGAAAACATCCGTTTATTTTGATAAAGAATATTTGCATTCTGAAACATAGAGGTCCCTTCCGATGCATGCTTATAAGATTGAAATCCGGAAATCTTATTCGGAAGTTTGAGTGACCTAGGTGTTGAAATATGGGGCACGCCCGGGTCACGTTTTTATCTAACAATCTCTTGTGCAGGTGCTGTTAGATATCTTCATTCGCTGGCAGGTGGTGATATGAAGCCTTTTGAAAAAAGGAGATCCCTGCAGAGCCCGATCAGGGGCAAGGGATAGAAGGACGGTGAAAGATTAGGACGACGATCCTGGAAGGTTTAATCAAGAAGACTCTTCAAAGTCTGAGGACCGGGAAGTTTGTATAATCCCAGGAGTTCGATCCCCGTAAAGTACGGAGGAGTCGGAAATACAAGATGATGAATCAGAAAAGTCTAGATGAGTCTGGGAGTTCTCAAAAGTGGAAAGTCAACTCTGTGGTAGGGTGGTGAACACCAGTGTTCGACGAATCGAAGGGCGGCCCGTGTCCGATAGGCCGTATTTCCCCCAATGGGTTTGAGAGTGTCATCTCCCTAGCAGATTCGAGATCGGTGCCTCCTCAGCAAGCCTGAAGGTTACCATATCCCCAGCAGAGTTGTGATTGTTTTCCAAGTCTGAAGTTGTCTTCCCAGCAAGGTTCCCAAGAGGATCGGGTTCGGCGGGGCTATCCCCAGTAGAGGTAAGGACTGGTTGCCTCCTCTAGCAGAGTAATCCCATGCAGTTCGGGTTCGATGGAGGTCATCCCCAGCAAAGGTTGTCTTTCCCCAGCAGGGTGGAAATGGACGTGGTAATGAAAGCTTCAGCGCAGTTCTTGGAGCTCCCCGGTGTTGTCTCTGGAGGAGATGTGTTTTTATGCATTCATCATGTAGATAGGCATAGCATACTGCATCATTAGTGTGTGGCATTTCCATAATCATGGGGCATTACGCTAAAAAAAACTCATGCATCAGCATTGCAAACGCATCCATTAGCCCGAGGCCGTGGTGAATTGACCAAGAATGGATCGTTGGAAAGAGTTTAGCATCGCTTGGATCGATTTTAGAATTGGGTTCCCCAGCAGGGTAGAAAGGTGTTTTCCCAACAAGTGACCCCGCAAGTGAGTGGGTATCCCAAGCATTGTTACTCCCCGATTGGTAGTATCTTGCCAGCTTGGATCTTTTTCCCTAGCAGATGTGGGTGTGTCTGATCTCTCCATATAGAGTCGACCCCTTAAGCAGAAAATGTCTACCATTCCTTCTGCGCTCCCCACTGAGTTATATCCTCGTGGATGACGGTTGTTTCCGTTCCCTCCTTGCACACGCAATGGGATGGGTTTCCCTATTGAGTTCTTTCCTCATTAGGATGAGTCTTGATTCAGTATGCCTTTTTGGATCGATCCTAAATTGGCTTTTTGTGGCCTCTACCTACAAACCGGTAGTTGTAAGTCCTACCTTTGTGGTTTTCTACCTACTAACTGGTAGTTGTAAAATCCCACTTTCATCCCCTAGCAGAGGTAACCTTTGTGGTTTATTCTGATTGTTGGCGGATTTTGCGGTTTTCTACCTACTACCCGGTAGTTGTAAATCCTGTTTTCTCACTCTGTCCCTCAGCGGAGTCTGTTGGCCTCTACCTACAAACCGGTAGTTGTAAGTCCTATCTTTGTGGTTTTCTACCTACTAACTGGTAGTTGTAAAATCCCACTTTCATCCCCTAGCAGAGGTAACCTTTGTGGTTTATTCTGATTGTTGGCGGATTTTGCGGTTTTCTACCTACTACCCGGTAGTTGTAAATCCTGTTTTCTCACTCTGTCCCTCAGCGGAGTCTGTTGGCTTCTACCTACAAACCGCTAGTTGTAAGTCCTATCTTTGTGGTTTTCTACCTACTAACTGGTAGTTGTAAAATCCCACTTTCATCCCCTAGCAGAGGTAACCTTTGTGGTTTATTCTGATTGTTGGCGGATTTTGCGGTTTTCTACCTACTACCCGGTAGTTGTAAATCCTGTTTTCTCACTCTGTCCCTCAGCGGAGTCTGTTGGCTTCTACCTACAAACCGGTAGTTGTAAGTCATATCTTTGTGGTCTTCTACTTGTCACCCGGTAGATGTAAACTCCACGTTCTCCCCTTGGTGGAGTTAACCCTCTGTGCTCATCCTGATTGATGACGGTTACTGTTTTCCGTGGTTTTCTACCTACTAACCGGTAGATGTAATCCCCTCTTTGTGGTTATCATTATCTAGTTGGAATTGATATTCTCATCCTTTCGGATATTTGCTCCGAGTCAGCAACTTTATCCCCAGCAGGTCCTCTTTCATTCACCGTTTGCAGGTAATGTCTGTGGTTTCCCCTTTTGATTGGTCATATTTGCATACCTAGTCCTGGTACCCGATGCCTTTCTTTTCTTCGGTCGAATTATCCTTTAACAACCTACAACCCGGTTATGGATAATCTTCCTTGCGAGTATATTATCTACGTTTTGACGGCTATAGATAATATATCTCATGCGCTCTTGGGTCGAAGTCGTCCTCCCCAGCCGAGTAAGATTCGTATTCCTTGTGGAATCGAATGTCCATCCTTTAACAAGTTTGCCTTTGCTCTCTTCAGGATGATGTCGGTCGATTTATCCATTTAACAACCTCAACCCGGTTATGGATAAACTTCCGTGCGAGTGTATTATCTACGTTTTGACGGCTATAGATAATATATCTCATGCGCTCGTTGGTCGAAGTGTCGTCCCTCCCCATCCAAGTAAGATTCGTATTCCTTGTGGAATCGAATGTCCATCCTTTAACAAGATTGCTTTTCTAGCCCTCTTCAGGATGATGAGTGTTTTGGAACACAAACCAATTCACGCTTTGGTCGGTCACCCGTTTCATGCCTACAACCCGGTATCCTTGGTGTTCCTTCCTGTTTGCTCGCTGTCGTGACCTTGATCCCCAGTGAGACCCCAGCAAGTGTGTAGCCTTGCCCTGACATGTAGATGTCAGTATCCTGTCAGCACCCGCGTGTGTTATTTCTTTGGTGTCGGTAAACACCATCTTTCGGTGCTTTCCCAGTCATGCGTAGTGTCTGGTCTTCTTTTGATGTCCGTCAACATCATCTTTCGATGTTCGTAACGTCGTCCTCCTTCCTTAGTGAAGTTTCCTCCTCTCTGTTGGTGTCGATAAACGTCGAGTTTTTCCCGATCATCCGTTGATGATTTGGTTGTGTTCATTATCCCCAGAAGAATCCTCCTCTCCGTTGGTGTCGATAAACGTCGAGTTTTTCCTATGCGTCCGATGACGTATAGTTGCTTATTCCCCACAGATCATTTGGCAATACCAGATGATTCCCCTCAGAGTTTCCTCCTCTCCGTTGGTGTCGATAAATGTTGAGTTTTTCCTGGTCGTCCTATGACATCTAGTTGTACCCTTCCCCATGCATAGCTACCTCTCCGTTGGTCTCGGTAAACGTTGAGTTTTTCTCATTCATCCGTTGACGTATGATTGTATACCCTCTTTCCCAGTCATTCATTAATGTCTGGTTGGTTCCCAGCCAGAATCCCCAGTAGAGTCGTCGGTGACGTCTTATGCGGTTTTCGGTTGTTATACCCCTTCCTTAGTGAAGTGGCTCCTCCTTCTCCGTTGGTGTCGATAAACGTCGAGTTTTTCCTAGTTGTCCGTTGACATCTAGATGTATTGCTTTCTCCCAGTTCATCCGTCGTCCGTTGATGTCTGGTCTCCTTCTCCGTTGGTGTCGATAAACGTCGAGCTTCTCCCTTTCGTCCGATGACGTCTGGTCGAGTCCTTCCCAGTTCATCCGTCGTCCGTTGATGTCTGGTCTCCTTCTCCGTTGGTGTCGATAAACGTCGAGCTTCTCCCTTTCGTCCGATGACGTCTGGTCGAGTCTTCCCAGTTCATCCGTCGTCCGTTGATGTCTGGTTACCTCTCCGTTGGTCTTGGTAAACGTCGAGTTTTTCCTGGTCGTCCCCAGTAGAGTTACCTCTCTGTTGGTTTTGGTAAACGTTGAGTTTTTCCCACTATGTCCGCTGACATGTGGTTGTATCTTTCCCAGTTCATCCGTCGTCCGTTGATGTCTGGTTACCTCTCTGTTGGTCTTGGTAAACGTCGAGTTTTTCCTAGTTGTCCGTTGGCATCTAGTTGTGATTCCGATTCCCATTCATCGTGTTGAGATGTCTGGATGTGACTGTACCGTTGAAAAAGAAAAATCCCAGTGAATAAATATCAGATCCCAGTGGACGTTTCCGTTGTTGGATCCCTGCATTGTGCAAATTCTACGGTTCTTGGTATTCAATCCCTGTTTACCCTGAAAGTCTGACAGTCGTTGCTCTCATCCGTCCGGGTTCCCAGTTGATTGAATAGGGGCAGCTGTAGCACCTCAAATTTGCACCTACCTTTGTACATACATTTTAATCATTAGGTCATTAACATAACATAGTCCATTGCATAACATTGTATTGCCTTTTGCCTAAGTGCAAGTCATTCAGACAGGTTAGGTCAACTGATCAGGAGAATCAGTCAATCAAGCAAATAAGTGCAATTTCCATTGAGACAAAGCCCTAGGGTTGGTTTATCAAGTTCATATGATTATGTGATCATTGTGAAGTGGTTTGGCCAAAGCTTGGATGCTCAGCTCAACAGTCAAGCTGGATTTCATCAGAAACCCTAGAAAGTCAATTGTGGTCAACTGCGCCTGAAATCAAGGATTTGAAGGTGGGAGATGGTTTGAAAGGCTTCATTCATGTCCATACAAGTCTCATTTGACATTTCAAAGATCAAGGTTGAAGGATTTAAAGTCAGATGAAAAGTTTCCCAAAATAGCAGGTGACCTGTAATTGGAAACTGCCAAAAATGGAAAGTTCTTCTCCTCAAAATTACTTCATCATACAAGCTTCAAATGAAATTTTGTCCAACATGAAAGTTGAAGATCTTGATCTCACCTTTCCAAAAAGTCCAAGAACATGCATTTCTCATGTGTGGTTGGCAAGATATGATCAAATCATTTTCAAAAAATGTTGAACTTCAAAAGGCCATAACTCATGAACCATAAGGCCAAATTGGGTGATTCTTTTTTGAGCAAGTCACATTTGAAATGTACTATCACATTGCATCATTACATTGCATCAAAAATCAACACATCAAAATGGCATTTTTCAAGTGGACTAATTTGTGTTTTGGTGGAAAAAAAAGTGATTTTGAAAAATACATGGCATTTGCACTTCAAACCAATTCCAACACATTCTAAACATCAAATATGACTTGTTTGCATGGCATTTTTACTGTTGCATTGGCTGCATTGTGAAAAGGGCATTTTGGCCAATTGTGCATAAACTTCATTTTGCTAATTCACTTGAATTTTGCCTAATCTTGATTAGCATTTGGATTAACACATGTTATAAGTTCATAATCATAACAGAAACTCCTAATCACAATCTCATTTCTCAGATCTAACAGAAAATCACCAAAATTCTCTCAATTTTCTTCAAACTTTTTCACACTTTTTTCACCATTTCCATTGAATTTCTTCACTCTTTTTGCTGGTTCTTGTTTGATCTATCTTCTACAGGTATTATTGAAGAACTGTTTCACAAAACCTTAGCCAAATCATTGAAGATTCGCAGCTGTCATCATCAAGTTCATCCATGGCATTTTGATGATTCTTGAAGCTAGTGCGTAATTGAGCTACAAGATCTACTCCATTCACTTCCTAAAGCATCATTCAACTTCTGTTTTGGCAATTGGCATCTTGAAACGCGCGAATCCAACAGCTGCACATTCATAAGGTTGGATTTCAACTTTCACCATTGATGAAATTGTGATATGCATCTTGTAGGTCTTAGATCATAGAGTCTGTTGCAATTTGTAGAATTGATTTTCGTTAAGAATTAAGTGAGAAATCTGGAATTGAAGCTTTGACGTGAAAACTTCTTTGGATCGATTCATGCTGTGTGGTTCGAATTAGGTTAAATCATGTGGATATTGTTGTTGTGCTTGATTAGACGATTCCATTGATATATGATTTGCTAAGTTTCGTGAGTAAATGTTCTTGTTGATTTCTGGAGATGGACTGTTGAACGCGTGAAGAAGGCTGAAAAAATTTCCGAAAATGGCCTTTTGATCTTTATTCCCGTTACTGTTCATACTTAATTGTGTTTGCGCGCGCCATGAATTCCAAACTGACACTCACTTCGATCCCGTGCCATAACACTTTCACTTTTTGGCTTGGCAATTATTTCCACATGTGTTCATCATCTTTGTTTCATTTTTTCATTTTATCACCATGATTAAAAAATGATAACTCCTTCAAAATAATCCAAATAATGTGCAATTTTTTGCATCCTTCTCCTTATGATGAGCTTGATTTTATGAACATTTTTAATAAAATTGTGCACGTGTGGAATAAATATTTGGCTAGGGTTTGATTGAATGTGTCTTTTTGTGCATCATGCTTACTCTTTCATTCATAAAATGATGATGCTTCATTAGATATTCATGAAATTTTTTGTGCATATTCTAGACATGTTTTTGGTCATTTTGATATGTGGTTTGCAATTTTTGAGTTCCTGGATTGAGAGTTATGACATGATCCTTGGAGGTGTTACATTTTATGCCATGCCATGTTTTGTGCATCTTCTTGATTTTATTTTCTATGTTGGTTGAACTTGAATTGAGCTGGATTTTTGCATGAGAATACTTGTGAATGTTGAGAATATATGTGAATTTTTCTGGATCTTTTGAATTCATTTCTTATTTGATTGGGATTTTATTTGCTGCTTGAGCAATTGTTGACCATTTGTGATACATGTTTGTATTTGATTTGGGAAATTCTGGTTATTAAATGGATGGATGTGAAATTTGGCATGTGTATTGTAGACATCTTGAGGTACATCTTGGTTTTAGTCCCATTCATTTATCATGTTTTATTTCTGTTTTATGATTGGTGGAAGTGAATGCTTGTTTTGATGCCTTGTATTGGCTTGCTTGAACTTGTGTTGACTTTATGAATTTCATTGACTTACTTCCTCTGGTCCAAATGCCATGAAATTTTGTATATTGCTCATTGAATGTATTCTGTTTGAGCTTGAATTTTCTGGGAATTTATTGAGCTATTTTGGTATTGGTTTGATTGTGATCATTCTGTTTGGTCCTTTGTGATTCCAAAATGCATAGTTTGACATGTTTTGTTCATAAAATGGATTTGGTGCATAGTTTTGATGTGAAACCAATTGGATTCTTTTCTTGCTTGATTAATCTTGGTTTTGATCAATTTTAAGTTGCTGTTTTGGATTTTTCACCTCCTTTTGACCCTAGGCTTGTCCTAGTGGTCTTGTTTCTCATGTTTGAGTTTGCTTTTCAGGTTAGGAAGCAAATGCTTTAAGGAGATTAATGCAAGTTGATTGAGTTTGGTTGATTGTTATGAACTAACTTGTTCTATTTTGTAGGATGCTTAGCTCACTTGCCTTGAGCTTGTGCTTTGCACATGTGATTGATTGTGTGTCTGTTGGTTCTTATGCTGTTTGTTTTGACTTTGTGACTTGAATACTGATTATATTTGATTGATTTCAGGTACCATAGTTGCTTTAGTTCTTTGAGAACTTGCTATTGTTTTGCTTTGCTTAAGCATTGAGGTAGAATCTCTTGTCTCCATGTAGTCTGGAAGACCTGGCTTGTTACCTGGCCAGGCAACTGTCTGAAGTCCTCCTTAAGAGGCAATGTTTGTGATTGTTTACTTTGTCCCCAAGCAGGAAAAGACCTCATATGAGGCAATTGGTAGACAAAAGAGATATGTAGCCTATCTCCTACTATTCTGTGAGTCACTCACCTTGCTCACACCACATGTGTTGATGCATAGTGAGTAAAAACCCAAGATCAGTTGAGTCGGTGTCATAAGTGTAGAAGGGTTCCCACTTTCTGGACCCACACTTCTTTGTCTATAGCTCTCCCAGGCCAGGGATATGAGCTGTGAAGTCTCATCTTCACTCACCTCTCATCTGGCTTCACCTTGACTCTCAATGTCAAGGTTAAGAGCTAACCTCACCCTGATACAGAGGCTTGTTTGTCGAGGTTGACATGACCCCTCGACTAAAGCCTAACCTTGATGTTTGAGCCCCTTGTTGGTGTGTTTATTTCATGCTGTATGTGTTTGTGTGGTGTGATTGTATCCCCTAGGTTTGCTAGACTCCGCGTAGTCTCGTTTGCATGTTAATTAAGGTAGCACGGTTCCTTCGTATAGGACTTCCTTTCTTGCTTGAGCTTTCCTAAAACACAAACAAACATTATCCCCTTTTAAGGATACGTCAACTCCTTCTACTACAGGTGAGTAAGTCTCCAAAGGTCGAGCATCCGGTAGATTGTGTAGTGACGTTGTCCACTTAAAAAACACAAACCAACAGGAATAGTTTAGCCGAACTACGGCAACTCTGATTCTCATGTCCAGATGAGATACGTAGGCACGAGATGCGATGTCTTGTCGAGTTTGACTAACAACTAACACTAACTTCTTTTCTCTCGCCCTCGTTGCGATTGAGTCCTTCCCTTTCTCTTGCCCTAGTTGCAATCGAGACCCTTCTTCTTCCTGTGTTGGTGTTATGAGATGGATGTAAGCCCAGCGATTAGCATTCCATATCCTCTGGTTGTATGCTTGGAAGCTGATGTAAGTCCAGCGATTGGCATTCGGGTTCCAGTATGGGTGTGTTTGGTTCGGAAGCCGATATAAGTCCAGCGATTGGCATTCGGGTTCCATGTTTGCCCGTGTTTGTGTGGTTTTGTTTGGCGTGCGTGAGCCGAGCTATGAATGCTCTGATTCTTCTTCGTCCAAGAATATACGTATGCATAGGATTCGACATCCTAGCGAGCATGTGTTTCCCCCCGTCTGAACTACTTTGACTCTGATGTCTATGCTTGATAGACTAAGTAGGCCCAGGATGCGATTTCCTGCCGAGTCAGTCTTGTTTGTTTTCTTGTGTCTCTTTCAGCCGATTTGTTTGTTTATGAACAGTGTTTTAGCAACCATTTTCCTTCCTATTGTGCGTGGATCCCGTCGAGTACGACGAATGCGTAGGGGTGCTAATACCTTCCCTTCGCATAACCGACTCCCGATCCCATTCTCTTTGGTCGCGAGACCATGCTTTTTCCAGGTTTACTCTGAGCGTTTCCTTTCCCTCCTTTGGGATAAATAACGCACGGTGGCGGCTCTGTTGTTCTTGTTTCCCGCCGGTTTTTCGCGTAATGCGACACGCTGCTTGTCTGATACAGGGGGAGAATTTTGGTGTTTATTTGTTTGGTATAGGGGGATAATTCTCTGTGTTCTGTTTGTGTGAAGTAGTGTGGTTGTTGCTTGTTGTGGACTGGCTTAAGGGGGAGTTATTGTGTTCTGGGAAGTTGCATGGACTTGAAGGAGAGTACAAGCACTTTTGTGTTCTGATGTTTTCTAGTTGGTTCTTGCTAGTGTTGTATGTGCAAGTGCTTGTGTGTTTACTAGTTGTTATTTTTGCTAGTGATGTGTGTGTATGTTTTCTTCTACTGTTGAACTGATGCTCTGATTGATTTCTTGTGAACGTGTGATCTGTTGTTTGTTTTAGCCAAAATTTGCCAAAGGGGGAGTTTGTTGGTTCTATGAATTGACATCAATTTTGGTAAAACTTAGTGTTATCACAAGATGTCACGCTTGTAGTCTTGACATGTGATATCAGCTTTCTGCAGGTTGTTTAATATGGTTGTGCAGGATTTATTCAAGATGTCAGACCCGATGTTACGACGTGTGCATACAGAACATTCAGTCTGAATGTTATGTATTTTGTTGTTGCGCTTTTCATGCAAGTCTTTGTATGCTTATGTGGAGATTGCATGCATTATTAAAGGAGTAATTCTATTTAAAGTCAGAATAGTCTGTTTCCCAAAAAGGAATGATTAGCTTCTATTTCTTAGGGAATACACATTAAATAGAATTAGGGTTTCATGCTGCCCAGACCCATTTAGAAAGCTTCTATTTAAAGACTTTGTAAACCCTGTTTTAGAGACAAAAAACACGAACGGTGAAGTGAGTGAGTATTAGGGTTTTAGTCTTGTGTGCGTTTGTGAATTGTGAGCCATTCATCCATCTTGTTGATGTGTGAATTGGACTGAGTTTTTGAGTTGTAATTTGTCCACTCTAAGCTTTGAAGTACGAGTGTATTTGTTTACTTGATTGAAGCTTTTAAGCAAGATCAAGTGTGTGTCCTTGAAGTGTGTTTTCTTTCTTTTTAGTATTTGTTCTAATATCACTGTTGTGATTGAGGGGGAGTGAGTAGGGTCTCATGTCTAAGAGTTCTTAGATAGAAATCACACGGGTAGAGATTAGGTGAAAAGACTCTAACTTGAAGTTGTTTGCTGAGAGTCTTTGAACTAATTCTGTTTAGTGGATTTGCTTCCTGGCTTGGTAGCCCCCAAACGTAAGTGTGTTTAAACCGAACTGGGTTAACAATTGCTTGTGTCGTTTTTAAATTGTTTCCTGGATTTTATTCTGTTCATATTTCACTTGTTATTCAGATATTAGTGTTATGACATTACCTTCGACATCTCATATCTGATACCAAAATTTCAACCTTATCAACACCCAAGTTCCATTGATATTGACAAGACTTGATTGGATCAACCAAGAATCAAGGGTTTTTTGTAAGTCAAGAGCATGGAGTCTGGGTAAGAACCATTCCAAAGAAGTGAACTAAGGATAAAAACCTGTAGATCATGTTCTAAAAAGTTCTCAGAGTCTTAATTCCATCTATCGGATATTACAGGTTAGGATGACTGACTCATCAACCCATAATATTCTCAAGAGAAACTTGTCTGAGTGTAGTATCGCGTAACAACTGTTATCAAGTCTACACTTGAACAGTCTCCGCGCTACGTCCTAAATAGGCCAAGAGGGGTTAAATGTTCTACGGTCCTCAGCTTCTTGGACCCCAAATTAGAGATAGTAATGCCTAACCATAAATACTTGTGTGACATTCCTAAATCCAAAAGGATCTCCACTGAGTAGATGGGTCTCAAGCCAACTTGTTAAGGACTACTCCACACAAGTCGAACATGACTATACCATCCTCTTATCTTAATTGCACTCAAGTTCGGGTTAGAACTTATCTCACCTCTCAGAGATCACCAAGCACAACAACCATATTATATCATACAAACAAATATACATACATCAAATATACAGTTATATACACACACAAAAGTAGGCTAAATCCACTGGAGACTACTCCCCAGCAGAGTCGCCACTTAATGTCTGTAGCGGTAAATTCATGACCATCAAGCTATGAATAAGCTAGACATCAAATAAACAAGAGTCTCCACCACGCTTTTATTGTTTCCAAGGGAAAAGGGAAAAGTACAAACAAAACCCAAAAGATAAGAAGTTTTCAAATCAAAACTAATAAAATGCCCGAGATTACAGGTAAGGGAATTGGTTACACAGAGGGAAGGTGTTAGCATCCAAAGTGTCCTAGGTACTCCTAGGGAGCCCTTTTTTTTGTGTGAATATGTGTTTTTATACAAAATGATGCTTGTAATAAATGGAGTGGAGGGATGAGAAAAGAATTAATTAATTATATTTTTTGTGTTTGACAAGACCTTCGGACTTGTGCCAACGTACCAACATAAAAATGAGGGATCAAAACCTCGTAGGTCGTGGTATCAATTTTAAAGTGAGTGCATTGCTTTTAACAAAAATTTAAGTTTGAAAGGCACAAAGTCCTAAAATGTTTTGAATGAGTGTTAGTTCTTTTTGGCTTTTGAAAATTTGAGTCAAGTATAGTTAAGTCCATTTACAAGTTTGATTAAGAAAATAAGTTTGAAAATGCAATGGCATAAGGCCAAAGTTTCTAGTTTGCAAAAGTGGTCAAAGTTTAGAAATCAACAAACACAAGCAAAGAAGTTTTTTTTTAAAAGGAGGGAGAGATTTTGAAATTAAAGAAGTGGGGAGGAGATGAAGAGACTAATCCTAAGCATAAAATTAAAATTTGAGAGTTGAAAAGATCTGACCAATGGGTTGCAATCCAATAGACAAGAATGTCATATAGAAACCCACAATTCCCTTGGACTTTAGAATCAAGAAATAAACAATGCACAAAATATCAACTTGAAGACAAAGGCATCAAATAAAGATAGCCTCATCCAAGCTTAGAAACTCCATGATCTTCTTCAAATTTTCCCCATGTAACAGTTGAATTCCAAGATGGCATAAGTCACATGTTCAATAACAGCTTCACAATAATCATGTTGCAGATGAACTTAAATGGATCTTCAATATGTATCAGATGAAGTTTCAGATTACAAGCACTTGATTTCATGAAAGTTGGCATTGGCCAAGTCCTTTGCATAAGGGATGTTGCCTAAATTCTAAGTCCAATTGTCTCAGATTAAACCAACAGTTCACACAAGATATTTTTTAGGGTTTTTGTTCTTATTATGTATGTTAATGGTCAGAGACCACACAAACAAACACAATATACACAAACAAAATATATCATAAAATATGGTCCAAATGGACAAAGTGAAAATGACATTAACATAAACAATTAGAATGGTATGAATAATGACAAATGAATAAAGCTCAAAAATTAAATTGCATTAAAAGTAAATGACTTAAAATTAAATGTTACTTGTCAATGAGTTAGAAGTTAGTATTGCTTTTGCTTTTGCTCTTTTGTTTAAGTCATTCTTTGGAGAACACTCAACCCACTTATCACAAGCATGGATCCTTGAACCAAGACATCTTCCAAAGGAAGGAAAAAAGGCCAAGTTTCCATACAATACTATGAAAGAGGGGAGACTTACAATCTCACTAACTAGAATGCTATGTCTTTTGTGTCAAAATTTAGCGCTATGTTAAGCAATCATAATTGGACTTGTGTAGAAGTCACAACTATTTGAGGTCAGGCAATAGAATTTTGTTGTTAATGCATGTTAGAGACATAGTATGATGAACTATGCTCATGAAACATACCACACACAAAAAGAATATGCAAAGTGGGGGAACTAATCTCATCCATACTTATGTTGATTTTGCAATCAACTAGCCTTAGGATGTTGAGATATCATAGGTCCATGGCATGAATGCATAAAGAAGGGGAATGAGATGAAGAGGGAGGGGAAATGGACCAAACTCAAATTGGACAAAGGAGGACTTTTACCAAGTTAAGATCATTCATTCATTTTGGGAGATGGAATGTACATTCCATCAATCCCCTAAATCCAATGATCATAACCTAACAAAGTCAATCAACCTTGACCAAGGCCCAACAACACAAGTCAAACTCACAAAGGCAATTAGAATGGCTCTACACAATTAATTTGACACTTAAATAATTAAAAATATTAAAAATAATGCATTAAATTAAATATGGTTGGTCAATTTCCTAAAACCTCATCAAAACACCAAAGAAATGGCCATGAGATTTATCATAGGTCGAACAATCAAAGGACCTTGGAGAATTTTTTTAGAATTTTTGGAAACTTAAAAGTATTTTTAAACAATTAAAAATAATCACAAAATCAATTAAATCATGAAAAATATTAAAAATGATCCAAAAAATAATTTTAATTCAGAAAATGAAAGAGGATTATATTTAAATTTTTTTGGTGAAACTCTCATATTTTTTGGATCAATATTAAAATTAATCTGAATTAATGAAAATCAAAGAAATAAAAATAAAAATCAGATAATCAAAAAAACGTGGACCACTTGATCTCCCTCATTAATTGAGGTGGCAGATCAAGTGGTGGAGAGCGCGCGTTCCATGATGCGCTTGAGTCAACTGATCACACGCTGGGTAATCACAATGTATGCTCTTGATTAAAACATTTTGAACTCATCTAATGGCTCTGAACACTTCAAGTGTATCACCGGAGCCAAAGGCCGGTCATCTTCTTCGATGACCTTGGCCGGACTGGTTCAATCATCACGACATCATAAATGAAAAAAGAGGACATGATCTTAAAGAAAAAATGGCGTAGATCACGAATATCACCTCAATTTTAACTAACTCCAACTATAGAGAGAGATACGTGGAGTTGAACTTTGAGGTGTGTCAACTGAGTTGCTTCGATTTGACCTCAAAGCAACTCAATCTTCTTGCCTACATTGGTAGGACTTCAGACAACCAAGGATCCAAGAGAATTGAGAAAGAATCGAAGAGAAGAAAATTTTGGAAAAATACCTTCAATGTTGTGCAAAAATGGATCTCTCTTGCTTCAATTTGTGCTTGATCTTGCTTATGGAGCCTGTGGAAGTAGGTTAAGAGTAATGCAAAGCTTTAGATCCTGGAGTTTTTGAATCTCCAAATAGTGAGATTCTAACTCAAATTTCAATTGAAATTTCTCATGTTTTCCTTTGAATTAAGAGGGTTTGAATGATTGGGGGAAAAGTTGGCGCGTAAGGTCCTTTGAACTGAGGCATTGGACCTCTATTTATATCAATGAGAAGTGTTATTTGCACACTTGAAAAATTCTCCAAAATTGGCAGTGCAATGCACATGCTTGCATGGGCGTATGCAGGCCTATGAAGCAATCCAATTAGGTCCACAATCAACTGAAATGAGGTCTGCATGAAGCTTGGATGGCAAGGCAAAGTTATTTGAACATTTGAAGCATGAATCTTGCCAACTGATACATGCCTGTTTAAGCCATGCGCAGACCCATCAAACTTCGTACAAAATTAGTGAATTAGGACTCTTTAGAAATATTAGAGAAAAGAGGAACAACTCTTATGTTGAACACTTCTCCATTTGGGACTTGTATCATGGTGAATTTTGAGGTGGAAGTTTGGAAATTTCAACATGTCAAAATATTTTCTAAGTGTCAAGCCACATGTTCAATTATTCCACCTTGCTTAACTTTTTATGTGAGCTCCAAATGAGAAACGTGTCTTCATCAAAGTTTAGATCTTTAAAAAAATTCAAAATGGTCACCAATTTGACATTATTTGGATTTAGGATGAGTGAGTTATGCATTTTTGAAGTTGAGAAAAATCACTTAATCAATGGTATTGGTCCAAAATGACCTATAATGTATCCTCATATCACATGTTCATAAAAGTTGTTTTAGCTATCACTCCAAACATAAAAGTTGAAGTAGAAATCTTGAATTTGATTGTGAAACTTTTAAATCTTTCATATCATAAAAATTGAGCAATTTATGACTTTGGGAAGTTGACTTTCAAATTAGGGTTTAGACAAAATGACCTATAATGTTTCAACATAGAAAATGACTTTTCAAGCAAAATTAGCTCTAGACTTAAACATGAAAGTTGTTTGTAATGTCACTTAGAGTAACGTTGATCTTGGAATTATTTTCATATAATGAAAATTGTAGGAGATAGGGTCTAGGGGGCCTAGTTTTGATCAGATGACTTCATCTGACCAACCACCATCAACCAACTTGCTAACTTGCAATTATCTTGAATTTTTAGGCTCATGGTAGCTTATATATGTATAAGATGATGAATTTTGTAGTTCCCCTTGAGATATTTGATCAATTGGCGGAGAAGCTTGTTGAAGAAGTTACTCAAGATACCCAGATGAATTAGGGTTTCCAAGACAAATCAACTCCAAACTCTTGAAGAATGCTTGATGAAAATAACATGTAGAGATCATTGGGACTCATACATAATGCTTAGAGTAATTGTGTATCACTCCTTGGTTGTTCTCTTAGCAATGAGGGTCTTAAACCCTAGATGTGAACTTGATAGATCAAGGGTGATCATGCCCTACCTATAAAAGAGTTAGGCAAAATGCAAAGATATATTTTTGGTATTTTGGTTAGTAAAATGATAAAATACAAGTATGATACAATCACATAGTGCTTGGTGATCTCTCCCAAAACAAACCCAATGAAAGAGGGGTAAGGAGGATGCCAAGGTATGATCCAAATGCTAATGCATATGATGAGATTGCATAAGGGATCTTAGGGTCAAAATTGGGGTCTTACACCGACATAATAATATAATTATATAATAGAGAGAAAAAGTTACAATATGAAGGAAATTAGGAAACATTGTATCCTAACATACATTAAGATATCACGCAAATAGACAGTACCAACATATTCTTGTTGATGCACCAATGATACCAATGTTATTCTTCCCATAGCAGTACCGTTGAAACTCTTAGCAGTAGAAAAGAAGAAAATACCAGCTTTGAGCAAGCTTTCGGTAATAGCTAATGGAACCGAATTCGACGAGTTAATATATCATTGGAATCATAATTTTATAAAGAAACCAAATATATACTGCAAATTGCAAAGCAATCTACGAATTATAACAACAAAAGCAAAAAGTGGGTAAATTTTTTGACTAAAGAATTGGTCGGTTCAGCTAAAATATGCATCGAAACAAAAAACTAATTATATTTTAATAATCAGCATGAAAAATCGATTCAAATGGTATATGACTTTGTGCAAAATAATTAAGGTATAATTTTGCTATTTTTTGGTTTCGACATAATTACAGTTGTGTTGTGGTCTGATAACTCAGTTTTGATACAAGTTTTAACTTAAATTAGAACTACAACAACCACATCACAAGATTACCGGTAAAAATCGGAGAAAAATGTGGAATTCGCTATTGCATGCAAGGTGTTCGATAAAAGTTTCAACCAAGTTTCTTTTCTTTTTGGCTATAAATAAGTGATTATTCTAATAAGTCATTTCATGCTCTATGTCTAAACTCTATAATAATACAATGTCTGATTCAATGCTATGCTAAGTTATGCTAGAAATTATGCTATGTTGATTCCAATGCAATTTGTTTAGCCACTTGAATTTTTATGCTACTCGAAATTGGATTTTGTTTGTTTGTTTATGATATGGATAACTAAGGGGCTGTTTTGGATCGTGAACGGTTTGTTGGTATCGAAATTATCTAATTCTCTCTAAGATGCATGATTAAATTAGTAGAAAGGAGAAGAAGAAGAGAAGCATAATTAATGCATTCATCACAAGGAAGATAAAGTTCAAGAATAATAAACATGCAACGAATCAGAAAGAAGTTTAAGGCTTACCAAAGGAGGGGAGGATTCCTCTAGTTATTGTAGCAAAGATTCGTCGGCGAATATACCGAAGAGAAACTCTAAAAACTTTAAAGTAAGCCCCTTCAATCAAATTACTTTGCTTGATAATTATGGTTGGATATAAATGATGAATGTGGAAGATGAATCTTGAATGTAGAATATTAATGAACATGCTTGAATCTTGACGATCTTTGAATGATGATTGTTGATGCTAATGTGTGAATTGTTGAAAGCTTGATTGCTGATTATGTTGAAATTGGATTGTGGTTAAGTTCCACCAAACTTAGAACTTCAATGTAAAGTTCTAGATAGTGATGAATATGAACTTTGGTGATGGTGAGAGAGTGAAGAAAAGAGAGAATTATGAGAGAACTTGAGAGAAAAATGGTGGGAGAATAATGGTTAAAGGGGTTGATGATAGTTTTTCTAGTTAGGTTTGTCAAGTCCAAAATGGTGGAAAATGACATGTTTATATAGGTTTGTAAGTCAATTAACACCCTTGGATTGTGATCCAAGTAATGGGTTTATCAATGGTTAGAAATTAATTTAGACATTATTTGCGGATCACTAATCTCAACCCTTGGATTGATTGTTAAGAATGGTTAAGCTTGAATGGAAATTTGATTGAAAATGGAAGTTAGAATTTGGGTTTGTTTGGTAGTTTTTGTGTTAGTTTGGAAGTTATGGTGGTTAGGGGTTAATTGGGTAATTGAGGGTTTGTGCATGCATAGGTAGCTAGAGACAAATGGTGCTTGAAGTTTGCAAAAGTACCAAGTTGGAATGTAAGGCAAAAGTCACTAACAATTGATTTGAATTTAAATGCTCTTGCCTTTGGTTTTTCACCACTTTTTCCTTGAATTTTTTGTGAATTATCTCATGACTTTAAGTGCTTTTAAGATGTAATTTTGTGTTGAAAATAATCACTTTTGAATGGTGTAAACTCATAAATTAAATTCTGAATTTTTTGGCTTGAATCAATGTTGGAGAGTGTTGAAAAAAACAAAATTGAATTTTGTACGTATTGTAGAATGTTTCTAAGTTTCTTGAGTTTTTCATGACTTTTTGATGATTTAGCTTCATGATATGAATGTTTAACTTGATCCTCCTTTTTCCTTGTAGCAAAGTGAGCATTTTGGTGAAAGAATGAGCTTGAAGCAACCTTGGAAAGTGAAGAACAAGTCATGGAAGTGAAGTTTGATAGAAGATAGAACTTGTTGGAAATTAGCATTTGACATAATCATGACATAAGCCATTTTTTTATGAATGGTAATGAATCCCTTGATCAAATGCTTGTAGAACATGTCTAGGAAAATTTAGGAGTCAAACCTGAGTCAATGGTCGACAGTTGACCAAAAGTCAACAATTGACCAAAAAGTCAATTGTTTGACCAAAAAGTCAATTGTTTGACCAAAAAGTCAATTATACCCGAAAGATGTAGTTTTTTTTACCTTCTTTCCTTGTAATCTATTATTTTGATTTGTATCTCAAGAAATATGCATTGTACCATGAACTTCCGGTGAATGAATGAAATCTTCCTTTTATTTCAATTTTGCCCTTTTCTTTGAATTCAATCAATCTTCCAAATTAAGTGACAATCATTCTAAATCCCCTACTGAACATGAATCTCAAATAAAGAGATGATCCGCACCACAAGCAATATGGGAAATAAACCTGAATAATTAACAAATATTATCCACATCGAAAATCCACTTAAACTAAATAAATCCATTATTGTCGAATTGTTGGTCTAAATTTATTACAATATGCAAATGCTGATGAATGACCTAAATGCATGATCATATAGACAAATGTATGCATATGAACAAAACCATAAGGCATTAGAATGGAATGAGGAGGTAAGGAAAATTTTGGAGTATGACAACTGCCCCTATTTAATCATCTTGGACTTGAATGTATGAGTGGTGACAACTTTTTCGACATTCAAGGTGGAAGAGATTAAATAAAAAAAATATCCAAAAAAAATCCATTTGAGGGTGAAGTGATGTAATGTAGGGAAAATAAGTTTATTGTAGGGAATTTTTTATGGGGATGAAAAGTTAGTCAAAATAGACGAGTGTTGGGTGTCGCATCTCGAAAAATATGATATTTCGCGATGGTCGCGGAAAAAATGATTCCAACAGAGTTGTCATCGAACTTTATTTATTCCAATGAAGGAAAGGAAAAATATCGATAAAACCCTTTAAAAATGGAAAATGGTCGTCGCAACCATATTCAGGGTTTGAGAGTGGGTTATACAAAGGGAAAGTATTAACACCTCTCATGTTCGTTGTACTCAACATAAACCTTTTATTTAAACTTGCGATTGAATATTGGCTTATGTTAATTGTTTTCTTCGATTTATGACAGATGTAATCGGAAAATAAAAATGGTCGCAAAAATGTTTTTATTAAGGTGCTTGACGAGATTGCGGGTCTCTCTCCTACATATCCTCGGGTATGAGGAACTCAAAGCCTCGTAGTTCGTGGCAAGATAAAAAGATTTTTTTGGTATTTTCTATTATAGTGTTTGGCGAGACGTGAATCTCACTCATACGTATCTCAAGGTGCGATGGAAAAATCAAAGCTACGTAGTTCTTGGTAGCCAAGAGTGGGTTGATTGACTTTAATTGACGGATTTTTAGGTCACATTCTAATTGTTTAAACATTGGCTTGTTTGCTCGCTGATGGGAGACTTAGCGTTTTATTGTTTTTGCAGTTGAAGGGATCTTGTTTGTTCGCGTTCTAGCAGTTTAAACATTTAGCTCTATGTTTGCGCATGAGAGGCTTAAGCGCTTGTTATATACTCATTAGAAAGGATTAAGCAATGTTCTTCTGAAAAAAGAAAAGCTTGATTGATTAAAGTTTGTTAGGGTTGAACACGTGTCTAGATCACATTCTAAAGGTAAAACATGTCTTGCTTACTCGCGGCGGAGGCTTAAGCGCAAGTTTGTACGCGTTAGAAAGGATTAAACAAATGTTCTTCTGAAAAGAAGTTGTTGTTCACACGGGGGCGAGAAATTAGGTTAAAGTTGTGTTGAATTTTTTTAGGAGAATGACGAATGTTTGATGAAAACGAGACATGAGCCTCGGAACCAAGTATTCGGGATACTACCGGGGCACTAGACTCCAACAATACCCTTTTCATTCAATATATTCGAAAATTTGTTTGATGGACAATGAGCATTCAAAAGATGGTTCAAAGGTTTCACCGGAATACTAGATTCCAATGGCCCGTCTTTTTGTTCAAGTTTTTATGTGTTTAAGAAACGAAAGAGTGAATGAAGAGTTAACTCAAGACGTGTTTCTTGAGAGCATTCATTCCAAAACTCAAGGAAAGGAATGTGACACTCCAAGAACCTTCGTCTTTCGTGTTTGATTAATGAAAGGGTTTTCAATGTTGTGTTTTAATCGGGGAAAACTTGAATCGCACAAAGGAAGTTCTTAACGTTGGATCAAGTACTCGCATTAGTGAAAATGATTTGGTTTGAATTATGAAAATGGTTTGAAGTTAAAGTAATTATGAAATCGAATTGATGGTTTCAAAATGATTATTGAAACCATATAAGTCGATCAATATTTAATTATCAAAATGAATTAATTAAAATTTAATTAAACCACTTAATTAATATTAAAAAAATTATTTGATTAAATCAAATATTCAAGATAATTTAAATTAATCATTAAAATTACCTAATTTAAACAAATTTTAGTTAATTAATTAATTTAATTAAAACGAATGACAAAGTCTGTTTAAAAATGATTGAGGTGAATTAGTCTCAATATGCTCAAAGCCGATTTGCACATAGTGACAACGGAATCGAAGTGTCGCATGTAAGAATTGAAACGCAGCAAAAATATCATATTGATGTATTAAAATTTCGGTGGCATAACAACATAAAATTGTTGAATCCTAAGATCAAAATCCGATTTTAAAACAAAATGGAGTATAGTAAACAACACCAACACAAATTTATTTACAACATTGCTTCAATACCACACCATCCAAATCCAACATAAACACATTGTAATCGAAACGCGATCAATAACCGAAATATGCACATCAATGCAAACAAGTAACCAACCGATTGCAAATATATATGGTCAATACACCCAAAACTATATATTAAGATATAAACAGCTGCATAATAAACAAATTTTACAAACAAAACAATATCAAAATAAGGATTTCATTATTATAACTAGAATAAGATTTTAAAATAAATGCCTGAAACTTTGACGCTGCTAAATGAAATCAATATGACCCAAATTAGAAAATAAACAAAATAAATAATATAACAGATTATAATAAACAAAGAAGCCAAAGAAGAAAAGGTCGTAATCGTGAGATTGAAATTATCGGTTTATGGTGTAGCATAGTTGGTCAGTGGAGTTCTATAGGATGCAAAATCGACAACCTCATCAAAGATTGATGGATTAGTCAACATAGACAAACAATTATCTACAATGCAAACCCCAAAATTGGATCCCAGAAGAACATTGGTGGATTTGAGAGGTCAGGCTACAAGTTGTATCTACCAGAAGAAGCTTCCATCGTTGTCATTGATTTCACCCATTTTTACATATCGCTAGAACCCATGAATGGTATCGGAAGCATACTTCGCTATTAAAGGCTTTAGTTAGTAAAATAATACGTTCATAAATGTTGAGTTTGGGGTCAGCTGGTGTTGTAGAGTTGGTGAACGCAATCAGAAGAAGTGTATGACAACAGTGATTATGATGGAAATCAGCGTGACGATGTCTTTTTGGGCACATTTCTTTGAACACATGGCGTGCAATGTTAAGATTGTGATATGTTGTGTGAGAAGATGAAGGGATATATGTCTTTTTGGGGACATTTCTTTGAACACATGGCGTGCAGTGTTAGTTTTGTGGAGTTGTTTTCAAGGTTGAGGGTGTTTTGTGGTACGTCCGGCGTGGTAGTTTGGAAGGAGTAAAGCTGGGAACAGAGGGAACGATTATGGCTTGAAGGTTATGAGCAAAGGTTTAGATCTGAACTAGTGGAAGTGATGAGAGGAAATGGAGGTGGGTTTTCCGGTGCAGTTTTCGTTGGTTTTGTGAGTGATTTGAGATTAATGGAAATGAGGGAAAGAGGAAGGTAGAAGTTTGTTAGACAGAAGTGTCAACGAAGAAGAGAGAGTCACCGGTTTTAAGGATGGGTCGTGTTTGGATAATCGTTGTTAAGGGTTCATTTTCAGAAGAAGAAAAAGTATTTTAGAGAAGAAAAAGAATCATCTATAATATTCGCGTGGATCCTTTTTTTCGCAAATGAGGAGAGTCCTCTGTCTCTTCAGCTGCTCACTCCGCGCCACATGTCCTTCTAGTGAGGTCCCAATTTAGAAAAAAATGAAAATCACCGACCCTTTTAGCTTGCTGGTTGTGTGTCTGTTATTAGAGAGAGGGAGTATTATAGGGGTGGACAAGAAAAAACCACCCGAGAATAACCAACCGAACCGGTTGCAGGATGCTGTTTCGGGTCGGGTTAATTCGGTTTGACGGGTTGGACGGGTGTTGCAAACGGGTTCAGAGGGGGGTGTGTGGTCGGGTTCGGTTTTGATTTTTTGGCCAACAAAATCTGAGCCCGACCGATATTATATTCAAACATAATCCATTCCATTACTATCAAGGAGAATTTTGGCACCCAGTAGAATTTTGGCCCAACAAAATCAGAGTGCTCCTCCAAAACTTGCGCCGTCTACCCTGAACCCTAAAGCTTGCGCCGTCCACCTCTCTGAACCCTAAAGCTCCGTCCACCCCTCTGAACCCTAAAGCTTTAGCGCCGTCACCTTGCTTCATCTCCAAAAGTAAAACAAAATCGCTATCTATGTCTCTCCTCCGCCGTCATCACTGTCCTTTCCTCCTTCATCATCACTAAACAGAGAATCATTTGTATCCTTATCCCTCTTAATCACGTTCTTTTGTGTTCGTATTTGCTTTCTAAACACTAAGTCTTTCTTTGTTCTTGATTTCAGATTTTGTATTTTCAGGTTTTGTAATTTCAAGAGTTCTTTGAGTTAATGGAAGGTTAGATCATTGTTTATGTTTTTAAGAGCTTTAATCTTTTATATACTGTTTTAATAACTCCATTTGTTTTATTTTTATCGAGATATGGAAGAGGCTGTAGAAATGCAAGGAGCTGGAAATTTGCATAATAACAGTAAGTTTAGTTTATTTTATGTATGTTTTGTATGCCTATGTCGATATATCATGTTGAATATTTTGCATAATAACAGTAACTCCATTTGTTTTGTATGCCTTATTAAAAGTTTAAGGTAATAGGTCCTTTAAGATTAAGACATATGACTACATAAAAATAAGATTAACAAACTTTGACACTAAGCCTATAAACACTTAACGAGTTGATGATGTTGGTTGTGTGTTGATTATAATCTTCATTAATTTTCAGTAATGGAGAATGTTACTCAAAACCAACCTTTTTCATTAACATCTGGTGTTGGTGCAACTGATGTTGCTGCCAATGAAATTCATGTTGTTGGACTTCCTCCACTTGGAAAGAAGAGAAAACAAAATGCTAATGGTCCTAGGAAATCCTCTCCTGCTTGGGACCATTTTATTAAATTGCCTAATGAAATTGAAGCAGTAGCTGCTTGCAAACACTGTCATAAGAAATATTTGTGTGATCCAAAAACCCATGGGACATCTAACATGCTTGCTCATACAAAAGTATGTACCAAGATGCCACAAAATGATCCTACTCAAACTGCCCTCTCCTTTGCCGGTGGAGAGGGTGGTGGCTTGGTTGCCGCAAGCCAACGATTTAATTTGGTAGCTTGTAGGAAGGCTATTGCTCTCTTTGTGATCCTAGATGAACATGCTTTTAGGGTAGTTGAAGGGGAAGGCTTTAAGTTGTTATGCAAACAATTACAACCCCAATTAACTATTCCATCAAGGAGAACTGTGGCGAGGGATTGTTTTCAACTTTTTGTTGATGAAAAAGCAAGATTAAAAGGTTATTTCAAATCTGATTGCAATAGGGTAGCCTTAACCACAGATTGTTGGACATCCATTCAGAATCTTAGTTATATGACCCTAACTGCACACTTCATTAACAATGATTGGAAGTATGAAAATAGGATTCTAAGTTTTTGTTTAGTTCTTAATCATAAGGGGGAGACAATTGGTAGAAAAGTTGAAGAGATTTTAAGGGAATGGGGAATAAGGAATGTGTCCACAATCACTGTGGACAACGCAACATCTAATGATGTAGCTGTTGCTTATTTGAAGAAGAGGATTGATAATATGGGTGGTTTAATGAGTGATGGATCTTTCTTTCATCTTCGTTGTTGTGCACACATTTTAAATCTGGTGGTTCGTGATGGTTTAAAACAGAATGATTTATCCATTTCTGCCATTAGAAATGCTGTTAGATTTGTTAGGTCATCACCCCAAAGATCTACAAAGTTCAAAGAATGTATTGAGTTTGCTAGAATTAATTGCAAGAAACTTCTCTGTCTAAATGTTCCGACAAGGTGGAACTCATGTTATTTGATGCTAGATGCTGCTGAAAAGTATCAAGCAGCATTTGAGAAAATGGAAGGTGAAGATTTTAGCTATTTGGAATTTTTTGGATTAGTTGCCCCCCTTACTCTTAATGATTGGGAGAATGTTAGGTGTCTAGTAAGTTTTTTCAAAATTTTCTATGATGCTACTATGGAATTTTCTTCGTCAAAACAATCCCTTCATAAGTCATTCCACCAACTAGCTTCAATACATTGTGAGCTTAAAAGATCATCCATGAATTTGAACACAATTTTAGCCTCAATGGGATATGAAATGAAGAAGAAGTATGACAAATATTGGGGGGAAATTAAAAACATCAACAAGTTTATTTATTTTGGCGTGATTCTTGACCCTAGATACAAGTTAGGATATGTAGAGTGGTGTTTTAATGATATGTATAATGGCGAGTCGGTGCCTTTTACTAATATGATTAATGTGATAAAAAAGGAGTTGTTTAAACTATTCAATTGGTACAAGGGTATACATGAAAAGCAACATGGACCCTCTACTAGTCCTAATGAGGGTGGTTCATTTGGTGATGGTGTTCCTAATGTTGAAGTTCCATCTCATTTTGCAAGGGTTGAAGCTTTTAAAGAGCACCTTAAACAAAAAGATTCAATAGATAAAAAAAATGATCTTGAGAGGTATCTAGATGATAATTGTGCCGATGATTTTAACTTTGACATCCTTATGTGGTGGAAACAAAACTCTTGTAGATACCCTATTTTATCAAAAATGGTGAAGGATGTTTTAGCTAGTCCAGTATCCACTGTCGCTTCTGAAAGCACGTTTAGTACCGGGGGCAGAGTTCTAGACACATATAGAAGTTCACTAACCCCTGAAATGGCAGAGGCTTTGATTTGTGCACAGGACTGGTTGAAACCTACACTTAGTCAATTCAAGGACTTGAATATAAATGAAGAATTTGAGTTGTCTGCCACTATTGTTTCAGGTATGTAAGTATTTGAGTATGAGTATTTAGTGTATTAATGTATTAGCTTTGGTTTTGATTTAATTATTTGGTTTCTGTTTAATTTTATGCAGAATTTGGTGGTCCCTCTACTAGTGGATCAACATCTGGTGATGGATCTAATGCTGTTGGAAACGGAAATGAACCAGTTGCTGGTTCATCTCAATCACATACTTGATGATGGTTGTGGTTTTTGTATTTTTTTTCATTTGATTTACTTATATCTATGTTTTTTACATGTATTAATATATTTTTGTGTTTCGTTTCAGTTTGTTTTTTGGAGTCATTTGTGAAAATGACCTTATTTTGGGCTACTGATTATTTTGATGATGGTTGTGGTTTTTGTATTTTTTCATTTGATTTACTTATATCTATGTTTTTTACATGTATTAATATATTTTTGTGTTTCGTTTCAGTTTGTTTTTTGGAGTCATTTGTGAAAATGACCTTATTTTAGGCTACTGATTATTATGGATAATCAGCTTATCTATCAGCTAATATCCTCAACAGTTATTTTTTTTGTGATAATATATCAACCAATAGTCCTGAAGAGGTTTTTGATGCTTTGAAGAATCAGACTGTGGATCTGGTTTTAACTGCTCATCCTACGCAGTCGGTTCGTCGATCTTTGCTGCAAAAGCATGGAAGGTTTGTACTGTTTATGGAATTGTGGATTACTGCATATTATGCTGAAAATGATCACAATGATTCCTTCTCTATTTTTGTAACTTACAGACACAAGACCAGACTCCACATTGGACAATTGGTGAAGGATACGTCGGATAAACTTAAACAAGCTAGTGAAATTGATCATCATGTTGATGTTAATGTGAGTTTGAAGTTCTATTATCTATTTCGATTGCATGCGCAAACAAATCAGTTTATTGGTATTTTATGATCTATTTTTAAAAACCATGAGTTTCTTTAAATGAATCTTATGATCGAGTTTTTTATTTACTGTTACAGTAGTGGTTGCATTTGCATTGTAATTCTAGTCTTATGAAAAATTATGGATAAAATATGGCTGAGACTGATGTAATCGCGCTGATTGCCATTGCGGTTTTAAACTGCAATAAAACCAAAACCATGCTTGTATTATGAATGTTTGTTGTATGGTTATCAAATAAAATAGTGAATTGGAGACCTATTGAATCGGAATCAAAATGATGAATAACAGTGGCTCACTATACAAAGTTGACAAAAAAGAGCTGTGGACTATGCTTAGTTTAGGAAGCAATTCATTATCATAGACCATGATTTATACTAGTGAATCTAATTGATCATGATGAATCGAAATTCAGGAAGAGATTCATGTCCATAATAGATACACACTAGAGCTTTGTATCGATTGGGTAAAGTTTTGTATTGAATTGAGATACGATTTGTATGTATGATAAGATACTAATAACCATGTTTGTTGTAGTTATTTATTGATGTACTAGTGACTTGATCTCAAACTCTTTTTACTTGAAAGTTAAATAAGAAGAGATTTTCAAAAAAAATTTATATCTGCAGGCAACCAAGAAGATAGCAGATGCTAAATTGGCCAAAGATTTTCAGGCAGTGTTGAAAGAATTGATCCAAAAGGCGTGTCTTCTTCTTTGTAAGTTTTCTGGGTGGTGCAAAAGATTTGTGAAATGATCACTGGCGACATTCTTCCATGGGAAATTAAATTGTTGAAAAATTGAACTTGCATCTATATTATCCTAAGTTTTCTGGGCATCTTTTTTGTTGCTTAGCTCTTAAATTGTTCATGCTGCAGATAGGAGGTAATATCCTTAGATAATGAGATTTCCTTCAATGAGGCTATCATCGAGGAAAGAGAACAAGGTATTCAAGAAGTCCAGCAGCAGATTGGGGAAGTAAATGAGATCTTCAAAGATCTTGCCGTGCTTGTTCATGAGCAAGGAGCAATGATTGGTAACTAGTTCCCCCCAACCCCCACCCTTCATTTACTTTTGTTATTTATGCATCCTCTATCAAGTCGTTTTATATGTCTAGATTGGTTTATAGTAGTTGCTGTTGAGAATTTCCATTTTGCAGATGATATTGGATCCAACATTGAGCATTCCCATGAAGCCACTGCCCAAGCAAAATCAGAACTTGTGAAAGCTTCTAAGACACAACGATCAAGTTCATCTTTGGTATATAGTATAAGTTTTTATTTTATGATTGAATTGTTGATTTTGAAGTGTCCTCTTCGTCCTGTCACTTTAATTTAGATGTGGCAATTTTTGATTAAATATAAATGCTATGGCTTAGTAGATTTAAACCTTCCTCACATTTTATTGTTAACACCAACGAGATTCAAACCTTCCTCACATATTGTACTGAACTTACACAAGGCTACAACCTTACAACATCTTAATTTAATATTATCGTGTCTTCTTCTTTTATCTCTTAAAACATCATGTAACTTTTCTTTGTCAATCTCATATTGTACTAAATTTTTACTCTTACTTTCTTTTGATCTTGAAAAAATTGCCATTAAGCCTAATGATTTTATTTCTATGTATGAATTTATCACAGAACTTTGATTTAAATAAAAATATTACCGGTTCTTAAGTTATAACTTTGTGCAGCTAAGGGAAGCAATGGAGAGAAGTTCTGCAACATTTGATAAAGAAAAGGCACAAGAACGACTATCAAAACTCTCCGGCGGTGTTGCTGTTTTCAAAGTTTTGTCATTCATTCTTAAAAACCGGCGGTGTTGCTGTTTACAATAGCTGCAAATGCTGGTTTTGATGGTTCTTTAATTTACAGCAAATTGTTGGAACAAGATAATCTTAATTTGGGTTTCGATGCTGCTAAAGGTTAGTAACAGTGAAGGTTGTGATGCTGTATTGTTTATGATACCTTAACATTAAAAATGATTTTGTAGTAAAAAGAAGGTTGTTTAACTATGGTGCTTATTCTGCTAAAACAGGAACTTATGTTGATATGGTGAAGCCTGTTAAAGTTGTTAGAACAACTTTGGTAGATGCTGCCAGGTAAAATCATATATCTTACAATGCAATTTTTTCTCTGTTTATATTTCACACATTACTATATGTTAAACTAGTTTTTGCTCTATTGCAGTGTATCGTTGTTACTGACGACAACCGAGGCATCTATTGTAGAAAATATGAGTGATAAAAACAAACCTCCTCAAAGGGTGGCAGATATGGATGATTTAGACTACTAACTTTTCTTAAATATATTGAGAATATTTTGGCTTATAATGAACTTGTATATCAGGTTATTACTTGAATGATAATGTAATTGTAATATAATGCTAATACTTTATCACTTAGATGATGATGAAAATGTAATATAATGAAAATAGTTTATGGTTTATTAATTCTTTTAATTATATAGAATGAAGTTTAATGAGTATTCATGTGATTAGTGTTATAGGAATGATAGAATTCAGGTTAGAATTTATTGGTCCAAATCGATTCAACCCAACCGAATGAACCGTATAAACCGATAATCCATCAATCGATAAAACCGAACTTAGTTTTTGGTGAAACTGGATTTAACTTTTTCAACCGTGGATTAGCTCGGGTTAGCTATTTCGAGCCCGAACCCACCCATAACCGACCGCCGTCCACCCCTAGAGTATTGTATATGTGAGTTGGATTTTCTAGTTGTCACGTGATTTATCATTAGAGAGGTTCAGAATGCTAGCTAGAAAGAGATATTAAACGGTTTTTAAATGGTCTCCATTTTTTAAATTAAAAGAGACCTGTTGGGGTTTCTTCAATTTGTTTTTTTTCTCTTTATTTCTTCTTCTTATTTTGGATATATATAAAAAAATTATTTAATGATTAAATTGAAAATAAAATAAACTACTTAAAATAAACCTAAATTAACTACTCACATAACTCTATTTAAATTTATTGATTATTTTGATAAAAAAATGATTAAATACGAATAAAAATCGGGTGCAAAAGTGCCCGATAAATTTAAATGAATGCATGATCAGTGTGAAATAAATCTCTCAGAAACATACAGGTTTTTATTAATTTTTGAAGTAAAAAATGTCTGGTTAAAAAGGCTCAGGCTGATCAAAATACGACTAAAAAGTAGTCAAAAATTAAAACGAGCACACTAGGTTAAACTACACGAAATATAGATTAATAAAACTGGCGTCTGCACGCCCGATCTTTAAGTTTTTCGTCTGCTAATTTTGCATATATTTGAGAAACGATTCAACCGATTTGTCTGTATATCCGAAAACTTATTCTAGTCGATATTTTAGACATTATGCGTGATAAAAGAAATGTTATGCTAAGCAAATTAAAGATAAAATCGAATGTATGAAAGTTTTAAAAATGCACGGACAAAATTGGGGTATGACAATGACGAAACAAGATTGACACAGACGAGTGTGGAAAGTCAATACGAACGAGTATTGAAAAGGTAAGATCAACACAGATGAGTGTCGAAAATCAATACGTACGAGTATTGGAAAGGTAAGATCAACATTGATGAGTGTTGGAAATTAATACGCACGAGTATTGAAAAGGTAAGATTAACACGAACGGGTGTTGGAAATCAATACGGATGAGTACTGAAAAGGTAATATCAACATGGACGAGTGTTAGAAGTCAATATGGACGAGTATTGAAAAGGTAAGATCAACACGGACGAGTGTCAGAAATCAATACGAACGAGTACTGAAAAGGCAAGATCAACACAGACGAATGTTGGAAGTCAATAAATACGAGTATTGAAAAGGTAATGTCAACACGGACAAGTGTTGGAAATCAAAACGGACGAGTATTGAAAAGAGAATGTCAACACAAACGAGTGTTGGAAATCAATACGAATGAGTACTAAAAAGAGAATACCAACACGGGCGAGTGCTAGAAATCAATACGGGTGAGTATTGAAAAGATAATATCAACACAGACGAGTGTCATAAATCAATTTGGACGAGTATTGAAAAGGTAAGATCAACACAGACAAGTGTTAGAAATCAATACGGACGAGTGTTGGAAATTAATAAGGATGAGTATTGAAAAGGTAATATCAACATGGACGAGTGTTGAAAGTCAATAAGGACGAGTATTGAAAAGGTAAGATCAACACAAACGAGTGTCGCAAATCAATACGAACGAGCACTAAAAAGGTAAGATCAACATGGACGGGTGTTGGAAGAAGTAGAGTCAACACGAACGAGTGTTTGAAAGAAATATGGTCTTTCGTATAGGGTACCAAGTCTAGCCTATGCTTTGTATGGCGTAGTGCTCCATCTTGATGGATATGCTACACATTTTTTAAGGATGTAGTGCTATGTAATGATGATTACTATATGCAGAATGCTAACATTGTTAGGATTTGTGGTATGTATGAGCTATGCAGGGCCAGATGCCTTTTTTTTGTCAAAGGGGAGGAAAATTGAAAATTCAAAGTACCAATGACCATTGATTGGGTTTAACAATTGAAATCAAGGTTTTGAGTTACCGGCGAAGTAGATTTTGGACTTTGATTTTTTCCTGGAGGTGTCAATAAAGATTGGCTTTGAAGGTGCCAATAAGGATTGCGATTTGATAGATGCCAAACAAGTTGGGCTTTTCGAGAGGCCAAGCAAGGTTGGGCTTAATGGAGGTGTCAAGTATGATTGGGCTTGATTTTCTTGTTTGCTTTACAAGGCTTCATGTTATGCCAGATAAATGATATGCATGAGTGAAGCAACATGATTAATGCATGAGAATGATTTGTGCATTGGTTTACCAAATGCTAATGTGGCGGAAGATGGAATATTTGAGGCTAGGATAATGGTTGTAAAGATATGATTCCCCGACACCTGTTTTAGGCTCAATGGTTATTGATACACCTTTCCATTTGCCTAAATAACTTGAAACATGGAGAGAACTTGTACCTTTGTAGCCTATATATACCCCAGTCTATTGGATATTTGCATGGATGACCCCCCTTCATAAGTCATGAAAAAGTACTGCAATAGGACGAGCTCGATCTGACTTACCCCGGTGTCTTGAAATCGTATGCCCCTGATTAACCATCTCTTAGAGCGGTTGACTTCTTGTGCTCTTGAGGTGGCATATCTAAGTACGAGCCTTGAAGTAATTTTTTCCATGGTCGACTGATCTTTAAGGGAGTGCCCCTGCCTAACTAATCTTGGAGAGATTTATCGAATCTCGACGCGATTTCCCCAGATTGACTGAATCTTGAAGCGAGTTGCCCTTTTGCTTAACGAAGTTTTCAGATGTTTTTCCCCCTTGGTGTGATCATTTAAAGTGACTCTACCCTATTTAATGGAGCCCTCAGGAATTTTTCCCCTTAGTGTGATCAAACTTCTCATTGTTGAAAGTTTCTTGATGTCAAATGCTTACCCGCGAATAAAATTTTTCATTTTGAAAATGATAATTCTAATGTTATACTTATGTCAGTTTCGAAATCCAAGTTTGTTCACTAAGATAATGACATATAGTGAATGAATCACTAGTTAGAATATCATATCGATACCAACACATATGATAAGAAAAACTTTAGGAGTCGGTTTTAACGTGATCTTGTCGTAGTATGCTTTTGAAATAAACCTTGCTTCAATTAGGTCTTTTGAGGGTTGTAACATGGAATGGTTCACAGTTTCATAAAGAAAAGGATTTATGGCTCAAAATTTATTTTAACCCACCCATTCTCCTTGATGGTCTCCAGTCATATGTTTAGTTAGTTCAAACACAAGCGTTCATTTTTCAAAAGGATTTGGAATAGTAAAAGTGATGGTAAAGGAACCAATGAGATCTTTGTAGTCGCAGTCACCCACTTTTTTATTTTGTTTTTTCATGTAGTCACACGAGTTTGTTCTTGTTGAGGATTTTTCCTTCGATTCTTTCTTATTCTTTTTGTTTTCCCTAATTTTTCCTGGACTGATTTTTCCGAGTTTGCAGTCCACCGGGATGTCCTAATTTTTTCCTAAGTCACTTATTTTCAAGCTTTCGACTTAGCGGGCTTTCTCTTTTCTTTTCTTTTTCTTGATTCCGAATTTCTCATTTTTTTGGAAAAAATCGTGTGACATTTATTCGTTTGATTTGCTGAAGGGGTTGTGACTGCCTCATTCCTTTTGTTGGTGAGGGATAGCCATTATGGGTTTTTGATTCTCGGCCTTGCATGAGGGATAAGATGTGGTTGTTCCTCAAATGGGATACTCCTCCTTTTTTGAAATTTGAACGCATGGTCAAACTAACTGAAGACTACACTTCCCCTGTTTAAGATTGGAGTTTTACACACAGAAAGAAACTCCTACTACTAGGCTCAAAGGGGTTGAGTATGTATTATCTTCCTTATTTCTCCGGTGTTTGGGGATTTGCCACAATGCGTTACATCGTCAACAAAGTTTTATTCAAAAGCATAGAACTGATAGTTTCATGTATTTCGATTTCATCATTATCCTTTTGATTTTTTCTTAAACAAGAGTTTGATACCGATGAATAAAATATGAGTGAACACAAATGGATTTATTTGAAACATGCATATTCATTTCATTATTATTATCATTCAAAAACAAACAAGTTTACAAAAGAACAGTGCTTGACAAATAATAAATATTACAAATGGAAACGATGTAATGACATAATGATCGTTAGTGTTAAGAAGGCCCTCTCAAGCTTGATTGATTATTTCAAGGGTTGCTTTTGCAGTCTTGGAAATTACTCGGGCAAGGGATTTTTGTTCACCAACTGGTTTCCTCCTTGAAGGGTTAAGCACTTCTTGTCAATCAATTGTTGTACTTTAGCTTTGAGAGCGTTTCACTCCTTGAACGAATGTCCTACCGCCCCAACATGATATCCACATTGCACGTTGGGATCATACCTAGGTTGGAGTGGTTATAGTGGAGGCTTCATAGATTTGGGAACCACTAGTGAGCTCTGAATCAGATATGGTAGAAGTTTACTATATGTCACAGGAGTTGGGTCCAGAGGAGCATTCCTCTGTGTTGATTATGATATTCCCGACCTTGTGTAAGACCCCAATTTTGGGCCCTAAGATCCCTCATGGCCCATAGCATATCATATCATGGCCTCAAGGATCATTGCATGCCTTAGCTTCCCTCCTAGTGGGTAGATTGCCTTGTGGGTTGATTCTTGATCACCAAGCATGCCTTGCATTTGTATATCTTTGTCTTTCATATGTTTATTAACCAAAAAGTACAAAAATATTGTCATCTAACCATGTTACTTGCAGCTGAAGCAATCATCAGCAATTAGGTCAAAATCAGTCACAGTCAGTCATTGCAGTGCCTGGTGGCCATTCTTGCAGAATTTGGGCACCATGATCAATAATCAAGAGTTCATACAACTTGGGACATCATTTGGAATCAAGTTCTCAAGTAATTAGGGTTTGGAATTCATCAGAAGTGGTTCAATCATGCAAAACCCTAGAAAAGTCAACAGAAGTCAAACTTGGTCAACTGTGGATTTAATCAGTGATTTGATGGATGGAATTGATTTGAAGGAGCTCATTCATGTCTATACAAGCCTCATATATCATGCCAAACCTCATCATGGAAGAATTTGAAGTCAAACAGAAAATTTCCAGAAATAGAAACTTGACCTGTAATTTCAACTGCCAAAAATGGAAACTTCTTGATCCTCATCTTACATCATGATACAAGCTTCAAATGAATTTTTGCCCAACATGAAAGTTGAAGACCTTGTTCTCCCATTTTCAAAAAGTCCAAGAACTCTCGAATCCCATGTATGGTTGGCAAGATATGATCAATTCATTTTCAAAATTTCTTGAACTTCAAAAGGCCATATCTCTCAAACCATTTGGCCAATTTTGGTGGGGTTTATTCCTACAAGTCCTATTTGATCCCCTCTTTCCAAAAATATCATCCTCATTCACCAAAACTTCACCATTCAAAATGGCCTTTTTGGACTTGCATTATTTAATTTCAAGTGAAGGTGAAATTTGACTTTTCAAAATAACCATTTCTAACACTTTTGGCCAATTGGAAACATTCAGAAATGTTGTTTTGGTCATGTTTGCAAGCCCATTTCGCAGCTGTTGCTCATACACCATACACATAAGCCAAAATGGGACAATTAGCAAAATTGCTCATTTAACCAAATGTTGATTAGCACATGCTTAGCCAACCTTAAACAGAAGTATAAGAGCACATTTTCTGCTCATTCCAACCCTAGCTGCAGCCTCTAACACAACAAAAAAGCTCTCATTCTCTCAATTTGGCATTTTCACGATTTGCATTTTCTGAGCAAAAACTTCAAAAGACTCGAGCAGCTCTTGGTTTCTTCATCATCTGGCCAACATTGTAAGCTCATTTCAAGCACCATTCCCCAACTGTGCTGCAGCATCTTGTTCTGTTTTCTCCATGGACCAGTAATGGTGAATTTCAATTTGAGGGTTTCCAAGCATCACTGAGCTAAGCTTCCTCGAGTATTCATCATTTCCAACTATAATCTCCACCTGTTTGAGCTTGAAGCATCCAAAGAACCACTGTTTCACTTTTTCTTCAAAATCAAGTAAAGTTTCGAATCTCTCATTTCTCTAAATGTTGCCATGTTTTGTGTAGTTCTTGCCTTGCTGAGTATTGTGAACCTTGTATCAATCGAATTGGTTAACTATGCTGTGAGAAATCTGGATTTCATTTTTTATGCTCAAATAAGTTTTTGCTCGATTTGTTTTGTTCAAGATGAATTAGTGAAAATGGATGCCATATTCGTGTTATGTGTTGCTTGCTGATCGTAATGGTGTGCTCGATTGATGTTTCTGGGCATGTTTGAATTTCACGATGGTTGTTGGTTGATGAAGATGAATACTGTAGCTTGAACCCTAAACACTGTGCTAAACCCTAATTATTTTCCAGATTTCTGGGTTTCACGTCTGCATGTGTACTGTTCCATTGAGAACTAGCCAATCACAACATTTCCTCTGCGTGTGCTAAACGTTGCGTTTTGATAAATGATGCACGTATTCACAAAAATGCCACTCGGTCAACACTTTGACCATTGAACCATGTTACTTTGTTCATGTTATTCCAAATTCATTCCTCATCTTACAAAAATCATTTCTCACTCGTTTCAACTCCAAAAATCATGAATTTTTTTCATCATGTTCATGAGAATGTCTACTATTTTATCATGATTTTTATTGATTTTTTGGATGGCTGAATTTTAAATGGTATTAGGTTTCTTGACATGTATGCACATTTTGTACCTTTTGCCAATCCTTTTGTGAAATGATGATGATGTATCCAATGCCCCTGAAATATTTTGTGCTTAATCTACACTCATTCATGTTTGTTTTGATGTAGAGTTCTTGAATTTATCATATGTGGTTGTTAAGATATGAATTTTTGAAGTAGGGTGTGACAATTTGTGTCACACCAATGATATGCAATTTCATGATTTTTGTTGACATGCTTCCTGACCTCCAATTAATGTGAAATTTTGCATGAACCTTCTCTTCTATGTCTAGTTCACTTATGATTTTTCCTGGAATTAATTATGGCATTTCCAAATTGTTTGAGATTTTATCCCCTGTTTGACCCAAAATGTTGACTTGTGTGATACATCTTGCCATTTCCTTTGTGAAATTCTCATGCCTTATTGGATGATCATGAAATTTTACATGTGCATACTAGACATCTTGAGCTTTGCATTGGTGTTGATCCCATTCATTTCTCATCTGTTTTCATTTAGTTATGATTTTTTGAAGTTGATGCATGTATGTTTGACTTCATTGAGCATATTCAAATTTGCTTTGACTTCATGATTTTCATTGACTGCCTTCCACTTGTCCAATTGTGATGAAATTTTACATGCTTACCATGCTAGGTGTTAGGATTGATCATGAATTATTTGGTGATTTTTGAAAATGTTTGAGTTGACTTTTGATGCAAGTCTTTCTGTTGACTTCTATGTGCACCAATTTGCCATGCTTTGCCTTCTTTTGTCTATAAAATGATGATGATGCATGATATGAACTTGAAACCAATTGGGATTGCTTCTTAAATGTTTGAATTTGATCTTGATTGGATATGGCTTGCTGTTTTGACTTTCTCATTTATTCTTGACCCTAGGCTTGTCCTAGTGGTCCTTTGGGCTTATGATTGAGTTCATGTTTCAGGTTAAGCTACAAGTGCTTCAAAGAAACCATTGCCAATTTGATTGAGTTTATCTGTTTATTATGAGCTAACCTTTGTTTTGTAGGTGGTGTGACTCATTTGATTTGAGTCTTGTGCTTTGCACACTTGTTTCTCTGTGTTGACTGTTGCCTCCTTTCCTTTTGCTTGAACTCTTGAACTGTGTACTGATTTGTTTGACTATTTCAGGTACCCTTAGTTGCTTAAGTTCTTTGAACTTGCTTTGCTTTGCTATTTAGCAATTTGCTTTGAGGTATAATTCCTTTTTCTTCATGTAGTCTGGAAGACCTGGCCTGTTACTTGGCCAGGCAACTGTCTGAAGTCCTCCTTAAGAGGCAATGCTTGTGTGTGTTTAATTTTGTCCCAAGCAGGAAAAGTCCTTCAAGTAAGGCAATTGGTAGATCAAAGGGATAAGCAACCTATCCCCTACTATTCAGTGAGTCTTCTCATTGCTCCCATTACATGGTTGTAGCACTGAGATCAAAACCCAAGATCAATCGAGTCTAATATGTGGAGAGAGTTCCTACTTTCTGAACTCCCACACCTTCTGATATTTAAATGCTCTCCCTGATCAGGGATAAGAGCAATGAGGCACACCCCTCATCCCCTTTCATCTGCTTCACCTTAGCCCCTCAATGGCAAGGTTAAGAGCAACTCTTTGACCCTATTCCAGTTGGCCTCAGTGCCTAACCCTCTTGTGTGAGCCTCCTTGTTTGGCTATAGAGTGTGCTGTTTGATTCTCATTGATTGCTTGATTGCTTCATATACACATGTTTGCTTGTATGCTTCATGCATTTATCATCATCATTAATTGCCCATTAGTGCATAATCATCTCATTTGTCTTCATGACTTGTCATTGTTGTTTGCCCATTGAGGACAATTGTAAGACCATTCATTGGCCATTGCTCCTATGATATGGAAGTGAGTATAAGACCATCACCTTGGCCACTCATCTTATCTTTGCCTGATGCATTTTTTTGTTTATGTGAGGTTGCAACTGTAAGTCCCTGCAAGTTGGCATTTGCTTTCCTATGATCACATGTTGTTTTGTTTGTTTGTATGTGAGGATACAACTGTAAGTCCCTGCAAGTTGGCATTTGTATTCCTAGGACCATACTGTGGAGGTTAGAGTAAGCCCAGACAGATTGGCATCTGACGTCCATGTTTTGCTTTTCTTTGTTTATGTGAGGATCCATTGTAAGTCCCTGTAATGTGGCATTGGTTTTCCTATGAGCATATGTGGAGTTAACCTAAGTCCAGATAGATTGGCAGTTGACTTCCATATTTCATCTTTGTTTTCTTTTGAGGAGATTAGTGTAAGTCCATTGAGTGGCCTCTGATATCCATTTCTGTTTCAGGAGACTGGTGTAAATCCATCTATTGGTATCCGGTATCCACCTTTTATTTCTTTGTTTGAGGAGATTAGTGTAAGACCATTGAGTGGCATCTGATATCCAGTTTTATTTTAGGAGATTGGTATAAGCCCAGTGATTGGCATCCGATATCCGCTTTTGCTTTCTTCTTTGTTTGTTTGTTATTATCCATTGCTATTCCAAAGGACACACTTGAATCATCTCCTATATGATTTCAAGAGGTGAACCTTCTAAGAAGTTTTACAATCCATCTCCATCCATTCATCCTCATTATGTCCTAAACCTTTTCACACTTTGATTTCAAACTTGACATAGATATTGTGCAAACATCTTCATGTTTTCAAACTAAAAACCTGGACCCCAAGTCCTTGACTTTTTTCAAACTCCATTTCATAATACTTCTTTTGAATTAATCTTAATCATACTTTGACTCCACTTTCATAATCACAATCAATTAACTTCACTCACTCACTTGTTTTGGCTTTGTCCATTGTTAATCTTTTCATGCATTAGCCATAGGTTTCAATTATCTTTGTGGTTGATGTAAATCTTGCCTATCCTTAGTGAGTCGACAGTAAGACTTCCGTACTGAAAACAGGGCTAACCCCTCTAGTACGTGGAAGCTATCCTCGCATGGTGGATGTTGGTCTTGGTCGAGTTTTCTCCCATTGATAATGAAAAGCCTCAGTGCTTGTGTTTAAAACTGAATCCACCAACTTTTGGAAATCTTTTAGCCGAACTACGGCGTTTTGATCCTTACCTTTGATGGAAGGTACGTAGGCAGCGGGTTCATCCGTTCAAACCCCAATAAAAATTGTATATTCTTTTCTCATCATCCCAATCATGTTTGTACAATACTTATGTCATAAAAAATAACAATCTTTTACAACATGTGTGAAAAGGGCTCCCTAGGAGTACCTAGGACGTAGTGGGTGCCTAACACCTTCCCATTGCGTAATTTACCCCTTACCCAGACTCTCTGATCTTTTTATTAGTTTTCTACGTGTAAAACTTCTTAGGCTTTTGTTCGCTTTTTAGCCAGTCCTTTGGATAAATAAAAGTGCGGTGGCGACTCGAAATTTCATTGTATGCTTTGCTTATGATTTAATCGATAAATCATATAGCGACGAATACACCGCTACAGGAAAAGTGGCGACTCCACTGGGGAAAATCGATCCTTGGTGGTATTGCCTACTTTTCACCCTTGTTGTGCTATATTGTTATTTGTTATATGACATATTTTTGTACAATTTGGGATCACTGTATTGATTGTAATGTGTGAATTGCTTGATATATAATTGTTGTTTGCTTTGGTGATCTGTGAGATGAGTTCTGTACCCGAACTCGAGTGCACTCTAGGATATGAGAATGGCATAGTCTTGTTGACTGGTGTGGAGTATTCCTTAGCCAGTTGACTTGCGAGCCCATTCACTTGGTGGAGGTCATGTTGGATTAATAATGTCACACAAGTTATTTGTGGTTAGGCATTATTCTTTCAATCATGTTCCGCAGAAGCCAAGGACCTTAGTTTACCAAACCCATCTTGGCTTATTTTTAGGACCGTAGTGCGGAGGTCGTTCAGATGTCAGTTCTGATACGATTGTCACGCGATACTACACTCATTAGAGTTTCTCTTGAGAATATTCTTGGAATACGAGTATTCGTTCCTCTGATAATATTCGAAAGATGGAACGATGATTATGGGAACCTCTGATAGAACATGTCTGGCAGGTTTAAACCCTAGTACACTCCCTTTGGGTGGTTCTTAACCGAGACTCCATGCTCGTGACTCTCAACAAACCCGTGATTCGTGGTTGAGTCGTTCAAACATTGTTAATATCAATGGATCCCGGATCAGGTGTAAAACCTAAAATCCACCAAAGCGGCTGGTTGATATTAAGAATGTTCGAGCCGGTTCATGTACCGTTAATATCAATGGAACTTGGGTGTCGATAAGGTGAAAACCTAAATCCACCAAAATGGATGATTGATATTAGGGATACATAGAGCTTTCCCACGACCTTTGTTTGGTGTGCATTGCTTGATCCTTGAGTGTGATTGTTGCATTCATGCATTCACGCATTCATCAGCATCCATATCATCAGAAAAAAGAAAATTTTCAAGGAACTCAAAGGAGTTTATTTGCAAAAAATTTCAAAACATGAAAAAACCGGGAAAATTTTTTCACCTGATATATCTGATGAGATATTCTCATGTATGATCAAAATGCTTAAATATTTCAAAGTTTGCAAATAAAACCCTCGGGTTCCTTTGACATAAAAACAAGCATATGCATAAACACTTCATGCATCATTTGCATAAGCAGGTGTTTTGTTCCGGTCTCCCGTCCTGTGGTCTGACCCTGTGATCTTCATTCATTTTGAAGACGCACCTTGCCGGTACTATACCAGAGCCAACTCTGCCAGATCGATGGATCATCCTGAGCGAGAGTTGTGAACTCAAGGGAGATAATTCGCCAGACTTAGTACTGTTGATGGATTTATTCCTGGTTAACCAATCCCGGGCTGGCATTGGCTACTGTTCTGGGGCACATAATGAGCAAGGTTTGTTCGCAAGTGGAGGTTTCATCCATGCTGATCAACCTGAAGAGGAAGCTGCTGCTATCATTGAAGAGGACGCAGAGGACTTGAACAACTTTGTCATTCCTGGTGGTGTCTGCCACAATTGGGTCGCTGTAGATGTTCCTACAGTCATCCATAGATCAGAGTAATTGTTCACTTTGTTCAAAACCCTTCTCCCATGCCAAAAGGAGAAGTGATGACATTGTTGGCAGCATTTAATACACAATGATGTTTTCATTCAATTAATGCATTGTTAAACATTTGTTTTTCCATTTGTTTTCACTTTTTGCTTTTCTGCATGAAATCAGTGATCACAAAAAACCCTGAAAAACAAGAAAACAATCTTTTTCATCTGCATAAATGATTTGCTTGTTTAAATATCAAAAGCTTTTCATTATCCAGAATCATTATGCAGGGACTTCTAAACCCATTGAACATAATGATCTAACGCCATCTCCCAATCTTGAAGTCCTTGTATCTGAGGCAGAGGAAGATGGTGTTGAAGGGGATTCCTGACGAGATTACCCGTCTTCTTGAGCACCGAAAGAGGCTCATTCAGCTGTATCATGAGAATCAGCAAAGCAGTCAAACTGGGGCATTACAAATGTAATGTAAAAAAAAAAAAAAAAAAAAAAAAAAGGAGGGTGAAAAAAGATGAAAAATCAAAAATCAGGAAAAAATTTTCAAAACTTTTTCCAAGAAGAAAAAGAAAAATTATACCCTCAAGTCCCTAGTTGACTGATGCTGAATGGATTCAGAGTCGTTATGACCAGTTGAATCTGATTGAAGAGAAACGATTAACTGCCATGTGCCATGGTCAGCTATATCAACAGAGAATGAAGAAAGCATTTGATAAGAAGGTCAAGCCTCGTGTGTTCCGAGAAGGTGACCTCGTGCTCAAGAAAGTTTTGTCTTTCGCGCCCGATTCCAGGGGCAAGTGGACTCCAAACTACGAGGGTCCATATGTTGTTAAGAGAGCCTTTTCAGGCGGAGCTTTGATGCTTACAACAATGGATGGGGAGGATTTCACTCGTCCTGTGAATTCAGATGCAGTCAAGAAATACTTTGCCTAAAAAAAAAAAAGTATATGCAAATGAAAAACAGAATAGCTCGCTAAGTTGAAAACCCGAAAGGGCGACTTAGGCAAAAATGAGCGTCTCAGTGGAGAACCCGCAAGGGTAATCCAGGCAAAAATTAGAGACTTGAAAAAAAGAGAATATTTGCATCTCGCTAGATTGAGTACCTCACTCTGGGGCAATCTAGGCAAAAATTAGGGATTTGGCAGGTAACTGCATCCTGACAAGACTTTCTGTTCACCAGTCGTCATTTCGTCAGAAGATTCTCGATGCGTCGTCAACTGAAGCTTCGGATACATCAAGATTCAAATTGGTAGAGAAAGGATCATTATGTTCAATGTAGCCCTCTTCCAATATATATCACTGATTTCAAATTTGTACAAATCTATGGAGTCTTGCCATTTGCAGGCTACCATTCCATCAAATCAATTTGAGCTTTTTATCCAATTATTTGCACTCTTATTTGTTTCAATTCAACAAATGTTTTGCATGTTTTAAATTGATAAAATGTCATTGTTTTAAACAAATCAAATTTTTCAAAATTATATTGTTTTAAACGAAGTGAACATTCACAAGGTTGAAAGGATACTCAAGAATATCTCAGTGCTCTCCCAAGGGTGGCATGATTCCCAACAGGTAAGACATTCGTTCATATTCCTGGTTTGGTTGTATCTTCTTTCTTCAGATCTTTGTTGGGGTTGTTTCTCAAACAGGGTTGTGGGGGGGTTGTTCCCCAGTATAGTCGCAAGCAGAGTGTTGTTGAAGGCTTCGTTCTCTCCAGCAGCAGTTCTCCCAGCACGAGTGCTTTTCTTGTAGAAGTTTCGGTGGTTAATGGTTTGTCATCCTGGTGCCCCGTCACTTTCTCTAGTGGGTCGCCTGCCCCAGACTTTATTTGTCTCCTCAGCAGCCACGAGTAGAGCTGTTATTGATATTCCCCTCGGATTTGCGAGCAGAGTTGTTATCACTCTTCCCAGTGCAGTTGCCAGCGGAATTGTCTGTTTCCTCAGCACGATCGCTTTCTTTTTGAAGGACTCGGTAAGTCAGTGGTTTGATACCCGGTACTTTACCCCTTCCCCCGGCGAAGTCGTCTGCGGAGTTGTTGTTATCTCTCCATCAGAGTTTTTCTCTTCAGCAGAGCAGGATTTATTTTCCTATGCAGTGGTTGATATGGGTTGATATCCCAGTATATTGCAACCATCTTTTCCTCAGCTTAGTCTGCAGAATGTTTGTTGTGGCAGTTTCGCCTGTTGAATACTCCTTCAATCCCCAGTATGGTCGGATGATGGCTCCAGCATCCAGAGAACAGATTGATTTCCTAACTGTTTGTGATCCCCAGTAGAGTGGCTTATATTGCAGAACCTACTTGTTGTGATCAGTTTGCTATGTATATTCTCCCCAAGTGGAGTGGTTCGTTGCAGAATCTACTGGTTTGATCTGTCCTCCCTCAGTGGTTTGTTCCCCAAGAGAGTAGCTGACAGTTTTCCCCAATAGAGTTGCTTATGCAGTCAGATTCTATTTGGATGATATCATTCTTCCTCAGTGGGTTGTTCCCCAGTGGAGTTATATGGAGTTGCTTCTACAGCAGTTCGTGCTTGTGCAATACGCACCCTTTGTTTCGCAGTTGATGTTGGGATCCCCTGCAGATACTTTGGGACTTCTCTTGTTCCCCTACAGATTCGTCTTGGTGGCTGCTTTACCTGTTGTGACTTTCTGTACCCTGATTGGGTTGTTTCCTGATATCTCTGACCCGCTGCTTCATCAGCAGTACCCGCAGATCTTCGCTTTACAGCATGTAGATCTCCGCAGAATGGCTCTCCAGCTGGTTTTTCCTCTGGAAGTATAATACCGGGCGTTCGATTCCTGGACCTGTTGTGTTAGAATTGTCTGTTTTGTCAGCATTCATCAAACATAAATCACGCATATTCATGCATATTCATAAAACATTCAGATATTCATGTTGCATTTCTCGCCATATATCTTTTGTTTGTCGTGTCTCCTGCTATGGTGATATAGATCTCTTTACGGATCTCCCCAAGCAGATGTCGGGTGTTATAAATCTCTCCATATAGAGTCAACCCCATAAGCAGAAAATGTTGTCTTTCCTTCTGCAGTTCCCCACCGAGATATATCCTCGTGGACGACGGTTTCTTCCGTTTCCTCCCAACACATATATTGGGATGGATTTTCCTATTTGAGTTACATCCTCATTAGGACATGTCTTGATTCAGTCCGTCTTTTCGGATTATTCCCGAATTGGCTATTCGTCAATTGTCTTGTGCTTCCCAGTGGGTTGTTCCCCAGCGGAGTAGTTTTGGGCCTCTACCCCCATACCGGTAGTTATAAGTCCTATTTTCCTGGCTTTCTTAACAGAATTTGTGGTTATACACCTTTTGTTCTCCAGCCAGAGTTTTGGTTTTCTACCCTCATACCGGTAGTTGTAAATCCTATTTTTCTGCTCTTCAGCAGTTTGTGGTTTGTTATAAACCCTATTTTGGTTTCCCGTGCGGATTTGTGATTTGTTCTATCCCCACGCGGAGTTGTTGGTCTTCTACCCCGTATTCGGTAGATGTAAACCCTAATTTTGTGGTTACCCCCACTACCACTTTTGGCCCTCTGCCTACAAACCAGCAGTCGTAAGTCCTATCTTTGCGGTTTTTCTACCTACGAACCGGTAGTTGCAAACCCTGTTCTCTCCTTGCAGAGTTAACTTTGTTGTTCATCCCAACCGATGACAATTTCCCTTGTGGGTATCTTCATCTAGTTCTTGATGTTGATTTTCCTTTGCTTGGATAAGTTGCTCAGATCAGCACTTATATCCCCAGCAAGTCTTTTGTGGATAATTGCCGTATGCTAGCAATTTTATCCCCAGCGGGTCCTTTCACCTTTTGTCAGTGATTGTGTTCCCCGGATCATTGATTTTCATCAATGCAATCCTCAGCAGATCGCCTTTCATTTACCCTTTTGTTGGTAATGTCTGTTGTTCCTGTTGATTGGTCATCATTATATACCTAGTTTGGTATCCCGATGCCTTTCTTTTCGGTTGATTTATCCTTTATTAACCCAGTAACCGGTTGTGGATAATCTTCCATGCGAGTATATTATTCACGGTCTGCCGGTAATGAATAATATGTCTCATGCGCTCTTTAGTTGGAATCCTTTGTTGATCCTCCCAGCTGAGCAAGATTCGTATTCTTTGTAGAATCGAATATCCATCCTTTAACCAGTTTGTGTTTTGGATGATGAGTGTTTTGGAAGTGAAATCCAATTCACGTTTCGGTAGATCACCTATTATATACCCAGTAACCGGTATCTCTGGTGTTTCTTACCATGCGAGTTTATTATCTACGTTCTGACGGTAATAGATAATATATCTCATGCGAGTATCTTATCCACGGTCTGCCGGTAATGGATATTATATCTCATGCACTCTTTGGGTTTGTGTCCCCAGTTGAGTAAGATTCGTTTTCCCGTTGTGGATTCGAATGCCCATCCTGTAAGTCGATTTGCTTTTTCAAGCCCTCCTTTCGGATGATGAGTGTTTTGGAAGTGAAAACCAATTCACGATTTCGGATCTTATCCTATAAACAACCCAGTAACCGGTTCAGGATAATTTTCCTTTCGAGTATATTATTCACGGTCTGCCGATAATGAATAATATGTCTCATGCGCTCTTTGGTTGGAGTCCTTTGTTGATCTTCCCCAGTTGAGTAAGATTCGTTTTCTCTTTGTAGAGTCGAATAGCCATCCTATAAACAAGTCTGCTGTTCTAGCTTTCTTCAGGGTGATGAGTGTCTTGGAACACAAACCAATTCACGATTTCGGATCTTATCCTATAAACAACCTACAACCCGGTTCAGGATAACTTTCCATGCGAGTACATTATCTACGTTTTGACGGCTATAGATAATATATCTCATGCACTCTTTTGTCGAACACTTTGTTTGTTTCCCCAACTGAGTAAGATTTGCATTCTTTACAGAATCAAATATCCATCCTATAAACAAGTTTGCTTTCGCTCTCTTCAGGATGATGAGTGTTTTGGAACACACACCAATTCACGTCTTTGGTCGGTCACCTGTTACATACCTACAACCCGGTATCCTTGGTGTTCCTTCCTGAGTTTGTTTCCCTTATACCCGGTAATACCTCATTGTTTGGTGCTTCCTCAGTGAAGTTTTCTTTTGCTTCTCCCCAGGAGTCAGCTTGTGTCTCTCCAATGGATTTATTTTCCTTTGGAAATTTTTCTCTTCCCCAGTGTGAGTCCTTCACTCCCCAGTGAGTTCTCCAGTCTGTTTTCTGTTTTCCCTAATCAGAGTCGTGTCTTGTTCACGTTGTGTCAGTTTTGTTTATCCCCAACTAGAGTCTTATTAGAGTCTCTGTTCCTGGTGAGCGTATTACTCCGATGGATCGTCTTTTCTTCTGTGTGAACCATATTCCCCACAAAATTTGTGTCTTTTACATGCATACATTTGCATCATGAGGTCTCTTAGGGACCAAAATTTGTCTCATTACTGTTATTTAAGCCCATTCTACCGCGTCGAGATGAAGATTTATAAACTTCACTTCTCCGGCTAGAATGACCTTAAATAGGGGCATCTGTAAGACCCCAATTTTGGGCCCTAAGATCCCTCATGGCCCATAGCATATCATATCATGGCCTCAAGGATCATTGCATGCCTTAGCTTCCCTCCTAGTGGGTAGATTGCCTTGTGGGTTGATTCTTGATCACCAAGCATGCCTTGCATTTGTATATCTTTGCCTTTCATATGTTTATTAACCAAAAAGTACAAAAATATTGTCATCTAACCATGTTACTTGCAGCTGAAGCAATCATCAGCAATTAGGTCAAAATCAGTCACAGTCAGTCATTGCAGTGCCTGGTGGCCATTCTTGCAGAATTTGGGCACCATGATCAATAATCAAGAGTTCATACAACTTGGGACATCATTTGGAATCAAGTTCTCAAGTAATTAGGGTTTGGAATTCATCAGAAGTGGTTCAATCATGCAAAACCCTAGAAAAGTCAACAGAAGTCAAACTTGGTCAACTGTGGATTTAATCAGTGATTTGATGGATGGAATTGATTTGAAGGAGCTCATTCATGTCTATACAAGCCTCATATATCATGCCAAACCTCATCATGGAAGAATTTGAAGTCAAACAGAAAATTTCCAGAAATAGAAACTTGACCTGTAATTTCAACTGCCAAAAATGGAAACTTCTTGATCCTCATCTTACATCATGATACAAGCTTCAAATGAATTTTTGCCCAACATGAAAGTTGAAGACCTTGTTCTCCCATTTTCAAAAAGTCCAAGAACTCTCGAATCCCATGTATGGTTGGCAAGATATGATCAATTCATTTTCAAAATTTCTTGAACTTCAAAAGGCCATATCTCTCAAACCATTTGGCCAATTTTGGTGGGGTTTATTCCTACAAGTCCTATTTGATCCCCTCTTTCCAAAAATATCATCCTCATTCACCAAAACTTCACCATTCAAAATGGCCTTTTTGGACTTGCATTATTTAATTTCAAGTGAAGGTGAAATTTGACTTTTCAAAATAACCATTTCTAACACTTTTGGCCAATTGGAAACATTCAGAAATGTTGTTTTGGTCATGTTTGCAAGCCCATTTCGCAGCTGTTGCTCATACACCATACACATAAGCCAAAATGGGACAATTAGCAAAATTGCTCATTTAACCAAATGTTGATTAGCACATGCTTAGCCAACCTTAAACAGAAGTATAAGAGCACATTTTCTGCTCATTCCAACCCTAGCTGCAGCCTCTAACACAACAAAAAAGCTCTCATTCTCTCAATTTGGCATTTTCACGATTTGCATTTTCTGAGCAAAAACTTCAAAAGACTCGAGCAGCTCTTGGTTTCTTCATCATCTGGCCAACATTGTAAGCTCATTTCAAGCACCATTCCCCAACTGTGCTGCAACATCTTGTTCTGTTTTCTCCATGGACCAGTAATGGTGAATTTCAATTTGAGGGTTTCCAAGCATCACTGAGCTAAGCTTCCTCGAGTATTCATCATTTCCAACTATAATCTCCACCTGTTTGAGCTTGAAGCATCCAAAGAACCACTGTTTCACTTTTTCTTCAAAATCAAGTAAAGTTTCGAATCTCTCATTTCTCTAAATGTTGCCATGTTTTGTGTAGTTCTTGCCTTGCTGAGTATTGTGAACCTTGTATCAATCGAATTGGTTAACTATGCTGTGAGAAATCTGGATTTCATTTTTTATGCTCAAATAAGTTTTTGCTCGATTTGTTTTGTTCAAGATGAATTAGTGAAAATGGATGCCATATTCGTGTTATGTGTTGCTTGCTGATCGTAATGGTGTGCTCGATTGATGTTTCTGGGCATGTTTGAATTTCACGATGGTTGTTGGTTGATGAAGATGAATACTGTAGCTTGAACCCTAAACACTGTGCTAAACCCTAATTATTTTCCAGATTTCTGGGTTTCACGTCTGCATGTGTACTGTTCCATTGAGAACTAGCCAATCACAACATTTCCTCTGCGTGTGCTAAACGTTGCGTTTTGATAAATGATGCACGTATTCACAAAAATGCCACTCGGTCAACACTTTGACCATTGAACCATGTTACTTTGTTCATGTTATTCCAAATTCATTCCTCATCTTACAAAAATCATTTCTCACTCGTTTCAACTCCAAAAATCATGGAATTTTTTTCATCATGTTCATGAGAATGTCTACTATTTTATCATGATTTTTATTGATTTTTTGGATGGCTGAATTTTAAATGGTATTAGGTTTCTTGACATGTATGCACATTTTGTACCTTTTGCCAATCCTTTTGTGAAATGATGATGATGTATCCAATGCCCCTGAAATTTTTTGTGCTTAATCTACACTCATTCATGTTTGTTTTGATGTAGAGTTCTTGAATTTATCATATGTGGTTGTTAAGATATGAATTTTTGAAGTAGGGTGTGACAATTTGTGTCACACCAATGATATGCAATTTCATGATTTTTGTTGACATGCTTCCTGACCTCCAATTAATGTGAAATTTTGCATGAACCTTCTCTTCTATGTCTAGTTCACTTGTGATTTTTCCTGGAATTAATTATGGCATTTCCAAATTGTTTGAGATTTTATCCCCTGTTTGACCCAAAATGTTGACTTGTGTGATACATCTTGCCATTTCCTTTGTGAAATTCTCATACCTTATTGGATGATCATGAAATTTTACATGTGCATACTAGACATCTTGAGCTTTGCATTGGTGTTGATCCCATTCATTTCTCATCTTTTTTCATTTAGTTATGATTTTTTGAAGTTGATGCATGTATGTTTGACTTCATTGAGCATATTCAAATTTGCTTTGACTTCATGATTTTCATTGACTGCCTTCCACTTGTCCAATTGTGATGAAATTTTACATGCTTACCATGCTAGGTGTTAGGATTGATCATGAATTATTTGGTGATTTTTGAAAATGTTTGAGTTGACTTTTGATGCAAGTCTTTCTGTTGACTTCTATGTGCACCAATTTGCCATGCTTTGCCTTCTTTTGTCTATAAAATGATGATGATGCATGATATGAACTTGAAACCAATTGGGATTGCTTCTTAAATGTTTGAATTTGATCTTGATTGGATATGGCTTGCTGTTTTGACTTTCTCATTTATTCTTGACCCTAGGCTTGTCCTAGTGGTCCTTTGGGCTTATGATTGAGTTCATGTTTCAGGTTAAGCTACAAGTGCTTCAAAGAAACCATTGCCAATTTGATTGAGTTTATCTGTTTATTATGAGCTAACCTTTGTTTTGTAGGTGGTGTGACTCATTTGATTTGAGTCTTGTGCTTTGCACACTTGTTTCTCTGTGTTGACTGTTGCCTCCTTTCCTTTTGCTTGAACTCTTGAACTGTGTACTGATTTGTTTGACTATTTCAGGTACCCTTAGTTGCTTAAGTTCTTTGAACTTGCTTTGCTTTGCTATTTAGCAATTTGCTTTGAGGTATAATTCCTTTTTCTTCATGTAGTCTGGAAGACCTGGCCTGTTACTTGGCCAGGCAACTGTCTGAAGTCCTCCTTAAGAGGCAATGCTTGTGTGTGTTTAATTTTGTCCCAAGCAGGAAAAGTCCTTCAAGTAAGGCAATTGGTAGATCAAAGGGATAAGCAACCTATCCCCTACTATTCAGTGAGTCTTCTCATTGCTCCCATTACATGGTTGTAGCACTGAGATCAAAACCCAAGATCAATCGAGTCTAATATGTGGAGAGAGTTCCTACTTTCTGAACTCCCACACCTTCTGATATTTAAATGCTCTCCCTGATCAGGGATAAGAGCAATGAGGCACACCCCTCATCCCCTTTCATCTGCTTCACCTTAGCCCCTCAATGGCAAGGTTAAGAGCAACTCTTTGACCCTATTCCAGTTGGCCTCAGTGCCTAACCCTCTTGTGTGAGCCTCCTTGTTTGGCTATAGAGTGTGCTGTTTGATTCTCATTGATTGCTTGATTGCTTCATATACACATGTTTGCTTGTATGCTTCATGCATTTATCATCATCATTAATTGCCCATTAGTGCATAATCATCTCATTTGTCTTCATGACTTGTCATTGTTGTTTGCCCATTGAGGACAATTGTAAGACCATTCATTGGCCATTGCTCCTATGATATGGAAGTGAGTATAAGACCATCACCTTGGCCACTCATCTTATCTTTGCCTGATGCATTTTTTTGTTTATGTGAGGTTGCAACTGTAAGTCCCTGCAAGTTGGCATTTGCTTTCCTATGATCACATGTTGTTTTGTTTGTTTGTATGTGAGGATACAACTGTAAGTCCCTGCAAGTTGGCATTTGTATTCCTAGGACCATACTGTGGAGGTTAGAGTAAGCCCAGACAGATTGGCATCTGACGTCCATGTTTTGCTTTTCTTTGTTTATGTGAGGATCCATTGTAAGTCCCTGTAATGTGGCATTGGTTTTCCTATGAGCATATGTGGAGTTAACCTAAGTCCAGATAGATTGGCAGTTGACTTCCATATTTCATCTTTGTTTTCTTTTGAGGAGATTAGTGTACGTCCATTGAGTGGCCTCTGATATCCATTTCTGTTTCAGGAGACTGGTGTAAATCCATCTATTGGTATCCGGTATCCACCTTTTATTTCTTTGTTTGAGGAGATTAGTGTAAGACCATTGAGTGGCATCTGATATCCAGTTTTATTTTAGGAGATTGGTATAAGCCCAGTGATTGGCATCCGATATCCGCTTTTGCTTTCTTCTTTGTTTGTTTGTTATTATCCATTGCTATTCCAAAGGACACACTTGAATCATCTCCTATATGATTTCAAGAGGTGAACCTTCTAAGAAGTTTTACAATCCATCTCCATCCATTCATCCTCATTATGTCCTAAACCTTTTCACACTTTGATTTCAAACTTGACATAGATATTGTGCAAACATCTTCATGTTTTCAAACTAAAAACCTGGACCCCAAGTCCTTGACTTTTTTCAAACTCCATTTCATAATACTTCTTTTGAATTAATCTTAATCATACTTTGACTCCACTTTCATAATCACAATCAATTAACTTCACTCACTCACTTGTTTTGGCTTTGTCCATTGTTAATCTTTTCATGCATTAGCCATAGGTTTCAATTATCTTTGTGGTTGATGTAAATCTTGCCTATCCTTAGTGAGTCGACAGTAAGACTTCCGTACTGAAAACAGGGCTAACCCCTCTAGTACGTCGAAGCTATCCTCGCATGGTGGATGTTGGTCTTGGTCGAGTTTTCTCCCATTGATAATGAAAAGCCTCAGTGCTTGTGTTTAAAACTGAATCCACCAACTTTTGGAAATCTTTTAGCCGAACTACGGCGTTTTGATCCTTACCTTTGATGGAAGGTACGTAGGCAGCGGGTTCATCCGTTCAAACCCCAATAAAAATTGTATATTCTTTTCTCATCATCCCAATCATGTTTGCACAATACTTATGTCATAACAAATAACAATCTTTTACAACATGTGTGAAAAGGGCTCCCTAGGAGTACCTAGGACGTAGTGGGTGCCTAACACCTTCCCATTGCGTAATTTACCCCTTACCCAGACTCTCTGATCTTTTTATTAGTTTTCTACGTGTAAAACTTCTTAGGCTTTTGTTCGCTTTTTAGCCAGTCCTTTGGATAAATAAAAGTGCGGTGGCGACTCGAAATTTCATTGTATGCTTTGCTTATGATTTAATCGATAAATCATATAGCGACGAATACACCGCTACAGGAAAAGTGGCGACTCCACTGGGGAAAATCGATCCTTGGTGGTATTGCCTACTTTTCACCCTTGTTGTGCTATATTGTTATTTGTTATATGACATATTTTTGTACAATTTGGGATCACTGTATTGATTGTAATGTGTGAATTGCTTGATATATAATTGCTGTTTGCTTTGGTGATCTGTGAGATGAGTTCTGTACCCGAACTCGAGTGCACTCTAGGATAGGAGAATGGCATAGTCTTGTTGACTGGTGTGGAGTATTCCTTAGCCAGTTGACTTGCGAGCCCATTCACTTGGTGGAGGTCATGTTGGATTAATAATGTCACACAAGTTATTTGTGGTTAGGCATTATTCTTTCAATCATGTTCCGCAGAAGCCAAGGACCTTAGTTTACCAAACCCATCTTGGCTTATTTTTAGGACCGTAGTGCGGAGGTCGTTCAGATGTCAGTTCTGATACGATTGTCACGCGATACTACACTCATTAGAGTTTCTCTTGAGAATATTCTTGGAATACGAGTATTCGTTCCTCTGATAATATTCGAAAGATGGAACGATGATTATGGGAACCTCTGATAGAACATGTCTGGCAGGTTTAAACCCTAGTACACTCCCTTTGGGTGGTTCTTAACCGAGACTCCATGCTCATGACTCTCAACAAACCCGTGATTCGTGGTTGAGTCGTTCAAACATTGTTAATATCAATGGATCCCGGATCAGGTGTAAAACCTAAAATCCACCAAAGCGGCTGGTTGATATTAAGAATGTTCGAGCCGGTTCATGTACCGTTAATATCAATGGAACTTGGGTGTCGATAAGGTGAAAACCTAAATCCACCAAAATGGATGATTGATATTAGGGATACATAGAGCTTTCCCACGACCTTTGTTTGGTGTGCATTGCTTGATCCTTGAGTGTGATTGTTGCATTCATGTATTCACGCATTCATCAGCATCCATATCATCAGAAAAAAGAAAATTTTCAAGGAACTCAAAGGAGTTTATTTGCAAAAATTTTCAAAACATGAAAAAACCGGGAAAATTTTTTCACCTGATATATCTGATGAGATATTCTCATGTATGATCAAAATGCTTAAATATTTCAAAGTTTGCAAATAAAACCCTCGGGTTCCTTTGACATAAAAACAAGCATATGCATAAACACTTCATGCATCATTTGCATAAGCAGGTGTTTTGTTCCGGTCTCCCGTCCTGTGGTCTGACCCTGTGATCTTCATTCATTTTGAAGACGCACCTTGCCGGTACTATACCAGAGCCAACTCTGCCAGATCGATGGATCATCCTGAGCGAGAGTTGTGAACTCAAGGGAGATAATTCGCCAGACTTAGTACTGTTGATGGATTTATTCCTGGTTAACCAATCCCGGGCTGGCATTGGCTACTGTTCTGGGGCACATAATGAGCAAGGTTTGTTCGCAAGTGGAGGTTTCATCCATGCTGATCAACCTGAAGAGGAAGCTGCTGCTATCATTGAAGAGGACGCAGAGGACTTGAACAACTTTGTCATTCCTGGTGGTGTCTGCCACAATTGGGTCGCTGTAGATGTTCCTACAGTCATCCATAGATCAGAGTAATTGTTCACTTTGTTCAAAACCCTTCTCCCATGCCAAAAGGAGAAGTGATGACATTGTTGGCAGCATTTAATACACAATGATGTTTTCATTCAATTAATGCATTGTTAAACATTTGTTTTTCCATTTGTTTTCACTTTTTGCTTTTCTGCATGAAATCAGTGATCACAAAAAACCCTGAAAAACAAGAAAACAATCTTTTTCATCTGCATAAATGATTTGCTTGTTTAAATATCAAAAGCTTTTCATTATCCAGAATCATTATGCAGGGACTTCTAAACCCATTGAACATAATGATCTAACGCCATCTCCCAATCTTGAAGTCCTTGTATCTGAGGCAGAGGAAGATGATGTTGAAGGGGATTCCTGACGAGATTACCCGTCTTCTTGAGCACCGAAAGAGGCTCATTCAGCTGTATCATGAGAATCAACAAAGCAGTCAAACTGGGGCATTACAAATGTAATGTAAAAAAAAAAAAAAAAAAAAAAAAATAGGGGGTAAACCAACACATTACATGCAGTTGAATTCTAGATTTCACTTGTAATACCCCAAATTTGACCCTAAGATCCCTCATGCTAACTCATCATATGCATTGGCTTTGGGATCACACCTTGGTATCTTCCTCACCCCTCATTCATTGGGTTTGAATTTGGAGAGATCACCAAGCACATTGGATTGTATCATACTTTTTTTTCTTTGTTTACTAACCAAAATACCAAAAATATGTCTATGTATAGCTTTATTTCTTTTGTAAGTCGTGTGTGCATCCACCAAGGCCTCATCAAGCTCATATCTAGGGTTTGAGACCTTCAATGCAAGGCGATTAATCAAGAGATGGTTCACATTGTTTCTATACATCATATATGGATCCCCATGATCTTCATTTATCATTTTGATCAAGAAATCATCAAGAGTTTGAAGTTTGTTTGCCTTGGAAACCCTAATTCATCTGGGTATCTTGTATGACTACCCCAACAAGTTTCTTCAACAATTGCTCAAAGATATAAAGGGATAATTCATCATACATAATATTATACATATATGATCCTCCATGAGTACAAGAGATCAAGATAGCTTCAAGTTTGCAAGATGGTTCATGGTGGTTGACCAGAGAAAGTCAACTAGTCAAAACTGGGGTTCCCTATCTCCTACAATGTTTATCATATTAAAATGATTCCAAGAGAAAAGTTACTCCTTATGACATTACAAACAACTTTCATGTTTAGGTCTGTCGCATTACGCGAAAAACCGGCGGGAAAAAGAAACAACAGAGCCGCCACCGTGCGTTATTTATCCCAAAAGAGGGAAAGGAAACGCTCGAAGTAAACCTGGAAAAGACATGGTCTCACGACTAGAGAGAGATGGGATCGGGAGTCGGTTATGCGAAGGGAAGGTATTAGCACCCCTACGCATCCGTCGTACTCGACGGGATCCACGCACAAAAGAAAGGATAAGGTTGCTAGAAACTGCTCACACAAACTGCACACAAGGCTAGAAGGAAACACAGAAAGACAAGAGAAACTAACTCAGCAGGATATCGCATCCTGGGCCTACGTAGTCTGTAAGGCACAGACATCAGAGTTGACGTAGTTCGGGACAAGGGAAAACGTGCTCGCTAGGATGTCGCATCCTATGCATACGTATCTTCTCTAACAGAAGAAGAATCAGAGCACTCGTATCTCGGCTAACGCACGCCAAACAAAACCACACAGGAAACCGACTGCCAATCGCTGGACTTACGTCAGACTCCACACAAACAGGCAAACATGGAAACCGAATGCCAATCGCTGGACTTACATCAGACTCCGAACCAACAAAGGGGTTGAAAAAAACAAAAAGGGCGCCCGGAGAGATCAACTCATCTCCTGCCTACGTACCTCATCTAGTATGAGGATCAGGGCGACATAGTTCCCCTACGCAGGGAAAAAGGACTAGCCTAACCAAATACAAAGGGAGACACAAACTACTAGGGAGACTACGACTCGAGCCTAGAAGTTGTCATGCATACGATCCCTAAGTTAAGGTTTCTATCTAACTTGCACAGGAAGCAAGCTATCCTAAGAAGCACAGGAAAATACTTACAAGCACAAAAGGCAAGCACACACACTATATGCAAACAATTGAGCTCATACAAGGTTAGGCTGTGAAACACAAGCCAACTGGAATGGGGTGTGATTAGCTCTTAACCCTAACATTGAGAGTTAGGGTGAAGCAGATGAAATAGGAAGTGAGGGTAAGACCTCACAGCTCTTATCCCTGGCCTGGGAGAGCTTCAAACAATAGAAGATGTGGGAGTTCAGAAAGTAGGAACTCTTCTCCACATATGACTGACACAACAAAGATCTTGGGCTAATATCCACAATGCATCAACACATGGTGTGAGCAAAGTGGATGACACACTGAATAGCAGGAGATGGATTGCACATCTCTTTTATCTGCCAATTGCCTCATAAGAGGACTTTTCCTGCTTGGCACAAAAGTAAACAAACACAAGCATTGCCTCTTAAGGAGGGCTTCAGACAGGTGCCTGCCCACATAACAGGACAGGTCTTCCAGATTACATGAAGTCAGAGAGTTATACCTCAATGGTTAAGCAACCAAGCAAAGCAAAAGCAAGTTCAAAATTACTCAAAGCAACTTAGGTACCTGAAAAAGTCTAAACCAATCAGCTTACAACTCAAACAAACAGACAGACAACAGTCGACCATATAATCAGACAGATAAGGCATTAGGCAACAATGTGCAAGCCACAAGCCAATTGTCACAACACAAATGACTTGGCATCAACCTACAAAGCAACATAAGGTTAGCCAACATCAATCAACTAATCAATCCAAATGAGTGAACCACTTCAACCATGGTAATGTGCTTCTTAACCTGAAATCCACAATCCAAACAGTGAGTCCAAACCACTAGGTCAAAGCCTAGGGTCAAAAGTAGGTCAAACATTCAAAACAGAACATGAAATTTAACATGAATCAACTTCATTCAATCAAGAACACATTCCAAAAGGTCCCATATCAATATCATTAACCAATAGCATTTCATGAACCAAACATGGCAAGGTATGCAAATTGTGACCACATTGTGACATCAGAATAAATAAATGCACATTAAATCAAAAATGATTCAAATAATCTTGGAAAAATTCATGAGTAACCAGGACATACAACATGATCATCACACAAAAAATTAGAGGCATTGGATATCATTAGGCATGGCAATCACATATCATAAGTCAAGACAAGCACAACAAGCACATGTGTGACACAAATTGTCACACCAAGTTAGCATAGGCATAAAACAGGGATGGATCATGGTAAAAACCTCAAACCAAAGCCAAAACAACACTCAACATGTCTAGAAATAGTATGCAAAATTTCATAAGCATTGGATAAGGAACAAGCATTTCATGATCAAATGAAGTTCAAGGCAATTTGGAAGCTCAAATGTGACCATCAAGAATGAAAAATCTCAATTAAATCAGAAATGATCCTAAAAATTCCAACAAAAATCATGAGCAATCACAACATCTATAGCATGCATCACGCAAATAAAATCAGGACAATAGGAGATCATTTGGCATGGCAAACACATCACATAAGTTGAACATCAAAAGGTGTGACACAAATTTTCACACCAACTTAACTTGATCATAAAACAGAAATGATAAATGGTAAAAATGCCAAATCAACACCAAAATGTCAAGTAACATGTCTAGTTATAGCATGCAAATTTTCAAATTCATTGGATAAAAATCAAGCATTTCACAAATGATATAGCAAGGCAATGTCAAGGAAGCATACATGTTCAAACATCCTAGCACGAAAAATAATTCAGCCAAGCACAATTTTGAAATTAATGATCAAAAAATAATAGACAAAATAAAGAATACAATGCAAAAAACCTCATAATTTTTGGATCAATTTTCAATTTGATATGATTTTGTGAAGTTGAAGAAAAAATAAAAAAATGCATGTGAAGCAAGCATATGAAATAGGAAGGAAAGTGAGAAGATCATGAAAGCATTTGAAAAAACTGGCGTGGCTGGGAATCGAAATAGGTGACAATTTGAATGAAAAGAAGCGCCAACATGAAACTCTGCGTTTCATTTATCCAGTTGGCACGGTCAATGCTGAGCGTGCAAGTCAAATGAACCTGAGCCAATTAAAATGCCACGCACATGCCTATGTGGACCAGTACATGGCCTTGCCCTAACTAAACACATGCAGAACGCAGGAAAATGTTTCTGATGAATCAAAACCGTGGCCAAAGCTAAATCATCATCTTCTTCCTCGCACGTTCATGAACAGTACTATGCAATCAAGAACACCAAGAACAAATTCTCCAGAACTTAAAAACAAGCATGGCATCGTGTAGGTCCTTCAACGTAGAGCATGAATCCACAAATATTCCATCAAGATACGCATGAATCGAAGGAAATAAGAATCAACATCAAAAATTCAATCAAGCATATCTTCATGTACAATGCATCATTTCACACGATTTAAAGCTCAACATGACCACAACAACAAGATCTACAATAATATCACAAGAATTTTGAGAATTAAGAGGATTGATTTGTAACCTCTTGAAGAGCAGATCTGGAATTCGTGAGCTATAGGCCTTGGCAATGCCTTACAGTTCCTCTACAATGATTATTGAGGTGATTGGAAGGAAGATTGAAGCTCAATTATGCTTGCATTCAACAAAATCCGAAATCACCATTGTTGTTCAAAGCTTCGAGCATGCTTCTATCTTGCATGAATTCTCTTGATTCCACGTGCAATCTTGCTCCACAACACCTTAGGACCAAGGATTAAGCAATGGAAATGGTTCTTGTTTGAAGATTTGCAAGAAAATTTTGAGAGAAAATTTGATGAAATTTGATCTAGATCTGAAAAATGAGTTGTTGTTAATGCTGAAAACTGTTAGGGTTTTGCTTATATATGCCATGCTAATCCTCTTTTAATCATGCTTAACTCAAATGCAAAGTGGATTAGTCATTTTGGAGTGTAAGTGCAAATTGTCCTTTTCACCCTATGCATGAAATGCATGCATGAATAGTGCACGAAAATTGCTTCAATTTCACTTAAAAAATCAATTTGGAGCCAATGGCAATGGTGAAATATTCAAATGGTGCACAAAATTTGAATTTCATATTTTCCCTCCAAAAATCCAATGATTTACCAAATGCTCATGTGAATATAATTTGTGCAATGCAAGGCATGATTTGGAAACTAGAGGTCAAAAGGAGAAGAATGCAAAAAGAGCCATCCAATTTGGAGCTTTGGTTGAGAAGTTATGCTCATTTGAAGTCTAAACCAGACTTTGCCATGATTGAACCATATCTCCTCAACCACACATGAGAAATCCATGATCTTGGACTTTTTGGAAATGGGAGAGAAAGATCTTTAACTTTCATGTTGGACAAAATTTCATTTGAAGCTTTCTTGATGATGTAATCTTGAGTTGAAGTTGGTCAAAAACCTTTCCATTTTTGGAAAGTTCAAATTACATGTCACCTGCTATTTTTGGAAAGTTTTGATCTGACTTCAAATTCTTCAATGTTGATGTGTGAAATGTCAAATGAGACTTGTTTGCACATGAATGAGGCATCTCTAACCATTTCCCACCTCCAAATCCACAATTAACTTGACAGTTGACTTTTGTTGACTTTTTAGGGTTTCAGATGACTTGTACATGGACTGATGAATTCTGAGCCTTCAACACTTGGCCAAATCACTTCAAAATGATCCTTGGGTCACATGAACTCATTGTACCAACCCTAGGGCTTTGATCTCATGGAGAATGCTCTGGTTGCCTTGCACAACTGAATCTCCTGACCAGTCTTGCCTAATGACATGATGGACTATGCAATGACAATGCAATGTTAATGACCTAAAATGAAAATGTATATACAAATGGTAGGTGCAAATTTGAGGTACTACAGCTGCCCCTATTCAATCAACTGGGAACCTGAATGGATGAGAGCAACGGCTGTCAGACCTTCAGGATAAACAGGGATTGAATACCAAAGAACTGTAGAAATTTGCACTCCGCGGGGTATGAACAGGATATTTGCAACAGTAACCAGAAAAGACGTTTACCGACGACTCTACTGGGGATTTTGATTTCGTTATCAAAAGAAAGATACAGCCAAACGTCAACGGACGAAAGGGAAAAACTCATCATTTATCGACACCAACGGAGAGGTGACCAGACATCAACGGATGAATGGGAAGGGACTCGACCAGACGTCAACGGACGAACGGGAGAAGCTCGACGTTTATCGACACCAACGGAGAGGTGAACACTTCACTGGGGAAGGAAAACAAATACTTGCAACCGGAAACCCGATAGGACGTTTACCGACGACTCTACTGGGGATTTCTAGCTGGGGAACTACCAGACATTGACCGATGACTGGGATAAGACTCGATGTTTACCGACATCGAAAGATGATGTTTACCGACATCAAACAAAAGACGACCAGACATTTACCGATGACTGGGGAACAAGATATACAACCAGACGTCAACGGACGAATAGGAAAAACTCAACATTTATCGACACCAACGGAGAGGTGAACAGACATCAACGGATGACCTGTGGGGAAGAGATACAACTAGACGTCAACGGACGAATAGGAAAAACTCAACGTTTATCGACACCAACGGAGAGGTGAATCCTGGGGAAAAAAGCTTAATACAACCAAACATCAACGGACGATTGGGAAAAACTCATCGATTATCGACACCAACGGAGAGGTGACCAGACATCAACGGATGACCTGGGGAAAGGATAGATGTTACGCACATCAAAAGATGATGTTTACCGACATCAATAAAGGGACGACCAGGCATTTACCGATGACTGGAATAGGACTCGATGTTTACCGACACCGAAACAATGGTGTTTACCGACACCAAAAAAGAACGACCAGACATTTACCGATGACTGGGGTGAGACTCGATGTTTACCGACACCGAAACAATGGTGTTTACCGACACCAAAGAAAGGACACACACGGGTGCAAACACGACACCTACCGGTATCACAGGAACGACATCTTCAACACGTCAAGGCAAGGCTAAACACTTGCTGGGGATCTCACTGGGGAGAATCAAGCTTCCTTTCACGGACGAGTGAGGAAATAAACCTCTCTGGGGAGTTATCAATCCTGAATGCTGTCAGGAGCAACTGTAGCAAATGTGCCGTACAGGTGTTGAACATTGATCCGCCTCTGCCGGGGATATGGTCTGATTAGGTTTCAACACATGAATGCATATGTTTGAATTTTTCTATGGAGTAATGCTCCATATTGAATGGAAATGCTACGCGTTTTGAGGATGCAATGATCACTACATGCAAAATGTAAATGATGAACTCCTAAGGAAAGATCCCACCGGGGATAACCTTCACCGGACCCAATCCACTCGGGGGATAACTCTGCGGGGGAGTAACACCGACTTTTCACTCATGCTGGAGAATAGCATTGCTGTTGGAGAAAGGAAAGATCCCACCGGGGATAACCTTCACCGGACCCAATCCACTCGGGGACTCTGCTAAGGAAACAAACAAAAGCGACTTACTGGGGACGACCCATCCAATCCACAGGTAGGATAACCACTGCTGGCGATAATTTCCACCGAACCCGATCCACTCGAGGAACCTGCTGGGGATAACCATCAACACAAACCCTCTGCTAGGGAGATCCACTAGGGGAAAACTTTCACAATCCTGATGGGGATTAACATTCACAACCCTGTTGGGGAAATAACAAACCAGACCATGCTGAGGACAGCAGCACTTCAATCCAGACTGCTGAGGAATAAAATACTCCACTGACACCTCCGTTGGGGATACAACAACCTTCCACCTCGGTGGTGATTAACAATCTTCAGACTCAGTGGGGACTAACGATCTCAAACTGGCTTGGGGATACACCCACTTCCAGGCATGCTGGGGAGTTAAAACTTTATACCCGCTGGGGAAAGAAATTCCACAAACGTCTCTGCAGGGGATACAAATAGTTCTGATAGCCTTCAGACTTGCTTGGGGAAACAGTCACTTCCAAGCCTGCTGGGGAATCATCCTCAATCCGGCTGAGGAAATCATGATTCTAAAAATGCCGGGGAGACAAGTCCTGAACTTACTTCAACTCCTGGGAAAGATCCCCATCTCATACTACTGGACAGTGCTGACAACATCCCTGAACAAACCGTGGCTTATCTGCTTCAGCCAGGAACCGAAAGTGACATCCTACAAACAACAAGGCAAACATGCCCCAGGGAATCGCATGGATAAGATACACCCAAGTGTCCTCAACATTCAAAATGATTTTCAAATGTTTTATCTTTCTGCACATTATTGTCTAGCCTTCATGTTTTTATATGCAATGTTTATCAAAAATTCGGACGTTTTTGCAAACAAAACATTAAAAATAAAATAAGAGAGCAATTTATCTGAATAACGACTTTTATTGATTGAAAAATGGGCCTGAAAAGGCGAATACATTGGGAAGCAATTCCTAGAAAGAGGTAATTGCGCACAAAAGGGAAAATAAACTATCCTAATGGCAATGTGAACACGACATCCAGTATTTCCCAATTCTGTTATGACTCACAGATCCTCAATTTTCTCCCGAATTCCTTGCTTTATGAGAAGAATGACTGGACCGATCATAGCCTTCGAGATAGTAGACCATGAAGCGCGATAAAGTACAGATAACTCAGACTGTAGTCTTCGCTTTAATCCCTCTTTTGCCTGGATCGCCCTTTCGGGTTTTCAATCCACCGGGGTACCCATTTTTGCCTAAGCCTCCCTTGTGGGTTTTCGACTTACCGGGTGTACAATCTTTTCATTTTTATCCCTAACTTTTGCCCGAACCTTTTCTCTTTTTTTTTTGGTTCGCCGGGATGCCCTTTTTTGCCTGGACTCTCTTGTTCTTTTTGTCCAGCGGGTTAATTTATGCGAAGTAGTTTTTGTCTACATATGAGTTAACAGGGGATGGAAAATCTTCACCATCCATAGTTGTAAGCATCAAGGCTCCACCAGAGAAAACCTCCTTAACAACATATGGACCTTCATAATTAGGAGTCCACTTTCCCCTGTTATCTGTACCGGGAGGAAGGATCCTCTTCAAAACTAGATCACCACCTCTGATAGCTTCGAGGACACACTTTCTGATCAAAGGCTCTCTTCATCCTTCTCTGATACAACTGCCCATGGCACACGACTGCTAATCGTCTCTCTTCGATAAGGCTCAATTCGTTAAACCTTGTTCGAATCCACTCAGCTTCGTCAAGCTTGACATCCAACAGGACTCTCAGAGAAGGAATTTCCACTTCAACAGGTAGGACAACTTCCATACCATACACAAGGGAGTACGGGGTTGCCCCGGTCGACGTACGTACTGAGGTACGGTACCCATGCAAAGCGAAAGGCAGCATCTCATGCCAATCCTTGTACGTCACGACCATCTTCTGCACAATCTTCTTAATATTCTTGTTTGCCGCCTCTACAACATCATTCATCTTCGGTCTGTAAGGAGAAGAATTGTGATGTTCAATCTTGAAATCTTTATAAAGCTCCTTCATCATCTTGTTATTGAGATTCGAACCATTGTCAGTGATGATTCTCTCAGGGACCCCATAACGACAGATGATCTCCTTCTTAATAAACCGGGCAACCACTTGCTTGGTGACGTTAGCATAGGAAGCTGCTTCCACCCACTTGGTGAAGTAGTCAATCGCAACCAGGATGAAGCGATGTCCATTAGAAGCAGTAGGCTCAATATTCCCAATCATATCAATCCCCCACATGGCGAACGGCCAAGGCGAATTCATGACATTCAGAGGGCTTGGTGGTACATGCACCTTATCAGCATAAATTTGACACTTATGGCACTTCCGAGCGTACTTGAAACAATCAGATTCCATAGTCATCCAGTAATAACCGGCTCTCAACAATTTCTTGGACATTGCATGACCACCAGCATGGGTACCAAAAGATCCTTCATGCACTTCTTGCATTAACATGTCTGCTTCGTGTCTATCCACGCATCTGAGCAGAACCATGTCAAAGTTTCTCTTGTACAACACGTCATCCTGATTCAAATAAAAGCTTCCAGCTAGCCTTCTCAGGGTTTTCTTGTCATTATTTGACGCACCTTCAGGATACTCCTGGCTCTTGAGGAGGTTCTTGATATCATAGTACCACGGCTTCTCATCAACAACAGACTCGGCTGCAAACACATACGCAGGCCTCTCGAGTCGATTCATCGCAACATGTGGCACATGATTCCACCAATGAACTTTGATCATAGACGACAAAGTAGCCAAGGCATCAGCCATCTGATTCTCATCCCGGGGGACATGATACAACTTCACCTTCTTGAAGAACGTCAATATCCTTCTGGTGTAATCTCTGTAAGGAATCAAATGCGGCTGGTTGGTATTCCAATCTCCATTGACCTGGTTGATCACTAGAGCGGAATCTCCATATATGTCAAGAGTTTTAATCCTCAAATCAATGGCTTCTTCTATCCCCATGATACAAGCCTCATACTCAGCCTCGTTGTTGGTCACGTCGAAAGTCAGTGTGGCAGAAAAAGGTATATGAGCCCCTTTTGGATTAATGAGCATTGCCCCAACACCGTTGCCATTCACATTCACAGCCCCATCAAACATCAGTGTCCACTTGTCATCAGGATTCGGTCCTTCCTCGACAAGAGGCTCTTCACAATCTTTCATCTTCAGATACATGATGTCTTCATCAGGGAATTCAAACATCATCGGCTGATAATCATCAATCGGTTGCTCGGCAAGGTAGTCTGGCAGAATACTACCTTTGATGGCCTTCTGCGACGTGTATTGGATATCATATTCTGTTAAGATCATCTGCCAACGGGCGACACGTCCGGTGAGAGCCGGCTTCTCAAAGATGTATTTCACTGGATCCATCT